>NC_077233.1:117034574-117699574 GCF_027887165.1 Monodelphis domestica | reverse complement strand
TTCCAAGGGGTAGCTAGATAGCTCAGTGAATTGAGAGCCAGGCATAGAAATAGGGGATTGGGGGTCTAAATATGGCCCCTGACTACCTTGTATTATGAAAATTATAAATAATCACCCTAGGTAACTTGACTTGCTTAACCCTTAACTTCAGTTCTTATAGAGCATCATCAAAAAAAATTATATTTTTCAGATAATTTTTGTTTTAGGGAAAAAGTGGGGATTATTAAGGGAATTGTTTTCTAACTTTCTCTTATTTTGTTTATTTCAGCACACAACTTGTTGTCTATTTGTAATATTGATCTGAAATATGTGTAGTAATAGAGGACATTTGCAAATTTTTCTATTCTATTACACATCATAATTTCAACAATAGGCATTCTTCATCCTGTGTGGAATGGTTAGGCCAAACACTTCAGAGTGACTATGGATCTCATTTAGGGAACTGCCAATATCTAGGGCCTTGATGTAAATAAGTACATTGTTATACACCAACAGGAACATCTAAAGGCCACTGATTTCTATACAGTAATCCTCTTGGATTTGAATTCTGCACTTGGAAAAATACCTTTGGTGAACATGTGCCAAATTATTTTACAACTAATTTGATATCACTAATAAAAGGACCATTACAAAAAGTTATTTGTTGTCATATTATTTCAAAGAATCTTATAGATTTTGAAATTTGCATTTCTATAATGCTTATTGAATTGAATTGGTTATTGGAAACATCTTATTGGAAGAGAGCCTTTAAGGAGAGCTTGTCCCTGCAGTTCTTAGAGAAATGCATTCTCCCTCTGTTTTTAACCTTTGGGCTCAACCTGTAATATTTCTTTATAGCCATTGATATCTTTTTATGTCTGTTCATATCTCTGACTTCAGTTCCTGGTTTGAGTTTTTCTGCCATTTTTATAAGACTAGTACATCAAGAGAACAAGGTATTTGATAGTCTCTCATGCATTCTTTTGGACAATATTGACAAGGCACCATTAGTTAGGTGATTTATGAGCTAGGCTCTGCCATACCTTTAAATGGGGTGATTAGGTCTTATATGACCTCAGGGGTATGGTTCCTACCACTGGCTTCCACTTCATCAGTGTTGAGGGAGTAATTGTACATTTCAGAATGTTTGATGGCTGCAGTTTCTTCAGTCAGATCTCTGTGGTTAGAAATTCCTGCTCTGGGATGTCTCTAGTTCTTCTACCATTGTGGATTACTGATCTGTTTACCTTAGCTTTTACTAGTTTGTTTGTTTTTCTGGCACAATGGCTCTTCCAATGCTCTTGCATAATTTTTTCGGGGAGTCTTAATCTGAAGGAAAAAGTTTACTGATGTTTGTTTCTCTTGGAGTTTATCATTATTTGATTTAGTTCCTTCTTTGGTCATTGCCGGAATATTTGTGGGAAAGCTGGGTTCCTCTGTGGCCTTACCTATTGCCATCTTAACTGGAAATCTAAAGGAAGAAATTTTTACTTCTTATTTTGAAAGTTTGTTCTCTTTTTCAGAAAAAGAAGAAATAATATTATTTCAATCTGAAGTTCTTTTGGACTTGTTTGAATAACATGAATCCACTAAACTGGATTCTTTTATAGCCTACTAATTTCTAAAGTCAAAGTCAAATAAGTCACCTTTAACCTCTCAAAATGTAGAATCTGGTGATGATTGAGCAAAGATTGAAGTCCCTTTTATTAATCTTATTAAGAGCAGTACTTATTTTCTTTTTATCCTAGACCAAATTGAATAGGTTTATTCTCCAGGGTACATCAAAAGTTAAGTTATTATTGCTTTACATGATAAATCAAAAACTGTTATCTAAACTTTATTCACTTAATTCATTTTGACTGTGGAGTTTTGCTTCCTGAATGTAATAAATTGTATGAAGAAAATAGATCACAGACATATTTTCAAAAGGAGGACAGAACTCCAAACCTTTGATTGGCTATCTGTTTTTTTTTTCCTCTTTCTGTATGTCGCAGCAGATTGTATTTAGATCATTCATTAATTTGTCTTTAAAAGATTCATTCCATAAATGAAAAGTAATGAATTTTTCTTCTACATACACTTTTGTCTGAATAAGAACTGGGTATTTAGTGAGGTTAAAAGCTTAACAGTAAAAAGCTAAATATTAAATATCTACTTTCATTTTTTCTTGTCTTCAAAGACATATAGGTGAATCTTTTGCATTTTTCATTTTGTTCAATGATAACAAAGTCATAATTTTCATATGTTTTGTCCAGTTGACTGTTGTACATTTTAGAGATTGAGGAAATGATGGAAAAAGAATCAAAGTAAGATAATAGATTATTGTTATGTGTGTGTGTAGTTGTTCAGTATAACCCTGATTAATTTATCCCCCCATCTCAGACAATTTGACAAAATCACAGAGGAGGGGGGAACAGGGTGTTAATATGTAAAATGAACTGTAATTCCTTTAAATATGAACGTGTTTGCCTGTCTAAATTAGAGGTCAGCTAGTAATTTGAGGACCAAACATTGACTCATTTGAGGTCTCCTTTAAAAAGCTAGCTAGCTATATTAGCTATGTTATCAAAAGAAAGGTGTAGGTAGGCAGTTTATTTAAGTTAGTTAGTTCCCCCAGTGTGTGACCCAAAAGAGTAAAGAAGGGGAAACTTCTAGATTCAAGACATGATTTGCCTTTACTCCTCAAGTTATGGCAAGAACCAGGTCCATCAAGCCCTGATTCACCCAATCAGCAGAAATGCTTTGCCTGAGGCAGGGATCAGCATGAGATTACTACAAGAGAAAAGGTATCAGAGCATTATTACACTGCCAAAGACTTCATGATGTTAGCAAATGGGAGAGTCCAACAACTTTAAATTGTTGAATTACATTGAAAATTAACATTTTACCTTAATGTATACCAAGACCTTGATTTATTTTCCTTGTTCTTATTCAAAGGCTCTCTCTGACCCTACCTGGCCCTAATATTTGGAGAGAAGAAAAAAGAAATCTATGTCTGTTTAGTGTCTTTTGACAAAACAACTTATACTTTTCATCATTTCATTGATTTCTGTGATTTCATTAATCACTGTGGAGGATTTACAAGTTTCAAATAATGTATTGATTTAAATAAGAATCAGCTTTGTTCATAGAAGGAATAAATATGCATATGTGCAATACAAAAACAAGTAAATTATATGTTTCTAATCTCCATGTAGAAAGAAAACCACAGTTTTAGGGGAATAGAGTTCTTAGAGTGGTAGGCTTAAAGTCAGGAGGACCAGAATCCAAATCTTTCTTTTCAATTAGTTCTGTGACTCTGGCTAGGCAAATCATTGAATTTCTCTATCTGAAACAACATCCTAAGATTTATCAACTAAGTCAATAATGACTGTCCATTTCCTCAATGGGAGGAGTTGTCAAGCTAGGAATATCTTTGTATGATATAGTGATCCTTTTATAGATGTAGCTTTCATTCAGGATTTTGTTTAAAATGGCTTATTATTCTTTTTTCTTTTAATGTTTTTATTTTTAGTTCAATGCAACAAATATTTATTAAGTGCCAGATACTGTGCACCTTTTACCACGTATAAGATCCTGCTCTAGTTGTTACCTAATCAAAGTACTTTCTCAGACATTCTTTTAATTCTGCATTTGAAAAAGATTTTCAAGATTTTACCATTTGGGATGTTAAATATATTATTCTATGAATACAGGGGTTGTTTCTGGGGTTTTGTGTTTATGTAATAGGACTTTTTTCATATTTTTAGTGATTTCAAGTTGTATATGATATACAGATAAAAACCAAAACAGCTCTCACCCTGCAGAAGGAGAATACATTCTGTTTTCTATGAAATTGATGTCTTCAAAGTATTCAGAAAAAAGATTTTTCTGTTTTCCACATAAAAATGATTTTGATATTTGCTTATAGTTCCATTCCAAAATTGAAGATTCTATTTATGTCTTATATCCCAATGTGAAAACCATTTTCTATCTAGCTTCTTACTTCACTTTCATTTTGCCATTTTGGTAAGTTTTCATTTCACTATTAATCTTCAATATGAAATTTTGCCAAAGGCTTCCTGAAAATCTAAATGCACATCTGTGAGACTTCTTTATTTATTAGACAAGGAGATTCCCAGAGTACTCCTGAAGAACATTAAAACCTCCTTTCCCTTGCGTATATCTTTGTTGGCTTTACCTAATCAAAGTACTTTCCCAGACATACTTTTAATTCTGCATTTGAAAATGATTTTCAAGATTTCACCATTTTGAATGTTAGATGTATTACTCTATGAATACAGGGTTTGTTTCTGGGTTTTTGTGTTTATTTAATAGAACTTTTCATATTTTTAGTGATTTCACATTGAAATAATAAGAGGTTGAATGGATAATAATAGCAGGATGATTTTGTGAACAATTAGAATAGACAAGCTTTCACAGGACTTATTTTTAGGGGTCTTTTGCTGAAATATATCTTCCTCTGGATTTTCCCTGAAATTTTATCATTTCAGATTTATTCTTTTGTTTTTAGAGATATTAAAAATCTAAAGGGTCAGGTGTCCCATGACCAGAATAATTGTCATTATTATTCATTAATACCTTAGTGTAAATGATGTTATCAGCTCCTATGAGTCAGTTTTAAAAGAAGTAGGTTCAGGGCAAAATTCTAGCACTTGCTGGGTAGGAGGTCACCGTGCAGCTAGAATACACAATGAGACCCAGAGCAAAATAGGTTGAGCTGGCAATGAGTATGTTTTGGGTAGGGAATATTATAGGAAACTTAAGAACAGATTCTTAGAATTAGAATGGAATTCAGAGGATATTTAGTTTAATTTGTCTCTAACTAAAAACCTCCTTCATAATATATGCGATTATGTAGTCATTCAGTATTTTTGAGCAGAAACCCACTACCTCTTAAGAAAACCCATTCCATTTGGACAGCTCTAATAGAAATTTTTCATTTTTATCAAAATTTTATTTTTTTTTTTGCAACTTCTACCTGCTGATATTCAGTCTATCCTCTGAAACAAAATATAAGTTATAAAAAATGGAGACTTGAATCCAGGACTTCGATCCCCAGAAGTCCTTGCTCCACTTTCCCAGAATGCCTTGTAATCTCACCTGGGCCAAAAGCGAGATGGGGTATTTAATCTGGTTGTAAAAAGGCTCTTTTTTCTTTCCTGTTTCTGCTTGCAAGCAGATGTGGCTCTTTTCATAATGTAGGTGAGGTTGTCTAGGCCAAAGGCCTAGACACATGTTTTCTTATTCTGTATTTTCTTTAATCCTTAACCTTTAATAAACCTCTAAAAATATAATATTCCTTGCAGAGAGAAACTAATTTCTACCTCTATCAGTTTCCCCCCTAAATTTTAAAGTCTAAACCCCCTACCACATGACAACACTACAAAAACTTCAATGCAGTTGTCATGTCTTTTGGTCTCAAATCTTCTCTCCTCCAGTTTGAGGTAAAGAATAAAAGGGAATTCATGGCAATGTTTCTCAGAAAGTGAATTTTGATAAGAGATGGTGTGTCATCAGGGTACTAGTCTTATCTCCTAATAATAGACTGTCACACAAATTGGCCCATTTATGAACTGCTCAGTCTACCCATATCTGCCAATAGGAAAAGCATTGAAAGAGGTACACTACAAATCTTTTCCTTCTTTTTTTGTTTTCCCTAATTTGAATAACATTGATGAATTAGGGATGACAAAAGCCCAAAAAGTATATGTAATACAGATTTATAGTTCTATGTAAAATCTTCTTTCATGTATATGTTAATGTTTAATTTATTTAATGATAAGTTTTGAATTTTGGAAAAAAGAAGTAAAAAAAAGGAGAATAAAGTTGTATTAAGATTTTGGAAGAAAGCATCATGCTATCCCCATGAATAATGGTTCAGGCATCTTTATTTCTGGATTAAAACCTTTGTCTCCACCTTTGACCATTTCTTTAAAATAGTAATTTGCTTGAATGTCCAATTTCTTGAAGATGTCAATTTGCTTGAATGTGTCCATTGTAAAGCCATTGTCTCCATTCTATCTCCAACCATTGTAAAAATGGTATAATCTCTTCAGGAAGGATTGATTAAATCAGGATTCTTCTATAACTAAGGGATTTTTCTGTGAATTTTTGGTGAGTTGTTTTAGGTCAATTACTTGAGGCAGTGCTCCCACATTTCTTTCTCTCTCAATAAAGCATTACTTTTTAAGTGGAAAAAAAAAAAGATTCAGGCATCTAGTTCATGGTCTAATAGAACTGATTAAAGGAACTATGGCATTTAACCTGAAAAAGAGGGGGGGGGGAAAGGACAGGGAGGACATTATAGGTATCTTCAAGTATTTAAAGTATTATCATGAGGGAGAGGAACATATTTCTATTTTTCTCCAGAGGGAGGGAAAGACAAGAAGCAAAGACGAAGGGCAAAATGAGATAAATATAATTTGAGTGTAAATGAGAACTTCTTAATTGTTAGAATTATCCAAAAGCAAAATAGATTTCCTCTAACCCCAGAAGGTTGTCAGGGAGCCCTTGGGGAGAGTTACAGTCAATTCTCTTCAAGTGCTTATCATGGGTCAGGCATTATGCTAAATGCTAGGGGATACAAAGAAAGGAAAAAGACAAATCTTCCTTTTCAGGAGCTCACAGTCTAATGAGGGAGATGATGTACAAACAATTAGGTAGAAATATGATATGTAAAATAAATTGGAAATAAGAAGAATGGTATTAGAATTAATGGAGATGATTAATGAGACATGGATTTTTAGACACAGCTAATGTGATCATTTGTTTCTCTTGGATAAGCTCATTTTTATAATTTATTCCATATTTCTAACAAATTGCATGTATTGTGTTATTATGTTACATATTATACTATATTATTTACAAAATGATAAAAGGGCAAAAAATGAATTAATGAGGATCAGGAAAGTCTTCCTGTAGAAGATGGGATTTAGCTGGTACTTGAAGGTAGCCAAGACATGGAGAGGAGAAGGGAGAGAATTTCAGGTATGGGAGATAAACAGGGAAAATGCACCTTTGGAGATGGATTGTTTTGCTTGAGGAATAGCAAGAAAGTCAGTGTTATTCGATTACAGAGTACATGACTGGTATGTAGGGAATGAGGTATGAGAAGACTGAAAAGTTGGTAGTGGAAATCAGGTTATAAAGCGCTTTGATAACTAAACAGAAGATTTTCTATTTGATCTTGGAGGTGATAAGGAGCCACAAGAATTTATTTACCAGGAGAGGGCCATGGCAAGACTTGCCCTTTAGGAAGATCACTTTGGCTAGGGAATAGAGGATGCACCAGAGTGGGAGGAGACTTGTGGCAGAGGAAGATTAACCTGTTGCAATAGAGATGTAATTAAACTGTCCCAAGCCAGTGTATGCTAACAGGAAATTGGGAAGTACAGTCTATTTGTAAGGTAAAATGGGAGATTGTTCCTTAACCACAGCTGGGCCTTGTATTTGTGGCTTTGGGTCTGCAGTAAATTGGGAGATGGTGGGGTGGGAAACCCCTACAGAGATGATGCTTGGTGCTTTTTCCTCAATGCTACAGAAAGTGGAGTAACAGAGAACTATGAAAGTGAATTAAAAGAATTTGTGGTACAAGATGAGGGCTGCAGAAAACAGTGGCATCAGAAGAGAGGGGGCAGAATAGGAGGAAGAGCAACATCCTGATACAACTTTGTCTTGGTTATTCTGGAAATGACTGAAATACTTCCACTGTGCTGGTGGGGAATGTTAATTTTTATTGGTATAGGCATCAGGTTTATTTGTTTCCCTTAATGCCTAATGAATGTATTTGTATTTTAAGCTTTGTGAAGCTATTTGATGATAAAGGTGACTACATTTGAGAGTGCAGATATCATATCCACATCAACTAAGTGTGAACAATAAGCTAGAAAAGTGAGATGGCTTCCAAAATATAATGAGGCTCATTGGGCCAGAAGGGAGCCTCTGACATAAGATTACATCACTATTCGAAGTATAAACTTTTACCCATGCATAGATATAGGTGATATTCATGCAGAGGTTGGGGGTGGGGGGAAGGAAGGGATGCTATTAGAAATTCCTTAAACTTCATACTCTTAGATTTGTCCTCCAACTGAATATAAAATATTCTTTGTTTAAGTCTCATAGTGACTAAAGTTGTTGTATAATAGTGGCTCCACAGTGTAAAAACAAGAATGTTAAAACAATGTGAGTGGAATTTCAGGGTGTGAATGTAATTATTTTGCAAATCATTAAGGCAATATATAATGAGTCATAAAAATCATCAGACTTTCCAATCTAGTAGTTGCCTATCCTCCAAACATAACAGGATCATTCATTTCAATCTAGAAATGACCTTAATCATTATGTAGTCCAATACCCCTAATTTTACAGTTGAAGAAAATGAACTCCAGAGAGGTTAAGTGATTTGCCCACAGCCATACAATTACTAAGTGTAAGAACAAAAATTTAAAATCAGATCCTCTAACATTAAATCTCTTCTTCTTTCAAGTAAATCATGCTTTACTTGGAATAGTAAAAAATCAGAAACCATCTCTATGCATAACAATTGGAGGCTTGCTAAATAAATTATACCACATTCAGGCAACATTTCATTATAACAAATTAAAAATATGGAGCATTCAAGAACACTATTAAGTTTATTGTCAAAAGTGATCAAGGAAAAAGGAAAAGAAATTATATGTTCTAAATTCTTTATAGCAGTTCTTTTTGTGGTGGCAAAGAACTGGAAACTGAAGGGATATCCATCAGTTGGGGAATGGCTGAACAAATTGTGGTATATGATAATAATGGAATATTATTGTGCCATAAGAAATGCCAAACAAGATCACAAAAAACCTAGAAAGACTTTCATGAAGTGATGTAAAGTGAAGTGAACAGAATCAGGAAAATATTGTTCAGAGTAACAACAATAATGTATAATGATCAACCATGAATGACTTAAAAATTATCATCAATACAAGGATCCATAACAGCTCTAAGGGACTCATGAAGAAAAAGAATGTTCATTGCCATAGAAGGAACAAATGGAGTTCAAATGCAGATTGAAATACAATTTTTAAACTTTATTTCCTGTATGAAATTTTCTCTACTATAAACAATGTAGCTTGATGAACAGGGAAATGTGTTATATAATAATATATGTACAAATAATATATTATCTGCCTTCTTTGGGAGAGGGGATCGATGGTTAGGAGAGGAAAAAAAAAGGATGAGACAGATTTTTGGACATAATTAATATAAGAATTTGTTTCTCTTGTATAAGCATATTTATTATAATTTATTAATATTTATAACAAGTCATATATTATATTAGTATGCTACATTTTATGTTATATATAAAAATAAATAGTAACAAAAATAACATATGGAATGATCTACAGTAATGGATGTGCAATGAAATTAGCAAAGCTAATACCATAAACATATAAACTAGGACTATATATAAGGAGTTAAAGAAAGAAAGAAGGAAGGAGGTAGGGAGGTTAGGAAGAACCAAGAGTGAAAGAACTTTAGTGAAAACTAGAAGGGGGCATGAAACAAAAGTATTTTTTTACTTGTTTGGTACTTGCTAATTTTGTTGTTTGTTTCATTTTTTACCTTGTCCAAGGCCAGGAGTCTAGGGGAAAATTACTACTGGTTTTATAGGTTTATTTGTATATTTATTTGACTAGAATAGCTAAATAGTGCAGTGTATAGGACAGTAAACACTGTTGGGAAATTTGATTCAAGTCTAGCCTCAGACACTTAATAGCTATGTAACCATAGGTAAGTCACTTAACTTCTGTATGTCTCAGTTACCTCATTTGTGAAATGGGGATAATTATAGCTCCTACCTTCCATGATTATTGTGAGAATAAATAAAAATAACATGGAAAGTATATTGCAAATCTTAAGGCACTATATAAATGCTAACTATTATTATTTTTGATGATTATTCAGTTTAAATGTATTTTAAAAAATTATCCAATGGAGTTTCTATCTTAACAAGTCTTCTCACTTGCTATTATACAACAATGAAAACTCTCATATCCAGAACATTTCAAGTTTTATAAAATATTTTCCTGACAACTCTTCATTACTATTTTGAAGATGAGAAAAATGTGCTTGAGATATAACATTATGTACTGATTTAACTAGTAAGTTTGTATGGTGGAAAGAACGCCATATTAGAAGCCATAAGACTTGTCTTCATAGCCTAGCTCTATTACTTATTACCTATATAACTTTTGACATCATTGGCCTCAGTTTCCTCATTTATGAAATAACAGTGTTGTGTAAGAAGCTGCTTTAGGCTCCTTCCATGACTAAATGAATCTTATGAAAGGGAAATCTTGAAACTCCAAGAACAGGCGATGCTATTTTTGCATTACCCTAGTACCTGCCTAGTTTCAGTTATTTTATGGGTCAAATCATGTCCCTCCAAACACACAATTATATAAAGTAAAAAAGCCCAATTAAGTTGGATCTTGTTCTTATTCCCCAATACCCAGAATTAAAAGAGATTCTACTCTATCTCAAAATTACAAAACAAATATTCTAGCTTAATTAATTCTTGCATTGTCACCCATGTTATTACATGAACTAGAAATTAGGAATCTTTATCTTAAGTTTAGTGCTTGGAATTTATTTGAGATTTTTAATTGTATTTGCAAGTGCAGAAAATTAGTTTTAGTTGTGATAAAATGTATTTTGGCAACACTAGTGCATAGATTTCCTTTTATACATTATTTTAAATGGTTATATTCTTCCCAGAGTACACATTTTCCACTACCTATTATTACTATTATATGTTATGCATTAGTGTCTTGGGGGGAAATGTATCCCTTAATGTATAACTTGGGATTATAATATTATCATTTTGATATTTTTTTACAGCTACTGAGAGAACCTTGCAATTATATTAATATCCTTTTACTGATCCACATACAGGAAAAAATGCTTACGACAAACACCTCCGCTTATAGCACTTTTTGGAAAAGGCAAATATGTGAATTTCTTTTGCTTAACTTATTTGTTACAAGGATAATATTTTTCTTTTTTTTCCCAGAGAGAGGTATGTTTGGGAGAGGAGTTAAACATCCCCTTCCCCTAAGAAAATAAGAAAGAATAAATTGTGACTGAAGCATTTAAAAAAAAAAAGAAAAAGGAGCTCAAAAGAAAATACAGATTAGTGCTACAACTCTGAAAATAACATGTTGAATTTTTTACATGAATGAAGTTTAGCCTAGAATAAACCTGAGAATTAATCAAATATAGCATAGCAGTTCTGATTAAAAGACTGCTGTAGAAAATGACATGTTGAAACTGACTGATCTAAGTGGTCACATATGCAAAATCACTTAAAATTGCATCTGATTCAGACAGGCCAGCATATTTGGTAAAAGATGGTGACCCAGCAACAATGTTTAAGAAAAAGGATAGCGCCCTTAAATAGTTTAACATCTCAACAAGTAGTTTCAGAATCATAGCAGAAAAACTCTATTTGAATACAAATTGTGTACTGGAATCCTCATAGGTCTTAGGAGAGTGTCACATATAGAAATAATTGGAGTGGAATTAGAAGTGGGTCAGGAATGGAATTTGGTTAAGACCTTCATTACTAAAAACAATGTATCTTGTTATTTGGCTCTTTTAAGAAAAAGTTTATGTGTGGCTCAAGTGGAGACAATCAAGAGGGCATAAAGGAGGTGACAGAGCCAATGATGAAGGAGTATTAGTGATCCATCTCCCACACTGAGGCAGCAGCTCATTCAGACAGGGCAAGCTATAGATTACCTACACTTGGGTCAGAACTGATTCCTCCAAAGCAAGGAAGAGTCAGGAAAGGCCCTGAGCTTTAGAATTATTAGCTAGCACAGGTGAAGAGAATCTGAAGGAGGAAGGAATTCACTGTGATCTTATAAAAG
Source organism: Monodelphis domestica (assembly GCF_027887165.1). Taxonomy (NCBI): domain Eukaryota; kingdom Metazoa; phylum Chordata; class Mammalia; order Didelphimorphia; family Didelphidae; genus Monodelphis; species Monodelphis domestica. The sequence continues at coordinate 117,687,686 of NC_077233.1, read as the reverse complement.
GCTGCTGCAAATATTGGCACCTTTAGAGGCCATTTTCATTTCTATAGAGCTCTTAGGGCCATCTTTACTCCTTATATATGAGTAGCTCAAGTGTTTTATAGGGAGGGAAAGGATCCTACTTGAGTGCATCTCTTTATTTGTCCACTCTGAAGGCACAGGTACTGAGGTGTGGATCATCAAAGAATCTTGAAGTTTCTAGTTTAAAAGTTTCCAAGTTAGGAGATTAGAAATATGGGGCATTTGAAAAAAGCAGCAGGGTATGGAAAGGAGGGAGCAGACAGGAGGCAAAGGACATGGCTATGGGAAAGACAACCTATGGGTAAACAAAAACCAGATAAGGAATTCTAGACTACAAAATGACCTTCCTCACATTTTTAACAATAATAATTTACATAGCACTTTAAAGTTTGTGAAATGCATGGCATATGCCTTCTATGTAATATCTACCAATGGGAATCTTAATTTATAAATCATAGACCCCTAAGTGGTAAAGGGATAGATTTCAAGGAGCAAGGAGTTTAAACTTAGTGTGGGAGGGAATCTTAGTTTATTTTTAGCATTTCCTTCAATTATTTAAAAATATTATTCCATGACAAGTCCACAGACTTCTAAAAGTGTCCATAACAAACTATTCTTATCACAGTTCAAGAGTCTTCCTTCAGAGAAAAGAGAAACAAAGTCTGAGGTATCTAGAAGTGGATAACTAGTTCTGTACTTCATGTACACACATTGTAACAATTAAAATTTAGGAATATGGGGAGACTGAGGCAGGTAGAAATTAGTTTCTCTCTGCAAGGAGTATTATATTTTATGAGGTTTATTAAAAGTTAAGGATTAAAAGAAAATACAGGATAAGGAAAATGTGCCTAGGCCAGGGAGGCCTAGACAAGACCTCACCTACATTATGGAAAGAGCCACATCTGCTCCAAAATGGAAGACCCAAAAGAGAGAGACAGAGAGCCCAAAAGCCCTTGCAAATCAGCTTAAATACCTTCTGGATCTCACCCACCTCAGAATTCCTTGAGATTACAAAGCATTTTGGGGAAGTGGAGCAAGGGCTTGTGGGGATTGAAGTCCAGAGTTCAAATCTCAATTTTACAACATACACACACATATTTCTGATCTGTGAGAACTCAACAAGATATCTCAAAAGGACAAGCAGTACTTTCTTGGGAGAAATGAAAAGGCAAGAATGAACCACAGAGATCTTCAAAATCCTTTGAAAAATACTTCATTCTCAGTGAGAATGGATTTAAAAGAAAAAAGAGAAAGACAAATTTCTCAAAAACTCAATAAAAGAGCAAGGTCACTCTGATGCTGAGAAGTGATGTTTTGAGATATAGTGGAAAAGCATAACCATGGAATTAGAAGATCCAAGATTAAATTTTGACTTATGATAATTATGAGTAACTTAACTATTGACAACTTCCTTAATCTCACTAACCCTTAGTGTGTTAAAATGTAAAAGGAGAAATGAGAGGTTTCTTGGTATAGTGGATAGAGAGCTGGTTTTAGAATAAAGAAGGCAGAGGTTCCAGTCCTACCTCTAACACTTGTTGATATGTAATTATAGATATTTCATTTAATCTTTTTGTGTACTGGTCAGCTTTTAAAATTGTAAATTAATAAATAATATATATTTAAAACCATCAGCAAGCATCATCTGCAATGGGAATAAACTAGACACCTTCCCAATAAGGTCAGGAGTGAAACAAGGATGCCCATTATCAAGTTTATTATTTAACATTGTACTAGAAACACTAGCTGTAGCAATTAGAGAAGAAAAAGAAATTGAAGGTATTAAAATAGGTAATGAGGATGATATGATAGTCTAACTTAAAGAATCCTAGAGAATCAACTAAAAAGCTAGTGAAAATAATCAGAAACTTTAGCAAAGTTGCAGGATACAAAATAAACCAACATAAATCATCAGCATTTCTATATACTCCCAACTCATCCCAGCAGCAAGAGTTAGAAAGAGAAAGTCCCTTTAAAATTACCATAGACAATCTAAAATACTTAGTAATCTATCTGCCAAGACAAATACAGGAACTATATGAACACAACTACAAAACTCTCTCCACACAATTAAAACTAGATCTAAATAATTGAAAAAACATTAATTGCTCATGCGTAAGATGAGCTAACATAATAAAAATGGCAATCCTACCCAAACTAATTTACTTATTTGGTGCCATACCCATCAAAGTACCAAAAACGTTTTTACAGAATTAGAAAAAACAATAACAAAGTTTATTTGGAAGAACAAAAGATCAAGAATATCAAGTGAAATAATGATAAAAAAAATGTGAAGGAAAGTGGCCTAGCAATACCAGATCTTAAACTGTACTATCTATAAAGCAGTGATCATCAAAACTATATGGTACTGGCTAAGAGACAGAAGGGAGGATCAGTGGAATAGACTTGGGGTAAGTGATCTCAGTAAGACAGTCTATGATAAACTCAAAGATCCCAGCTTTTGGGACAAAAATCCACTATTTGACAAAAACTGCTGGGAAAATTGGAAAACAGTATGGGAGAGATTAGTTTAGATCAACAACTCACACCCTACACCAAGATAAACTCAGAATGGGTGAATGACTTGAACATAAAGAAGGAAATAATAAGAAAATTAGGTGAACACAGAATAGTATACTTGTCAAATCTTTGGGAAAGGAAAGATTTTAAGTTCAAGCAAGAGTTAGAAAAACATTACAAAATGCAAAATAAATAATTTTGATTATATTAAATTAAAAAGTTTTTGCACAAACAAAACCAATGCAACCAAAATTAGAAGGGAAACAACAAATTGGGAAACAATCTTCATAACAAAAACCTGACAAAGGTCTAATTACTCAAATTTATATAGAGCTAAATCAATTGTACAAAACATCAAGCCATTCCCCAATTGATCAATGGGCAAGGGACATGAATAGGCAATTTTCAGATAAAGAAATCAAAACTATTAATAAGCACATGAAAAAATGGTCTAAATCTTTTATAATCAGAGAAATGCAAATCAAAACAACTCTGAGGTATCATCTCACACCTAGCAGATTGGCTAACATGACAGCAAAGGAAAGTAATGAATGCTGAAGGGGGTGTGGAAAAGTTGGGACATTAATGCATTGCTGGTGGAGTTGTTAATTGATCTAACCATTCTGGAAGGCAATTTGGAACTATGCCCAAAGGGTGCTAAAAGACTGTCTGCCCTTTGATCCAGCCATAGCACTGCTGGGTTTGTACCCCAAAGAGATAATAAGGAAAAGGATTTGTACAAGAATATTCATAGCTCTTCTCTTTGTGTTGGCAAAAAATTGGAAATTGAGGGGATGCCCTTCAATTGGGGAATGGCTGAACAAATTGTGGGGTCTGTTGGTGATGGAATACTATTGTGCTCAAAGGAATCATGAACTGGAGGAATTTCATGTGAACTGGAATGACCTCCAGGAATTGATGCAGAGTGAAAGGAGCAAAACCAGGAGAACATTATAAACAGAGACGGATACTCTGTGGTAGAATCAAATGAAATAGACTTCTCTACTAGTAGCAATGTAATGATCCAGAACTATTCGGAAGGATATATGATAAAGAAAGTTATCCACATCCAGAGGAAGAACTGTAGGAAAAGAAACACAGAAGAAAAATAACTGTTTGATCACATGGTTTGATGGGGATATGATTGGGGATGTTGACTCTAAAAGATCACCCTAGTGCAAACATTAATAATGTGGAAATGGATCTTGATCAATGACACATGTTAAACCCAGTGGAACTGTGCATCAGATATGGGAAAGGGGTGGGGAAAGGGGAGGGAAAGAACATGAGTCTTGTAACCATGGAAAAATATTCTAAACCATTTAATTAAATAAAATTAAAAATTAAAAACATAAAAATTCTAAGTTAAAGGCTGTTCCTTCTTTTAATGGCTTTTCTTTGCCACCACTTCCCTATACTTATAAAAATCACTGGTCTAACAGCAACAGATAAAAGTAAACCTATGGACACAAAACAATGTTTGTGATATCTAATATAGATTCCATAAATGTAGAAGGGAACATGATTGGGGAAAGGAAGGTAGCTTGGACATTTTATAGTGAAAGAACAAGCAATTTGTTTTCCAGTCCTTTTTTTGACCAACATAAAATATATCAATCTGTGTGGCATCTTTATTGAAGAATTGGTTTAATAATACTAGCACCATATATCACATAGGATTTGTAAGGATATAATTTTGTAAAGGTTAAAGTACTATGTAAGGGGATGATCAAACTGAGACTATAGAGCCAATCATTAAAGCTTTCTTGGAAGGGGGCAGCTGGGTGGCTCAGTGGATTGAGAGCCATGTCTAGAGATGGGAGGTCCTAGGTTCAAATCTGGCCTCAGACACTTCCCAGCTGTGTGACCCTGGGCAAGTCACTTGACCCCCATTGCCTAGCCCTTACCACTCTTCTGCCTTGGAGCCAATATACAGTATTGACTCCAAGATGGAAGGTAAGGGTTTAAAAAAAAAAAAGCTTTCATGGAAGAAGTGGGTTTGGCCTTAGGACTTAAAAAACTTTATTTATTACTTTTTTCTTTTCCAAATTACATGTAGATACAGTTTTTAGTAATTGTTTTCTGACATTTTGTGATCCATGTTTTCTCTCTCTCCCTTCCTCCTTTCTTCCCTTCCCAAGATAGCAAGTAATATGATATAAGGTATAAATGTGCTATCATGCAATACATGTTTCCATATTTGTCATTTGTTGTGAAAGAAAAGTCATTTGTACAAGAAAAACACTTATGAAGGAAGTGGATTTAGATTTTTTTTAAACCCTTACCTCCCATCTCAGAATCAATACTGTGTATTGTGTGGTACTGTGTTGTGTAGTGTGTATAGAAGTGTGATAAGGGCCAGGAAATGGGGGTTAAGTGACTTGTCCAGGGTCACACAGCCAGGAAGTGTCTGAGGCCAGGTTTGAACCCAGGACCTCCCATCTCTAGGCCTGGCTCTCAATCCACTGAACCTGTGGTGGGAAAAATGGAGCATGGAATTAGCAATAGTCAAAGAAACAGAGGTCGCATTAAGAGCAAAGAGCAAATTCAATGTTAGTGAAATAGTAGAAGTGGAAGGGTAGGAAGTTCTAAGTAGGGAGTGAAAGTTACGAGTTTCTGATGATCTCATAGTATGAGATTTAGGTCTCAGGAGTGCCCATGTGGTTGAAAAGAATGAATTTGTTGGTATTGAGAAAGTTGACAGATTCTGTGGTAAGGATAATCAGAGGATTGTCATCTGCATATTGAACTCTCTGAGCTTTCTGGCAGGAGATTATAGATGGACAGAAAGCCTGTGAGCCCAATGTTTGTGTCATTAAGGAAATTGCAAGAATGAACTAGAGGTGGGTAGATGACAGTAACAAGGAGGGAGAGAGGGTGAAATAAGCAGATTGCATTAACTTCAAAGGGGAAAAAAGATACAAAAAATTTAGAAAGTTCACTAAAAGTTTAACATTATAAACTAGCCAGAAAATACTGGTATTTCTTAAGAACCCATGAGAATTTATGAAGAGGTATTTTACTAAATATTACCAGCTGTCACTGGGGAACATGTGAAAGTAACTCTAGAGACCATATCCTGCTCCAAGTTCAAGCTTCAGAGATATGCACAACTGAGAGTCAGCAGAGAGAAGGGAGCAAAGGGTAAAAGGGAGGGTGTGCAGAATATGACAAAAATCGCACAAAACTTAAAACATCTGTAGCACATCTGTATTACTGTTCTAAATTAGAATAGTAACAGTTAAAACCCCTGAGTATACGTGCCTAAAGGATACACTTTTAAAGGCAGTAAGACTGTTACAGCCACAAGTATTCCAAGGCAGTGTGATGACATGAAGCAATCACAAGTGATTTCAAAATTCTTTCAAATGTCAATTTACATTTTAGTTTAAATGTGAGAGTTGTTGTTTTAGGAGAGATTGGCAACACATTTGAAGAAAGAGTACTTAGAGGCTCTGAATGGATTTTTTTTTCCCCTTAGGAAGAACAAAACTAAGAAGTTGTCATTGAACAAGTAGGAGGGGAAAAAAAAAGGGGAACTAAGAACTAACACTGTTTTGGAAGATGGCAAAAGATGGAATTGATGGATTTTTAGGACTAAGAAAAAAGTCCCATGAAATTAGAAGTCACTTAATAAAAGTTTACACTCAAAAAGAAAGTAACAATAGTGCGGTCATAATGGGGGCAACTATGGATCTAGAGACAGAACTCCTAACTTCAAATGTTGGCTTGTATAGGTGGAGCAGTTGTGTGATCTTAGACAAATCACTTTTACCCTCTAGCCTTCTAGTGGTTCCTCAGCTGGATTAGATGATCCCTAATTTCATATATGTATGTCAATTTTGTGAACTTATTTCAGCTCAGTGTGTATATCAGTATGTGTGTTTGCATGTTTATACATACATATCAGAATTCTCCTCTGAATTCTTACTTTGATGTTTCTTTGGGGCATAGAGTTAACCAGGGATTCTCAAAAGCTCTGTGAGTGGATCTCTAGCTTTGGTTGGTCCTATAAAGAATGAATTGCTTTGCGTATGAGTCTGGTGGTAGACGCAGTGTCTTTTTATCTTAGCACCTATCTAGATAAGTTGAGGGAGGATCATCAGTGGAGGTTTATCATTCAGGTGAATTACATGATAGATTTTTCAGCCACAGCAACTTTAAAGACTTTCTTTTCAGTTACAGAGGGATTTTGAGCTGTTGGTAGGGTGAGAATATATACCATAGAAATTACCATCCTGAAATGAGGAAGAATGTGTCTGTGTCGGTGTCTATACATATGTGTACAGATATACACATATAAACATGCGTATGGTAATGTTATATATATATATATATATATATATATGTGTGTGTGTGTGTGTGTGCAAAGGATTTTTCCCAAAGGAAATTATGGCTAACTTTATTTAACTTGATATTAGAAAATTGTGGCTATATTTTAATTTCCTGTAACTTATAAATTTGTTCCCTACCATTAATGATAGTAGCTATGTAGTCTGGGGAATGATATGATCTGGAGAGAGGCCAGAAATTACCATAATGAATGCTTTTTATTTGTGTGGGAATATAATTATGCAAATGAAAGCTTAGAGTTACTCATGCCCTAGTGCTCAATGGATTGTAAGCAGAGAGCTTTTGGAAATTTGGAATTCAGTTTTAAAGAGTTTAATGTTGCACCTGTGTCATCAAGAAGGGTCTTGAAATAGAGACTGTGAAAATAAGGAATGAGCTTTTGGTTCCTGGAATAGGTACTGACAATGATCTTTAAACGAAGTCTACAAGTGTTGTTTTTCTATACCTGTCTGGTTATAGGCTTGTGGTAGGGAAAATGTGTTCTCTCTCTTATCTAATCCCTCCCCTGTGATGTGTACATTGCTGGCCATATCCAACGGTACCTTTTCTCCTTCTGCCAAGTAGTTGCTTCTCCCTACTCTCAGCATTTGACTCCACACCTTCAGAGGATTTACTTTGTTTGCACATGGAACTGGAGGATAAGGATAGATGAGGTCTTATGTCTTCACAGCCCATCCTTGTCCAAGACAGAAAAAATGGTGCTTTGACTAATCTTTAGCCAAGGTCAAGAGAGGAAAATCTTAGATACACTTTCATTTTGCTCTTTAGGAAATTTATTTTAATATGACTAATAAATCAAAAGCACAATAACTTTTCTTTCAATTTGACTCAAACTCAGTCAAAAAGAAACCTAGTGCTTCTGGGTCAGGGCTAGAATGTGGGTTCTTTTTTTTCCCTTTCAAAAAAAAACAACGCTTACCTTCCATCTTAGAATCAATACTGGGTATTGGTTCTAATGCAGAAGATCATTAAGGGCTAGTCAATGGGGGTTAAGTGACTTTTCCAGGGTCACACAGCTAGGAAGTGTCTGAGGTCATATTTGAACACAGGACTCCCATCTCAGCCTGACTCTCAATCCATTGAGCCACCTAGCTGCCCCCAATGGTGGTTCTTTCTATACCTTTGTATAAAAGGACAGTAAGACCACTATATCTTCGAGGAATAAGTTCTAAGACCTATTCCACAAATGGCTGAAACCATGGATATAAGCATAATATAGTAATAATAACATTATACATTATTATACAGTGTTACACTCTCTTTCTCTCTCTCTTTTTCTTTTAATGTCTGGGTGTTCCTGGATGATAAGCACCTCTCACATGAGAGCATACTGAAACTTTTCCAAGATTGCTTACATACTTTTGATGCTTCCCTGGCACTCAACTCTCACGTGTAGTTCCAAGAAGCTGTAGCATGCACAGCAACCACAGTCTAGTCCATCTCTGAAAATGGGCTAAACTAGGTTTCAAATCCATCAGTGAATTAGGGGGATCTACCCCAAGTGTATGAAGATTTATTCCAATATCCAGGAAGACAGCTAATGAAGGTACTGTGGAACCTCTAGAGCTTGGTCATTCATCGTATGCTGGGCTATTACCAGTCATACTGACTTTTGTCTTGCCATTGGACTTAGATGACTGGAAGAGAGATTGAGTCTTACAGCTTTCCACAACTCTGCCTCATTAAAATCTAATTTACTTGCAAACTAAGACACCACACTATGATGCCATTGGTCCTCTTCAAAAAGGAAAGATATACAACAATAACACACACTCTCTCTGTTTCTCTTTCTGTCTGTTTCTGTATCCATCTCCCTCTTGTTCTCAAAAAGGATCTCAACGGGAAATGAATCATGTACTGGACTTGTGGACTTCACCATTTATAGCCTATATACATTTATTGGGTGGTTGAAACTTATGAACTGTTTGGTTTTACATTTCCTGGAACTTTCCAAATTTCCCAATATTTTTATTTTTTTCCATTTTTAACAAGGGGAACAATCAGCAGATACTGAATTAGTAGATAGAGGGATCAAAATGTATTTTTTAAATGTTTCTTTCTGTAGTAGCTGACCTATTTGCAAATAAAAAATAACCAGATTAATAGTAGTTAGAGGAGCAGCTAGTTGGTTCAGTGGATTGAGAGCTAGGCCTGGAGACTGGGAGTCCTGGATTGAAATGTGGTTTCAGACACTTCTTGGCTGGGTAACCATAGGCAAGACACTTTACCCCCCCTCCCCCACCCCTCAATTGCCTAACCCTTAATGCTTTTTGTCTTGGGACTCAATATTAATTCTAAGACAAAATGGAAAGGATTTTTTTAAAGTAGCAATTGGAGAAATCAGACTTACCTAGTCAGCAAAAGAAGTTCAAACTACTTAAAAAGAAATTAGAAATGTATCTTAAAGAACTGAATAAACTTTGAGCCAACTTCTACCTCCTTTGAAAGGAAGCAGAAAAAAAAGGCAAGTGCACACTTCATAGGGCATTACCTCTCCTCCTAGATAAAGCTATAAAGATTCTAACCTAGATTATCAAAGTGGAGGCAGCTACAACCCCTGATCCTTGTGTAGGGATTAGATTTCCACTGGCTGCTCTACCTCAATACTCACCTCTACGGATTACTTTACCTCAGTACTTAGTTTCTTAGTCTCTAGTCTTCCCTACAATTACCACTCTATCTCTTCTTTCATTCAAACTATGACAACCAAACTCCTGCCACTAATCACATGTTTATTTCAAAAAAATGCTGGGGAGCTTGCTGGTCCTTCTGAAGACTGAATTTAGCTCTCCCCTGATTGTAACAATGAAGGTACTTAGCTCTTCCTTGATTGTGAAGATTGAATTGTAATCTTCTGTTTATTTTGTTGAATTAATCCCCAGAAATGTAAGCACAGTATTTGAAGTTGAGTGGGAAGATCTGTACATGTTAGATCTGATTACCAAGAGTGTAAATCTCCCACTTAATCATGAGGTGAGAGGTCTGTGACCCACTGGTGCCATAGTGGGTAATGAATTAGAATCGACTAATTGCCTTCTGGGCAGTCCTAGAGCAGAGCATCTGTTGTGATTGGTAGACATGAAATTTAGGGGAGGTGACACAAGAGAAAAAGATCTTAAAAAGAGGACCAGAGGCCAGAAGAAGATATTCAATTTGATTCCAATGAGATGAAAGAACACTGACTTGGAGTAAAGACTGGAGTACAGACACTTGAGGAAAGACTGGAAGAGGAATTCAATCCTGGAGGAAATCGTGCAGGAGACCTCACACTACTTTCTTTTTAGACCATCTCTGTTGGTGAGTGAAAGGCTGACTTGGTGACCCTGCCTATCTGGAGGTGTGAAGCCTCCAGGAAAGGCCCATCATCTTGAGACTCTTTTCCCTTGACTGGGGCTTTGAATTTTTAACTGGTAGCAGAAGCCAGAGCACTTTCTCTCTCTCTCTCTCTCTCTCTCTCTCTCTCTCTCTCTCTCTCTCTCTCTCTCTCTCTCTCTCTCTCTCTCTCTCTCTCTCTCTCTCCTTTTCTCTCTTCCTTAATATCTTCCCAATATTGTAAATAAACTACCATAAATTCCATTTACTTTAGTAATTCATTTTCATTTCCCTTGGAATTGGAAATTTCATTTAATTTTCTCCTTTTACATTTTAACACACTGATTCATTTTGGGATATAGAAATTAAATCCTTGGTGACCAGCTATATAAATATTCAGAGTCCAACCACAATTAAATTTAACACCCTCCTACCACTGAGTTCAATTCAAAGCTTAGTCTGAGACTGACTAGCTCCCAGAAACCCAAATATCCTGACTCTGATAATGCTTCCTTGCTTACAAGAACTCATCTTGAAAATTAGTTATACTAGTCACACAGAATTATTGTAGGAAGCCAAGTTCTCTAGTTATAGCAATTGGAGTTTAAACATTGAATTACAAGGAAATGGCTTCATTGTACTTATGAGATATGAAATTGTATATATGCATATATGTATGTTTAAATAAATGTAGAATGTCTTTGATATTAGAAGTTCTAAGATACTTTAGTCTTCACCACTAGATTAGGAGACAAGGAGTTGGATGTGAATTTTAGATTTACTCCACCCTGCTTAGTCTTTAGAATTTTAGCAACCAGGAATGTACACACCCCCACTTAAGCATTAACTGTGGGGGAGGATGGTCTATGACCCATGTGTGCTAGCAGGTGACCAATCAGAACAATTGACTGACTCCCCTGGGCTGTCCAATGCCAAGTTTAAGTCATCATTGATATATGTGAGACACAGGAAGTGATGTAAGGAGCTGCCTTTATATTTTGCATCACTTCCTGTGAGAGGGAGCTGAGCAGTGGAACTTGGCTTGGGGGAGCTTCAGCATGAGACCTCAGACTGTGTCCCTTAGACTGTCATGTGGTGAGTGCAAGGCTTAATCCCCTTTCCCTGGCTTTCTGAAGGTACCAGCCTCCAAGGAGGCCCCTCATCTTGGAGGAGGCTTCATGGCTGGAAGCTGAGCTAGATTTAATCTTCTGGGAAGGCCCCTTGGCCGAGACCTCTGAACTCCCCATGGCTCAGACCAGGTTGGAGCAGATCTTCCCTTTCTCTCTCTCTCCCTCCCTCATTCTTAATTTCTTCCTTCTATTGTAAATGAACCACCATAAAATTCTGTTCAGACTTGAGTATTTCATTGGGATTTAAAATTTAAATCCCTGGCAACCACTAAAATTATATTCAGCTTCAACCCTAAAATTTACCCCTAACATGGAGGATTCCTAAATAGACCAGTAGAGGCTATGTATGAAAAAAATCTTACAAATTCCTTCCTCTCATTCATTGTATTCTCTACAGCTGTAGTTTCTAAGTTACTTTAACTATGCTTCCTTTTTAGTCAAAACTTTTTTTGAGCATGTATTCCCAATATGTATACATTTATGTTTTTATACATTTTATATGGTATGTAGTTCTAAATATGACTTATTTTAGCACTTGGTTTTAGTAAATGGCATTTCTGAAACAAGAAATCTCAAAGCACACACATAGCTGCAAAGAGGAGTTCATCACTGATTGTGTTTACTAAATCATGATAATCATTTTTTCAGTTCCTTCCATCAATTATAAAAAGGTTTCTGTTGTATTAAATTCCCATTTTCCTAGTGTAGATCAGTTTTTTTCATAAATGAAGCTAATGTGTTACATTTAAACAAATGGGTTCAAAACCTGACTGAAATTCTTGGTTTGGAAAAATTTTAAGCACTAGTAGTTCTATTTCTTATGTTTCTTAAATATGCAATTATGAGAGCTTCTTTTTTCTTTTCTTTTCTTTTTCAATTCTAAACTTGACACCTAAAAAGGCAAGGATCCCTTATGCAAGGATGGAAGACTGTACATGAAATTGTGAATCTCTATTATGCAAACTTGTTTTTTTTTTTGTTTTTAAATATATAATAAATAGGATACCTAATTTTCTTCCTGGAAAAAAATTGTTCATTATATTAAAATACTTAGGTAGGTCTTCCTGGGGATGGGGCCAAGATGGAGGAGTAACTAGAGCAGCAGGTCCAGTTCAACATGAAAATCCTATTCAACCAAGATTAAAATATTGCCACAAAATGAATATGGGAGTGAAAGAACCAACAAGGAGACAGAGTGAAACAATTTTTAAGAAAAGAAAATTCCAAAAGCTAGGCAGAGACCATCTGAAGAACTGGGGTTAGAGAGGAGAGATCCACCAAGAGGCTGTAGCAAAGAGGGAAGAGCAAGCCACGAGCAAACCCCCACCACCAACCCCACACCACATCTGCTGTCACAGGCTATGAACTTAAGTTCAAGTTAACAATAGGACTTTGAGAGCCTACCTGGGCAAATAGTGGTCCAAGTAAACTCATAAACTCATACCCCTTGAAATTTAAAACCAGTGGACAAGTCCAGAGTCCCAGCCCAGGGCAATCTGGGCTGAAGGGGACTGATCAATATGGGCCAAGAGGGAAGCCAGGAATTCCAATCAGGGTCTGGGATGAGGACATAATGCATTAGTTTGCCCAAAACTAAGGGGGGAGTTCCATGGCCAAGGCAATGAAGGGTGTGCTTGATCAAATCAAGAACATTGTGAGACAAAAAACTTGAGCCTAAGACTGGGGCTAGAATTCGATCAGCTCCTGACTTGATCAAGTTCACAGTGAGATCAAGAGCTTGCACCCAAGCCTGAGGAACATCTGTATGGTATTAGTATCTCAAGGGTCAATTAAAACAGTAGGGGGAGAGGGCTCTCAGAGCTCTCAGCACTCAGACCATTTGGGAAACTAGTAAACTCCAGAAAATAAGTTGAAAATAGCATCAAGGAAGGACTGAAGTTTAAGAGCATACTCCAACTTCCTGGAAAACAGAGCCTATCTTTAATTAGATAGAAAAACTGAGAAAACAACAAAAAAGGCACCTAACTAGAGAATTTTTATTGTGACAAAGAGCAAGGTACAGACACAGAAGGGGACAGTGAAAGCAAAGGAAAAACACACAAATTCCAAAAGAAAAATATAAATTGGACACCAATTCTGGAAGAGCTCAAAAAAAAGACTTCAAAAACCAATTAAGAGAGGCAGAGGAAAAGTGGGGAAGAGAAATGAAAATGATGCAAGAAATTAAAGTGATGCAAGAAGAAAGGAAAGTGATGCAAGAAGAAATGGGCCAAATGAAAAAGGAGAACCAAAAACTGACAGAGGAAACTCAGCCCTGAAAAATCAGAATTGACTATCTAAATTTCATGAGAAATCAAGAAACAATAAAGTAGAATCAAAGGAATGAAAACATAGAACAAAACATGAAATGTCTTATTGGGAAAACAATCAACCTAGGAAATAGATCTAGGAGAGACAATTTAAGAATGATGGGACTACCTGAAAGCCAGGATCAAGAAGAAACCTTGGACATTATATTATAAGAAATTATTAAAGATAACTGCCCAGAGATCCTTAAACAAGAAAATAAAATTGAAATTGAAAGAATTCACAAATCACTTCCAGAAAGACATCCTCAAATGACAACTTCTAGGAGTGTAATAGCTAAATTCAAGAGTCACCAACTCAAGGAAAAATACTTCAAATAGCCAGAAAGAAACCATTCAAATACCAAGGAACTACAATCAGGATCACTCCAGACTTAGCAGCTTCTACATTAAAGGACTGAAAGACATGGAATATGATGTTAAAGAAGGCAAAAGATTTGGGTTTGGAACATAGAGTCACCTATCTTCAGATAAAAACTAAATTGTAAATCCTAAACATTAAAGGAGAAATTAACAAAATTGAAAGTAAAAGAACTATTGAATTAATAAATATGAGTAGGAGTTGGTTCTTTGGAAAAAAAACAAATAAAATAGATAAAGTACTGGTTAATCTAATAAAAAAGAGAATCTAGTTAATAGTATCAACAATGAAAAGGGTGATCCCATCTCTAATGAAGAGGAAATTAAGGTAATTATTAAGGACTGTTTTGCTCAATTATATAGCAACAAATATGACAATCTAGGTGAAATGAGTGAACATTTATTAAAATATAAATTGCTTAGATTAACAAAAGAGGAAATGGAATACTTAAGTAATCCCATTTCAGAAAAAGAAATTGAACATGCATTAAGGAATTTCCTAAGAAAAAATCCCCAGGGCCAGATGGATTCACAGATGAATTCTATCAACCATTTATAGAACAACAAATCCCAATATTATACACACTATTTGACAAAATAAGCAAAGGAGTTCTACCAGATTCTTTTTATGACACAAATATGGTACTGATTCCAAAGCCATACAGACCAAAAAAAGAAAAAGAAAACTACAGACAAATCTCCTTAATGAATACAAATGCAAAAATCTTAAATAGAATACTAGCAAAATGGCTCTGGCAAGTGATCATGAGAATTATTCACTATGATCAATCAGGTGGGATTTATACCAGGAATGCAATTATGGTTTAATATTAGGAAAACTATCCACATAATTGACCATATTAATAATGAACCAACAGAAATCACATGATTATCTGAATAGATGCAGAAAAGGCCTTTGAGAAAATGCAACACCCATTCCTTTTGAAAACACTAAAAAGTATAGGAATTAAAGGGCCATTCCTCAAAATAATAAACAGCATATATTTAAAACCATCAGCAAGTACCATCTTCAATGGGTACAAGTTAGAAGCCTTCCCAAAAAGATCAGGAGTGAAGCATGGATGCCCATTATCTCCTCTATTATTTAATATTTTACCAGAAACATTAATGGTACCAATTAGAGAAGAAAAAGACATTGAAGGAATTAAAGTAGGCAATGAGGAAACTAAACTATCACTCTTTGCAGATGACATGATGGTATACTTAAAGAATCTCAGAAAATAAACTAAAAGGCTAGTGGAAATAATTAACAACTTTAACAAATTTATAGGATACAAGATAAATCCACATAAATCACCAACATTTCTATATATCACAAACAAAACTCAGCAGCAAGAGTTAGAAAGAGAAATGCCATTTAAAATCTCTAGACAATATAAAATATTTAGGAATCTATCTGCTAAGACAAACACAGGAATTATATGAGCACAACTATAAAACACTTCGCACAATTAAATATGGATCTAAATAATTAGGAAAACATAAATTGCTCATGGGTAGGATGAGCTAATATAATAAAAATGACAATCCTACCCAAATAAATTACTTATTCAGTGCTATACCTATCAAACTACCAAAACACTTTGTCATAGAATTAGAAAAAGTTATAACAAATTTCATCTGGAAGAACAAAAGATCAAGAATATCAAGGGCAAAAGATCAAGAATATCAAGGGAAATAATAAAAAATATGTGATGGATGGGGGCCTAGCAGAACCAGATTTTAAACTGTACTATAAAGTAGTGGCCATCAAAACAGTATGATAATGGCTAAGAGAAAGAAGGGTGGATAAATGGAATAGGTAAATGGCCTCAGCAAGTTAGTGTTTGATAAATCCAAAAATCCCAGCTTTTAGGACAAGAACTCACTATTTGACAAAAACTGCTGGGAAAATTGGAAAACAGTATGGAAAAAATTAGGTTTAGATTAACATCTTATCCCATATACCAAGATAAATTCAAAATGAGTAAATGACTTAAATATGAAGAGTCAAATCATAAATAAATTGGGTGAACACAGAATAGTGTACCTGTCAGATCTATGGGAAAGGAACTTAACACCAAGCAAGAGATAAAGAACATTACAAAATATGAAATGAATGATTATGATTATATCAAACTAAAAAGGATTTGTATAAAACAAACCCAATGCAACCAAAATTAGAAGAAAAACAACAAAGTAGGAAAACATTTTTATAACAAAAACTTAAAGCAAAACTCTCTGACCAAGGTTTAATTTCCCAAATATATAAGAAACTAAATCAAATTTACAAGAAATCAAGCCATTTCCCAATCAACAAATGGTCAAGGGACTTGAATAGGCAGTTTTCACATGAAGAAATCAAAGCTTTCAATACGCACATGAAAAGTGTTCTAAATCTCATAATTAGAGAAATGAAAATTAAAACAACTCTAACATACCACCTCAAACCCAGCAGACTGGTCAATATGGCAGCAAAGGAAAGTGATAAATATCAGAGGGGATATGGTAAAATTGGAACACTAATACACTGCTGGTGGAGTTGTGAATTGATCCAACCATTCTGGAGGGCAATTTGGAACTATGTGCAAAGGGTGCTAAAAGACTGCCCCAAAGAGATAATAAGGAAAAAGACTTGTGCAAGAATATTCATAGCCACGCTGTTTGTGGTGGCAAAAAATAGGAAAATGAGGGGGTGTCCATTGATTGAGGAATGGCTGAACAAATTGTGGTATCTGATGGTGATAGAATACTATTGTGCTGTAAGGAATCTTGAGGATTTCTATGTGAACTGGAAAGACCTCCAGGAATTGATGCAGAGTGAAAAGAGAAGAACCAGGAGAACATTGTACACAGAGACTGATACATTGTAGCACAATCGAATGTAACAGACTTTTCTACTACCAGTAATGCAATGATCCAAGACAATCCAGAGGCACTTATGAGAAAGAAGGCTATTCACATCCAGAGAAAGAACTGTGGGAACAGAAACACAGAAGAAAAATATAAGAGTGATCACATGGCTTGATGGGGATGTGAATGGGATTTGGGAGTTAAAAGATCACTCTGTTATAACTATAAATAACATGGAAATAGGTTTTGAACAATGATACATGTATAACCCAGTGGAACTGACTGTCAACTCTGGGAGCAGGGAGGGAATTGGGATGGGAAAAATCAGGAATTACATAACCATGGAAAAATATTCTAAATAAATTTAAAAAATAAAATACCTAGGCAATTTCTTCTTCTTTACTTCCCTTCCCCCTATTTGAGAAGGCATAATTTGACAAAAAGGCATATGTATACACAAAACAATATCTTAGTTCAATTTTTCAGTTCTTTCTCTGGGGTGGACATACACAAATAATTCCTCAAATAATATTTCTGTTGCTGTACATAATGTTTTCTTGGTTCTTATTTAAATCCTCATAATTTCATGGAAGTTTTCCCATGATTTTTCCAAAATTATATAATTTGTCATTTTTTATGACAGTATTATGCCATTACAACAAGTTTAGCCATTCTTCAATTAATGGGCATTCTTTCAATTTCCAGTTCACTTTTTTGCTACTACAAAAAGAGTTGCTAAAAGTATTTTGAACATATAGGTTCTTTTCCTTTTTTCCTGATCACCTTCGAAAATAAACCTGTCAGTGATATTGGTAGAGCAAAATACTGTTTTATACTGTTTTATGACTTTTAAAGTATAATTCCAGATTGTTGTCCAAAATGGTTAGATCAATTCACAGTTTCACCAACAGTGTATCTGTGTCCTCATTTTTCAACATCCTCTCTGACATTTGTCATTTTGCCCTTTTTTATCATTTAAGCTAATCTGATAGAAGTGAGATGATATCTCAGAATAGTTTTGATTTGCATTTATCTGATTAATAATGACTTAGAGATTTTTTCAGATAGTTTAATATATATATGTATATATATACACTTTGATTTCTTCACCCAAAAACTTTCTGTTGGTAACCTTTTGACAATTTATCAATTGGGAAATAGCTCATATTCTCATATATTTGACAGAGTTCTTGACATATTTTAAATATGAGACCTTAATCCAAGAAACTGCCTTAAATTTTTTCTCTCCAACCTACTACTTTCCTTCTAATCTTAGCTACATTAGTTTTATTTGCACAAATACTTTTCAATTTAATGCATTAAAAATTATACATTTTACCTCTCTTGTTTATGCATAATTTCTTCTTCTATCCATTAATCTTCCCATAAATCCCCAAATAGGGAAATAATATACTTACCATTCTAATTTGCTTATGGTATTTCCCTTTATGCCTAGATCAGTTTTCCATTTTGATCTTAAACATAAAAGAGCATTATTTAGATATTCTATTTCCTCTTCTGTTAGTCTAGGCAATTTATATTTTTGTAATTGTTCTTCCATTTCACTTTAATTGCTAAATTTTTTGGCATATAATGGAGTAATATAACTCCTAATGGTTGCTTTGTTTTCATCTTCTTTAGTGGTAATTTCACTCTTAGATTTTGATTCTAGTGATTTGATTTTTTTCTCTCTTTTAAAAATCATATTAACTAGGGTCAGCTGGGTGGCTCAGTGGATTGAGAGTCAGGCCTAGAGACAGGAGGTCCTAGGTTCAAATCTGACCTCAGACACATCCCAGCTGTGTGACCCTGGGCAAGTCACTTGACCCCCATTGCCTAGCCCTTACCACTCTTCTGCCTTGGAGCCAATACACAGTATTGACTCCAAGATGGAAGGTAAGGGTTTAAAAAAAATCATATTAACTAATGGCTTTTCTGTTTTGTTATTTGCTTCATAAAACCAACTTTTAGTTTTATTTAATAATTAAATGACTTTCTAACATTCAATTTTGTTAATCTCACCTTTAAGTTTTAGGGTTTTCCACTTGGTATTTAGTTGGAGATTTTAATTTCTTTTTTTCTCATTTTTAAAAATTGTATAACTAATTCACCAACCTGTCCTTTCTCTATTTTATTAATACAAGCATTTAGAGATATAGAATGTACTCTTTAAATTATTGCTTTTGTTACATTCCATAGATTTTGACATGTCTCATTATTATCATTTTCTTTAATAAAATTATTTTTTATTACTATGACTTGGTCTTTAACCCAGTCATTAAGAATAAGTTATTTAGTCACCAATTAATTTTTATTCTGCAATTTTATGGTCATTTATTTAATGTAAAATTTTATTGCACTTATGATCTGAAAAGGATGAATTTAATGTTTCTGTTTTTATGTATTTAACTATAAAGTTTGTGTGTCTTAATGAGATACCATGTGCCACTGAGAAAGGTTTTTTCCTTTCTATTCCTGTTCATTTCTCTCCAATTATTTATCATATTTATTTATCTCAGATTTTATTTATTTCCTTGACTTATTTGTTTTTTTTTTGTTGGATGTATCTAATTCTGTGAAAAGAGGTTTAAAATCCTCTACTATTATATTTTTATTATCTATTTCCACTTGTAATTCATTTAGCTTTTGCTTTAAAAATTTGGATACTATAACATTTAGTGCAAATAAGTTAGCATTGATGATAATATTTCATTTTCTATGGTAACTTTTAATATCACGTAGTTTCCCTATTTATCTCTTTTAATTATATCTATATTAGATCTATTTTAGCTTTAATTTTCTGAGATCATTATTGCTATCCCTGCTTTTCTTTTGCCAGCTAAAGCATAATGATTTTTACTCCATCCCTCTATTTTTACTCTATGTGTGTCTTTCATTTTTAAATGTCTCATAAGGAACACATTGGTGGGTTTTGATTTTTGATCCATTCTATTATCAGTTTCTGTTTTATGGGTGAATTCATCCCACTCACATTAAAAGTTAATTACAACTTTTATGTTATGTTTTTCTCCTCCATTCTATTCTTCCTCACTGTTTTTACTTCTTTGTCTTTCTTTTAATTTTATTCTTCCTTAGAAATCAAATTCCTCTAACTACCTCCCCAGTCCTCACACCTTCTTCAATCCATCCCTTATCTTCCTCCCTTCCCCTTCTAAGTTTTCCGCCTTTGTCTCTTCACCTTACTCTCCTAGTTGTTTATCTATTTATCCTTTTATGGCCCCTCCCTTATCACTTTTTTGTTCTCTTATTTATTCATAGAAATGACCTCTATTAGTCCTTTCCTTATCTTATCTCCTTCTCTCTTTTTTGAATCTATATGCCTTTCTAAGATTACCTCTCTTAATCTTTATCCCTTGTCCTTCTATTTTTCATATTCTGAATATATTCATATTCAGTGAGAATATGAATACAAAATACAAAGTTATCAACTCTGAAGATGAAAAATGACTGTTTCATGAAATAAAAGACTATCAAATTTTCTTGAAGGTAAGACCAGAAATGTTACAATGAAGGGAAGGGAAGGATATGTATACTTAATTTTTTAAAACTGCCTTCCTTGTCTTGTGTTTCCTTTTGCTATTCCCTTCCATGCTAAAAAAATGCTTCCTCCCTCCCTCATTCCCTTCTTTCCTTCCCCTACCTCTGCTCCACTGGAAAAAGAACAAAACCCTTACATATGCATTGTCAAGAAAAACAATTACCACATTGCCTATGCCTGAAAAAAGCATATCTTGATCTTCCCTTTGAAATTCTTTCATCTTTCCTCCAAATTATGACTGGTCATTGTACTGATTGGAATTCTTAAGTCTTTCAAAATAATGCCTCTTTTTCTCTTTCTTTCTTTCTTTCTTTCTTTCTTTCTTTCTTTCTTTCTTTCTTTCTTTCTTTCTTCCTTTCTTCCTTCCTTTCTCCTTCCTTCCTTCTTCCTTTCCTTCCTTCCCTTCCTTCCTTCCTTCCTTCCTTCCTTCCTTCCTTCCTTCCTTCCTTCCTTCCTTCCTTCCTTCCTTCCTTCCTTTCCTTCTTTCTTTCCTTTCCTTTCTTCTTCTTTCTTTCTTTCTTTCTTCTTTCTTTCTTTCTTTCTTTCTTTCTTTCTTTCTTCTTTCTTCTTTCTTTCTTTCTTTCTTTCTTTCTTTCTTTTCTTTCTTTCTTTCTTTCTTTCTTTCTTTCTTTCTCTTTCTTTCTTTCTTTCTTTCTTTCTTTCTTTCTTCTTTCTTCTTTCTTTCCTTCTTCTTTCTTCCTTTCTTCCTTTCTTCTTCCTTTCTTCCTTCCTTCTTCTTTCTTCCTTTCTTCCTTTCTTCTTCCTTTCTTCCTTCCTTTCTTCCTTCCTTCCTTCCTTCCTTCCTTCCTTCCTTCCTTTCCTTCCTTCCTTCCTTCCTTCCTTCCTTCCTTCCTTCCTTCCTTTCTTCCCTTTCTTCCTTCCTTCCTTCCTTCCTTCCTTCTTCCTTCTTCCTTCCTTCCTTCCTTTCTTCCTTCCTTTCTTCTTCCTTTCTTCCTTCCTTCCTTTCCTTCCTTCATTCCTTCCTTCCTTCCTTCCTTCCTTCCTTCCTTCCTTCCTTCTTCCTTCCTTCCTTCCTTCCTTCCTTCCTTCTTCCTTCCTTTCTCTTCCTTTCTTTCCTTCCTTTCTTTCTTCTTCCTTCCTTTCTTTCTTTCTTCTTTCTTTCTTCTTTTCTTTCTTTCTTTCTTTCTTTCTTTCTTTCTTTCTTCTTTCTTTCTTTCTTTCTTTCTCTTTCTTTCTTTCTTTCTTTTCTTTCTTTCTTTCTTTCTTTCTTTCTTTCTTTTCTTTCTTTCTTTCTTTCTTTTCTTTCTTTCTTTCTTTCTTTCTTTCTTTCTTTCTTTCTTTCTTTCTTTCTTTCTTTCTTTCTTTCTTCTTCCATCTTTTTACCTGGGGTAATTTCCTGCTCCATAGGCATTCTGGTAACCTCCTGAAGCTCAGAACTTTTGAGTAAATGAGCCATTGGCTTCAATCTTGCTGGTAACAAGGAATATAGGTATGTTCCACTATGTCCAGTTCTTTTCATCATTTCTTAAAGATTAATAATATTTTATTACATTTATATGTTGTATTTTTAAAGCCATTTCCTAACTGATGAGCAACCTTTTAATTTTTAGTTGTTTGCTATAGCAATGAGAACTGTCATAAATATTTTTCTATACATGGGTGTTTTTTACTCATAGATCTCTGCAATATAGGCCTAGTAGTAGGAGATATATGTTTTTAACAGGTACGACACTTACATCATTTTTGGCTACAAAACCACATACCACATAAAGATGGAAACATACTCCAATATCAGTTTTTTAATTGCTCTCTCCAAATCATGATTTTCTTTTACAAAGCAGTTACTTTCTCATTCATTGCTAAAGCATCACCTTGATTTGATTTCCAATATCCTTTTTGGAAAACTTTCTTCTAAGTAGTGAGTTTCTGACAAAGAACCACTTATTACAGAAAAAGTCAACAAATTTCAGACATGTGTTTTTCTAAAAAAATATAAAACATCTTTCAATGATATGTACATATTTTTAAAACTCTTACTTTCTGTCTTAGAATCAATACTAAGTATAGAATCAAATGTAGGAGAGTGGTAAGGACTAGGCAATTTGTTTTTGTTTTGATTTGTATTTGAATCCCCCAGTACTTAGCATAAAACCTGGCTCACAGTAGGCACTGTTAACTGAGTGTTCTTCAAAAAAAGCATATGCCAACAATCACTCAACATGCATTTATTAAGCATTTATGTTATGCCAACTATTGGAATACAAAAACAAAATAAAATATTCCTTGCCTTCAAAGATCTTACATTCTAACACGGGAAGAAGTACATAAATAGACACAGAATATGTACAAAATAAATACAAGGCATTTTTGAGAAAGAGAAGGGGAAAAGTATATAAGCATTTATGTAGTTCCTACTAAGTACAAAGCCCTTTGCTAAGCATTCAAATATTATCTGTTTATCCTCACAATAACCCTGGAAGATAGGTGCTATAATAATCCTTATTTTTCAGTTGAGGAAACTGAGGCAGAGAAAGGTTAAATGACTTCCTCAGGGTCACACAACTAATAAGTATCTGGGGTTGAATTTGAACTCAGGTCTTCTTAACTTCAAGCTCAGAGCTCTAGCCACTATTTCCCTAGCAGTGGGCACCAGATGTTAGAGAAATAAAGAAAGATTTCATTTAATAGTGATGTGGTATTCTGAATTCTGAAAAGTGTTCTGAAAAATTCTGAAAGGTGTTAAAGAAAAGCTAAATCTGCTAACAAAAAATATTATGCTCAAGAATAAAGAAATCTGGGGCTAAAATTCAGACTTAGATTTGTCTCCTCAAAGACTGTGTCACCCAGAAGTTATTAATACATCCAGACAGATATAAAAGGATTATCAGTATTAAAACAATTTAGAGCTTTCAAAGGCACTTTGACACTTCAAAAGAAGGAATATTAAAGAAGGTGAAGAAGTGCTAACTTCCTGGAATTATTTGCATTCTTGTTATTAGCAAAATATTACATAAATAGGATGAAGCCTCTTAAGCTTGAGATAACATTTTGGATTTCTAAAAACATCTGCTGCCCCTGCTAGGAAAAAATTATTCCACAATTAAGAAGTAGAAGGTTTTACATTTTTATCAATGGAAGATTTAAAGTCAAGAGTTAGTGTATAACAGGCATGGAAGGCATGGAAGAGGGAGATGGATTTCTTGTTTGAGGAAAAGTAAGGAAGCCAGTTTGGTTGGACTGTGGAATGCAAGAAAGGCAATAAATTATAATGAGGCTGGGAAAATAGGTTACATCCAGGTTGTGAAACATTTTAAATGTCAAAAGGAGTTTGTATTTCATCCTAGAGACAAAAGGAAGGCATCAGTGTTTATTAAGTAGGGTAATAACAGGATTAGATATTTGCATTAGGAAAATTACTTTGGCAGTTGAATGGAGGATGAAGTAGGGAAGGGAGAGACTAGAAGTAGGAATGTCAATTAAGAAGGTATTGCAATAGTCCAGCTGGATACTGCTGAGGATCTGGACTAGGGTGCAGACTTTGCAAGAAAAAAAAAAGACAGGGGGACACGTTTAAAGATGTGGAGACTGATTAAATATATAGGAAGTTCTTATTACTATGGGATTGTATCCAAAACCAGAACATGATCTCTCTTGTAGAGTTATAAGATTTCATCTTAGGAGAAATCATTAGCAAGGAAATAAGCAGAGGATCATTGCATTTAGATTCAGATGACCTGGGTCAAAATTCTAGCTCCTACTAATTACCTTTGTGACTTTAGGTAAAAGAGTTTTCTATCAGCCTGGGTCACTGGGGTGATGGTGGTATCCTCAACAGTAATAAAGAAGTATCGAAGAGAGGAGGGTTTTGGAAGAAAGATACCAAATTCAGGTTTGGACATCTTGAATTTAACATGTTCATGGGAGATCCAGTTCAAGATGTTCAATAGACAGTTGATGATCTGAGTGTAGAAGTGAAAAGAGAGATAAGAGCTGGATAAATAGAACTGAAAATGCTTATCAAAATATTGATAATTTAATCTTCAAGAGCTGGGATACAAGTAATATCGTATAGAGGAAGAAAAAAAGAGGACCCAAGATAAGTTTTGATGGATACCCAGAGTTAACAAGTGTAACCTAAAAATATGTCCAGCAAAAGATACTGAAAAGGGATGGTCAGATAGGTAAGAGGAGAGTAGTGTAATGAAAAACCAAAAAGAGGAAAATATCATGGGTAATAAGGTGATTAACAGTTTTAAAGGAGTCAAAAAGAATGAGAATTGAGAAAAGTCAAATTGATAATTAAAAGAGTAATGGTAATTTAGGAGAGAGCAGTCCAAGGGGTGAAAAAGAAAATGAAAAGAAAAAAGTGATAATGATTGTAGATGGTCTTCTCAAGGCATTTAGCCATGAAAAGGAGGAGAAATATAGTACAATAGCTAGAGGGGTAATGGAAACAAGTGAAAGTTTTTTTTGAAGATGGAATTATTTTTAATAATTATTTCATATCATATATTTAGGATTTTTCACTAAAATTTTCAAAATTGTGTGAATTTTTTTGTTGTGTTCTTTTTATTTCTATTATATTAATTATTATGTATTTTGTTTTCCTGGTTATGTTTAGTTTACATTTTCCCATACTTCTCTGTATTCTTCATATTCATCATGTCTTATGACACAATAACATTCTATTACATTTATGTGCATAAGCAAGCATTTCAAATCATGAAGCCTAATTTAGAGTGTAAGAATTATTCAAAGGAAAGAATATTACTAGGAATCAAAAACCAATGTTTAAATGGAAGAAGTTTTTGCTTGTGACTTGTCTATAATGTAAGATGACCCTAAAGTCAAATGATTTTAAATATGGAGGATTTTGAAAGGGGTATTAGAGATTTTGTTAATTCATTTTTTCTATTATATTCTTCCCCAACCCCTTCTATTCTCTACATCCTCTGTTCCTTGATAACTCAATGACATATGGAAAATCTCTTTTCCCCATAAGTTTATTGTATATACTCTTTTTTTGTGTTCTTTAATTCTTGATTTAGTTAAAAGATTATGAATGAGAGGACATAGCATATATTTTTGACAACTGCAAGTTGCTAAAGGAAACCATGGAGGTCAAAGAGAATCTATAAAATTCAACAAATTAAAACATGAATACCCATTAAAATCAATCTGTGTTTCCTCTTTAAGAAGAATAATAAATTTAGTAGGATCTTTAAAGGGCAAAGAAGATTTTCATAGACAAAACTAATATGGCAGATAATCCAATGATATAGAATCAGGGATAATTCTCAGAAAGAAAGAAATTCTCTTGACTCTTTATCCACTGAGTTACATAGCAGTCCCTATTGTATTTCTTTTTAACTAAGGAGGATTCAAATAGAATCTGTATCTTGAGGGTGGGAGTACATATCCAGAATTGACTGTGACATAAATATTAAAGGAATTAATGAAGTGGTTTTTTAAAAAGATATTACTAATATCTTATAGATTACGTTAGGTTATTCTTATCCATTTCCATATCCCATTGTTTAAGGTAATTTTCATAGCATTATTTAATTAAATAAGTGATATACCCGTTTGCTACCACCATAAGTTTTAATATGATGTTGGTTTTCTTAAAGTATCCCTAGAATTGTTCTAACATTCCCTCCACATATGCCATAAAAACAAAAGAACAACTTGGCAGGCATTGAATGGATTATGAAGAAATAATCAGAATGAATTGCATTTGGGAAATTGCACATTGCTTTCAATGCTCTCAAATACAGCAAATGCTCTAGGTGAATCTATCTGGCTGTAAATCATAGAGCTTTGATTTAAAAAAACCTCAGAATTATAGATGACCTGAAGGGCAATGAAAAGAGCACACAGTGGAGGTGGAATTTACTATTGATCACCTATGCTAAAGTTGAGGAAGAAAAGATATCATACACTCCAGGCAAGTCAATAAACACTTAATGTGTCAATAAATGGTTGTGCTACAGGGAATACAAATAAAACAAAAGACAGTCCATGCTTAGAATTTATATTTTAATAAGGAAAAACAACACATAAAAAAGGGCTGAAAAGCAGGTGGAGGTAAGGAAGGGGAAGTTTCCTTCTTGGGGATGTAGTGGAAAATTCCAGATCAGGAACAGAATAAGGAAAGGAGTGAAAGAGGGAGCATGACTGGTCTAGGCTCTTTCAGGAATAACTAACCAATCAGAGGAGAAGGGGACTTATCAGAAGATTTTTTTTTAGGGTGGGATGGTTTCTGGGATATAGTAGAGATGCCTAGAGAGTCAGGACTAGAGTTTGCCCAGGAGTAAAAGGATTGAACATGAAGAAACCATAGAGATCATGAAATATACAGGCAATGTGCAGTTAGAGAACTAATCTCAGAATCAGGGTGTCCTGGGTTAAAGTCCTGCCCCAATGCCTACTGATAGAGTGACTTAAATTTTTTTTCTCTCTCTCATTGACCCTAAAGCAACTGTCTAAATTAAGAGAGCTGGAGCTGATCTGCATTGGTAAGGAGGAATTTTCTCATTGGGAGTTACCACTTTAATCAAATCCTTCCATTAAAAAAGTTTAGAAAAATTAGTCAGCTAGCCATATAACAAGGATTAAGAGAAACAAATAAATGACCTGTGGTCTCTGGAAGTGGATGCTCCCTCTTAGAAGCATTTATAGAAAGCTATAGAAAAGAATCACAAAGCCTGAGAGAATGAGAAGCATTGACAGGCATTCATGGAAGGAATATCCACCTAGAAAATAATGTGGGTCAATCAAAGTACCAAATTATATTGCAAAGAGCACCTAGAAGAAAGTGTAAGCACAGTTACAAAGAAGAAACAAAATAGGAACTCAAAATTACTAAGGGACTGAAAATCTCTGACTTAGATCTTTAAACTGTGATTATTAGTTTCTTTTCAAAGAAAAGTAAATGAGTAAATTAGTCAATGCCTCTGAATACAATCAGGTTTTAAGTGTTATATCCCTTTTCTGCTCAGTAGACAGTCTCTCCTCTGTGATTCTTTTGTATCTAGTTCTAACTTCTTGTGGAACTCCAATGAAAAGAGTCAGCTATGAAAACCAAAGCCACCTAAATGGCAACAAGAGGCTTCAGTATGCCCAAGGAAGTACAGAGACAATGGGACATAGTTATGTGTTGCAATGAGCACTGGACTTGACATTACAATATCCATTTGAGTCCCAGAACCATCATTCCTATTCAGTTCAATGCTTCAATGGATCTGTGATCTCAATGTTCTGAGTTCTTTTCCCAATGGTATTAATTGCAACCTATCCATTCCTCTTCTTCCTGTGTGTGGTTCATGTTCATGACCTTCCACAAATCCTTCACAGAAGGACATCCACTGTGCTAGGGATTTTATTCCATTTCTCTTGATATGATCTCTGTGTCAGTGGAGACTTCATCTGTCATGAATCACTCTCTTGCTTGAATAGACTTCCTTTCTTTCTGGTCATACCTTTTTTGATGACATTTTTACACTGTTTCTGGGTCACAGTTCCTCACTGGCAATATATTGAAGCCTATTTACCATTACCATGTGACTCTGTCTATTGATTTTTGGTTGATACATAACTTTAATAATTTAGAGAATGTGGTAATTTGGGCTCACATCGAATCAATTATAAAGAGGAGTGGTTAATGAACCCAGTCACCCTGCGTATGCACAGAATGCTAATAATATGATTTCTCCATAAAGAAGAGGTCAGGGACCCTGATTATTAAGAGAGTTATGATAATATTAATGGAAGTATTAGGCACTGCAATACAAATGCAGAGAGGTGGAAGGTGGTAGCGCTTGATCAAGGAGAAGCTCAGACTTGAAAGTTAGATTGGAGCCAGATTATGGAATGCCTGAAATACCACATGAAGGAATTTGTATTTTATCCTCTATTGCCATTTAACCTCAGGCAAATGAACTAATCCCTGGGAGATTCAATTTCTTCATCTTCAAATTGGAAATAATGATGTTTTCATTACTTATCTCGCCAAGATTGGTGTGTGAAAAGTATTGAATAAACTCCACAGCACTATTGGAGTCACAGCTACACTAAGAAGTTCTGTCCCATTCAACCTCCAGCTTTTCTTTTTCCTGAGACAGTATCCATAGTTTAGGTTGTACAGACAGTGGGCTAGTGAAGGCAGGGGCTTGAGGGGTGGGGAATACAGAACTGGGTAGGAGGTAGGCTGATTGCCAGACTCCCCAGGGTGACATAGCAAGCTTTTTTTTTTATTATTATTGTTTAATAGTAAGTCTAATGCCAAAAGTATTTTCATAAATAAATACATATGTTGACTCTTGTTGGAAAAAATGCAGATCAGATGACTTCAGTGTTTTAAACTTTTCTTGGAAGATGTTATATAACAAGCACATCCATTTGTTCATGTACACGCATAGATTTAATATATACACAATAGGGCAAAAAAGAAAATAGTAAATTAATGACTTTAATATGATCCTACCAGTGTCTTGCCATCTTGTTTGTGAAAACTGAACAATTGAAATTGGCAGCATTGCTGAAAATTTCATCACTATGGCAAGTATTCATTAGTCTTTTCTTAGACTGGCTACACAAGCACAACCCAAGAAGACAGACAGAAAGCATTGATTTGATTCACAATCTTTCATCTCTATGAAAATGTTACAGGGACTCCAAGATACTTGTCCTCCATCGCTATTATTAAGACAGTGTCAGGTAAACTGAAAAAATCTTATGCTTTGTTCTGGAGCTGGTTTGCACTGTTTGGAGTGAAATTAATCTTTCTACTCCAATTGTCACTGGCTACAGAGGGTATAACTGAAGAACCTTACAAGTATTTTCATGTGGGTGGTAGAACAGTTTGCAAAAAATGAAATAAAATTTAACAGCTTAAGTTGTTGCTTTCGTATGAAATGTCCATTGAAATGGGAACTATGTTTAACAACCCTTTTTTGCTAAGGAAAATGAATGCATAAAATTAGTCATAATAAATTGTTCCTGACCCAAGCAAGCTGTTTCCCAGAATATGACATTCAATTCAATCTTAAATGGAATGTGCACTAAGAATGATAGATGATCACTTGAGAGTAATAGCTGATCAGATACGGTTGCAACTTAGTGCAAATAAGATGTTAAAACTATAGATGAAATTAGTTTTTCAATGTAATTGTTAAGATGAAATCTTAATTGGAAATTTTATCTTACAGAAGATTAAAAGGGGAAATTTTATGCTTTGATTTCAGAACTTTTTCTATTTTGGGATAATTCTCACTTATCATGATGAGATAATTATACATTTAATTGGATGTATTTAATTTGCAAGGTAACTAGGTGGCATAGTGGATAGAGGGCCAGGTCGGAAGTTAAAATAACTCATTGTCCTGAGTTCAAATTTGACTTCAGACACTTACTAGCTGTGTGACCCTGGGTAAGTCACTTCACCCTGATTGCCTCAAATTCCTCATCTATAAAATTAATTGTAGAAATAATGGCAAACCAGTCTAGTATATTTGTCAGAAAAACCCTAACTTGGGTCACTAAGAGTTATATCTGTATGAACAAAAACTTAATTTGCATTTATTGGTTAATAATAATAATAATAAAACCTTGGAGAGGTATTATGGGATAATTAATTGAAGGTCTTCCTTGGAGTCCAGAAAACCTGTGTTCAACTTCTACCTCTGATATACACTAGCTAAATTGCCATTATACATAGGTGGAGGACGTTTTCATCTTTGGAGCTTCTAACATGGATAAAATTACAATAACATTTTAAGAGCCATTTTACAGAAGAGGAAACTAAGGTCTATAATGGTTAAGTGACTTACTACAGAACCACCCTGTATCATCCATCTCTAACTCTGGTACCATTTCATTATACCACATTACCTATGAATGAATACTAGGCCATTTTGCTTATTTATCATGATAAATTCTGCCCTCAGTCTCTCAGTCAACAGTGAATCAACAAGTATTTTTCAAAGATTACAAATCACCAAAGCACAATGCTAATCATTGAAGAATAAAAATATCAATAATGATGATATCCAGCAATCATATAGCATCCACTATGTTTCTAACTATGCGAATCACTTTACAAATATGGTCTCATTTGATTTTCACAACCCTGGGTGGTAGGTTCTATTATTATCCTTATTTTGTAGATGAGGTAGTTAGATGTTAAGCCATTTGCCCAGAGGCATAGTTAGTAACTATCTGACATTGGATTTAAATTCAGATCTTCCAGACTTAGACCCAGCACTCTAGCCATTATATTACCGAGCTGTGAATATTAATTTTTGCCAACAAGGAACTCACCTTTAATGGCAGAGACAACATGCAGATAAACATACAAGATCTATATATCATCTCTATCATCTATCTATCTATCTAACTATCTATCTATAGATCTATTGGAAATAAACTGAAAAAGAAGTACTGGGGTTGTAGGAGGATCAAGAAAAGCTTTGGGGAAGGTAAGATATGAGCTAAGTCTTAAGGAAGTTAGAGAAGCTGGGAGGTGGAGAGGAGAAAAGGGTATTTCAGGGATAGGGGACAGCTGTGTAAAGAAATTGAATTGGGAGATGGAGTGTTATGTGTAAGGTACATGAAGAAGATCCGTATAGCCCGAATGTAGAGTACTTGGAAGAGAATGTCATGTAAGAAGATTGTAAAGGTAGGAAGGGGTCATGTTGTGAAAGGCTTTAAAAGTCAAGCAGAATTTTATATTTGATCCATATATATTTGAATTTATCAATTAGAGAAGTGATATGGTTTGACCTGTGCTTTAGGAACTTGACTTTGGCAGCTGAGTGAAAGATAGATTGGGGTGGGGGTGGAGGAATAGATGAATCAGGGAGACCAACCACAAAGGTGCTGCAATAATCCAGCTATAAGATAACTAAGAGCTGTGCCAAGTTAACAGCTGAGTGAGTGGAGGGAAGGACACATGTGCAACAGATATTGTAAAGATAGAAACAGCAAAACTTGGCATCCTATGGAATATGTGCAGAGAGTGTGTACAAACAAAGATGGCACTGATTTTTAGCGCTGAGGTTACTGAAAGGATAGTGGTACAATTAAAAGGAAATTGGATTTTGGGAAAGGTTTCAAAAGAAAGATAATGAATTCTTTCCATAGAATATCCTATTTGAGATATCCAATAGGAGGTTGATGTGAGTGAGACTGAAGGAGTGAGATTAGAAATAAAGAAATTAATCTGAGAATCATCTTCATATATAATTGAATCCATGGAAGCTGATGAGAATACTATACAAAATAACAAACAGAGAAGAGGAGAGTAACTAGGATAGACCCTTAGGGGGCCTTCATAGTTAGTGGACATGATCTGGTGGAAGATTCAGCAAAGAAGACTGAGAGTCAAACAGTTAGTAAAATACCTAGTTGATGCTACTGTCATGAGGAAACTAGAAAGGAGAGATTACATAGAGGAAAAGAATAATTAAAATGACAAAGACTACTAAGAGGTAAACAAAGAATGAGGATCAAAAAGACATCATTAGATTTGGCTTTAAGGGATTCATTTGTCAATTTGGAGAGAGCAGTTTCAAGTGAATGAAGAGATCAGAAACCAGATTGCAGGGGGTTTAGAATTGAGTGGCTAGAGAGGAAGTGAAGTTTCTTATCATAGAAAGCTTCCTCAAAAACTTTAACCTTGAGAGGTACACAATAGAGAAGTTGATAGGATCAAGTGAATGGTTTTATTTTACTTTAAGAATGGGGAGATGCAAACAGAGGGGTAGGGAGAGAGAGAAGTGGAGGGAGAGAGGGACAGGGAGAGATTAAAGAGTAGTGGCAAGAAAATGGGTGTGATAGAGGAAGCAATCTGCTGGAATAAAAAGGATAGAATGGGTTCATTTATGCATATAGAGGAGATTGTCTTTTTAAGGAAAAGGGACCTTTCACAGATTATCTGATCACACATTGTGTGACAGGGATGAAGGAGATAAGGGGGGAGACTTGATTGATGTGAGAAGAGGAAGGGAGATAAAGGAGCTCTTGGTGGTATGACCTCAATTTTTTTGGAAAAGAATGAGGCAAGGTCTTAAATTGAATAGGTGGTATAAGTAACATCTGGGGAACTTGAGGAGGGATTAAAATTTTGTGTATTTTCCTTTCTATAATGACTTTAAGTACCAAAGTCTATGCAATATTTATTGAGGAATTATTGCTGACTTTTCTCCAGATTTATTGTATAGCTAAATCTTAGCTATACAGCTTAGCAGGTCCATATGTCATATCATATATTTTACCATATATCATATCAATTTACACATATGCATGTACACATATTCCATATTTCCATTATCAAATTCAATTGAAAAGACTTTAGTAAATAGGGATGGAATCACAGAATCTCAGAGTGGGAAAGGACCTCAGGTGACATCTAGTCTAATCCCAACTCAAAGAAGAATATTCTCTACAATGTCAAGTGGTACTCTAATATTGATTTGAAGACCTTCAGGGGTTGGGAGTGAGACAAGAAATCCACTGTTACCCAAGTAGTCAAATTCACTTTTGCATCAGTCTAGTTGTTAGTAAAATTTCCCTTTCATCAAGGCTAAATTTGATTCTTATAACTTCCTCCCATCTGTTTCTCTACAGCTCTTATTCACTGCTTTTATTTCTGTCTGTGATCAAGTAGAAAAATTCTGTTTCTATCCTTTCAGAGGCCTAAAGACACTATCACATCTTTCTCAATATTGTCTTCTCCAGGCTAACCATCACAAGTCCCTGCAACTAATCTTTTAAAAAAATTGTATTGCATGAAGTGGATACCATTTTCCATTTCTGGTCAAAGATTAAAGCACTATGTGATGGTGGATGCTTAAATATAAGCCTTTGATGATACTACATTGTTTCCTAGAGCATTTTCCAGAAAGCAATCACGTTACCATTTTTCCAGGTATAATTCCTATTCTCTTTGATTCAGCTATCCAACACATAGCAAAAATTTGGTAGTAGCCTGGGACATATGGAGAAGAATGACAAGAAAAGTCCAACTAGAGAAGAGATCATGTTGAGGAATACTGGGAGAAATGGTTGACTAGATAGACAGGTCCCTGTTATAGAGAATCTTGAAATTCAGACAAAAGAGGCTTGCCGTTTAGAAACAGCAGATGTGGCAGTTATTAGTGGAGTAAGCCCATTGAGAATAGATTGCATGATCAATGCAGGTATTTGGAAATAATACATAAATCACACATAAATAGAATCAACTCTCAAGACCCTCTAAATTGTTTTGGGATGTGGTACTTAGAGATATTTTGATGGAGATCACTATTTAAGATCCTAGTGTTCAGTTCTAGGTACATCATTTTAAAAAGGACATTGACAAGCCACCTCTATATGCAGAGGAAGAGGGTGACCACAGTGGCAAGGAGACTGGAAGCTACACCAAATATGGATTGATTCATAGAAACAGATAAAGGTTGAGGGTTGGGGTGAGTGGGAAGAATAATATTTTTCTTCTAACATTTGAAGAGCTGTCTTGTGGGCAAGATATTAGCTTGGTTCTGTGTGGTCCCAGAGCTTTGTACCTGGAGAAATGAGTAGAAGTTATAAAGAAATAAATATCTGTTCAAAATACAGAAAGCTTCATGAGAATTAGCATTACTACAAAGTGGAATAGGCCACTTTCATAATATGTAAACTGCCTATTAATATCTTCACTATAAGACTGGTAGGACATTTATTAGATAGAAGATGCCTTTTCAGATAGAGATTAGACAAAATTCCCCCAAGATCCCTTCTATTACTTGGATTCTAATTCTTAGATATTGTTTTATTTTCCTAATTTTCCCTTTAATTCACCATAAATAACATTTTAAATGAACACTTTTGAAGAGAAATGCATCATTTTGTATAGGGGTAAACAATATGACTTGTTAAAATGTTAGCTAAAAAAAAGCATTTCTTCTAAAAAACTAAACAATCAAAAATAATAAAATATATAGCAGGATGAATTCTTTCTTCCTTAGAAGAAAATATTAACAGAATATATATTATTTGAAAAAAGTTTAACTATGATGGAGATGGCTATTGAAAATGATTAGTTTCCTGTGGTTGTTAAGTTCTAGCCATTAGGCTTTTAGAGGAAACTAGCCTATTTTCATCTTTAAACCTTGTAAAGCATTTTCATTGTTTCCACTGTATGAATTCCCCATACTTCACCACCAGTAGGTGTCACTACAGTCATTGAACACAACTTGGGGGCCTAAGAAAAATTGTCCCTTAAAAGTCAGTCGAACTTAATTGGTAGAGCAGAGTTATGATAGGCATAAATGATATTTATTCTGAAAAGCAATATATTTTATCATGGTCATGAACTTGTAAAAACATTGGCTTAAGGAAGCCAAAGTGTATACTTTAAATGGGCTTACTTAATGCAGTGTATGCTAGAAGTAATAGAATCTTATGATGTTTTAAATATATTCAGGGGATTTTACTGGATAAGATAAGGTTTGTTTTTAAGAGTTGTTCTATGGAATCAGATTTATAGAAGTAATTTAATGGAAATCCACAGACCCAACAAGTACCTTCTACATCTTCATATATCTGCTCTTTTCCCCATAATAGTTTTATAAGTTTTCATTGGAAAATGTAGGAAATTAAAAACCTTTGCTTAAATTATATTTAGTCCATTTCTTTTAGAATTATTTGGTGCTTTATATGTATCCTAACTTTGTGTCATAGAAATTGAAAAAACAGAAACAACCCATCTTGGAGAAGCAGGACTTTTATGGAAACTGTTCATTTTACATATAGGAACTTAATATGGCAAGTCACTGTTCTTTGCTTCCCCTACCAAGCATTCTTGTGGTAGATACATGGGAATTGTCTTGCTGGTTTTCCTTCTTCATGAACTCTTGACTGACCAGCATTGGTTCCTACTCTTTGGAATTCATTTACCTAGGTGGTCCTATTTGCTTGAGGTGTTGGTGGTTCCTTATTCATGCATAATTGGATGGCTAGGTGTGTGAATGTGCCCCAAGCATTTATTTCATCGGATCCATTTTCTAAATTGGAACTGATGGGAGTTGCGGTGATTTTTAAGTGTGTCTTTGGGAAATCTAATTTATGTAACTATTAAAATGTGAACTCAAATGCTTTAGTCATAAATTTAAAATCTTTTATTTTATTTTATTTTTACTCCTAAATCAGAAGCATAAGGTAATTAGCCTCTTTGGGTGTTGGTTTTCTCATCTAAAAATGAATATATTAATATTGTTATATGTATATACATATCTACATAAATATATTCATATATAATTATATTCCAATGGATGAGACAAAAACCACATATTAAGTATATAGGAAATGGATATAAATGGAAGAACTACATAATTGTCAAATATATAGTGGTTTAGGAGGGAGAGTACTAGCAGTTAAGAGGATAAAAAATAGTCTTGTGCAAAAGGTGATAATTGAGCTATATTGTAAAAAAAAAGATATTTTGTAAGGTTGTAGGAGGAGGAAATGCATTTTAGGCATGGAAAATAGCCAATGAAAAGAAGATGGAATGTCATCTGGGAGGATAAGAGAAAATTAGCTTAGCCAGCTATTGCATTGGCAGGAACTAGTTGCTGAAGAGGAAATGATAGGAACCTTGGGAAAGGAAGTGACCACTTCCTCCTAGAATTTGTGATAGAGGAGAGGAAAGCTGCACATAGTTTGATATGCTCCCTAAGTTGGAGAAGAGTAGATTTCAAAGGATTAAATAAAAGAATGGATAAGAATCCATAAACCAATTTTTTTAAGGGCAGTGTCCTTTGTACAGTCTACATGTTAAGTAAAGCTCAAGAAGGATAGAAAATTCTCAAAAATGAAATTCTGGAGTTAAAATGAGAAACAGTTCTTATTAGAAGGAAAAATAAGGGTTGTCTGAAGAGATCATGTAATGGCAGAGAGAATTTGCCAACAAATGTGTGTGTATGTTTCTAATAAAGCTATATGCAGAAGATGGAAGCAGGGACAGGTATGGAAGATGAATACAAAAGTATGGGTAGACATTGTTAGAACAGTGTTAAGACTTTGAAACCTTGGAATAAGCTAAAAAAAGTAAAAAAAAAAATTAGAGCTATATTCGGGGAAAGAAGAATATGGAAGAAGGAAAGGACCCCTCCTTAGAGTGGATAGGAAGAAGATAACTGCCTATGGAGAGAAGGCAGAATTGTTCAATTTTAATTTTGCTTTGTGTTCTCTTCCAAGGAAAATGTTAGTGTCTTTCCCCCTCTATAAATCCAACCATGTATTTATTTTAATTTGCATGCCCAATTCATTGACCTCTGCCTTCTCTAATTTGTTGATATATGAACTCAAGGATATGAATTTCCCTCTGAGTACTGCTTTGGCTTCATCCCATAGATTTTGAAAGGATGTCTTATCATTGTTATTTCCTTCAATGAAGTTATTGTTGCTATGATTTGTTCTTTAACCGATTTTGGAGAGTTGTATTGTTTAATTTCCAATTAATTTTTGATTTGCCTCTCCATGTACCCTTACTAATTATTATTTTCATTGCATTGTGATCTGAGAAGTTTGAATTTATTATTTCTGTTCTTTTGTACTTGTTTGCAATGTTTTTATGCCCTAATACATGGCCAATCTTTGTGAACGTACCATGTGCTGCTGAAAAGAAGGTATATTCCTTTTTGTCCCTATTTATTTTTTCTCCACATATCTACTAACTCTAATTTTTCTAAGATTTCATTCACTTCTCTTACCTCTTTCTTATTTATTTTTTGGGTTTGATTTATCTAGTTTGGATAGAGGAAGGTTCAGGTCTCCCACTAGTATAGTTTTTCTATCTATTTCATCCTTGAGCTCCACTAGTTTCTTGTTTAGAAATTTGGATGCTATGTTATTAGGTGCATATGTGTTGAGCACTGATATTTCCTCATTGTCTATACTACCTTTTATCAGGTTGTAATTACCTTCCCTATCTCTTTTAACTAGACCTATTTTTTACTTTGGCTTTGTCAGATATCATGATTGCTACCCCATCTTCTTTTTATCACTTGATGCCCAAGAAATTTGGCTCCATCCTCTTACTTTTACCCTATGGGTGTCTATCTTCCTCATGTGTGTTTCTTGTAGACAGCATATGGTAGAGTTTTGATTTCTAATCCACTCTGCTATTCGCTTGCATTTTATGGGTGAGTTCATTCCATTCACATTCAGAATTATTATTACCAGCTGTGTATTTCCCAGAATTTTGATTTCCACTCCTAGTCCTTCCTTTTCTTCTTTCACTATTTCCTTCTACACCAGTGTTCTTATTCCCCCCTTATTTTCTTTACAGTCTTTTTAAACTACCCCTCTCCCTCTCCCTCCCTTGTACAGCTTCCATCCCCATCAGTCCTTTTTGTTACCCTTCTACTTCCTTATAGGGCACAAATCAATTCTCTGCCCCAATGGATTGGATTGTTCTTCCCTCTTTGAGTAAATTTTAATGCATGTAAGAATTGAGTATTTCCTGTCTCCAATGTCTTTACCCTTCTGGTGTATTGATGTTCCCCCCTTCCCACCATGAGCTTCTTTGTGTCAAATAAATGTATTGCCTTTTGTTTCTTTTCCCATTTCTTTTAGTATTAACCTCTTTTTTAAAGCTCTAGTTGTATATACACACACACATATATATGTATTTAAGCATACATATATCAATATACATATTTATGTCTTGGTATTTTATCCTATGAGGTTTGTCACTGTTCCCTCTAGGTGTAATTCTTCTAGATGCCCAGGTGATAATAACAATTTTTTTTAATAACCCTTACCTTCTGTCTTGGAGTCAATACTGTGTATTGGCTACAAGGCAGAAAGAGTGGTAAGGGCTAGGCAATGGGGGTCAAGTGACTTGCCCAGGGTCACACAGCTGGGAAGTATCTGAGGCCAGACTTGAACCTAGGACCTCCTGTCTCTAGGCCTGACACTCAATCCACTGAGCTACCCAGCTGCCCCCGATAATAACAATTTTTAAGAGTTGCTAATGACCTCTTTTCTTATAGGGATACATATCATTTAAACTTATTGGGTCTCTTAAAAAAGTTTTTTTTTTTGTTTTGTTTTGTTTTATTTTGTTTTTCTTTTTCCCACTTTTTAAATTACTTTTGATTATTCTCTTGGGCATTGATTCTGTGCTTGGGCATCAAATATTCTGTTCAGGTCTGGTCTTTTCTTTACAAATGCTTGGAATTCTTCTATTTTGTTAAATGACCATACTTTCCTCTGTAAGAATATAGTCAGTTTTGCTGGGTAGTTGATTCTTGGTTGTAGACCTGGTTCCCTTGCTTTCCTGAATATCATATCCCATGCTTTTTAGTCCTTCATTGTAGATGCAGCCAGATCCTGTGTTATCCTCACTGTGGTATCGTGGTATCTGAATGACTTCTTCTTAGGAGCTTGTAATATTTTCTCTTGGTCTGATAGTTATTGAATTTGGCTATAACATTCCTGGGTATTGTCACTTGGGGATTAAGTACAGGAGGTGATCTGTGGATTATTTCAATCTCCACTTTCCCTCTTGTTCTAGAATGTTGGGGAAGTTTTCTTGGATAATTTCCTGTAGTATGATGTCCTGGCTTTTTCTTTTGTCATGGTCTTCTGGTAGACCAATGATCTTAAGTTGTCTCTCCTGGAATGATTTTTCTAACTCTTCTGTTTTGTGAATGAGGTGCTTCATAGTTTCTTCAATTTTTTCATTCTTTTGATTTTGTTTTATAGTGTCCTGCTGCCTTGTGAGGTCACTTGATTCTAGTTGTTGTATTCTGGTTCTTAAAGACTGGATATCATCCCTGGCTTTTTGGTCATCCTCCTGGTCTGATTTTCTTTGGAGGTCATCTTTCATTCCCCTTACCTCATCTCTCATCTCCTTTGGCTCATCTTTCATCTCCTTTGCCTCATCTTTCATCTCCTTTGCCTCATTTTCAAACTGATTGATTTTGGCTTTCAAGACACTATTTTCTGTTTCCAGATGACTTATCTTAGTTTTTAAGTTCTTTTCCCAATTATCTTCAGCCTCTCTTAATTGTGTTTTGAATTGTATTTTGAGTTCTTCCAGAGCCTGTATTCAATTTGCTGGGTCTTCTGGTTTTTTTTTTTTTTTTGCTTGGTGCTCCCTCATCCTTCTGTGTTCTGTTTGCTTTTTGTTCATTGCTTGTATAGAAGCTGTCGATTATAATTTTTTTCTTTTTCTGTTGTTTGCTCATATTTACCCCTTCTTTACTCCCTGCAGTTGCCTGAGCTCTTGATCCTCTCATTTTTTGTGGTTTTGGGCTTTTCTTTCCACCTTCACCCTTGGAGTTTTGTCAGTAAATCTCTCAGTGTAGTCTGTGGGGGAGAGGTGTTGGAGCTTGAGCTTCTCTGCCCTCTGAAGGCTTGATGAGATTAAGTCCAATGGAGTTGAACTTGCATAGCTTGATGTGCCCTGAGGCCAAAAACTTGGGAAGGGGGGGCAGCATGGAGTGTTTCCACTGCTGCAACTGCTACCCACTCTGAGTTTTGAGTTTCTTCTCTGTCTGCTTCCCCACTGCTTGGTGGATGCTCTGAGTCCATCACAGCTTTGCTTTCAAGGTGCTCCCTCCAGACCAGTGCTTTTGCCCACCCACAGGTTCCAGCTGCCACTAGAGGTTTAGCGCTCCAGGTGGGGGAGGGGTCCCTGGACCTTCCTTCTTCTTTCCCCTTAAACTGGAGTGTTCTCAAATTCTGGCTTTGGGGTGCATACCTTTTAAGTTGAGTCCAGCAAGAGGGTACCATTGCTCTATCTTGTTATTAGGTTTGATTTTCAGTCCCTTGGGAGCATTTAGTTTGTAATCAGTGAGGAAGGGTTTTCAGAGGTCTGAATGTTTGCTGCCTGTATGCTGCCATCTTGACTCCACCTCCATGTATTTATTTTAAAATAATTTTATATATTCTCAAATATCCCTTATTCTCCAATAGAATAAAAGAATCTTGACATTAAGGACTATTTTATTTTTTTATATTTTATCCTCAATGCCATATAGTAGACATCTAATAAGTAGTTGATAAATATTGACATTATAAATAAAATATTTTATTGACCTAGTTCCTTTATACGGATTTGATGAACCCAAGATAGGGAGAGCCAGCCACTAAATGGAACTCTCCCAAAATTTTCCTCCAAGCAGCTTTAAAATAATTCCTCAAGTTTTTTAGGTAGTCAAGATGGCAGCATAGAGGCAGTGAAAGTTCAGACTTCTGAAAACCCTTCCTCACCAATTAAAAACCAAATGCTCCTAGGGGACTGAAAACCAAATCTAATAACAGGACAGTACTAAGAAATCCTCAACTTAAAAGGTACGCTCCCAAAAAGCCTGAATTCGAGAACACTTGGGTTTTATGGGAAGGAAGAAGGAAGGTCCCAGGACCCCTACCCCATCTACAGTACTGAGCCACCAGCAGTGGCTGTAATCTCTGGGCAGTCAAGGGTGATAGTCTGGAGGGAGTAACTTGTGGGCAAAGCTGTGCCTGACTCAGGGTTTTGAATACAGGTAGCTGGGAGACAACCTCCAGGAGAAGCATAGAGGAGGCAGCCTAGTTGCAGCAGCTGAGACATTCCATACAATTCATATCTTTGCGTTCATATATTAACAAATTAAGAAGGGCAGAGGTCAATGAATTGGGCATGCAAATTAGAAAAACTAGAAAGTGCACAAATTAAAAATCCTCAGATGAAGACTAAATTAGAGATCCAAAAAATCAAAGGAGAAATCAATAACAATGAAAATCAAAGAACTACTGTTTTAATAAATAAGACTAGAAGCTGGTCCTTTGAAAAAAACAAATAAAATTGACAAAGTACTGATCAATCTAATTAAGAAAGGAAAGAAGAAAACCAAATTGGCAGTATCCAACATGAAAAGGGAGACCTCACCTCTAATGAAGAGGAAATTAAGGCAATCATCACTAATGATAAGAGAAATGTAAATTAAAACAATTCTGAGATACTACCTCACACCTATCATAAGTTACAAATGCTGGAGGGGATAAGGGAGAATAGGTCCACTAATGAACTGTTGATGGAGTTGTTAACTCTTGCAATCATTCTTGAGAACAATTTGGTATTTTCAAGAAAGGTCTATAGAACCCTGTATACCCTTAGACCTAGCAACAGCACTACTAGATCTGTACTTCAAAGAGAAAAAAGAAAAAGAAAAGAAATTATATGTAAATAAATATTTATTGCAGCTATCAAATTAAGATGTTCATCAATTGGAGAATGACTGAACAAGATGTGGCATATGGTTAGAGTAACAACATTGTAATGATTATCAACTATAAAACACTTAGCTGCTCTGATCAATACATCAATCCAAGACAATTCCAAACTATTAATGATGAAAAATTTCCATCTCCAGAGAGAGGAAAACTAATTTCTCTTATCATTAGTAAGTTAGAGTTACAATTATACTTGCTAAGGGTTTCTTTTCATTCCATTCTTTTTATCTTTCTCTCTCAATCTTTATCCTGTTTTTCCTCAAAACTTTGTTCTGTTTCTTACCACCAACTCTCTTATTTTGTCCTTATTTTTATAATGTCCTTTCTCTTATCCCTATCCCCTCCTAATTCTCTGTGGGATAAAATATATTTTTATACTCAGCTGAAAATGTATACATATACACTTTGTTTTTTGAACCAATTTCAAATTTTCACTTTATTTATTTTTTTTGCTTTGTGGCTATTGTGGAAATATATTTTGCATATTTCACATGTTAAATTGATATCATATTTCTTGCTTTCTGAGTGGGTAAGGCATTGCAGAAGGGAGGAGAGAATTTGGTGCTCAAATTTTTTTTAAATGTTAAAAACAAAAATTAAAATTATTAAAAAAATAAATTAATAATAGTTTGATCGGTGTCTTTTTTAAAAATCAAGCTATATGATCTCTACTCCCTTGGAGAGATGTTCAATAACCATTTCTATAATGATTTATTCTTAACCTTTGCTAGGAACTGAAGTCAAGCTTCCTTGCCCCTATAGTTTGAATACTAATCTCTTTCTTCCCCCCTGAAAATCGGGACATTTGAACTCCATCTCTGCGGTCTTGTTCTTCCTCTGTGTAATCTTTCAAATAGCATTGATAGTTACTTAGTGATCACATCTTCCAGTCCTCTCTTTTCAACCAAGGAGACTCAGGAGATTTGAAGGCTCTCATAATGATGTCATTATTTGTTTTGGTTATTGACTTGTTAGGCATTTTTTATTTTATTTTGAGTGAAAAGATTATTCTCCATGGTGGAGAAAACAAAGAAAATACAATCTAACAGGTCTTTTTTCCTCCCTTCTACCAGCAACTGTACTCTCATTCACCCTAAATAGCAGTTCTCTCCTCTCATGCTTCTCTTTCCTTGAATATAGTTAAAATTCTAATATATTGTACTTAACTTTCTTTTCTAGACTCAGTTCATTCTGAGTTTTACTACTTCTGATTCTACTTTTGCAGGATCACTTGGAGCTTTCATATTCATCCTTCTTATTTCCATCTTCAGTTTAGGTCTTTATAAAGTTGAAATGTATTGGTGAATTCTCTGAGCATACACATGGCTCTCTTCAGACAATTACCATTTGTGTTCCTCATCATAATTGTTGTTTTTTGTGGCTACAGAATTTCATTCCAAAAATTCCCCATCCTTACTGGGGCTGATTTCTCTTATAGAATTGTATTCTGTGTTCATAATTCTTCTTCTTCTGATTCCTTTGAAATCTGATCTCCCAGGACTGAAGGTTCATGTCAGACTATCTCTCATTTTCCTCTCCTCAATAACCACCTCTAGGAGAAAATCCTCACTTTTTCTTAAGGTTCCTAAAATTTTTATGCCAAAGACAAGTTACTCCTTGTTAACAAGAATAACATGAGTATAGAATTCTATTTCATTGGTTCCTATTTCCTTTTAAAGATGAAATGATCATTAAGACAAGACTCAAGAAATTATTAGCTGCTTTTCCTTTGGCAGAACTAGGCTTCAGCAGATGTCTAGATAACTAATTTACACCATCACTACTATAGTATGTCTCTGTGCCAAATTTGGGATATGTTTCCCAAAGTAATTTATTCCTTCTTCTGTAACTTCTGACAACAAAATAACTTTTTTTCCTTCATTGATTTTCACTCAGATCTTTTCCACTTCTTTATCTCTGATTCCTAGATTTTTGAATATGCCCTCAATGGGCAATGCTGTCATACTGTCCCACCCCATCAGTTTACCAATCTTTTTTTTTTAATAAGATTATAAGTATATATATACATATATATATATATATGAGCTATATTCCTTTCAAGGGTTGTATTCCTCTCGTGATCAGTGATACCTATGAGGTAGAATTTTTCTCTTTGTCTTTGCCTCTGGTTCATTTTGGTTTTTGCCTATACTTTGAACATTTGCTCATATACATTTGAGGCAGTACTTTTTCCCTTTCTTGAAATTTTGTCTTTTGTGAACTTTTACCTGTCTCTACTACTATTCTATCTTTATTGTAACAGATTTCAATAGTGTCTAGCTTAGTATATAGTTTTCTTCATCCTTCATTACATCTTAGTTTACATTTTTAAGATTAGATTTGTAAAACATTTGAAATATATTCTTACCAGCTTTTGTTAGGCATAATTCACTCATGCTAAGATGCTTGTCATTCTTATTTTTTAAGTTTAAATCTAGAAATTCGAATCTCATTCTCAGATCAGATATTAACCAGAAATCCACAACTCAAAGACATTTTTCTCTTCTGTATCCTTTTCTTTTAGTGAACTGCACTGCTTATAGTGTCTTTAATTTCATTTCCAAGAATTCATAATTTTGGCAGTAATTTTTGGTTCCTGCTGGTAGTACTATTTATATCT
This sequence comes from Monodelphis domestica, assembly GCF_027887165.1. Classification (NCBI taxonomy): domain Eukaryota; kingdom Metazoa; phylum Chordata; class Mammalia; order Didelphimorphia; family Didelphidae; genus Monodelphis; species Monodelphis domestica. Next base: position 117,643,412 of record NC_077233.1, on the reverse strand, counting down.
ACATTAAACACCAGAAATGTGTAATCTTCTTTTGTTTTGATTAGTATTGAGATTATTTGTTATGTTTTGGATATATGCCTTAGAAAGACAACAGATTTTTTAATTGTGGTTATCAGGTCACTGAATTTCTCCCTCAGAACTCCTAAGCAAAGAATCACTAAATGAAACTATTCTTCATTTCTTCTGAAATCTACTGGATGATCTCTCTCAAATACTTTCTTGACAACTTCTCAGTTCTTATTATATCATTTTTTGAAGGACAAGTAGTTGCCTTTCTCTCAGAACATCCAATTCCTATCTCTCTAAGCTCAGGAAAAGTCTCTATTTTCTTAATGTAGACATTTGTCTTCCTTCCTTCTTTCCTTCCTTCCTTCCTTCCTTCCTTCCTTCCTTCCTTCCTTCCTTCCTTCCTTCCTTCCTTCCTTCCTTCCTTCCTTCCTTCCTTCCTTCCTTCCTTCCTTCCTTCCTTCCTTCCTTCTATAAAATTTTTCTAATATTCAGCTTCCTGACAAAAGTTATTTCCCTTTCTTTATATCAGATTATTCTCTGCTCCATTAAAGTCTGGGCTTATTTTTTTTTTTCCTTCTTAAAGGACATTTCACTGGATGTGATAGCCTGGACTATATAGAGGCATTCCTTGGGTCCCTTCACTTTCTCCTGTGGTAGAGAACTCAAACTATACTTGGAACATTCAAAGGAGTCAGATGATGAAGGAAGGCAAATATCTCATTATTATGGCAAACCTTTATAAAATATTCCTTGTTCTTTGTATTGATTGAGATTTGTAGCTCTGTTTTCTTAATGACTTGTGGGTAGTTATATCTCTCTTTAAAAAATACTTAATAACATTCATTAAAACTTTTTTTAGTTCCCAATTCTCTCTCCTCAGCCCTTTCCCCACAGTTTGAGATAGCGCACATACATGTGACCTCATGAAAAACACATACATATTAGCCATACAAAAAGTTGCAAAAAATAAAATGCAAAAAAGTTGCAAAAATAAAATGAACAAAATATAAAGTTTTAAAAATTGTTTCAATCTAGACTTACCCCATCAGATCCATCTCTGCAGGTAAATAGCATTTTTCATCATGCATTCTTTGAAATTATCTTGGATCATTGTCTTGATCGGAAAAGCTAAATCTTTTACAGTTGATTATTGTCATATTGCTGTTATTATGTATAATAGTCTTCTGATTCTACTCACTTTACTTTGCATCAGTTCACATATCTTCCTAAGATTTTCTGAAATCCTTTAGCTTATTATTTCTTAAATCACAATAGTATTGCATCAGTCATATTATAGTACAAAGTGTTTAGAAATCCACCAAATGATGAACATTCTCTCAATATCAAATTCTTTGCCACCAAAAAAAAAAAGAGTTGCTTTAAACATTGTTGTACATATAGTCCTTTTATCTTTTCTTTGACCTCTTTGTGATACAGACTAAGTAGTGATATTGATTGGTAGAAAAGTGTACATAGTTTTATAGCCCTTTGTGCTTTGTTCCAAATTGTTATCCAGAATAGCTAGACAAGTTCACAACTTTACCAACAGTACATTAATGACCTAGTTTGCCTTTTCCCCTCCAGCATTTATCACTTTCTTTTTTTTTTGTAATGTTAGCCAATTTGATAGGGGTAACATCATACCTCAGAGCTGTTTTACTTTTAATTTTTTTATAATCAATAGGAATTTAGAACATATTTCATGTGACTATTGATAGTTTTAATTTCTTCTTCTGAAAATTGCCTGCTCATATCCTTCAATACTTTATCAACAAGAAATAAATCCAGTTTCCTGCTTTCCTTCTAATTTTGAATGCTTTGGTTTTGTTTGTGCAAACCTTTTTATAGTTCATATAATCAAAATTAACTATTTTAGTTCTTGTAATCTTCTCTTTTTCTTATTTGGTCATAAACTATTTTCTTGCCCATAGATCTGAGATGCATATTTCCTATGCTTCCCTAATTTGCATATAAGATTACCTTTTATGTTTAATCACATACTTATTTTGACCTTATCTTGGTATACTAGGTGAGATTTTGGTGTATGCCTAGTTTCTGCCAAAGTGTTCTGCAGTTTTCCCAGTAATTTTTGTCAAATTGTTTTGTCAAATTGCCCCCAAAGTTTGAATCTTGGGTTTATCAAAATTAGATCACTATGATTACTATTCTTTTGTATACTGTGATCCCTCACCTACTGGAAGTTATATTCCAGAGAACCCCACAATAGGTGAAAATCCACAAAGTAGGAGCATTATATTTATTTTATTATTTATAGATATCTTAAGGTTTTATAAACCCTTCCCTCACTTCTATAAACCTTTTCCACACTTCTATTAACTTAGTCACTGAACTAATCAGCTCCCAGGATAGCGAACATAGCTCTGTGGTTGGTTGCCTTTCATTCCATCAGCCAATAGTGTGCCATGATAAGTGTAACTCCACAATACAGAATTTTATATATATATATATATATATATATATATATATATATAAAATCTGCAATACAGTAAAGTCATGATAAATGAACCATGATATAGGAAGAGATGACTGTATCTATTTGTGTGAAAAGAATTTGCAGTTGTATTCATGTAGTTCCTGGGTTTGTCTGGGCAGAAAAACTACCAAGTATTTTATAATTGCTTTCTTTATTTTTAATGGAATTTCTACATCTTGTCATACTATGTTTTTCTGGTAATCTGTAGAAACTGTATTGACTCTTAGGGACTTCTTCATGTGGGATAATTTATGCCATTCTATCTTTCCTTTTCTATGTTTTCCTCTTCTGTCTTTTGATTTTTTTTGGGGGGGGTGAATATTGACTCATTCTATTCTTCTTACTCCCTTTCTTCTTTCTATGTATATTTTTTGTCCTAATAGTGAAAATGTTTTTAAGTATCTCAAACACTTTAAGTATTTTAAAGTATCTCTCATTTCATAGATATCTTAAATATTTTAATTATCAACTTCCCAAGTATGAATGTATTCAATTCAACCTTATTGAAATCCTTAAATTTTCAGTTCTCTGTTTACCTTTCTATGCTTCTCTTGAGTTTCAAATTTGGTCACCAAATTTTCTTTTCAGTACTGTTATTTTTGTTGTTTTGGTCAGGAATGCCTAGAAGTTATCTATTTGTTAAGTATTTGTTAATATTTCCCCCAGAATGATTATGCTCAGTTTTGTTGTGTATATGTTTCTTGTTTATAGGTCTAGATTCATTGCCTTTCAGAATATCATATTCCATGCTTTCCAGTTCTTTAATGTAGAAGCTGCCAAACTTTATGTAATACTGATTGTGGCTACACAGTATATGAATTATTTCCTTCTGACTGCTTGCAATAATTTTTCCTTGGTCCAGGAGTTTTAAATTTTTGTTAAAATACTCCTGGGATATTTTCTTTTATGATCTCATTCAGGAAGTGGTCAGCAGATTCTTTCAACTTCTATTCCCCCTTTTTGTTCAAGGATATCAGGGCAGTTTTCTGTGATGATTTCTTGTAATGTGGTGTTCAGGCTCTTTTTTATCATAACTTTCAGTATCCCAATGATACTTAGATTGCCCCCCTAGATCTATTTCCTTGTCAGTTGTTTTTCCAGTTAGTTATTTCAGATTTCCTTCTATTTTTTCATTCTTTTGATTTTGCCTTATTCTTTTTTGATGTCTTCTTGTTTTCTGGTGTCTTATTGAATCATTAGTTTCCCTTTTTTCAATTCTAATTTTTAGGGTGTTACTCTGTTCCTTGAGCTTTTGTGTTTCCTTTTGTATTTGGCCCATTCTAGTCCTGAGGAAGTTGTTTTCTTTAGTGGATTCCCCTCTCTTTTTCCAGTTGCCCTATTCTAGCTTTTAAGAAGTGTTTTCTTGAGTGTTTTTTTTTCTGGCTTCCATTTCCATTTGGCCCATTTTAGTTTACAATTTGTTGAATATTTCTATCATTTCTCTTTTTTTTTTGTTTTTTTGTTTGAGTTTTAATGTTAAGTTCTCCCAAGAGTCCTTTTGGGGCCTGAAATCCTTCTTAACTTTCTTTTGGGGTTTCAGGTTTCCTTTTTGTCATTGTTGTCCTCTTCTGATTTTATATTTCAACCTTTCTTATAACTTAGAGTAATTTTCTTAGGTTAAGGGTTTTTTTTTGCCTTTGTTCATTTTTCTAATTATTATTTTCCCCCTCATTACCTTATCTGTTGAGGTTTTGTTCTACTCCTGTGGTAGAGGGAGCTCTGTTCCAAGTTTATAGTGTAGCCTTCTTTGGTTTCCTCAATGTACATTTTGAAGGGGGTGGCCCAGCTGGCTTCTGGTGAGGAGGCTTACAGCTATTTTGTCTAGCTGGATTGTTTTCCTTCTGCTGTCAGTTTCTCTGTTGTTTCCTATGCAAGGCTACTTTCTATTCTGTCCATTTGTTGCCTTAGGACATGTGACTATTTCTCAGCTCTGCTGTTTATTTGCTTCAGGCCACACAGAAGTAGGGCTGGAATTGGGCTACTCCCCAACTCTGCCATTGCTTTAGGCTATTCCCTGTTCTGTCCTTTCATTACCTCAGGCTATATGGAAGTACAGAGTCTGGTGTTGGTCTACTTCCCAATCTTTTATTTTGTTGCTTCAGGCCTTTTGGCAATGAGTTGGGCTGCTCCTCACTTGGCCCTTTCATTACTTCAGGTCTCATGAAAGCACTTAGGACCAGTTCCCCCAATGTTGCACTCACTAGAATATTTTCCCCTCTCATCCTCCTGTTTTCCTTTGTTTTGAGGTTCTTTATTTTCTCTTTTGGTGTGTTTGGAGTGTTTGGGTAAACTGAGCATCCCTTATTCTGCTATATTCTTCCCCAGGTTGTAATTTTCTTCCTTTTAATAAAATATTGAATAATAGTAGTGATAATGTACATCTTTGCTTCATCTCTCATGATACTGGAAAGGCTTCAAGTTTATCTTGGTTACAGACAATACTTGCTCTTGGATTTAAATAGATACTATTTATCATTTTAAGATATACTACATTCATGTGTATGCTTTAAAATGTTTTTAATAGAAAAGGTATGGCATCATGTCAAAAGCTTTTCCTGCATCTATTACTATAGTCCTTTGATTTTTGTTGTTTTTGGTTATTGATATGATCAGTTAGGTTTTGAAATTTCTCTAATATTGAACAACCCCAGAATTCATGGTATAAATTCCACCTAATCAAAATGCATGACCTTTGTGATTTATTGCTATAATCTAGCTAGTGTTTTATTCAAAGCATTTGCATTAATATTCATTAGAGAAATTAGTATATAATTCTCTATGTCTGTTTTTGGTCTCCCTGATTTAGGAATCATATTGTTGTCAAAAAAGAGTATTTGGGAGAGGTGGAGTCAACATGGCGGCCTAGAAGGAGCAGAAGTTCAGACCTCTGAATACCCTTCCTTACAGATCACAAACCAAATGCTCCAAGGGGACTGAAAATCAAACCTAACAACAAGAAAAAGCCAAGGAACCTGCCTGCTGGACTCAATTCAAAAGGTATGCTCCTCCAAAAGCCTTTGATAAAATATAACACCCATTCCTATTGAAAACACTAGAAAGTATAGGAATAGAAAGTCCTTTCCTAAAAATAATAAACAGTATATATCTAAAACCATCAGCAAACATCATCTGCAATGGGGATAAACTAGAAGTCTTCCCAATAAAATCAGAAGTGAAACAAGGATGCCCATTATCACCTCTATTATTTAACATTGTACTAGAAACACTAGCAGTAGCAATTAGAGAAGAAAAAGAAATTGAAGGTATTAAAATTGGCAATTGGCAATGAGGAGACCAAGCTATCACTCTTTGCAGATGATATGATGGTTTACTTAAAGAATCCTAGAGAATCAACCAAAAAGCTAGTTGAAACAATCAATAATTTTAGCAAAGTTGCAGGGTACAAAATAAACCTGCATATGTCATCAGCATTTCTATATATTTCTTCAATCCATTTCAACAGCAAGAATTAGAAAGAGAAATTCCATTTAAAATTACCCTAGACAAAATAAAATACTTAGGAATCTATTTGTGGAGACAAACACAGGAATTATACGAACACAACTACAAAACACACTCTCCACACAATCAAAACAAGATCTAAACAACTGGAAAAACATTGATTGCTCATGGGTGGGATGAGGTAACATAATAAAAATGACAATCCTACCCAAATTAATTTACTTAGCTAGTGCCATACCCATTGAACTACTAAAAAACTTTTTTACTGAATTAGCAAAAAACATAACAAAGTTCATTTGGAAGAACAAAAGGTCAAGGATATCCAGGGAAATCCTGAAAAAAAAATGCAAAGGAAGGAGGACTTGCAGTCCCAGATCTCAAACTATACTATATAGCAGTGGTTATTAAAACAATTTGGTACTGGCTAAGAGACAGAAAAGAGGATCAGTGGAATAGACTTGGGGTAAATGACCTCAGCAAGACAGTCTATGATAAACCCAAAGATCCCAGTTTTGGGGACCAAAACCTAATTTTTGATAAAAACTGCTGCGAAAATTGGAAGACAGTATGGGAGAGATTAGGTTTGGATCAATGTCTCACACCCTACACCAAGATAAACTCAGAATGGGTGAATGACCTGAATATAAAGAAGGAAACTATAAGCAAATTAGGCAAACACAGAATAGTATACTTGTCAGATCTTTGGGAAAGGAAAGATTTTAAAATCAAGCAAGAACTAGAAAGAAACACAAAATGTAAAATCAATAATTTTGATTACATCAAATTAAAAAGTTTTTGTACAAACAAAACTAATGCAACCAAAATTAGAAGGGAAGCAACAAATTGAGAAACAATCTTCATTACAAAAACCTCTGATAAAGGTCTAATTACTCAAATTTATAAAGAACTAAATAAATTGTACAAAAAATCAAGCCATTCTCCAATTGACAAATGGGCAAGGGACATGAACAGGCAGTTCGCAGCCAAAGAAATCAAAACTATTAATAAGCACATGAAAAAGTGCTCTACATCTCTTATAATCAAAGAAATGCAAATCAAAACAACACTGAGGTATTACCTTACACCTAGCAGATTGGTTAACATGACAGCAATGGAAAGTAATGAGTGCTGGAGGGGATGTAGCAAAGTTGGGACTTTAATTCATTGCTGGTGCAGTTGTGAATTGATCCAACCATTCTGGAGGGCAATTTGGAACTATGCCCAAAGGGTGATAAAAGACTGGGTTTGTACCCCAAAGAGATAATAAAAGAAAAAGATGTGTACAAGACTATTCATAGCTGTGCTCTTTGTGGTGGCAAAAAATTGGAAAATGAGGGGATGCCCTTCAATTGGGGAATGGCTGAACAAATTGTGGTATCTGTTGGTGATGGAATACTATTGTGCTCAAAGGAATAATAAAGTGGAGGAATTCCATGTGAACTGGAATGACCTCCAGGAAGTGATGCAAAGTAAGAGGAGCAGAACCAGGGGAACATTGTACACAGAGACTGATACACTGAGGTACAATCAAATGTAATGGACTTCTCCACTAGTGGCAATGCAGTGATTTTGAACAAGTTGGAGGGATTTATGAGAAAGAACACTATCCACATTCAGAGGAAAAACTGTGGGAGTAGAAACACAGAAGAGAAACAACTGCTTGATTATATAGGTCAAGGGGGATATGATTCAGTATGTAGACTCTAAATGGTCATCCTAGTACAAACATCAATAACATGGAAATAGATTCTGATCAAGGACACATGTAAAACACAGTGGAATTGTGCATCAACTATGGGAAGGGGTGGGGGAGGTGAGGGAAAGAATATGATTCTTGTAACCAAGGAATAATGTTCTAAATTGACTAATTAAATAACAATTTTTAAAAAATCAAAAAAAGTATTTTGGAGGGGAGGGGAGGGGAGAGGAGGGGAGGGCAGGGGAGGGCAGGGGAGGGCAGGGGAGGGAAGGGAAGGGAAGGGAAGGGAAGGGAAGGGAAGGGAAGGGAAGGGAAGGGAAGGGAAGGGAAGGGAAGGGAAGGGAATCCCTATTTTTTCAAATCATTTATTTAATATTAGAATCAACTGTTCCTTAAATGTTTGGTAGAGTTCACTTATAAATCCATCAAGTTCTGAAGATTTTTTTGGCTTGCTCAATTTCTCTAAGATAATATTCTACTGCCTCTTTTTTTTTAATTTGCACAATTTGTATTTTTGTTAATATTCATTAATTTTACTTGGGTCTTTTTACTTTCAATTTTATTAATCTTTTATTTTAGTTGGAAGTTTTAAATTTTGGGGGTTTTTATTGCATGTTCTACTCATTGATTTAGTTATATAAAAATTTCCTTAAGTATTCCTTTGTTTGCATCCCACAAATTCTGACATGTTGTTTCATTTTTATCGTTCTCTTTAATGAAGTTAATGTTTTTGTGATTTATTCTTTAACCTACTCATTAATTAAGGATTTTATTATTTAATTTCCATTAATTTTTAAACTATATTTCCATGGTCTTTTATTGAATCTAATTATTAGTGCATTATGTTCTGAACAAAGCACATTTGATTTCTCTTCTTTTCTTTGTGAGATTTTTGTGCCCTAAAACATGATGAATTTTTTTGAAAGTACCATGTATAGTTGAGAAAAATGTGTACTGCTTTCTATTATTATTCAAGTTTCTTTAGATGCCAATCATATCTAAGTTTTCTAAAATCCTATTCTTCTTGACTTCAATCTTATTTATTTTATAGTTATATTTATCTAACTCTAACAAAACAAAGTTGAGATACCCCTTTAGTATAGATTAACTATCTATTTCCTCCTGTAAATCATTTAGCTTTTTCTTTAAGAATTTGGATGCTATATTGTTTGGTGTATATATATATATATATACATATATATATATACATATATATATATATATTTAATATTGACATTACTTTGTTGTCTACAGTGCCTTTTAGTAAAATACACTTTTCTTATTTATCTATTGTAATTAGTCTATTTTTAAATTTATCTAGTTGATAATCATGGCCTTTTTTTACTTTAGCTGAAGCATTATAGATCCTACTCTTGTCCCTTATTTTAACTCTGTGTTTGTATCTCTGTTTCAAGTGTATTTCTTTTTAAACAAACCATTGTTGGATTTTTGTTTCTAATCTATTCTGTTACCTACTTCAGTTTTGTGAGTGAATTCATTCCATTCACTTTTATAGTTAGGATTAATAATTCTACATTTTCATCCATCCCATTTTCTTCTATTTTGTCCTTTTTAAAAAACCAAGGCCCTCCTCAAAAGTCTGTACTTCTGATTACTGCCTCCCTTAATCTGTCCTCTTTTTATCACCCTTGTCTTTTTTCTTATACCCTTCCCCTATTACTTTCCTGTTTGGTAAGATAAATTTCTTGGACCAAAACTCTTTGAATTAGGACTCAACTCCATTGAGATTGGGCTCCAACATGGTTTATCTCTGGTTTATAACTTTCAATTCAGCTCTAAAAATGTATTACTTATTTTGCCTTTTTTATTTTCTACATTATTCCTCTCCATCCTCCATTCCTCTCCATCCTCCTCCTTATATTTCCCTCTTTCTCACCCATCAATTTTTTCTTTTAGTTTATCACAAAATCAACTGACACTAATCACCTCTATCTATGTAGATTCCTCCTCAAGTTCATAATAATTCCATGGATCAATTTCCTATATAGGAATATAAACAATTTAACCTCACTGAGTCCTTTATGACATTTTTCATATTTACCTTTTCATGTTTCAGTTGAGACTTGTACTTTAACACCAAAACTTCTGTTCATCTTTGGTCTTTTTATTATGAATGTTGCAAAGTTCTCTATTTCATTAGATGTCCAATTCCATACACCCCACCCCCCCAACCCCCCACAAAAAGTTCATACTTATTTTTTCTCAGTAGATTATTCTTGGCTGTAATCTTGGTACCTTTGCTTTCTAGAATATCATATTCTAAGCCCTTCCCTCTTTAAATGTGATAGGTGCTAAATTTTGTGTGATCCTGACTGTGGCTCTATGATATTTGAATGGTTTCTATTTGGCTACTCAAAGTATTTTCTCTTTGACTATAAATTCTAAAATTTGGCAATAATCTTCCTGGGAGTTTTCATTTTTAGATCTTTTTGGAGGTGATCAGTCACTCCTTTTGGCTTCTACTTTGTCTTCTTGGTCTAGGATATTGGGATGGTTTCCCTTTTTAATTTCTTGAAATAAAATTTGTATGTTTTCCAGTTATTCTTAAATTATTATTCCTTAATCTATTTTATAGATCAGTTGTTTTTTCTTGATGTAACACATCACATTCTTTTTTTTTTGGCATTCTGTTGACCTTTTCTTCATTTATCATTTCTTAATGTCTCATGGTATCATTGGCTTTCATTTGTTTAGTTCTAATTTTTAAGTAATTATTTTAGCAGGATTGACATCATTTGGGATTATAATTAAGGATAGAAGAAGCAGCAATCTCTGGGTGTTTGGACTTGCCTGGCAGGGCAGTTCAGGTTTTGTCTCTTCGATAGGGAATAGAGATACAAGGAGAGTGCCAAACTGAGATTAGTTAGGCCATGTGATTATGGTCTTTAATTGTTTCCAATCTGTTTATCACTATCTAAAAAAATAATGATAAATTAATATAGTCTCCAGAAAATTGTATAGTTCTTTCCATTTTTTTTGTTTATGTTTAATTGGTTCTTGTTGGTCTTGTGTGGAAATCACCTTTTTCTTTGATACTTTGCTGGTAGCTGTTTTGACATTGTTGTGTTCTGAATTCATGCCTTGATTTTCCCTGTTACCATAGTGCATTTTTATGAATGAGGGTGTTTTTTTTTGTTATTGTTTGGTCATTTTCAGCCTATTTCTTGTCTTTCAGTTGGTAATAGGGAAGCACTGTACCATGCTTCAAATGTTTTTTTTTTTTTTACATGTCTATTTTCAGAGCTAGTTCTAAGGGTTTGCATGTTTTCTGTGCTTCCAAGGGGTTGTGATCTGGGGAGAGGCTTGTCACTGCTCTCTTGGAACCAGATGTGATACTGTTCTTCTGGGTTCCAGTCCCTTGGGACTGGAAGCATTCTTCTTTGCCTTGTATTAGTGACCCAGAATGGATATAGGGAGTGTGGAATTTACAAACAGTGCTTATCCTTCACCCAGTGCTAGTACTGGGATCATGCACATTCACATAAAGGTAGGATGCAGAGTGACAGTGCAATTCCTAACTTTTGGAATGGCTGGTAGTTAGGCTGGTAATACACTCTTTCTCTTCACTAATAAATACTTAAAAATTTAGTAAAAAGTCTACAATTTTTATTTATTATATTTCCAATCCCCTTACTCTGATTTAAAGTTGCTGTTGCTGCTGCTACTGCTGATATGTCTAAGGCCCAGTGCTAGTGTTACTACCACATGAACTCTGAACCCGCCCCAACCCAACCCCACAATAAAAGTCCTCCCTTCAGACCTCCTATGTTGTCTTAGGCTGGAAAAATGCCTCATTTGGACATTTTCGTGGCTTTGTTGCTCCAGAATTGAATTTGGAACCTTAAAGTTGTTTGAAGGAAAATGTTGGGAAAGCTAGACTTCTTGCTCTATTCCACCATCTTGGCTCAAGCCCTGGAAACTGGAAATTTATATCTCAATTTGAAGTACATCTTGTCATCTAACCAGCTCCAAAATATACTCCAGTCACTTATCCATAAGCATAGGATGTTATCCCTAAGCATAGGATCAGAGATTTTACAAAACATCTTCCTGAAATCCAGGTATACCATATCTGATGATAGTATTCTTATTTTATTTACTCTATCAAAAAAGAAATGATGGTAATCTGGAATAGCTTGTTATTTATTAAGTCATATTTTAGTATTTTATCAGAAACAGAAGCCAAACTTACTGGCCTATAGTTTGCAGGCTCCATGCTATTTTCTCTTTTCAAAACTGGTACAACAATGTCCATTTTCCAGACCTGTAGGACCTCTACTCTTCTTCAAGTTTTTTTCAAAGATAATTTCTAGCAATTATTTCCTCTATGACATAGGATATAGTTTGTTTAGACCTGACTCACTTTGAGTAGACTTGTTCATCCCCATATAGGTCTTAGCCAAGGATGGAGGGTACATAAAAAAGGCTTTGAACATATTTTCTTGTCATCTTGCAAATTTGCAAAAGTGACATTAAACTGAAAAGAATAAGAGGAGTAAATGCCTTTTTTATATGTACTAAGATCATAAATAAGAATTAAGATGAGAGAAGAAATACCTACTCAGTCCAAAAATGGAATGAATAATTAAAATTAGGTTCTTAAATGCTGTTACATAAGTGGACAAAGGATGGATTAATTGAAAAAGGAAATAGAAATTCTCTTGCAAAAGATACATTTGACTTCATAGGTTTCACCAAGACTTGATGGGATCAAATTCATGAGAAGAATATGGCTCTGGAAAATTATACCTTATTCAAAAGAAACAAGATAAGTAGAGGGAGTTGCCTGGGAAAGATATAAATTAATGTAGCTCTGTTTATTAAGAAAATAAGTTTGAAAGGAGACATCTAAGAAATAGGAAGAGGAGATGGCAAGCATTTGTGTGAAGATCAGTTGTAGTGTGGTATAATTGAAGGATCTCTGGCTTCAAAGTGAAAAGTCTGAATTCCACCTCTATTACTTACTATTTGTATGACCTTGAACAAATTACTTAACATTTCTAGACTTTTTCTGCATAATTAGGAAGTTGGACTAGATGATCTTTAAGGTCTCTAGTGGCTCAAAATCTATTATCCTTAAAATCCCTTCAATCTCTAAGTCTTTGATCCTATGATCAGAAACAGAAAGAAAAATAATATTCAACTCCAGAATATTCTACAGGCCACCTAGAAAGAGGAAATACATGAGTTTGGGAATTAGATCACAAGCCTAGTATGGAGATATGATAGGCAACTTCAAGTCCTTGGACATCTGATGGAGTTTTCTTTCTGTTGAAATCTGAACAACTAATAACTTCCAGATTCAAGAAATAAGGCTAAACCATTTGGTTGAATATGATGAACAAGAATTTGAAAATGAATCAACTTTGCAAGTATAAGATGGGAGGGGCATGTTGTTGGAAAACAATCTGCAGGTTTTGGTGGACTCCATCTTCAATGTGAGTCAACAGTGAGATATGGAGACCAAGAAATTTGATATAATCTTTGACTATGTCAAGAGAAACAAAATGATCAGGACTAAGGAAGTGATAATTCTATAATATTTTGTTCTACTAGCTTTAGTTCTGGGGGCCACATTTTAGGAATGATATTAATAAACTAACAAAGAGTTCAGTGAAAGGCAATTATTCAACAGTTATATTGAAAACCTACTTAGGTACTAGATGCTGGGACCATGAAGACAAAAACAAAACAAGTTATTCTCTCTAGAAGCTTATACTCTCAGTAAAAATAAGTACATATGTAAGTAAATATTAATATACATATATGTACATATATATATATACACATACACACACAAAGTAGATACAAGTTAATTTGGGAAAGTTAAGGGGACACCCAAAACTAGAGAAATCAGGAAAGGTCTTATGTAGGAGATGGCATTTGAGCAGAGCTTTGAAGGAAGCTGAAGTTTTTTTTTTTTTTTAAAAGCAGAAGTGAAAAAAGAGGGTGTGGGACAGCCAATGCAAGAATGAAATACCATATGAAAGGAATATCTTGTGGGCTGGTTTGTCTGGTACCTAAAGTGTGTGAAGGGTGATAGTGCACAAAAGGTATAGAAACGTAGGCTGGAAACAGGACTGTGCATACATTTTCAAAAAATAGTATTTGGTTTTTCCCCTATTACATGTAAAAACATTTTTTAACATTCATTTTCTTGAGTCCCAAATTCTCTATCTTCTTCTTACCCCCTTCTCTCTCAATTCCTCCCTACTCTTCTCTCCTACCGAATATGGTAAGCAATCTGACAGATTATATATGTAAAACGTTTTTCCATAAGAGTCATTTTGTGGAAGAGGTCTCAAATGAAAAAGAAAAGAAGAAAGAAAATGAAATATATAGTATGCTTCAGTCTTCAGTTAGATTCTATCAGTTCTTTCTTGAAGAGCAGATGGCATTTTTCATGAGTCTCTGAGATTATATTGAATCACTGCATTACTGAGAATAACTAGATTATTCACAGTTGTTCATCAAGAAATATTAGTCATTGTCTACAATGTTCTTCTAGTTCTGCTCATTTCACTTTGCATAAGCTCATGTAAGTCTTTCCAGAATTTTCTGAAATTATCCTCCATGCCATTTCTTTTCTTTTGTATTAAATTTTATTTTCCCCCTAATTAAATGTAAAAAGTTTCCAATATTTTCAAATAATATAGTCTCAAACTCTCTCCCTCCTTTTGTCCCCCCTCTCAAGTGCCCCTATCCCATGGAGATGGTAAGCACTTTCATACATATTTAACATGTGTAATCATGTAAATTTTTTTATATTAATCCTTTTGTGGAAGGAAACTAATAGAAAAAAATTAAGAAAGTGAAAAAGTTTGCATTGATCTAGATTCAGACTCATGACTTTTTCCCTGGAAGTGAATGGAATTTTTTTGTCAGGAGTTTTTTGAAATAGTTTTGTATCATTATATTGCTGAGGGTAGCTGTTATTCACAGTTGTTGATTGTAAAGTGATCCCATCACTGTATAGCAATCCCCTGGTTTTGCTTATTTTACTCTTCAGTTGTGTCTTTTCAGATTTTCTGAGCTCCTCCCGCTTGTCATTTATTATATCACAATAGTATTCCATAAGAATCATGTACTTAAGCCATTCCCCAATTGATGGGTTTTTCATTACTTTCCAAATAATTGCCCCTCTAAGAAGAACTGCTTGAAATATTTTTGTTTGGTCCTTACCCCATTAAAAAAAAACTCTTTGGGATATAAGCCTAGTAATGGTACCATTGGATCAAAGGATATGTATATATTGCCCTTTGGGCACAAGTCCAAATTGCTCTCCTGGATGATTGAATAAGTTCACAACTCCCCAAACAAACTATTTATGTCCCAGTTTTCCCATATTCTTTCCAGGTTTTGTCATTGGCCTTTTTCTGTCATAATATCTAATCTGTTAGGTATGGAGTGGTACCTCAGAATTGTTTTAATTTGCATTTTTTTGATTTTTTTTTGATTGAGCATTTTTACATGACTATAGGGAGATTTAATTACTTTGTTTAAGAACTGCTTATTCATATTCTTTGACCATTTATCAATTGGGGAATAATTTGTATTCTTATATATGCATCTCATTTCTCTATATATTTGAGAAATGAGACCTCTATTAGATCTGCAAAAATTCTTGCATCATTATGATTAATTATATATTACTTCCATTCTCTTTACCCCTGTTTAGTTTCTCACCTCTACACTGTCAATTTCCCCTCTTTTCTATCCGTGCTATACTCTTCTCTTGTTAACTTCTCTTCCTACTTTCCTATAGGTTAAGATAGCTTTCTATACCGACTTGAGTGTGTGTGTTCTTCCCTCATTGAGCCAATTCTGATGAAAGGTTCACATGCTCTCCCCCCCTCCTCCCATATCTTCCCACCTATTGTGAACTCTCTTTCATGTGTAATATTTGTCCCATTCTATTTTTCTCTTCCCTACCATCCCAATTCATTTTTCTTTCTCATGCCTTAATTTAATTTTATTTTTATAGTATACCATCATATTTAGCTCAAATCCCTGTCCTCTGTCTATAGATACTCATTCTAACTACCCTAATAATGACAGAGTTCTTTGGAGTTACAAGAATCATTTCCCCATGAAGGGATGTACACAATTTAACTTTAATGTCTTTTGATTATCTTTCCTTTTTACCTTTTTATAATTCCTCTTGAGTCTTCTGAGATTCAAATTTTCCACTCAGCTCTGGTCTTTTTGCCAGGAATGTTTAAGAGTCCCCATTCCACTGAATACTCACTTTCCTCCTTGAAATATTATACTCAGTTTTGCTCTATAAGTGCTTCTTGATTGAAGTCCTAGCTCCTTTGCCCTCTAGAATATATTATTCTAGGCCCATTGATCCTTTAATGTAGAAGCTGCTAAGTCTTTTGCTACCCTTACTGAGGCTCTATGATATTTGAATTATTTCTTTTTGTCTGCTTAAAATATTTTCTTCTTGACCTGGGAGTTTTAAAGTTTGGCTAGAATGTTCTTGGGAGTTATCTTTTATGATTTCTTGATGCCTACACTCTTTTCTTGATCATGGCTTTCAGGTAGTCCAATAATTCTTAAATTCTCTCTCCTAGATTTATTTTCTGGGTCAGTTGTTTTTCCCCATGACATTTTTCACATTTTTCTTCTACTTTTCCATTCTTTTGCCTTTGATTGTTTCTTGATGTTTCATAGAATCATTCGTTTCCACTTGCCCAATCTTAATTTTTAAAACATTATTTTCTTTAGTGAGCTTTTGAACCTCCTTTTTCATTTGGTCGAGTTCTTTTCCTCAGTGACTTTTTGTACCTCTTCTTCCAAAGAGCCAATTCTATCAAGAAATTTTTCTGTTCAGTGCATTTTTCTGTATATTTTTCCATTTGGCTGATTCTGTTGTTCAAAGAGTTCTTCTCTTTGGATTTTGTGCCTCTTTTACTAATTGGCCTAGTCTGTTTTTTTAAGGTATTAATTCCTTTGGTATTTTGAGGGGCCTCCTTTGCCAAACTGTTGACTTTTTCATGTTTTTACTATATCACTCATTTCTTTTCCCAATTTTTTCTAAATATAGCTTGTTTGATTTTTTAAATCCCCTTTGACCTCTTCCACTAATTCTTTTGGGCTTGAAAGCAATTCACATTTTTCTTGGAGGCTTTAGATATAGCAGTATTGACTTTGTTGTCTTTTTCTGAGTTTGAGTCTACCCTGTCACCAAAATAACTTTCTATGTTGAGTTTCTTTTTTGTTGTTGTTGTTTGCTCATTTTCCTGACTTTTTCTTTTAGTTTAAAAAACTGTTAAAGTTGGACTCCAAAACTGTAATAAAGGGAGCATTGTTTCAAGCTTCAGGCTTTTTGGGCATTTGCCTTCAGAACTAGCCCAGGGTATCTATCTGCTTATAGTTCTTCCTAAGTGGTATGATGTAAACAGATGTGTTATTTTTTCCCTCCAGGTCTGTGCTCTGGTCTGTGAGTAACTCTAAGCACTCTTTTATTCCTTGGAACCGTGGCCAAGGACCTTTGATCCACTGTGGCTGAAAGTGCTCATGTATGCTGGTGCTCCTCACCACGTGACTATGCTCCAGAGCTATGACCTGGTTCTATGTATGGGCAATAGGACAAGAGTCTTGTATCCAGAGGCAGCAAAGGGACCTCTGTAATCTCCTTCTGAGTGGTGTCTGTCACCCCCTTACCATCTGTGGCTGAGAGTTCCAGAAGCCTTGTCTGCTACTTCACTTGTGCCCAAGGGTATGCTGTGCTCTACCCCCACCCTAACGCACTAGGTCCCTTAGACTATCCTTCTAAGTTGTTCTGGGCTGAAAACTTACTTCATCTTGTCAGAGGGTAATTTAGTATAAATCAGATGTGTCCTTGTACCTTCTCTGACATCTTAGATCTACCCCTGGTTGTCATGACAATCACATGCTACAACTTGTTCAGCCATTCCCCAATTGATGGACAACCCCTCCATTTCCATAGTATAATACTTCTCTTGTCCCTGAATAACATTGCTTTCCTCAATTGATTTTTGTAATCACATTCATCACAAGCCTCAGCTCAGTCATTTCTGCTTTTGACACAATTCTTATAGAATCTTGGTACTCTTTTGCATTTATCCTGATACTTAGGCTTGTTTTTTCTTCTATATGTAGCTTTTAAATTTTTAAAAATGGTTTCAAGATTGAATTTTTTAGTTGGTCCTCTGACTATTCACCTGAGTCTCTTTTAGGCAGTATGCTAAAACTAAACCAGAAGACCTAAAGAAGGTGATGTTAAATGGAAGAATTGCTCAGAGGTTCTACTAGAATAGTTGAGTAAAGGAGTTGGTCAAGTTGGTCTCATGTGCCCAAAGGCAAGAAGGGGTCATCTTTTCATTTCATATCTTATCTTGCAGTGGTCCATAAGGGATATGATTATAGCTTACACACTAATGTACATTAATGAAGGTGAAGAAACTGAGATTTTGTGGGAAAAGTGGTCAGGATCTTATAAATGAACTTATTTGTAAAACATTACTTTGTGCTTGATTTACGTAGTGGATAGCGACTAGAAAGACCTACGCATCCGACAAATATTAAGCTGGGTAAGACTGGATGAGTCCTAACTTTTCAGTGTCCTAAGCATTTCTCTAAATCTGTCACATATCAAAAGCAAGAATTTTCTCCCTGAGAAATCTTTATACCAGTGAAATCACATGCCTACACCAAAGAAAAGCTCTTAAAAATTAAGCAGGGTAATAGAAGACTCAGTTTTGCCTTACAAACAGCAAAAAGCAATAGAAGGGATAATAAGATGGCAATGGACTTTGAAGAAGCTTCAAGCAAGCCAGATAATCCTCCTATTCCTATAGTCACTTGTACATGGAACCAAAGGGAGAACTATAAAAATGACTGTGATGAAACAAATATGCTAGTATTTTCATAGTGATCCACTTTCATGTTTGAATATAGTTGTACTGCCATTCTTTGCTATCATCTATCTTCCTGACATTTTATAGCTTATTGTACTGAAAACTCTTCGTAAAATTGAAGTGCATGATATTGTTAACATGACCATAATCATCATCATCATCATCATCATCATTATTATTTGAATCACTATTTGCTACTATATGAAGACATGAAAATTCCATCTAACTCAGGTTAACAAATAATTATTAAACTCTCACTATCTGCCACGCAATCAAATTTAAGAAAATAATCTGGGAAAGAGTTGTTATACCTAAACAAATAAATACAAAAGAAATGCATGCTGGAAAGAGAACAATTTTTAGGGTGTTGGTCAGTTTTCAAGTTGTTTAATAGAGAGAAAGATTCTATAACAATTGAAAAGATCAGGAAGATGCTTTTGATATAAAAAAAGTCCTGAAGAAGATATCAGTAACTAAGACCTACATGATGGTTTTTTTCTATGATATTTTTATGAGAAGTTTATATCTCTCTTTGATGAAAGCATAAGAAGCAAACCGATAGATTTTTGTTAGAAATTTTCCTATAGTAGATCTTATCTTTGCAGTCACATAACTAAACAAGAGGTCTAGGTTAAATAAAATCGCATTGCCTATTGTTTATTTTGCAATGGAAGTCTAGTTCACAGACTCCAAACTCTTTATGTGGAGAGATTCCATTGCAGGAGCATCTCACCTAAATCCTAAATGCACCAGGCCCCAATACAATGGATTTTAAATAATATTTAAGTGGAACACTGGAATACATACAACATGAGAGTTCTTAAGCAAGGTGTTTCCCATGAATATATTAAAATTGTATGATAGTTCTTGATAATTGAAACAGCAAAAAAAAATTTTAATCATCTTCTAGGTCTTAATGTCAAGCTAAGTGTTAAAAAAAGTTAAGTCTAAGGTGCTGGTTAATGTCATGGAGAATATCCTGAGCAAAACCCAAACAAAAAAATCTCCCCATATCAATTCAGAGATTCTACAAATAGATGATTTACACATAGCATTGTAGAAATTGCTTCAAGTCCTAGTACACTACAGAGTAGCCTTTTTAAATAAAATTCATGTACTAGGAAAGAGTGTAATCTAATTATCTATAGGGGAAAGATGTAGGGAATGAATCTGTAATTTCATTGGTATAGGATGATGAAGCAATTCTACCATTTCTGGTCAGCATCTTCTCTGAAACCCTTGATCTTAGAGAATTTCCTAGAGCACTCAGAGATTACGTGTCTTACCCCACAGTCCTACTGCTAGTAAATGACTGAGTCGGAGTTTTTTTTCTAATATTGGCATTCTCCTACTACACCACCTAAACTATTCTTACTTGGTGGGGAAAGTATACACACACACACAAACATATACACATAAATATGTATAAAATACATTCACGTGTTTATGTTTGTGTATTGTTGTATATATGTATGTGTATATATGTGAATATATTATCCATTTATCTATCTATATATCAATTTACTTATCTATTTATGTCTGAGGTTACAAATGACCTCTGAAGGCTTTGCTATTCCTTTATCATATTTTTATCAGTAACTCTTTTACTTGCATATAGATCATATTCATAAATAAAGATAAACAAAGTGGATGAACAGTATGTCTTGTTGTATTTAAATATATAATTGGACTATATATATAAACTACCAAATTGGTCCGTCATTATGTGTTTCTTGGATAAGCATTATGGATGGATAATAAGCTGGATCCATAATTGAGGAGATTGGAGTAGATAACATCTGGGGAAATAATTCTTTTTAATCATCCAAAATTTTTTGAGGCTGAAAAAAAAAATCTATCTTGCTAACACTAATATGTTTTTCATTATACTGTATGACTATTAGTAATGTGTTGTATTGAGCCTTATGCAATTAGCAGTCTAAATATATGGAAAAGATATTTGGGTCTCCAGCCTTTTTCCAATAATAATTTATCAGTAACAAGTGACATAAAAAAGATTGAGATCATGTCTGATGAGACATGAGAAACAAGAATCGCTTGTTTAATGAGATAACAGGCACCTGAGCACTTCAGATACTTCTCTAATATATTAAATGAACAAAAGTATATTTATGAACATTGGATTCTTCGTTTCTAGAGTATGTATGGGCAAGAATTACAAAGGCTAAGATATTGTGGAAGAGGTATGATCTACATGAGAGGAGTAAGTATCCATACCATTGAAATCACAAATCTTTCTATGTATAATAAAATCAAAATGTTCCCATGCATGGAAATTTGGGTCTACATTCATGGTAGGGTAGAAACTTTCTTCATGTTAGTTGTTGAAGACTTATAGTTCCTTGTCAGTTGCAAGGCAAGAGTATGCATTAGACTAATGAGGAAACATGAGGTAAAATGAGGTATTTAACCTACTGTTGAAGCCCAAGAAACACCCATGAGGAAAATGAAATCAATATGAGGCAAATGAGCACAGCATGAATGGTGAGTCTGACAGTGGAATTTGAGGAGTTCTTTGAATGATTGATGGAGGTAAAAGAGCTTAGAGCCAGGAAGAAGACAGAATTTAGGCTTGGGAGGAGGCTTGGTAGAAAGCATGTAGAAAGAGCTGGGAAGACTTGCTAAGAGGAATAAAAAAGGCTGATGTGGGTTGGAGTAAAGTAGATGGGCTGATCGAAAGAGTGAGGCAAAAAAAAAAGGTGATTCAAGATGATGTGATTCTTTTTAGCACAGAGTGAATCATAATGTCAGAGTAATCTAGGATTTAATACTGGAAGAGACCTTAGAGATCATCGGATCCAGGCTTGACAAAGTATGGTGGGAATGAATAGAGAATTTGGAGCTGATTTATAAGGTCTCTGCATGTTTCTGGAGGAGGGAGTGAGACTGTCAGAATGAAAGGCAAAAGAGATTGCATTGGCTTCAGTGTTAAAAATTAGTTGCAAGGGAGAGAGGTAAGTACTGAAGATAAGGACATGATACCCTCCCCAGAGTGGCATTAAATAAATATTTGTTGTTTGATGGATTAATGGGAGTCTTTAACCCCTCCACCCCTTCAAGAGAATTCCACTGGTTACAAACCTTCCCCTTTTTTTTCAGTTACTCCTCAATCTCAGCTTTTTATGTGAGCCATTTATCCACATTGCATTTTGCCTCTAATTCATTCCTTCAGCTTCTCCACCCAATAAGACATTCATATTTAATAAAGAAGAGAGAAAAGCTATTTTTAAAACTTTAGGGAAAGAAATTTCTTAAATATAAAAAGAAAAACTATTTAAAATACATGAAGCCATCACCCTGCAAATGAAATTCTGGTTCCATTGCAATAGAAGATGGTTTTTTGTGTCTTTATCTAAAGTCCTGGGACATTTTTCTGGAACAAAAATATGGCCACCCTTAATTGAGTACACTGAAGATGCAATTATCCTGAGTAATACCAAAACTAAACAAGGGAAATATAAACACATTCAGAATTATGCATGTGTATGTTTGTGTGTATATAGCATGTATATATGTAATTCACATGTAGTATTCATTGACACATGCATGAATGTACATACATTTATAATAAATGTGTATATATACATATATGGGACACATGTATATGTGTATATGTATGGCAGGTAGATGGCAGAGTGGATAGAACTCTGGACCTAGATTCAGGAAGGTCTCAGTGCAAAACTTGTCTGAGACACTTACTATGTGACTCTGGGTAATTCACATAATCTCTTTTTGCCTTAGTTTTCTCATCTCTAAAACAGGGATGGTAATAGTATCTGTGTTTTAAGATTTTGGTGAGAATAAAATGAGAAAACACTTGTAAAGTCCTTTTTAGACCTTAAAATATGATATAATTGCTATTATTGTTGTTATTTAAACTTTTTATTATTATTATTTCACTTTACTCTGGCTTAAGAATAATTTCTTAATGCTAAAGAATTACAATAAACTTAAAGCTTTTTTAAAAAAGCTTTATCTTCCAACTTAGAATCAATACTATGTATAGGTTCCAAGGCAGAAGAGCAGTAAGGACTAGGCAATGCAAGTTAAATGACTTGCCCAGGGTCACACACTCAGGAGGTGTCTGAGACCAGATCTGAACCAAGCATTTCCCATCTCTAGGCTTGGCACTCAATCCACTGAGCTACCTAGCTGCCTTCTAAACTTCAGTCTTGGCTAAAAGTATGCATATCTCTTTGGCTTTAGGATGGGTCTGCAATGTCAGTTTGTCAGAACAAGAATGACCTTGAGACTTAAGTTATCTTTTGGTTGGGAAGATTACTTGCCAAATGATTCACTTAGCCTCTAACGGTATGCTTTTCTGTAGCCATTGAGTGATGAATCCAAGTTTTCCACTGAGTCAGGGAGAAAGCCACTACTATGGAACTAGTCGATTGAGATTTCTCTTGTCCCTTGAAGTTTCAGGAAGACCTTTTAATGTTTGAATCCTTCCATTTTTACGATGTTCTCCCATTGAAGTCAACATGAATTGGGAATGTACTGTTGAAAATTTTTTTAATTGACCATTTCAAATGGTCAATTTTCCTCTGAATTTTAATAGTATTTATTTACCATTTTAACACATAATTAAGGTCTTATATTTCATTTAATATTTCTGTATATTAGTCCTGTTTCTTGAACTCTATTGTGAATCAGGATCATCCTGGTGTGTATTTTCTTTTTGCCCTTTGATAATGTGTACCACACTTTTAGGTTTTAAAATAAAAACTTGGTTGATACTTACATGATATTAATTGAATTTTTGGGTTAGAAGACATCTTAACTAATCTGGGTGATTGAATTTCAGTAGTTTTTAGGGAATCAGTTAGTCCAACACTCTTATTTTGCAAGTCAGAAACCTGTTGGTAGAACTTGTTGGTTGAGTAAAACATTTCTTAATCCAACTTTTTTAATACTGAAAAATAAAGTCTAATATTAGAGGAAACATGTTATAATGGACACATCTCAGGACCAGGAACACTGAGTAATACATAAAGGAAAACCCATTATAAAAAAGAGATTCCTATTTTTCTTTAATAGTGCTCAGACATAGTTAACAGAAATAGAATGCTCCTCACTTAATTTGATCTATTTTTCTCTGAAGGTTTAAGCAGAATAGTAGCCATGACTGGGGGCTTCTCTCTGGTTTATGGATTCATTGGATTTCAATCGAAAAAGGAATTCTAGAGATCCATCTGCCCAAATCCCTCATTTCACACATGAATAAGACAATACAAATACAGTGAAGGGTCTTGTCCAACGTCATGCTGAAATTCAAACTGAAGTTTTTTATTTTCAGATCCAATGTTCTTTTTATTTCATTAGTGTTATTTTGATGGGCAAGTACTTCAATGGAATAATAAAGCAGAAAAGATTACTGGGAAGTATAAGACACTACATAGATACTGACAAATGCAAATGATATTTTCCAGTGTAAAATTTATCATTAACATTAAATAGACAGAATTTAGTCAGGAGATTATTCAGTAATATACATTCCACAGATGTTGAATATCATGGAATTAACAAATTATCTTAATAAAGTGACAGAACTTTAGGGTCTACTAAAATATAAAACTAAAAAAAGTTTGAGTTACCCTTCTAAAGATATGCAGAATACTTATTAAACAGTTCTTTCTCACTAGGTCCACCATAAGAAAATGCCCATCATACAATTTTAAAAGTTGTTTTTTTTTTTTAAGGCTATGGATATGCCTGTATCAAACAATTAGATCATAATTATTGAATTCTATTATATAGATTTTTTAAATGTTAGAGTCACTGTTTAATGAATGTGTAGATGACTGGCACCATGTGAATAAAATATATTCGTATTTGATGAATATTTTTCATTTTAGGTATTTATTTGGCATTTAGGTATTAGGTAAAATTTTACAAATTTTTACATGAGATAACTTTTGATCTCAATTTATGCCCTGGAATCTAAAATATTAATATTCAATGATGGGAGAAATCAGTTTTAGAGAGTTGGAAAGGGCCTCAAGATCTCATCTAGTCAATGCCTTTACCCAGGATAATATCTAGACCACCCCAGACTGATGTCTGATTATGATTGTCTATTTTTAAAGGTCTACAGACTGCAATTTAATTTGTTTTATATGTCCTACTTACCTCCCATTCTTTCATGCTCATCATTGTCCCCTAACTAAAGAAGTAGGAGTCTGACTTGTAGTAACAAAATCAGAGAGACATAATAAGGAGATAGCCCACCTCACACTTACATTAGTTGTAGAGTTTTAAATACCTTTAGGGCTTTTTCCTTTATGCTGCAGTTCCTTCTTTGGTATATATAAACAGGCTCACATACCTGAAAAATGCAGTCATCTACTATATTCACTAGATGGGCCTTGAGCCATACCACCAACAGACAAAAATCTTGCCAGAGCTCACAAAGAAAGTTAGGCTTAGGCAAATTTTTCTTGGGAAGTTGTCTTTAAAATAACAAGTTAGCAGAAGTCATCTATGAGGAGGGTGCTAAAACACCTAAAGATATAGCACTGCTTTAAAATATAGCACATATATTATAATATAGCACCCCAGAGTATATCCATGGCTACAGTGGTCCTAGTATTTGATATAACATAGCACCTGTTCCCAGTCTAATTCTTACCACCATGGAATGAAATCTGTATTTAAATATTTCAGAGAAGTTACAGTGCCGGAAAGTATTATCTGTGGCACAGGGAAAGGTAAGTTAAATCAGGACCCAGGAATAATCCTGAGTCCTAAATTATTTTCCCCACAACCTTGTATCTAATTATGCATCTTTGAACCTCTTTAAGTTTCCTTTAAGTTTGAGTTGCTTCATTTATAAAAAAAAATGATTTACATTTATAAAGCACCTTAGACTTATTTGCCTGTCAAGATGGCCAGATATTGCCTTGGGATCTCAATCTACCTTAAAATCTAGGATCCTAAGAACCATAATAGCACGATCACTAGATCTTCCCTACCCTGTCTTACCCACAAATATGTCCACCTCTGGAATTTTGTGACTCTGGGAATCTTGTCTCTCTGATTTCCCATAGATGAGGAAATTCAGGCTCAATATAAAAATCTTTACTTGGGTCCAGGTGCTACTCTAAACAAGGATTTAAATGTTGTTCAAAGTCAATGAAATTATAAGCTAAGTAATGATGATGATAATCCAAATGATGGATTGTCCAAAAGTTTGATTCATTCGAGTTGGAAATTCCCAGAATGGAGCTTCCCTTCCCCAATACAGTTCAGCAACTTTCCTAGAACTTATTCAGTTAGAGTTGTTTAGTTTCTGAAAATTCTCACAATTTATGCAGTCACACAGCTTAGTATGTGTCCAAGGTAGGACCTGAACCCAAGCTTTCCTGACACCCTCTCTCCATATTATGACCCACTGCTTTTCTTGTAAGTATAAACTTTAAGTAAGAGTTACCTATTTTAAAATTTCTATCTTTAGAGGTTAGCAAGCCCATTCATGTGAAATTTATTCTAGTCGTGAGAGAAAGTGACCATGCAAGGTGCAGGAACCCCTCTATTTTGATAACACTGAAAAAATATCACGCTGAAATTTATAGCTTTGTTTTCATTAGCATGATCAAGTTAAAAGCTTGAGTTATATTACATGTTGAAAATTCTTCTGCAATCTGTGACTTTGAAGAATGCTAAGAATGTGAATTTGCTGTCAAATCTGGAGATTAAGTATAATCCTGACCAGAGCTGTCCCCAGAGTATATTGAATCAGGGTGATTGTACCCAGGCCCATATTTGGTGGGGTCCCCTTTTACTGTGGGAACTAGAAGGCTGGGCAATGATTCAGGGAAGCAGCTGGCAAAGGAGAGGGAAATGGTCTTGCCAGTTGAAGCTAAAATAGACTTGAGATTGTTTATAATCAGCCTCTATTCTGCTCCTTCCATTACTTAGGCAAAATGGATACTACTGTCTATTCCTTGGCAAGGAAAGGGACTAATAGGTTCAGCTGAGCTTCAACCTACTCTAAAAAACTTCTTTCAAATCTACCAGATCCATATCTCAGATCTACCCCCATTGAGTTCCTCCCCTTTCCCTCTTGGTCATTATAATCAGACCCTTCTAGGACTTTGGGGAACCTGGACTTTATCATTTGGGATAGGAACAAAAACCCTTCTTTCTTTAATCATACTGAGACATGGGAGGATTAAAAATGATATTTTAGTAAATAAACACATCAAACAAAACAAGATCCACAATTTAAAATGGCTAGGTTAATCTCAGAATTGATTTCTTTTGTTTAACCCTCTCTGATTCTCTTTCCAGGTAGGGAAAAAAAATCTATCCTTTAATTTCTCCCAGAACTTTCCTCCCTTCCTCTTATCAACTGATAGAAGGGAGAGGCTGGGGGATTTAATGTCTTTATTCACCTGTCTACCAGCTGGTACAAAGGGTCTTTAAGGTGCTGATAATAGATAACCCAGATTGTGAATGTATGACAACAAAACCCAATCTGACAGAAGTGAGGGCCAAAAGGAAGGGGGTGGGGAATCAGGAGAGAGCATTTTCCTATATTTTGTCCTTAAACATCACTTGGACCAATTGGCATCCTATGTACTTGGGGTGTCTGGGGTGTTCAGGGAGGGGTAGTATCTCGGGTATGGAGGGCTTGTCGTGCCCTCCTAGGGCAGCTCTCCAGCCTCTGACCCCCACCTGATACCCAGCTCTCACTTGTGGCTCCCAGTAGCTGCTAGCATCCGGCAGTGGCCCACCCTGGGCAACAGCTTCAACAGGCCAACTAAACCTTGTGAGGGTAGCCATCGGGTCGTCAACCCCTGGTGAACCAGCATGTGAAGACCGCTTTGGCGGAACAGACGGAAGAAATCAATAAGAAGGTTCAATGGCTGAGAGGGCGACGCAGCAAAGCACTGTGGAGTGCTTAGGGCGTGTTGGAGCACAGAAGACAACAGGGCCATCCAATGCAGCTGAGGAAGTCTCCAGGTGTAACAACTTTTCGTGCCACTGGACCCAGGCTTCCAACGCCGAGAGAGTGGGACTGTCTCTGTGCACCGACTTTTCCACTTAAATCTCCTTCACGCACAAGTGTCTTTGTGCACACTCATCTATCACAGATGAAAGTGCACAAAGACAATCGTCATTCTCGGTTACTGAGAGACTACTACTAGTACTTATTAAGTGGCTACATTGTGCTAGACACTACGCTAAACCCTGGGGAGATATAAAGATAGACAAAAGCAGCCTCCTTGCCCTCAAGGATTATAAATTCTATCCAAAGGGAAAACATATAGATACCTGTTTACATATAAGATATAGTCAGAATACATAAAGATTATCTGAAAGGAGAAGATATTAGCAGCTGATAAATCATCTAAAGACCTTTTATAAGATGAGATTTGAGTTGAATCATGAAGGAAGATAGGGCAACTAAGAGACAGTGGACACTTTCAGATAGGGATGCTATTAAACAATTGGCTCTTGAAAAAATGTATTCATTTTCCAAATATATAGGGAACTGAGCCAAATGTATAAAAAATAAGTACCATTCCCCAATTGATAAATGGTCAAAGGTGGTAAATTAAACAGGCAGCTTTCAGAAGAAGAAGAAATTAAAGCTATTGATAGTTACATGAAAAATGTTCTAAAACACTATTGATTAGAGAAATGCAAATTAAAACAATTCTGAGGTACCACCTCACACCAATCAAATTGGTTAATATGACAGAAAAAGAAAATGTCAAATGTTGGAAGGGATGTGGAAAAACAGGGACATTAGTACATAATTGGTGGAGTTGTAAACTTTGGAACTATGCCTAAATAACTATAAAACACTACTTTTTTTTTTATCTAGCAATACCACTCTGTCCCAAAGAAATAAAAGAAAAAAAGGAAAAAAAAAGACCTCTACGTCCAAAAAAAATTACAGTAGGCTATTTTTGAAGTGACAAAAATTGGAAATTCAGGGAGTATCTGTCAGTTGGGGAATGGCTGACCAAGTTGTATTATATGAATATTAATGTACTATAAGAAATGATGAGGAGCATAGTTTCAGAAAAAGATTTTTATGGATTGATACAAAGTGAAGTAAGCAGAACCAGGAGAATATTGTAGACAATAATAGCAGTATTTTAAGGATGAACAACTGTGAAAGTTTTAACTTCTTTGATCAAGACAATTCCAAAAGATTCGTAGTGAAAAATGCTATCTATCTTCAGAGAAATCTGATGATATAGTATAGTTTAGAAGGGTATAGAAGGAAACATACTTATAGATTTTTTCTTGTTTCTTATTTGCCATATGGTTAATAATTTGGAAATGTTTTTCTTGACTTCTTATATATAATTGATATTTTGTGTGCTTTCTTGAGGGGTAAGAAAAGAGTTCAAGGGGGAGGAAATAATTTAGATTTTTTAAATTTTAAATTAATATTTGAAATTTAAATACTATGAAATGATTTTATAATATTTATAATTATAATATTAATAAAATATTTTAACTTAATATGATAAATGAAACAATGAACTTTTTAATATAGTAAAGTTTATGTAGGACACTTCTAAGTTTAATCTGTTTTTGTCAACACTTTCTTAAATCTAGACAATCAACAAAACAATAAATCAAACCCTCATTTGCAGTATTTTCTCATTTCTAAAGTGTAATACATACACTGAAAATTTAAGTCATTTCTCCTGATACCTTTTGAGTTGAATCTGGCAAACTACAGGTCTGAGAGCCAGTCAGTGCACAGAGAGGGAGATGTAGAGTTATGTTCCATAAACTACAGGTAATCCAGAGTATCTGAGGGTATGAAGTATAAGAAAACTGGAAGGGATCAAGTTGTGAAGAACTGTAAATGTCAACCAGAGGATTTGATATTTGATCCTGGAGGTAATAACAGTCCCCTCAAGTGAGAACACTTGAGGACAATTACTTTGGCAACTGAGCGAAGGTGAATTGGATTAGGGAGAGACTTGGAACAAAAGAAACCTTCAAGAGAGTACCTAGATTCTTAGAACTAGAAGGGACCTGAGATGGCATTGAATTCATCTGCCTCTTTATATAAATGAGGACAGTCTGGGCCAGAAATGTGGAATGATTTACCAAAGGGCTAGTCTTGTGAGTAGCAGAGTAGAAGATTGAACATAAGTTCCCTGATCTCATTTCCAATGTTCTCTCCATTTTATCAAGATTTCTGCCTCTCTACCATGATTTCTTTCCTATAAAAAAAAACAGATAGGGTTGAGGATCTGCAATGCATTTGTGAGTGCCTTTGCTCATATTATTTTTTTACTCTTCCAGAATGCTAGGTATAAGTGTTTTCTTATGGTAAATGCTTGGTAAATGAATGGATTCACCATTGGCAATCTTCAAAGGATCATAGGATCATCGATTTATAGCTGGAAGAGACCTAAGAACCATAAAGTCCAACCCTTTCATTTAATAGATGCAGATACTGAATTGGAGAGAAATTAAATGACTTGCCACAGACACACAAGAAGTACCTGAAGCAGCATTTGAATCCAGGTCTTGCTGAACTTGAGCCTAACACTCTACGTAAGAACAAAAAGGTTAAACAGTTTCCTTGAGATTACAAAGCTAGTTAGTAGTGGTAGAGCTTAGATTTGAACCCAAGACTCATGATTGATAGTCCTAAGGTTGGGAAAATGCAGTCTAAATGGTACAGCTTAACTCTCTGCAGTATGAGGGCAAGTAATGACAGGTCCAGGGCAAAGGGGCAGTTTAGAATATAGGAGTGAGATGAAAGGGGAGGCAGGATGTTGGAAGAGTAGGGGCCCCACAGAAGAAAAACAGTCACCTATTTCAGTTTTGCCTGGGGCTGACCCTATCTGGGAGCTCTGAGTGATCCTTTGGAGATAATATTTCATTTAGAGTCCTCTCTTCCTGGAGGGCTAATTTTCTAAATGAGTTGGCATACCAAAAAAGGTGACTGATTTCTTTTGAAAAACTAGTCTATAAACTTCACTTCCTCCAACTGTGTGAAACAGTTCTCATCACAGTTCTCCATGCAATAAAAAATGCTTCTCTCTTTTCAGTCCCTTGGTAGAAAGACTGAAACTAGTGCTGGTTTATTAAGGTCCCTTAGGACTAAAATATTAATATTAAATCCCCTAGTTCAACAGATGATGAAGTGGAGGCTCAGAGATTTATGGGACTTGGTCAAGGTCACTTGGATACTTAATGGCACAACTAGAAACTGAAATAAGGTCTTCACCTGTCATACCTTTCCCCTCATACCGTATTACCTCTCCTGCTAACACTGACATTACTTTTGAATTCAAGGACTGAAAGGGTCACTGAGTCTCAGAAATGGCAGGGAATTCTGAGGCCATCCAGGCCATGCCTTCCTTGAACATGAATAATCTCTACAAAAACTCTTGACAAATTGCTTTCCAGACTACTCAATTACCTCCAAAAAAGAGGAAACCACTACTTTGTGAGGCAGTCTATTCCATTTGGGGATAGTTGCAATGATTAGGAATATTTTCCTTCAATCAAACCAAAATCTGTGTTTCCATAATTTCCATCCATTGTTCTTCTTTATAAGGCCAAGAAAAAAACAAATATAATCATACTTCCCTAAGATAGTCCTTCAAAAATGTGAAAATATTTATTACAAGATGTTCTAAATTCCTCTTTTTCTAGCTAAATATCCCTAGTTCCTAGAGGCCTCATTTTACAAATAAGTAAATTGAGTGCCAGGCTCACCCAGTGAGTAAGATTCTGAGCCAGGATTTGAACTTTGGACTGTTCTTGCCTCCAGGATTTCAAATGCCCTAGTGATGCCAAAGTCAAGAAGAAAGTGGTGAGAGAGGATCAAAGAGGAGAAAGGCATTAAACCTTACATTAGGATCCTTGTAGACTGCATAATAACTTAGAGTACCACATGTTAACATTAATTGAGCTTTCCTGCATTTTTATTTATTTTGTTACATATTTCCCAGTTGTATTTTAATCCAGTTTGGGCTACATTTGGGAGTCTTGGAGGCTGCAACGTGACCCTGGGGCTGTTTGACATCTCTGCTCTAAACCGCATTGCATCTTATTCCTAAAATGTAGAACATAGAATTTATTTATCCCTTTCATGTCCAGCTCTTTGTGACACTGTAGACTATACTGGGAGGTTTTCTTGGCAAGGATACAGGAGAAGTTTGCCATTTGCTTTTTTCAGTGGATTAAACAAAGTTTAAATGACTTGACTAGGGTCATCTACTAGTGTTTGATGTCACATTTGAACTCGGGACTTCCTTAGTCCAAGCCATATGCTCTATCCACTAAGCTACTTAGCTGTCAATATTTGTGGTTCTCCTTAAGGGAACTGAGTATTGCTATTACTTCTCTAGTCCTGTACCCTTTACCTCTCTTAATGTATTCTAAGATTGGCTTTTTTGGATTGCCCTAAAAACTGCTCACAGTGAACTTTCATTTTGCAAGAACACTTTCCGAGATAAACTGCTATCTAGCCATATCCAATCCATCTTGTAATTGTAGGGTTGATTTTTTGAATTTGAGAGTGAGACTTTATATTTGTCCATATTTAAATAACATCTTTAATATATAGTCCAACATTCTGAATTAAGACCTTCTTGAACACAAATTCTGTGCATCATTAAAAAATTTGATAAACTTGGCTAATGTATGTTTTTCCATGACATGTAAAATGTTAGATAGCATTCTGGGACATGCCACTGGAGACCTTCCAAGCTGGCATTGGGAATATCAATGGCTGCTGTTTGGATTTGGCCATTCAATTAATTTTGATTAATTTAATTATTCTCTCATTCAGCTCATACCTCTCCCTCTATCTTTTCTCAAAGAATAACCTGAAAGACTGTCAAGTGTTTTGCTAAATTCAAGGCATATTATGGTTATAGTTTAGTTCTGTTATAACTACAGAAGTATGTTTTATAACTACATTATTCATTCATTCATTATTATATTATTATAATATACTATATAAACATAATATATATTACTATTATAACATATAACATATATTACACTATGTAACATAATATATTATATAATTATAACTACAGATAACTCATTTACAAGTCTCATATTCCGGTCCAAATAGGAAATGAGGCGAATCTGGGATGACTTTTTAAAAAAACCCTTATGTCCCATTTTAGAATTAATATATCATATTGGTTCTAAGGTAGAAGAGCAGTTAGGGCAAGCAAATGGGAGTGAAGTGATTTGCCCAGAGTTACACAGCTAGGAAGTGACTGAGGTCATATTTGAATTCAGGACTTCCTGTCTCTAAGTCTGGCTTTCAATCCACTGAGCCATCTAGCTGCCCATTGGAGGATGCTTGCTTTTGATGAAACTAGGTTGTCTCTTTGGATCCACTCAAAAAGTTGTTTTGTTCTTTTAGTTGTTCACTAACAATATCTTGGATAACAGAGCGTAGGATTTCTTTCTACTTATTATTTGATTCTCACAATAACTCTGCAAGGTTGGTGGTATCATTATCCTCATTTTGCATTTGAGGAAACTAAGGCAAAATAGCTAGGAAGCAGCTCAGCAATTACTACTTCCAGCATGTCTGAAACAGGATTTGAACTCAGACCTTCCTGTTTCATGACCTACCACTCTGTCTTCTGTACTACTTAGCTGTCTACTGATCTTATTACCAGATATTTTTAGCTATTGTGGGAGATATTAACTGATGAAGAGAAGCTAGATTTTTTTTTTACTATCTCCATACTACTACTACTACTACTACTACTACTACTACTACTACAAATCTATATACTATATATAGTATATAGTATATATATAGTATATAGTATTTGTAGTAGTAATAGTTAGTAGTAGAAACAGTTAAGCCTTTAAATTCTTCTTTACACATGTAATCTCATTGGGTACTCAAAAAAGTCTGTGAGGTAAGTGCTATTGTTATCCTTATTTTATAGATGAAAAAATTGAGACCATATGGAAAATTAATATTGAATTATGAAATGATTTCCTCTTTTTGGCCCCTAAGAAAGTTTGATTTTAAAATTGAAAAGAGAATTTCCCCCTGGCTATAAAACTAGGTTGGTTTCTTCCTTCTTTTGTCTAGATCTTTTATCATTGTTAAGGATATGAAGGTTAAGGGCATCTCATTGGGCTAGCTTTTTTTTTACAGACAGTGTGAAGACCTGCTCCTCATTTCCCTGTAATTAAGAATTCTCTTACAAAGTAACTAACTTAAAAAGTTAGTTAGCTCTAGCTACCATGCTGAAAAAATATGGTAGTCCAGCTACTTGTGTTGAGGAGGAAAGGGAGTGTTAGAATCCTCCTGAAATCCAACTCTTCCTGCAATGAAATATTGAGTGAGTGTCTGAGGTCTCTAAGTCCACCTTTTCAGTGACTATTTTCTAGTCAGAGATGTCCTGAGGAGGAAGGCCTGGATGATGAATTCCCAAGGAGTATATAAGATGCATTGGACTCTTTTTTGCCCCTCTCTTCTTGCTATGCTCTCACTCTTTCTCACCCAGTCTAGTTATTCACTTTTATGCCTCTCTTTTGGGCTTTGCTTTTTTGCCCTACTTGTGTTATTTGGCATCTGTTCAAACTATGGAAGGAGTTCATTGGCTAGTTAGATTTCCTTGACCAGTCTTTTAACAAACTAATTTTAAAATCTAATCTATGTAGCCTCTAAAGAATTTCATTTGTTTCAGTCAGAGTGATTAGGTGACTTGCTCAGTGTAGTACTGACAGGATTTAAATAAAATAATAGCAATATTTGTAAAACACTCAGTACAGTGCCTGGAAGAAAGTAGATAAATAAAATCATCATTTCTTTCATTTTACCCTTCCTTTCCCTTTTTAATCCACCTTCCACTCAGCTATGAAAGTGGTTTTCCTAAAATACAAGTATGACAATGTCACTATGACTTTCTACTTATTATTTGATTCTCACAATAACCCTGCAAGGTTGGTGGTGTCATTATCCTCATTTGCATTTGAGGAAACTAAGGCAAAAATAGGTTAAATAGCTTGCCCAGGGTTACACAGCTAAGTTAGAGTCAGATCAAATTTGAACTTGTCTCTCTCACTTCAGGCCCGTACCACCAAGATACCCCTAAGAAGAGAATTAAGTCATAGAAAAAGCTTAAGTGAGGGACAACAATCTTTTGTCTAGCTTTTCTAAATCAAAGAAAGATCATTCTTAACAATCAAATAAGCAAAAAATTCACAACACAAAGTCCCAGAAGTAAAAATTATTATGAATAGTGGTCCTACCTCTTTTCTTCTTCTTCTTCTTCTTCTTCTTCTTCTTCTTCTTCTTCTTCTTCTTCTTCTTCTTCTTCTTCTTCTTCTTCTTCTTCTTCTTCTTCTTCTTCTT
The DNA here is from genome assembly GCF_027887165.1 of Monodelphis domestica. Taxonomy (NCBI): domain Eukaryota; kingdom Metazoa; phylum Chordata; class Mammalia; order Didelphimorphia; family Didelphidae; genus Monodelphis; species Monodelphis domestica. Next base: position 117,608,481 of record NC_077233.1, on the reverse strand, counting down.
CTTCTTCTTCTTCTTCTTCTTCTTCTTCTTCTTCTTCTTCTTCTTCTTCTTCTTCTTCTTCTTCTTCTTCTTCTTCTTCTTCTTCTTCTTCTTCTTCTTCTTCTTCTTCTTCTTCTTCTTCTTCTTCTTCTTCTTCTTCTTCTTCTTCTTCCTCCTCCTCCTCCTTCTTCTTTTCTTCTTCTTCTTCTTTTCTTCCTCTCTCTCTTTCTCTCCCCCTTCCCTATATATAGTTTATAGCTACATATAAATGTGAGTATCTCTCATATATATAATATATAAATATTAAAAAGGGTATGTATGTGTATATGCATAAATAAATACATTTGTGTACATCTATACATATCTATTTTAACTTCATTTGCTAGCTTCAGATCATTATGATATTTAGCTCTCCTAACACTACTATTAACAAGATAGAGGCATGTCTTGCTATCCATCCTCCATTAATTGCTTTTGTTCTCAGCTTTTTAAGCGCCTTTTAAAAATCTAAATACTTAGGAACAACATCTGGGTGGCTCAATGGATTAAGAGTCAGTCCCAGAGATGGGAGTTCCTGGGTTCAAATTTGGCCTCAGACACTTCCTAGCCATGTGACTGTGGGCAAGTCACTTAATCCCCATTGCCTAGTCTTTACCACTCTTCTGCCTTGGAACCAATATACAGTATTCATTTCTAAGATAGAAGGTAAGGTTTTTTGTTTTTTTTTTTTAAATCTAGTTTGGTTAGTTCCCTGTATGTTCACATGGGTCTCTTTAGACAATTTCCTATTCTCTTCTTCATTGAGATGTTTGTGTGTGTATGTGGTGGGGCTAAATATTGCATTTGGGGGAACTTCTCATATCTCTTAGCTTATAGCATTTTAATCCATAGAATCCTACCTATCTCTTCTCTGAACCTTTCAAATCTATAGTCAGAGTGAATATGGAATAACTAAACTTTCCCTCCTGATCTTAATGTTAAAATTCTACCTGGACCAGGTGTTCTTCCTAGATAGTAGTTTTCAGTCATGCCAGATGCTAATGCTTTTGACTATTATAGAAGAAAGTAAAAACAGAATTGTTGGTTTTGTGGTAGCTATTTCTATGAAATGGAAAGGTCTAATTATTTACAAGAAATTTCTGGAATACTTCCTCACCCAAAATCTAGGGTGCATGTAAACTTATTCCTGATTTTCCTATACTTCTCTAAATAAGATGGATTAGTTATTCCTCCTAAGAGTCCTATTATTTTCACCCTAGCAACTAGCTTCTTCATGTTGATGCAATCAGATCCAGAGTGGAATTTTCCTTTATTGCTTACCCAACTTTTGGAAGGATGAAATTATCATTAAGGCAAGTGAAGACAGTATTAGCCAGTCTGCTTTTGGCAGAGAGAGGACTCCAGCAGATGTCCCCCATCATTATCATATCTTGCCTCTGAGCCAGCCATGCGATCTGTTTCCCAAACATCTCATCAATTTCCTCTTTCTGTCCAGGTGGTCTGTAATGTAACTCCAGTGACAATATTGCTTGTATTTCTGCCTCTGTTGATCTTCAGCCAAATGCTCTCCACCATACTTCCTTCCTCTGGTTTCTGGGTTTCCTCATATGATTGTATCTTAATATGTAGTGCTACTCTACTCTTCATTTACCTACTCCATTCTTTTTGAGTCAAGTCTACTCTTCTATTATATATTAGTTTTCTATTATTAGATATCATAAGTCTGATGCTACCAGGTCTTAATGATATCTTTGAGGTCAGAATTGTTAGATTTCATTAGAAGTTCTAGTTCTCCTGTATTTGTTGGTTGTTGACTACATTTTACTGGTATTTTTGCTTTTTATTTCCATAAATTTTCTTTAGTCTTCCTTCTCCCTTTCCCAGAGAGCAATACCATATAGCAAATAATTTTTAAAAGAAAAAATAAAATAAAAAGAGGGAGAAGAGAAAGAAATTCAGTAAAATCAATCCAATGGAAAACAACCTGACATTATATGCAGTGTTTTGTACTTATACATCTTTCAACCCTTACTTCTGTAAAGAAGAGAGGCAAGATGTCTTGCTCATTATCTTTTCTTTGGGCCCAAACTTGTGCTATGTTATTTTATAACATTCATTTTCAATTGCTTTGTAGTTGTTGTTCTTCCACTTACACTAATGAGTCATTGTATGTACTATTTTCTTGGCTCAGCTTTCTTATTGCACTGGGTTATATGTGCATTTTTTCCTGTAGTCACCATATTTATCATTTTATACAACACAACATTATTCCATTGCAGTCCTCTACCAAAATTATTTTAGCCACACCTTAACAGCAACAACAAAACATTTATTAAAGACTTGCAATGTGCTAGGAACTACACTGTGCACTAGGGCTACAAAGAAAAGTCAAAATCATCCCTTCTCTCAAGGAGATCACAATCAAATAGAGAAAGACAATAAGTGAAAAACCACGTGTGAACGAGATATCTCACACACATATATATGTATATACATATATATGAAAAACTGTAAGTAAACTCAGAGGGAAAGCACTTAGCAAAACCAGCTATTATTAGTGTGAAAGTTTATTGAACAGGAAGACTAAGACAAAGACAGCCAAGAGAGTTTTGAGGTAAAGGCAAGGAAGGAGAATAATTCAGGCATGTGGGACAGTTGTTAAAAATGCCCAGAGAGTAACTCATTGGATAGAAAGTCAGGCCTAGAGCCTGGATGTCTTGAGTTCAAATCCAGTCTCAGATGCTTCCTGGCTTTGTGAGACTGGGCAAGTCATTTAACCCCCATTACCTAGTCCTTACTTCTTTTCTGTCTTGGAACCAATACTTAGTTGTTGTTTTTTTTTTTCCAAGGCAGAAGGTAAGGGGTTTTTAAAAAATTCTCAGAGTTGAGAGATGGAATGTGTTGTTTAAAGAATAATTAATGAAAGCAGTATTAGAGGATTTGGAGAAGAGTAAGGTATAAGAAGGCTGGAAAGGTAGGAGAAGGTCTTATTTTTAAGGTCTTCAAAGGCATATCTTTTCTACAAAAAAAGCCTCTATAAATATCTTGATGGATATAGAGGTCTTTTCCCTTTTTTTTTTTAATCCAAAGACTTCCTGGGCATTTATGCCTCATTGTAGAATCTCTGAACCAAAGGATATGGGTATTAGCCATTTTATTTAAATATTTCCAAATTACTTTCCAAAATGGATGATTCACAGATAAACTAATAATGAATGACTGTACCTATCTTTCCACAACTTCTCCAACAATGAGTAATGTCATCTTTTGTTATCTATGGCAATTTGCTGCTTGTGAGGTGGAAACATTAGGATCATCTTGGTTTATATTTGTCATATTATGAGTGATTTAGAGAATTCTCCCAAATTTTTTTCATAATCCCTTACCTACCATCTTAGAATCAATACTATGCATTTGTTCCAAGGCAGAAGAGCAGTAAGGGCTAAGCAATGAGAGTTAAGTTACTTGTGTAGGGCCACACAGTTAGGAAGTGTATGAGGTCAAATTTGAACCTCTGACCTCCCATCTCTAGGTCTGGCTCTACTGAGTCATCTCACGAAACCCTTTCATATAGTTAATAGGTTGCATTTTTTCTAAGAATCATTTGTTCATATTCTTTGACCACTTATTTCTTGAGGATCCCTTCACTTTTTTTTCCCTCCCTCACTGTCTTAGAATCAGAACTATGTATTGGTTCCAAGACAGAAGAGTGGTGAGGACTAGGCAGTGGGTAACTTGCCCAGGATCACAAAGCTAGGAAGTGTCTGAGGCCAGATTTGAACCTAGGACCTCCCGTCTCTGGGTCTCACTATTAATCTACTGAGCTACCCAGCTGCACCCCGCCCCCCCTTTGCTTTTTATGGATATTTTGTGCATTAACATCTGAGGACATGAGTTTTATTGCTGTCTTTTTTTCAATGTTATCTACTATAGAGGTGTCTCCCAAATGTGTATAACTATCCCTAATCTCTCTCATGATCTTGAGTCTTACATCACCAATTTCTTACTGGATATCCTCATTTGGATATTCCAAATTCCACATGTCCAAAACAGAATTCATTGTCGTACTTCTAAACCTCTCTCCTTCGATTTCCCCCATTTTGAGGGTTCCATAATTCTTCTAGTTACCCATGTTCAAAATCTTTAAATCATCCTTGACTCTTCCTTCTCTTTTATTGCTTACTGGTAATTATTTACCAAGCCTTTTTAGTTCTATTTCTATCATATCACCTCTCATAATCTGGTCCAGTTCCTTTTCTCCACTCACATGGCCACCATGCTACTGGGCTACTTTCACTTAACTGATTTTCTCCTTTTCTATTTCTCTCTTCTCTTATCCAACATCTGAAATAATCTTCCCAAAGCAGATTTATTTCAACCTTCTGATGCAGTATCTCTGTTGTCTCTAGGATACCATACAAATTTCACCCTGATTTTTAAAACTTTTTCTCACTCTATTTCCAGCCTACTTTGACAATATTCTTTCTTTTATTTATTTATTTATTTTAACCCTTACCTTCCATCTTGGAATCAATACTGTATATTGATTCTAAGACAGAAGAGTGCTAAAAGCTAGGCAATGAAGGTCAAGTGACTTGCCCAGGGTCACACAGCTGGGAAGTGTCTGAGGTCAGAATTGAACCTAGGACCTGTTGTCTCTAGGCTTGGCTCTCAATACACTGAGCTGTCCAGCTGTCCCCAACAATATTATTTCATCTTCTTCCCTGACACTTTGCACATACTGATCTATTTGATGATTTCTCTATATTCAGCATTTATTTATGCAGTGTTAAGGACATTTGGGGAAGGAAATAATAGCCCAGAGCGGAGACACAGAAGGCGGATGGAATGAAGGAAGCCAGGAAGTACAGGGAAAAGAGCTCAGTGGTCCATTACTTCCTTCCCCAAATCCCCTTAACAACAGTCTGTATCCCCTTTGCTTCTTAGAATCTTTCCCTTTTTTTAAAAGAGTAAACTTAGATGGGGGCATCTTTCCGGACTTCTTTATTAATAGTCTCTCCTTTGAATTATCTTACATTTATCTAAATGTTGTATTATTAGTTTCTTTCCCATTCTCAAACACCCAATGAACTAAGTTACTTGGACTCAGGGAACATTTGTTTGGTTTTGTCTTTATTCATGTTCCTGATGTGGCTTAACAAGTATTTGCTGATATTGCTTCAGAAAATACTTTGTGACAAAGTGATAGTGCAGAGTACACATAGGAATTCAGAGATTCCTTGCAAATAACTCTTTAGACCCTCAGTGGTTGGGAATCCCTGTACTATTATAACTTGTCTTTCATAGAAATGACAACAGAACCTTCATCTAGGCCATTTGACATGGAGGCCACCTTCCAAATAAATATGGGCTTAAAGCCTTTATTAGACATCGTGGCAAAATATTTTGCATTTTATGAGTTAAATGCTGAAACAGAATGTGTGTCGTTCATTGCTTGTTTCATTCCTCAGTGCTGATTTCATTAAATATAACACCACATGTCCGGGACCTTAGCACAATGCTAACAAAACCAAGGTCATGGGTTCAATCCCCACGTGGGCCAGTTAACTTTGTTCTCTTTCCCTGCTTGTCCTAAACTCTTTGAGAATATGTGTCTTTGGTCACCAAGTGAATATGGCTATAGTTGATGGTAGAGGAAAGAACACTAGATTCAGAGTCAGAGGACCCGAATTTGAATTCTGCCTTTGTTATCTGATTTTGAACAAGTCCTTTAGCCTACCTGGACCTCAGATTCCTCATTAATAAATTCAAAATCATGATTTCTTCCCAGAATCTAGGGCCTTCTTATGAAAGTAAAAGGAATAAATACATATGAAAATGGTGTATACATTAAAAAATTCTATGCAAATGTCAGTGACAACCAATTAATCAACAAGAATTTATTAAGCACCAACTATGTAGCATACACTGTAGCAGAGCCCACAGAATTTAACAAAAATTACATAGTACCTGCTCCAGGGAGCTTGCTTTCTCTCAGGGGAAACAGCATGCACATAGAAGTATATACAAAATGAATGAATGAATGAATGAATGCATTAAAAGGCATTTTTTAAGTAAATACTTGTTCTATAACAGGAACTTTTTGTATTGTTTTAGGAGTACAAATACAATGGAGAGACACTTCCCTCCCTCTGAAAATGGCTAATTGCAATGTTTAGTCTTCTGAAGATGATTAACTTAGCTTGTTTATTCTCTAGCCTCTGGAGACTCACCCCTTTGCTACAAAAATAAAGTCTTTGTTGTCTCAGGTTTCCCATGAACCTGTTTTACCAATGAATTCCTCTTACCACCAGGATGAACACTCAATGAATATTCTTTGCATAACAATTTTTGTGTATGTCTTTTAAAAATACTGTACCTTCTGCCTTAAAACTGACAATAATAGTTCCAAGGCAGAGGACCAGTTAGGTCAAAGCAATTGGGGTTAAGTGACTTGTTCAAGGTCACACAGCTCAGAAATAACTGAGGCCATATTTGAGCTCAGGTCCTTTAACAGAGGTAGATAGATAGAGAACTACACCTGTATTCAAGAAGACTTAAATTAAAATTTGGCTTCAGATATTTCCTAGTTGTGTGACCCTGGGCAAGTCATTTAACTACTGTCTGCCTCAGTTTCTTTATCTGTAAAATGGGGATAATAATAGCACCTGCCTAATGTTGTCAGGATCAAATGTGATACTATTTGTAAAGCACCTGGCACATAGTAGGTTTTTGGTAAATGCTTGTTTCCTTCATTCTTTTTTATGAATGAAAATTCCTTTAAGGTAAAATTTATATTTTCCCAACTTACCAAGGGTAGAGCCTTGCACTTGGTAGAAAGTCAATAAATATATAATGAACAATTCAATCTGTGAGGAGCAATAATCACACTCATACAATGTGTCAACATTTGTCACTATAGATCTACAGAACAGGTGACCAAACCTTGCTACGAAGAGAAGATGAACCTTGACTTGTCAGTTGTCCATACTCACCATTTCTGTTGCTGTTATTTAATCATTTTTCAGTCATGTCTGACTGAACAATAAATAGGCATTATAAGGTTTAGTCTGCATTTGCAAAAATTAAAGTATTCTTGGAGTCTGCTCAAAGGAAACCTCCTTTCTCAAATCTTTTCCCTGAAATTTTCCTGAGGATTTTGTTAGATGTATCTTTCTCTTCATTGTTCAGTTGTTTTAGTCATGTCTGACTCTATGACTTCATTTGGGGTTTTCTTAGTAAAGATACCAGAGTGTCTTTCCATCTCCTCCTCCAGCTCATTTTACAGATGAGGAAATTGAAGCAAAGCAGATTGTGACTTGCTCAGGGTCACAGAACTGGCAACTATCTGAGGTCAGACTTGAACCCAGGACCTCTCATTTCCTGTTCTGGCACTCTATCCACTTAGCTGCTTAGCTGCCCTTTATTTGTTAACTTTAATGAACATAACAGTCAATAATTTGTGGCTCTTTGGTATCCCCAGTAGAACACAAGTCCTTTGAGTCCAAGGGCAGTTTCATTTTTTCTTTGTTATCTCAAGCACCTTACCATGTCTTGACCATAAATGTATTTGGAGAAGTGAGATATGGTGTGGGGAGCACCTAGAACTATAATTTTATTTTGTGTAGAGAAACTGGGAAGAAATTTTCTCTGCAAATGGACATCAGAAATTATTGCATAACATGGATTCTTAGAGAATTTCTTGAGACACTAAGAGGTTAAATGACTGTCCTAAGGTCACACATTTCCTGCAGGTATGGAAGCTCCTTTTGAGTAGGAATTGTTTCGTTTGTTATATTTCCATCCTCAGAACCCGAAGCAATACTGGGGATAGATACTTATTCGATCTTCATTGAGTAATATATAATAAATACAATTTCAACTCAATTCTTTCTGACTGAGCCTGACCTTCTATCTTGTGTGCTACATTGTCTTTCATGTTAAAGACCTTAAATACAGTATGGACTTGTGAGATGCTTATGGGCTTTAATTAAAATGAGGCAGCCCATTGTCTTCTGTCATAGCTACCACATCACCTACCCATAATTTTTTGGTATGCAAAAATTGTCTCCAGTACATTTTCCACCCATGAACATCTTCAGAATTTCCCCTACAGTCCCTTGAGAATTTGCATGTTAGTCTTTCCAAGAATACCTAGATGAATAAAATCTTGTTTTTCGTATTTTCTTTATATTAGCACATAGATAATGGTAGACAGCCCTATAGAACCCAGCATTTCTGCCCTGATTTTCATTATCTTTATATAGAAAAGATAGACTAAATTCCTAAAGATCACAAAATCCACACTAAACCTTGCCTTGAGAAGATGTACCTGGACTTCCCAAGTTACATCCAAGGAATGTATACTTTGGCAGGTCTCACCAAGTTGGAAACTCTTTGAACATGAGCCCTTGTGTTTGAGATTTGTAGATGATATAATGTGAATGGCACAGAATCCCAGCACATTGTTGAGCTTCCTAAGAGCAGGGTCACTCACAAGAATGTGACTCCTCTATCTATAGGAGAAACAGCAACGATGACAAAATAAGGGGATGAAAAGTGCTCATTGTTCCGATGATGAATTACAATTGGTTGTACAAACCATGGAGCTTTTCTGTCAGTGCGTATGTCTTGGACAGATACAGCAGATGAGCAATGAACTGGCCAGAGGTTGAAATGGAAAGTGAAGCATGCTGGATTGCTGGGGATTCTGTAGAACATTTAATGATTCCGTACTTCCCTCTAAAAAAGGCTTGTCTTTTTAATATCAATATTCTTCTGGTGATTGTGTATAGTTACAGGTTATGGAACACATCTCCAAAGAATTAAAGTAGCAGTGCACTCAAAGGACAGTGGACTGGTACAATGTAACTGTGAATAGGCAGCGATAATTGTGTAGGAGAAGCACCATAGAAGCATATATCAGGAAAAGGAGGAAGGTTGGTCCCTACGCTTCATTGGGACTCATGAGTCTGTCTGGTCAGGAAGTATGTTGGATGGACCTGCTACAAAGGGCATTGACACGAACGGTATAGAATGAGAGAGTGGGCTTGGGCTTTGCTTCACTCTTTTGGAGGAAATACTTATATTGATGAGATTATAAATATATCAAAGTATGGATTTCAATGGCAGTTTATGTACCTCTCATCAAGGGACCAGCCAAGCTTAGTTCAGAGAGACTCATTGCCAGTTGACCTCATGGTGATGACTATTTTGGCCACAGCAATTCTGGAAGACCATATACTAAGGCACAGAGGGGATGTGGTTTGTTTTGGCAGGACTACATGAGAGAATCACAGATGCTTGAAGTACTGTAGTCTAACCAACAGCATTATTATTGTAATACAGAATCCGTGGCAGGAGATTATTTATCACCCTTGTGTGAAGTGTGTTGTTTGAGTGGAGATTTCCTGCTTGGCTTCTTCCCTGGGCATCTTGCAATGATTTTAAAAAATAAGAACAAAAAAAGGCCAAAGCCCACCAAAGAAGAAATCCATGTAGTGCTGCTAAGGCTGAGTGGAAGCTTTCCAGCATTGTGTCCAAAGTAAATTTGTCTGTTGGCTTTTCAGATAATATGGAACAGAAACAAAAAGTAGACAAAAAATGGGACAAACTTCCACTGTAGGAAAGTGGACTCTTTTTTTTTTAAGAGCAAGAAATATTCTCCCCTGTGTTATGTGAAGAAGCCTATCTTTCCATGGTGTTGAATAAATGAGCCCTTGGCTGTTGAGGGGCTATGCGTTCCTGAGTTTAAGGTTCTCCATTTATTGGCATCCAGCAGAGAAATGGAGCACTTTTATTTGGAAATACATTTGCAAAGGATTCAAGGGAGCTCTGGCAGAATTAATTGTGCTCCATAGAAAAGGGAGATTTTCACCTTTGTGGTTCTCAGTAACTGCCTGGCATCATTCCAACTGTAATTTAGACTAACAGTGAACTGGAGATTAAAAAAAAAAATTTATTGTTCAGTGATTATTTTTGAAAACTGCTAACATTTATTTTTCCCTTTTTGGGATTTTAAAACTGAAATTTGCATCTGCTTTTCTTATTTGCAACACTTTAGAACATACTCTCTCTCCCACCCTTTGCCTTAAAAAAATGTTTCTTTGGCACATAGAGTTTTGTAACTAGCTATTAGTGACCTTTAAGGTATTTGGAGATTTGGTTTATTTGGGTTTACTCCAGAAACTGTTAGTAATCCCATTATGGTCTTTCATCAGGTCTATGAAGATACTCTAGTTTTATGTTAAGGTGGGAGATGATATTGTCCTCCCTCCACTCTTTTCCCCTTCCTTACCAACGTGCAAAATAGTCCTTAATATGAGGCTGATCCCCTTGGATACTGGCCCAGGCTTATAGGTAGTGGCAGATCCAGCCCTCTAGTAGACTGTTCTCCAAACAGTGTTTGCTTCAGTTTACAACAGAGACATCCCAGAGCCCTCAATTATTCCAAATTCACATCCTTTTAGTTAAATATACACTTGGAGACTCAAGGGACTATCAAAGGAAATTCAGCAAGAAGTCAGAGTTTAAAAAAGAGGTAACATTTCTTCTTGAAGGATACAGGGAGGTAGAAAAATCAATTAAAATACTAATAATTTTAATTCTGCTATTTCCCCACTTCCCTTATGTACCTTTGCTTCTCAAATGGCTCAATTTCCCATAGATCTTGGGGAAAAGGGAAAACAGACAGGTCAGAAAGGGGATTCTTTACTTGTATCCCTCTTACATATATGTGACATTAATTTTTTTTATATTTTATTTGATCATTTCCAAGCATTATTCATTAAAGACATAGATCATTTTCTTTTCCTCCCCGCCAACCCCCATAGCCGACACGTAAATAATCCACTGGGCATTACATGTTTTCTTGATTTGAACCCATTGCTATGTTGATAATATTTACATTAGAGTGTTCATTTAGAATCTCTCCTCTGTCATGTCCCCTCAACCGCTGTATTCAGGCAGTTGCTTTTCCTCTGTGTTTCTACTCCCATAGTTTATCCTTTGCTTATGAATAGTGTTTTTTTCTCCTAGATCCCTGCAAATTGTTCAGGGACATTACACCGCCACTAATGGAGAAGTCCATTATGTTCGATTATACCACAGTGTATTAGTCTCTGTGTACAATGTTCTCCTGGTTCTGCTCCTCTCGCTCTGCATCACTTCCTGGAGGTTGTTCCAGTCTCCATGGAACTCCTCCACTTTATTATTCCTTTTAGCACAATAGTATTCCATCACCAACATATACCACAATTTGCTCAGCCATTCCCCAATTGATGGGCATCCCCTCGTTTTCCAGTTTTTGGCCACCACAAAGAGCGCAGCTATGAATATTTTTGTACAAGTCTTTTTGTCCATTATCTCTTTGGGGTACAGACCCAGCAGTGCTATGGCTGGCCCTCCAGAATGGTTGGATCAGTTCACAACTCCACCAGCAATGAATTAATGGCCCTACTTTGCCACATCCCCTCCAGCATTCATTACTTTCCATAACTGTCATGTTAGCCAATCTGCTAGGTGTGAGGTGATACCTCAGAGTTGTTTTGATTTGCATTTCTCTGATTATAAGAGATGTAGAACACTTCTTCATGTGTTTATTAATAGTTTTGATTTCTTTATCTGAGAACTGCCTATCCATGTCCCTTGCCCATTTATCAATTGGAGAATGGCTTGATTTTTTGTACAGTTGATTTAGCTCTTTATAAATTTGAGTAATTAAACCTTTGTCAGAGGTTTCTATGAAGATTTTTTCCCAGTTTGTTGTTTCCCTTCTGATTTTAGTTACATTGGTTTTGTTTGTGCAAAAGCTTTTTAATTTGATGTAGTCAAAATTATTTATTTTACATTTTGTGATTCTTTCTATGTCTTGCTTGGTTTTAAAGTCTTTCCCCTCCCAAAGGTCTGACATGTATACTATTCTGTGTTTAGACATTAACTTTTAAACAAGAGAAGTTGGTACCTTTACTCTTCTTTGAGATGACAGGTACCACTCATTTACTTCCTTAAAAATGGAACCATCTCAAGATTGGGGTAATGGTAAAACCAATTATACTTTTCACTCATATGGCATTTTCTGGTCTTAAAATACCCTTGTTCACAGTAGGAATATTATCTAATTTTGTATTACAATAAAGGCAGTTATTGTTAATCCATGATTTACAAACTAAGCACCCAGGAAGTAAAGTGACTTACCCAATGTCATAAAGTATTGGAGAGTAATGAATATGTCCACTTCTTCTGTGGTGGAGTTGGAACTCAAGCTTAGGTGTTTTACTTCCAAATAGCCCTCTTCATATCTGTAGATTATCTAGGCCTAGAAAATGTTGACTTGTCTATCTCATTCACCAGATATTTGTGGAATTTATCAGCTGTGCCTAACACTATGGTTAATTTCTGTCCCATAAAATCATTCTGGTATCCTAGAGTAAATAATCACAGAATGTTAGATTTGTCAGGGAACTTAGAACATGGAATATAGAATATAAGAGTTGAAAGAGACCTTCGAGACCATCTAATTCAACCTCCTTATTTTAAAGCAAAGAAAATCAAGGAACTTAATTTTTGCCTTAAAATAGAGATAATAAGTAAAATACTTACTTTACATGTTGCAAACTTTAAAGGGCTATACCTAATTCAATTATGCCTAACAAATTTATGAGCATTTTAAAGCAGCTTGCAAACTTTAAAGGGCTATATCTAATTCAATTATGTCTAATAAATTTATGAGATGGCTTAAATTAGCCATATTGGCATTGATTTCCATGCTGGACTGCTACTTTCTAATTGTTGATCGATTGCATTCGTTGACCATGAGATGATCCGATTTTGTTATTAACAATGACATGGCAGATCTGTAGCCTAATTATAATTAGAACATTCTCAAAATGGAAGCAAATATAATCTATTCCTGTCTTCTCATTCCATGTGAATTTTGAACATGTTCTCCCATAAGTCCTCCATTCAACAAGCTGAGGACCTTTCTCTAGATCTTTTAACATTGTACATCAATGAAACATGGGCTCTCCAATATTTAGATTTCAGCCTCCTATCTATAAATGAATGAATGAATAAAACATTTAAGTCTTTACTATAAGCAAAGTACTGTACTACCTCCTTTTCTAGGTATGGATCTTTTTGAAGATATCTCTTTTGGTGCTTCTCCTATCCAATTCTTTGTTGTTTATACTTTGGAGATCAATCTAGCACCTATTCAGTTGTAGGAGAATCAGTCAGATTTATATTCATCATCACAACCACCACCCCCTACTATTACTACTGCTACTACTACTACTACTACTACTACTACTACTACTACTACTACTACTACTACAAGTACTACTACTACTACTACTAGGATTGTGAATAATGATGGTCTGAGATAATATTTCTATAGCATTGACCATACAACATTTAGAGGTCAGTAAGAGAAGTATTAATATTAGTGTATACATTTTACTGATGGAAGATGAAGTTCAGAGAGATTAACCACCCGAAGTGACACAGATATTAGATCCAAGATTTCAAACAAGAAATTTTAGATTCCAAAAACAGTACTCTCCATTGTATAATGTACTAAAATTCAATAAATTTGCTTGATTAGATACAGTCTGAGTGACAGTCATTAGGTATATTTGTAGGAACAATGTTTCAAGGCTCTTTTCCATTTTGGAAGAGATTAAGAGTACAGTGGACAATGAAAAGAAACAAATTTAATTAAAATTTTCCTTCTATTTAAGCCAAAGGTGCATTTCCCAGCCAGAATGACTTTTATTTCCCCACTTTTCCTACTAGCTACTACTGCTTATTCTTCATGGTCCAGATCAAGTCAATTTCTTCCAAGGAACTTTCCATGATTATTCCAAGACAATAATAAAGTAGGAAAACTACACAGGAGGGGGTAGACACTGATTTACATTTTTGTTCTGCCACTAAATGAGTAATATGACCCTGGGATACTGACTTACCCTTTATAGAATACAGTTTCCTTATCTGTAAAAATGGAGGTTGGAACAAATTTTCTCTGAGATCTCTCCTTTTTAAGAATTATTCTGAGATAGCTCTCACTTCTCTGACCTGCTCCTGCATTTTATCATCTGCCAAATGCTTTTCTCATCTATTCTCTCTTGCCCCATTTATATCTTTTCTTTATGTTTTTTTCACACCAGATAAGTTTCCTCTTGCCCCTGCCTTCTTGATAGTCCTACTGGCCTTAATTGCACTCACTCCTTGTATCTACTTTTTTTGAATTCTTTACTTCTGGCAAGACTGAATTCAGGTACCAATCACTTCCTCCAGCAAAACCTTTCTGGATCATTGTCAGTTGAAAGTGATCTTTGCTCCTTAAACTTTCTTTTATTGAAATTTGTATTACTCCTTCCTTTTTCATGTGTGCTATTCTTATCTTTTCACTTAGCTCTTAGATTCCTCATCTGTTAGACCTTTGAGAGCAGGAAACCTATGTATTAATCCATTAATGAGCAAGTACAAATTGAATGCCTATTGTATATGCCAAGCACTCTGCTAGGTGCTAGGGACCCAGAGACAAAAAGCAAGAAACTTTATTATCTATAGATTCTTTTTAAGTACACTTTTTTTTCAAAGTATGGCTCCAATTAAAAGGAAGAAGTTGAAATAACAAAGAAAAGCAATTCTCTCCATTTTAATTTAGTTCTACACTGATACGGATTATTCAGTAAAATCATTTCCTCTGTAATTTCAATCATTATCATTTTCATTAATATTATTATTATAAAATAATACTTGGTCGTATTATTTCTTTTCTTTTGTGGCTAGAGAAACACTAGTCACTGAACTTTCACTCTGGGAAGGCTCTCTTGTCTGGGACATTTTACCTCACCACCTTCTCAACCTGGAAGATCTTGTGTACCTGCAGTCTCTTTTTCTGATTGATTATTTACATTTAGGAACTCCATCTTAAGGAAAAGTCCAGGCATACCGTGTTCAATTCTTCATTTCTCACATTTCTCACTCTTGACTATTTTTACTTCTTTGTCCATCAACCTCCAGCTCTAGTACCTACACTCTAACTTTCCAACTCCCCATTTTCAGCTTTGTTTTATATGTAGTTTCCCCTTTTAGATTATAACCTTACTGAAGACAGGGATTTGTTTTTGTTTTTGTTAGTTTTGCTTTTAACTTCGCACAGTGCCTGAAATAAAATGAACACTTAATAAATGCTTTTTGAGTAATCTTGAACTGTGGAATCTTAAAACTGAATCTCCCCCAGAAGTAATTTGATAGTCCAAGCCACTTAAACAGGAATTCCCACTATAATATCTCCCCAGACTTATATGAGCTTAATTTTTTAAAAAATTTCCTAGTGGTATAAGTATAGGGGCTTAAAAACATATTCCCAAATAGCATAGTGCAAAGAATTTCTAAATTTAAAGTTGAAAGACCTGGGGTGGAATTCTTTACCCAAACAGGAACCCCTTCACTAATATACACCAACTGATAATTATTTAATTTTCATTTGGAAAAAACTCTAGTGATAGAGAACTCACTACCTAATATAATCTCACAAAAAGAAGGGACCATGTTGTGGGAGTGTGGCAGGTTGTAGGGATAAATAGAAGATCATTTTGCTCTGGATTCCAGGAAGAATTCTTTATTAGAACTTCTGTGTTATTCAGAAAATGACAGGATTTAAAATTGTTTGGGATCTTTCAAAATATCATTTTCCAAAAGTTTAAACTTAGACCTTGAAATGTGATGTGATGTATCCCAACGTTTCACACCTAATTAATGTTTGAATACATATTTAATTTAGGTCTTTCTGACTCTCAGCCTGGAGCTCTATTTACTGTACCACCTAGCTGCCTAAAGGGTGTCTAGAAGTCCCTAAAGTAGGATGATAATATCATGGAGTTAGAGTTGAAGGAAACCTTAGGGAGCATATAACTTGACTCTTATTTTATGGATGAGAAAAGTGAGACCCAGAGAAGTGGATTGGCTTGCTTAAGTTCACAGAGGCAGCCAAATGGCAGGACTTGGAGTCAAATCAAGTTCCTTTGACATTAAATCCAACATCTTTTCTTTTACAATATTTTTAAAAAATTTTGAACTTAGCATGAGTTATATATGATATATATATATATAACATATATAATAGTTATATAGGATGTCCAAAAAGTCCAAGTTCAATTTTAACTTAATAAAGCCTAAAACTACACTAATGCTTTTGGGACACATTTATGAAGAGCAGAAAAGTAGGACTATATGAGAAACTGTGAATGTGTTACATAATTTTTAAGCATATATAAATGTAACATAGTAGTAGCAAATATGCCTCTTGTATGTGTCACTTTCTGAACTTGCACCTGCTCTCCTCTGTGTATTTATTTTATTGAAATTTTTTCTTTCTTTTTATTTGCATCATGATCACCACCCATTAACTCCCAAATCCTTTGCACTGCACTGTTCCTTTGGCTTTCATGCTTACTAGCCATACCAGCTCAGTAGGTTAGAACTCTCATGTGGTCTAGAAATGGTAGGAATTAATATGAGGCCCTTATGGTTTGTAGTTTTATGAGGGATGTATTGCAAGCATACAAAGACATCAGGAGATGATCAAATCTACTTTACTGATACCAGGTCCCAGAACACTGAACTCCAGGGGACATAGATAGTAACACAGAAAGACTTGAATATGTGATATCGATATGCAACGATGATTCAGAAGTGAATGGCCAACCCTTCTTTGGAGCTGAAGGGTTTGTCCAAGAAGGTGCTAAGGAAAAAAATAAACAACATCCTAGAGGTCTCCTGGTTTGGGCTGGGATTTTTCCAATGTGATAAGGTTCTCTATCTTCCTATTTTTCTGTAGGGCTTCCTTTCACATTTCTTTCTTTCTGTTCTATCAGTACTTTTTTTCAGGAGAGTTTTTTCCTTTCTTTTTTAATATTTTATTTTCCTAAATATATGTAATCATTTTAATATGCATTTTTTAAAAGAATAAGATTCAAATCATATCCTTTCTTTCCTTCCCTCCCCACATCCTCAGATAGGATGTTGTTGTCAGTATGGTACTCTGGCCTGCCAGAGTGGTCTATAGTTAGTAAATAAGCTGTAGCTAGTAAGTGCCTACAATGTGTCAGGCTTTGTATCAGCTATTGGGGATACGGTCTCTGCTGTCACAGAGCTCATAATCTAATGGGTGAGATCACAGGCAAACAGTTATGTACAAACAAGATACAGTGTATGAACACAATAAAATGGAGATAATCGACAGAGGGAACACATTAGAATTATAGGTGTTCCAAAGGACTAGTGAGAAGTGAAGCTATTAAAGCTTAAAAATGAATGATTTTACAAGTATTATCTCACTAGATCCTCAACTCTGGGAAGTAGATGCTATTCTGGTCCCCATTTTGCAATTGGGAAAATTGAGGCAGACAGGATAAGTGACTTGTCTTGGGTAGCCCAGCCAGTAAGTATCTGAAGCCAATTTTGAATTTAGGCTTTCCTGACTTCAGACCCAGAACACTATTCACTGTGCTACCAGTTGTGTGTATGTATATCTACATGTGCATGTTACACACACACACATACACACAAATACACATACATACATATACATGTTAATAGGTCTAAATGTCAGATAGGTCTATGCCTAAATATTTATAATAGTTTATTAATAGGTCTCTCTCTCTCTCTCTCTCTCTCTCTCTCTCTCTCTCTCTATCTATCTATCTGTCTGTCCATCCATCTATCCATTTCTCTCTCCCTCTCTCTTGCTATCTACATGTCTGTCTCTCTATCTATGCCTATCAACATACAGCTGTCTGTGATGCTATATGACTGGGATAAGTTATGCCATCTAAAATTCAATTTCCTCATCTGTAAAATGGGGCTATTTATTGTTTTGCCTACCCTATTGGGTACTTGCAAAGAGAATGACTTCATTTTATTTTTACATTTGGCTTATTCCTTTGTTGCTTTTTTTTTTATATTTTGGGGCATGTTTTCATTCCTTATTCATGATCAGAGTAAAAGGTACAATGCAATTCTTTGTTATGTGCTCATCATGTATACTGTGGTGTTCCTCTAAAAAGAATCATTGTTTTATCCAGGGAAAAATTTAAAGAATGGAAAGAATCTCATACGGTTGAGCTTCTGTCCTTTTCAGAGACATTTTTAGTTCACTTTAAAGTGATTTTATTGAACCATAGAAATTTAGACAAACATCACTGTTCCCTTCTTTTATTGTCTTAAAGAGCCTTGAGTTTCTATAATTGAGATATTCAGATGTGAATGTGCCTAGACAGAGTTGCTGTCTTTATGATCCTATGATGGTGGGACTTGTCCTGTGATTTCATTAGTGAAATTCCCAGTGTGGAGACTCTATCTTTCGTATTATTAACTCCTCTGCAACTTGTAGCTTTAAAGAGATGCTTGGGGAAAGTGGTGGAAGGACATTGGCGAGTTTTGTGACTTGCCTAGGACTATAAAGCTAGTATGTGTCAAAGGCAAGACTTGAATTCAGGTCTTCCTGACTCCAAGGACAGTCTTCTATCTATTATCTGTCCATTCTTCCTTTCTTTGAATTGACATCTATATAATTTAAATATTTCCCATTTGTTTACATGCCACTCACTCATAAATGTCATCCAGGAAGGGTATTACCCATATATGACATGCTTGTAAACCATAAAAAGCCACAGGAATGTAAGCTATTACTCTAACTTTATAACTCTTTAGATAGTTTAGTGGCTGTCAAAAATGTTTCATGAGGTGGCATGCAAAACCATCTAATTATGGATTCAGCGATTTGGCAGGAACCTAAGAGATCATCCAGTGCAACCTCTACCTAATGAGGAATTCTATATACTGTGTTCCCAACAAGTAGATACTAATTCCTTCTTAAAGACCTCTAGTAATGGTGAAATGCATTTGTCTCAATCCAGATCATTCTTTTTTTTTTTGGACATCTCTAGTTTTAAAAAAGGGGTTCTTTATATTAAGTTAATAGTCTTCTCTTCCACTTTAACCCATTACTTCCAACAGCTGTCTCTGCAACCTTTGATTTTTTTTTTGGTTAATTTTGTTTCTTGAGACCAAGAAGAACAACTCTAATCCCTTTTCCATGTGACATCCCTTTATATACTTTAAATCAACAATAGTGTCCTTTACCCCACCCTCTAGTCTTTCTCATCATAAAAATACCAAGTTCTTTTAACTGATCCTTTTATGACATGGTTTCTAATTTCCTTTCCTTCTTTGGATTCCAATTTCTTTATTATAGTGTAAAACCTGGAGTGTGGAATAGGAATAGGCCAGAATCACCTTCTTTCTTAAGGAGACTGATAAATTAATCAAATTCATTTAGCAAGATTTTCCAGAGAAACATAAAATAAGAAGAGATGAGCCTCTATGTATAAGGTCTATGGGGATAATGGTACTGCATAATAAAAGGGTTAGATTAGATCTAGGGTTGACCAGCCTCAGCCTGCTAATTGGTGCACTACAATATTAATCTCACCATATAGAGCCCTAGGATCATCCAAGGTTATGTTTAACTATACCTTCAACAATTTCCAAAATTTCAAGTTTTTTCAATCAACTAAGTCAATGTCCTTTTTCAAACGAATCGTTCAGAAGAGATATTTTGTTGGTTTCTTAAGTAAATGAATGATACAACTTGGTTTTCATAAGTAAATAGAAATCATTTGAAGTTACAGTGACTATTAGAAGTATATTTGTATGATTTATTCACTTCAGAGGTTTGAGCTACACTGAAGCATTTCCAACAGATGGGAGCATTGACATTTCTCCTTTGCCCTTGTGTATCTTTTTGTGGTCCCATAGGGGGTAAGGAAAGGAAATAATCATTTATATAGTGCCTACTATGTGCCAGGCACTGTGCTAAGTGCTTTTTACAAACATTATCTTATTTGATCTTCCCAACAACTCTGTGGGGTAATTGCTATTATCCTCATTTTGTAGCTGAGGAAATGGAGGTAGACAGAGGTTGGGTGACTTGCCTGGGATCACACAGTTAGTGTTTTGAGATGTGATTTGAACTCAGATATTCCTGAGCACTATATCCACTGCCTCCAGACCCCAAACGAGTGTACTTCTATGCTATATCAAGCTAATCAAAATGAAGATTTCAAGGAGAGGCCGTTTTCAACTTTATATTGCTCTATTTCTGTAGTTCTTCAGAACCATCGGATCTAATAGTATAGTATTTGACAGACAGACAAAAGTTTTGAAGGCTCTTTTTTGGGGGCCTTGATAGTATGAATTTGATTAGTAGAACAATTCTTAAAAAAAAGAGTAATTTTTAAAAGTTTGTGTTTGCTATGGCTTTCAAAAGATTGAACAAATTATCCCACTATATTTAATGGATTGCATAAAAACACTTCAGGATCTGCTACAACAGCACATGGGACAATTGTTGCCATAGTAAAAACTATGGGTGAAAAGCTGGAAATATCAAGAAATATCCCTTAAGAGAGATGTCAAACATTACTATGGCAGACACAATTTGCGGGAACTATTGAAGATCTGTGAAAAGGCATGGGAAGACTAAATAAGCATCTAGCTGATACACATGATAAACCTTAAATACTATATTGACCATTTAAAGGTAATAAAAGAAAAATATGAGAAACAGAATCTAGGACACAAATGTATATCAGAAATGTTAGAAATCCTTAATAATTGGAAGAAAAAGCCACTTTTCTATTTTATTTTTGTCTTTTAATTCAAGATCTACCAAACAGATTAATTTCTTAAATTTTATTTATTTATTCCATGGTTACATGATTCATACTCCTTCCCCTCCCTCCTCCACCCCATAGCCAACGAGCAATTCAACTGGGTTTCTCATGCATCATTTATCAAAACCTCTCTATTTTATTTTTAAAACCTTACCTTCTGACTTAGAATCAATACTATAGAGTAAGGGTTACGCAATGGGTCACACAATTAGAAGTATCTGAGGTCAGATTTGAACCCAGGATGTTCCATCTCTGGGCCTGACTCTCAATCCACTGAGCCACCTAGCTGCCCAACAAAAGTCTTAAAATTAAGGCAATACAAGGAATCAAAGTGGTTCACAAAAAAAGAAAAGAAAAGAAATCAACAATTTAATATAATTATTAATTTTATTAGAGAGATCTGAAAAGCAAAGAACTAGAGAAAGAAGACTAGAGAACCAATGAAAGGAGAAAGAAAATCTTTCAAGAAAGAGGTAGAAAGATTTTGGTGGGCATTAAAAAGCTAGAAAAATAAAAAATACAACTTGGGTTTTGATGACAAAGAGAAAAACCACGTACTGCTAATACAATGAATGATAGAACAAATATGCCAAATAAAGTTAATAAAATTCTAGCTTCTTCACAAAGCTGAAAAATAATAGAAAAAGATAATCAAAATTATTGACTCATGTTTCATAGAGCTCTATAAAGCAAAGCACTTAACCAGTTTCTTTTAAGACATAAATTTGACCTCATCTTTCTTTTTAAAATCCTTACCTTCCATTTTAGAATTAATACTGTGTATTGGTTCCAAGGCAGAAGAGTGGTAAGGGCTAGACAGCAGGAGTTAAGTGACTTGCCCAGGGTAACACAGCTAAGAAGTGTCTGAGGCCAGATTTGAACCTAGGACCTCCCATCTCTAGGCCTGGCTTTCAATCCACTGAACCACCCCGCTGCTCCTGAGCCTCACCTTTCTTAATATAAGATATCATATATCACCTAAATGAAAACACCAGTGATCTTTCTAATTATTAGCCAGTCTTATGTTTATGTATTTTATTTAAAACATTTAAAGTTGTATTTCTTAAAAGAAAGACCTATCAAAATAAGAAAATCATGGCTGAAGAGCAAAAAAGATGTGCCAGAAAATCTAAGGAGGATAATGAGCAACTTATTGATGTAGTAATTATTGGACAAGCTACTAGAAAAAGCCTTGTGACTTCCATGTTGCTTTTATTATCACAGAGTTTTTGACTCAGTTCTACACTCATGGCTTATTCATGTACTGTAACGACATAAAATAAACTTGAGCATAATGAAAACACTTGAGCATTTGCTTTCCACATGAAAAATTATTTTCCATTTAAAATATACTATCAATACAATAATATCTAAAATGACTGATATGATACATGATATTTTTCAGGGAGTCATTTTAAGTCCATTATAGTTCTGCCTACCTTTAAAATCTATTTTCTCTTTTACATAGAATTATTTCTTCCAAAATAAAAAGGGAGTCAAACCATGCCATCTTATTAATCATTAGACATACATGGATGACAATAGAATATATTACTTTGCTGAAAATGCATTAAACATTGTTTATCTCATGAAATCTTTTCCCAATTATATCAAAATGTCTTCTGGACTTCAAAGTATAACCCTTAATGCTAAGGAAATGTAGATACTGAAGTCCTTGAATCCAGAGGTCAAATTGAACTAAAGGATGAAGGTAATCCATAGAAATACTTTTTCTCTTCTAGGAAAGGCTCTTTGATTATAAAATTATCTAGGAGAAACCTGTGACTAAATACATAAAAGGATTTGCTGGCATCCAGAAATCAAATCTAAATGGGAAGAATATGTTTAAAGAAATTAACTATCTAATACTGATCTTAACGTATACTAACCCAAACTGTAAAATAAACCAGAACAGATTTGGCAGGTATTTTAACAAAAATCTGTGCAATATTAATGAAGTTGAAACATACCTCTAAGGTATATATAGAAAAAGTTACATGTTTTGGTCCTAAATAAGGAAGACTATGGATAGATATTATCAGAGTACATAATCAACAAGTCACAAACCTACAGGACCTACTTGCTTTGGAGATAAGTAGATAGCACTGAGTAATAGTAAAGGTTCACAGCAGGAATATATCATTGGATTTATCAAATGTAACTAAAGAGACTTATTTCTAGATGAGGATTATTAAGTGTCTTAGATCCAAGAATAGAATTAAAAATGCCTTCATAAATGACATCTACACAAACCTAGTCAACAATACACAGACAAGGAAGCTTTGAACTAAAGGTCAACTCAAGTAAATTTGTTTATGTAGTTTCATGCTGACAATTCAGCAACAGTGTATTGCCATTATAAATCACATAAGGATTTAGTTAATGGATCCTGGACAGATTATGCAAAGACATGGTAGAAACTGTACAATACAATGCTGCAGGCAACAAAAAATTAACTCTTACTGAATATCCAGCAAAAGATGGCAAGATTTGTACATCAAAGCCTTGCTATCATTCATGAGTGGACAGATAAATTCTGTTACTACAAATACAAATCAAATATCTTTGAGAGTTCAGCTACTAAATTGTACTGTATTCAGAGCATTATCACAGTTCAAACTGTTATCCATAATCACTTTAACCTAATACTGATCAATTAAAACTCAATTATGAAGTATGTTTATAATAGAAATTACCAGTCAAAATATCCACAATTTTAAACCTAATGGAACAAAAAAAGCTTCCAAAGTATAGTGATATAGAAAAAGCAATAAAAATTATGTGGAAAGAGAATGTTGTCATCTCTGTCAAGCTGGCTGCCATTGAAGTTGTACCAAAGATATTTTCAATGAGCCTACATAGAAGATCCTACTTTGCACAATAGTCTACAGAACATTAAATATAAAAGGATGGTAGCAGTAGAGAGAACCTTTCCAAAACCTTTTCCATCTCTCACTGTAAAAAAAATAAGACTAAGAAGAAGAAGATGATGATAATAATAATAATAATAATAATATTCAATTGCAAAAATTAATTATTTTATCAACCTATTCAATAGTCTGAAGAACTTTTTTCTATATAACCACTGAAAAATAGGGAAAAATGAGATGACTAACAATAGTAGTAGTAGTAGTAATTGCTAGCATATATCACTTTAACATTTACAAATTTCTTTACCTACTTATTGCCTTTGATCTTCACCTCAACTATGCGGAGTACATCAAATGATGTAATATGCATTGTAACAGGTATTAATGTGGCTTTAAGCTTTAATGACTTTAGAAGAGTAACCAAACCTACAAAAACATTTGAGAAATCATTTAGGGTTTTAAAATTGATGTTGATGTCTTGTAAAATTAATATTGATGTCTTGTAAAAATTCAGCATAGCTACCATCTTCTGCTTTATATCACCCTAGTTTGTTTTTGAATTTTGTAAAAACAAATGTAGTGCTTGCTATTCAGTGACTCAAGGGACTGCATTTGTAATCCCAGCCTAAAGATACTCCATAGAATGAGGTTTGGATGTATACATTAGTTTTGACATGATCCCACAAGATAAAATCTAGTGGAGATAGATGAAATGACTCAGGTGGACAAACAAGAGGATCTATTGGTCTAAGAAGGTGTCATCAAGAAACTATTACATATTTAATATAAAATGACAGGATGCCCCATTTTCTTAAAATTAAAAAAATTATTCAAAATCTGTGAAACTAATGAATATAAAAAATAAATACTTGAACTTTTAGATAAATTTTGGTGAGGTTTATATGTTTATATTTCTGAAGTTATTTAAGTTTAAAACTTCTCAAAGACTTTGAGGGCACCATCTCTATATTTATATTACTTTACAAACCTTAAAATACTATACAAATGTGAGCTATTATTATCTGTACTTTACACACGAGGAGACTAAAAATACAGAAGCTAAGAAATGCTATTCACAGTTAGTGTGAGAGAGAAGGGATTTGAATCCAGATCTGTCATAACTTCAGGTCAAACACTTTACATATACATCATAAAGAATCTTATCATATAACTTTATAAAGGAGCCATTCACTTATAGAACAATAATTTGAAATAAGAAAATGTGATCAATATATGGTCTTCTGTGTGTCAGGTTCAAAATATTAGCATTTTGACAGGGTCCCTTTCAAGTACCTTAATTCAGGGAGGTTTCCATTTACAGAAAAGAAAATATAGTAGACAAAAAGTATTGTCAAAGGTAAAACTATAACTGAGTTAGCAATTCTCACTTACTCTCCAAAGAAAGAGATTCTGAATAGGATCAAGGAATGGTGGATCTGTGAGTATGAAAGTATCTGAAAGTTCAAAGTTAACCAAAGCCTTTGCTAACTTGTTTTTTAAATCATTTTTAACTCTATACATCTCCAAAATTATTTTGGAAGCATCCTTTTTTATAATTAAAGATTTAGTAAGCATCTTCACTAACACCCAATGCCTTGTAGGTATTTAATAAATCCTCATCGATTGAATTCAACCTATCCTCACAAGGTAGAGATATCACTGGGCTACAAATTTTAGAAAGCAAAATTGCCCCAGTTCCTGTCTTCCCTTAAATATGCATAGATTTTAGTTGCTCTCTCTACTGACGAAGCTGGTTTCTATGTACATTAAATGCCTGAATTTTGATTTAGTTTTTAATGAATTTTATAAGGAAGAATA
This sequence comes from Monodelphis domestica, assembly GCF_027887165.1. NCBI lineage: Eukaryota > Metazoa > Chordata > Mammalia > Didelphimorphia > Didelphidae > Monodelphis > Monodelphis domestica. The sequence continues at coordinate 117,583,067 of NC_077233.1, read as the reverse complement.
CAAAACTTGAAATATTTATTGCACATAAGCGCTGTGATCCTTCATGGCCACTGACCAAACCGTAATGGAAAATGAAGCCTAAGGAATACAATTTCATCAACGCAGTGAAATCTGTTCTCTTATATATATAAACCTCATGTGTTGGCTTTGGCAGCGGTCACATACTTTGTCATTTCAATAAAGTTACTGAAATTGACTGGATATCTCTCGCTTCACAGGAAAACATCTGCAAGTGTATTTATCTGGCTGTAAATGAGAAGATTTTTATTATTTTAAATGACACATTGGAGGTATTTATTTGTTTTTGCACTAAACATTATTAGCCTATCAAAATCTCTAGACACATGCACATAATTAAAATGTCGTTCATATGTTTAAAAATATACTAACAAAAGAAACATAGCTCCCACCACCTCTAAACATTAACATTCTGCTATTGATAGAATCTTCTCTGGTAGGACAGAAAACTGGGACTTTAAGTTTTTGGTTGTTGTTTTTTTGGTTAAGAACTCTGGCCCAAAAGTCCCACCATATGTATATGCTTAAACCTGACTGAACACATTATCTTTTCACCTTCAGCTATTGCAAAAACAACTGCAAAAAGAAGCTCAATCAAAAACATCAAATAACCTTCATGCCTACCTCCAAAAAATCTGGGTATGGAAAATGTCAGTAGAGCTTGATACTAAGCGTTTGCAAAGACATTACCATCTGCAAAATATTCAGCAGCAAAGTTGAAAACTATTTCTCTTGCCCACAAATGAAATTCAGTGAGATTACTCTTGACATCACTATATGATAAGGCTCATATGACTTCACTTGAAGTTTCAGACTTCTCGATAGTGAAAGCAATTGAAAGACAGATTTGGGCTCTATTCAGGCATCTTACTTGTCCAAATAGACTTAAATGTACCATAAAAGAAAGACTACTGAGCTAGAGATTGGGAAATCATACTGCTAACTGGCTTTGTCATTAGCCCTGGAAAAGATCCTTGGCTACTTTGCATATCAGGTTTCTTAGAGGGAACTCATAGGTTTGTGAGCATTGGTTCAATTCAATCAACAGGTATTTATTAAGTTCCTACAAGGCATTAGAAGCTAATGATATGAACCCTAATCCTCCTTGTGGGTGGACCTGAAATGAAAAAAAGTTTTCTGTAGGAGGTGATACTTGAGTAGAATCTTAAAGAAACTAATGATTCTTAGAGGCATAGGCCTATCCAAGATACCCTTTTTCAGGTGCCAAACATGAGAAATTAATATTGAACTCTGAGAATGGCAAGTAGGGAAGTTCATCTAGAACATAAAATGTGTTAATGGAAATAACATGCAATATCTCTAGAAAGTTTGGCTTGTCAGTTTTGAAGAATGTTAGGAACCGGGCTAAGATTAACTTTATTTATCATAAAAGTGATGAAGAGTCTGAAGATTCTTGAAACAGGGTGTGTTGTGACTAGGCAAGTGCTTTAGGAAAATTACTTGGTGACTACAGGTAGTAACATAGGAGGAAGAAATTAGAAGCTGAGAGTCCCATTAGAAGGCTATTTCAGGGGGCAGCAAAGTGGCTCAGTGGATTGATAGTCAGGTGTAGAGATGAAAGTCTTAGGTTCAAATTTGGTTTCATATATTTTATAGCTGTGGCAAGTCACAACTCCCATTGCCTAGCCCTTACTGTTCTTCTGCCTTGGAGCCAATACCAATATTGATTCTAAGAGAGAAGGTAAGAATTTAATTATTTTTTATTTAAAAAAGGTTATTGCTCTAGACCAGGAATGATATAATAAAGGCCTGAATATCAGTGATGATTGTGGGAGTGGGATGAAAGCAAAAAATGGGAAATATGTTTTAGAAGTAGAAAAAACAAGATTTTGCAATTATTAGGGGTAATGAGAAAGATGGAAGAGAAGAGAATGACTTCATGGGTATGGATCTCAGAGAACAGAAGAAAAGTGATGCCTTCAACAGAAACAGGCACATTTTTAAGAAGGGATGAGTTTGGTGAAGTCAATCAAGTTCTGGTTTTGATATGTTAAATTTGAAATGATTATGGGATATCCAAGTAAAGATGTTAAGTAGGCAGCTGGTTGTATAGGACTGGAACTCAGAAAGGAGATTGTGTGGCTATATAGCTTTGAGAATCATTTACACAGAGTAAATAATAGCTGATGGGACCATCGAATGTCAGAGAAGGAGAACTGAATGTTCAGGTAGAGCCTTGGGAGATATACATTATTGGAGGTAGACATAGATGATAAGCCAGAAAAAGACTTTCAGAAGGAGATATAGGAGAGTCAGATTAAAAGAGCATCATGCAATCAAAATTATCCATTTTACTTCTTGTGATCTTCCTTGTATCATTTGGTCATAAACCCTTCCCTTATCCATCAATCTGATATATATTTTCCATACTTTATTAATTTACTGATGATATCACCCTCTATGTCTAAATCATGTGCCTATTTTGACCTTATCTAGGTATATGATATGAGTTGTTAGTCTATACGTAGCTTCTACTAAACCATTTTACAGTTTTCCCAGAAATTTTTGTCAAATGGTTAAATTCTTATCCTCAAAGGTTGGATCTTTGGGTGTATCAAACACTGATTCCTATGGTCATTTACAACTTTGTATTGTGTACTATTGTACTATTGTATTCTATTGATCCATTACTGTATTTCTTAGCCCATACCATATTGTTTTGATGATTACAAGAGAACAATTATCTTTGTTATATTAGTTGAAGAGGAGGGATCTAAAATGGTCAACAGTATGAAAAGGTGCAGAGAGTTAAAAAAAATAAGGTTTGATGTTAGTGATTTTGGATAACATAATTTCACTTGAATAATGGGATCAGAAACCATATTTCAAGAGTGTGAGAAGTAAGTGAGGTATAAAAGTGGAGATAAGCACAATACTTTTCCCAAGGAATTCAGCCAAGATTTTGTCTTAGGAATTACATATGGAGAAAGAGGGAGAAAGTGAAGAGGGAGAGAGGAGGGGAAGGGGAGATGGAGAGAGAGAGAGAGAGAGAGAGAGAGAGAGAGAGAGAGAGAGAGAGAGAGAGAGAGAGAGAGAAAGAGAGAGAGAGAGAGAGAGGGAGAGAGAGAAAAGATGATGATGATGATGATTAAAGGCCCAGATTCCTGGATGAGATAAAATGCTTAGATTAAATATGATAATGTAAAAGAAAGTTGTTTACAATGTAACATACTATAGAATTATGATTTCCTTAAAAAATATCTGGGGTTTCCAAAGACTTCTGGGGGTGGAACCAAGATGGAGAAGCGATTAGAGCAGCAGTTCCATTTCATCATGAAAATCCTCTCCAAGCAAGAATACTTAAATAATCCCATCTCAGAAAAAGAAATTGAACAAGCCATCAAGGAATTTCCTAAGAAAAAATCGCCAGGGTAAGATGGATTCACAAGTGATTTCTATCAAACATTTAAAGAACAACAAATCCCAATATTATACACACTATTTGACAACATAAGCAAAGAAGGAGTTTTACCAAATTCCTTTTTTGACACAAATATGTACTGAGTACTGATTCCAAAGTCAGTCAGACCAATAAAAAAAGTAAAAGAAAAAGAAAAAACTATAGACCAATCTCCTTATGAACATAAATGCAAGAGTCTGTGACAATTAAAATAGTGGTTGCCTTAAACTGTAACTGCAAAGATGTTTTTTATATTAAAAATAAAGCCGCCACCAGGGAAAAATTCCCAAATATGAAATATACCCAAGTCATCTGGGTTTTTATGGAGATTTTAATTAATATAAATAAGGAATTAATGAAAGAGAGAGAGTAAGAGGAAAAAATGAGAAAAGAGATAGGCCGACCTAGGCCAGCCTAGGCCAGCCTAAGTTTTTAAGCCTTTAAGAGAGAGATCAGTCAGTCTTTTATCCACTCACCACAAGATTTGTCCCAAGAAAGATTCTAGTGTTCAGAGAGACACCAGTTCAGCTTTGGCCAGCTCAATCTCCAGAGAGAATTCTCTGAGAGAGCCCCTTGCTCTCAGCTTCTCATCTCCTTTCCTCTCTCTCTCTCTCTCTCTCTCTCTCTCTCTCTCTCTCTCTCTCTCTCTCTCTCTCTCTCTCCCTTTCATTAATTCCTAATTTGTATTAATTAAAATCTCTATAAAACCCAGCTGACTTGGGTATATTTCATATTTGGGAATTTTCCCCTGGTGACCACTTTATATTTTGATTAAAATCAAGACACTGTCTTGAACCCATATTTCTGCGGTCACAATTTAAGCCAACCACTATTTTACTTATTACAGTTTGTGGCTTCCACTATTTTAGTTGTTACAGTTTACGGCTGACCACAAAGTTGGTGGAAAAAACCCTCAAAAAGTCTCTGTGAAATCTCTTTCTTTTCTCTTTATTACTTGCTCTATCAGTCAGCTTTTTTTTTCTAATGTTGCTAACTTGGTTTCAGAACACAGCTGCAAGAGTGGGTGAGTAAAAAAACATTTTGATTCTCCTTCCTTTAGGGAACAACTGCCTAAATTAGGATTAAGAAAAACCTGGGAAAAGTTTTGGTCTTGTCCTGCTTCCCACATGTTTACTTTAGAAATATGGAGTTATAGCTAGTTCAGAACTTAGTTAAACACAACTGGTTTTTCAGTAAATACTTTGTTTTTTTTTTTAGTACAAGCATTGGTCTGCAACTTACTTAACAGCTGGCTCATCAGCTCCATGACCAAACTTGTAAATACAGAATTCCTTGTCTCTCTGAAAGGGCTCATCCCATGGAACTTATGGCAAAATGTAATCGACATACTACTTTCCCTTGAGTTTTTGATTGTTGTAATTGTAATATTGGATCTCCTTGAAGAACTCATTTCTCAGTCAAACCAACCAATTGCTCCCTCTAATATTCAACAAAATGCAGAACTAAATATTCAGTGGGAGGTTATAGAGGAGCTTATAGAGAGAAGTCATGGGGAGATCATAACTTTTATGAGAAGCATTAAAAGAGAGTTAAGAACATTATCAGAATCTCTGTCCCACCCTGCTCTGGACAATAACTCTCCTAGTTAACCCACTACTCCTCCTGCCAAGTCTGCATTGGAACCCCTGCTCTTAACCAACCCACCCCTCCCCCTGCCCCATCGATCTCAGAAAACCCTACTTCTAACCAACCCACTCCTCCCACTTCCCATGCTTCAGATCCCACACCCTCAACTCTAAGTACACACCCCACCCATGCTTCTGACCATACACAATCCACTCTAAGTTCACACACCACCCATGCTTCTGATCCTAATGCCTCCACTTCACACCTTACTCATTCTCTATCCTTTCACACTTCTTCCTTTGCTCCTCCCTCCCACCCTGCTCAATTCAATTCTCAGATCTTTCCTACCTCGGATCATTCTGGCACTATGGGACAACAACAAACCCTCTCTCTCAGTGTGCCCAACTCTTCTCTTTATCATACCTACCCCACTGAGAATGGAGCAAGAAACCTAGAAACAGGAGTACCAAATAATTCAGATAGGTTATGTCCTTTAAGGGAAGTACCCACTTTTAATAAAAATGGAAACTTGGTATCTGTAAGACATACACCTTTTAGCCCTGAGGATTTAAATAAATTTAAGGAAGATCTTCCATCATTTGAGGAAGAACCAATATTAATTATTAAAAAATTAGAGAACATATTCAGAACTTTTGACCCCACTTGGATGGATGTTGAGAATTTGTTAGAGACATTTTTTTAACAAAAAGAGAAAAAAACAATATCGTCTCTCTGACTAATCAAAAATGAGGTAGAAGAGGACATTATTGTCCAACTGAAGATCCACATTGGAACCCCAATGTTGAATTAGATCACACAAAACTAAACCAGGCCAGAGGAGCATTCTTGACAGCCATGAGAGCTTGCTCTGATAGACCTGAAAGATGGTCAAAATTTGAAAGAACCCGACAAGAAATTGATGAAACACCCTCCCAGTTTATAGACAGACTTATTGACATAGGGAATACATATATTGACTTTGATTTATCCAGAGAAAGTGACATTAGGTAAATACATAGACAATTTGTTGAGAATTGTTGTTCAGCGGTAAAAGACTACTTTAAAACTAGCTGTCCTAATTGGCCTCTATGGACCTTGAAGAATTGAGGAGAGTAGCAACCTATGTTTATGAAGGTCGTGTAAAAAGACCTGAGGAACACAATACATCAGTGGAAGACTTAAAGAAAGAAATTGAAATGTTAAAGAGATAATTGAAAAATAAGGGAGAGACTATAGCCTTTTTGCGGGAAATCACAAATAAATCAGTAACCTGCCACTTCTGTGAGAAGAAGGGCCACAAAATGATGGAATGTAGAACCTTTCTTAAGATGATCAGAAGGAATACGCAGTTTAATAACAACTTTAGAAATAATAACTATATAAATGATGATAATGGTCATAGAAACCAGGATTTTAGAAATTTTAGAAATTATAATAATGATTATGGAAATAACCATGACTATAAAAATAAGAACTTTAGAAACCAAAATTATAGAAATAGGAATTGGGAAAAGAATGACATGCTCCAAATGAAGAAAATGATAATACCCAACAACAATATATAAGAAATGGTGCTCGTCCAAAAAATAGTTGAGGTGCTAACGACCCTCAGAGGGGTGCCCTTCAGGGGGATGCCCAAGGAATTTCCCAAACACAATGAATGTGTCTGGGGGGGGGGGGCTGGGGCACAGGAATCAGAGGATACAACCTTTGATTTTCTGGACCCCAATGTCCTACTACCCATTGTCCCTATCCACTGCCCTCCCCATACTAATGAACCCCATGTTTCATTAAAGGTGGGTAACACCTATTATGATTGTCTCTTAGACACTGGAGCTACCAGGTCTGTATTAAATAATGTACTTGATTTAAATTGTAATTCTGGTGACTCACAAAGTGTAGTGGAAGTATCAGGAATACCCCAAAGAGTTAAAAAAAACTTGCCCCTAGAATGGTGTCTGTAGGACCCCTAGAGGTATAACATTCCTTTCTTTTGATGCCTGACTCCCCTTTAAATGTGCTGGGGAGGGATCTTCTATGCAAACTGAGAGCCACAATAACTTGTTCCCCAGATGGCTCCTTAACATTGGAAGTACCAGAGGAATCTTTAAATTTACTCCCTGTACTTCTCTCAGAGAACCAGGAGGCAAAAGAGCCTCCTACTTTTGAAATACCTAAGGATATATATGAGTCTCTTTGGGCCACATCTTCTTCCGATGTAGGATTACTTAAATCTGCTGTTCCTGTGCATATAAAAACTAAATCCTGCCCACCTCCTTTCATTCCTTACTATCTCCTCTCAAAGGAGGCAATTGAGGGTATTACCCCAGTTATTAACTCATTAATTGATCAGGGAATAATAATCCCTTGCAAATCTGAATACAACATGCCCATCCTGCCAGTTAAAAAACCAAAAAGAGGGCCTGATGGCAAGCACAGGTATAGATTCGTACAGGATCTAAGAGTGGTGAATAATCACGTTATAAAGAGACACTCCATAGTTTACAACCTAAATACTATTATTTCCTCTATTCCTAGCACAGCTACATACTTTACAGAAGTAGACTTGTGCTCAACTTTCTTTTCCATTACTATACATGAGAACTCCAGGCATATTTTTGCTTTTATCTGGAAGGGCTCACATTATACATGGAGTCATCTGCCACAGGGTTATGTCGAAAGTCCAAGTTTATTTGAACAAATTTTGAGCCAAAACACAGACAATATAACATTTAAAAATAGTAAATTAATCAAATAGGTAGATGATCTACTCTTGGCTTCAAAAGATGCAAAAACATGTCAGGAAGATAGTAAACACCTTCTTTTGGAATTGCACAAAAGAGGACATAAAATCTCAAAGGATAAAGTTCAGTGGTGTCTCCCTAAAGTAGAATATTTGGGATTCATCCTGACTGCTGGTGCTCGTTATATTTCTCCAAAAAGAATTGAGAATATTCAAAATTTAAGCTCTCTGACTACTAAGAAACAGTTGAGAGCAATTTTAGGAGCAACAGGGTTTTTGCAGACAATGGATTCTTTGCTATGGGGAAATTACTAAACCCCTTATAGCATTAACAAAGGATTCAGTTCCTGAACCGCTCAAATTAGAGCCTGAACACTTGTCAGCTCTATCAGATCTAAAAAAGGCTATCATGTCTGCCCCTGCTCTAGGCATCCCAGATTACAACAAGCCATTTACTTTGCATGTGCATGAGCGAAGAGTAGTTTCTGGTGTTTTAACTCAGACTTTGGGACCTTCTCAGCACCCAATTGCTTATTATTCTGCCCAACTGGACCCAGTAGCATCAGGAGCACCACCATGTCTTAGAGGAGTAGCTGCTACACCCTTACTAGTGACAAAAAAAAAGTATTGGGATGCCCATTAACAATTATGTGCACACATGAGTTAGAAGCATTATTGCTAAAGCATAAAACACAGGCATTCTCGGATCAGAGAATTACAAGGTATGAAATAACCTTATTAAATATTGAAAACATTACCTTGAAAAGCTGTACAACCCTTAACCCTGCCACCTTGCTTCAAGATTTACCAAATTCAGGAGAACCATTACACAATTGTGAAACATTAGGGTCCACTGCAGAAAAGCCTCGAGATAATCTCTTGGACACTCCCTTAGACAATGCAGATCTGATCTTATTTACTGATGGTTCCTCTTTTATGAGAGATGGCATACGTTACACTGGAGCTGCCGTAGTCTCAGAATTTGCCACTGAATGGTCAGCTTCATTACCCTCTAACATTAGCGGTCAAGGAGCAGAACTCATAGCTCTGACGCATGCTTGTATAATTGCCAAGGATAAAAAGGCAACAATTTATATGGATTCCAGATATGCTTTTGGCATTTGTCACTCAGTTGGAAGGCTATGGTTCCAGAGAGGATTTTTAACTTCAACTGGAAAATCTATAGCTAATGCAGAAATTATTAATGAAGTTCTTTCTGCTCTACAGCTGCCTGAAACCCTAGCTGTAGTCCATTGCTCTGCCCATACAGGTGGCACTGACCCTATCTCTAAGGGAAATGATCAAGCACATGCCGCTACAAAGCTAGCAGCCATAGAAGGGCCTGAATTAATTTTAACATTAACAACCACTGATGATTTAAATTTATCACTTTCCTATAATGAAAAGGAAGTGGAAAAGTGAAAACAAAAATTTAAAGCAAAACAGATTAATGGAGTATGGGTATTATCTGAAGGAAAACCCCTGCTCCCTAGAAGTTTCTATAACCAAATTTGCCAATCTATTCATAAAAATGGTCACTTTGGCACCCAGGGCATCGTGGACTCTGTCAAGAGTGTATGGATAGCCCCTGGTATAACTACTATAGCCTCTAAAGTGTGTGCAGCCTGCTCTACATGCCAAGCATACAATCAACATGTGTTTCATAATAAAGCCTTTGGTAGATGTCCTCTGGCTTACACACCTTTTGAACTTCTACAGAGAGATTTCATAACAATGCCAAAGGCTGGACGTTATAAATTTTGTCTAGTAATTGTAGATCAACTAACCAGATGGCCAGAAGCATTTCCTGTGACCCAAGCCACAGCAGATTTTGTTGCTAAGATACTTTTAAAAAAATTATTCCTCGCTTTGGACTACCAGCACGTATTGATTCAGATAGAGGAAGTCATTTTACTAATTCTGTCCTAAACCAGATATATTCTTGCTTGGGGATAACTCCCAAATTTCATGTTCCATATCATCCCCAGATCTCAGGCCAAGTTGAGAGGATGAACAAAGAACTTAAAAATATGATTAGAAAAGTATGTACTGAGACACATTTAAAATGGCCTGAAATTCTCCCTCTGGCCCTATTTTATCTTAGAAGCAGGCCTAGAAGAGACCTGCACATCTCACCATATGAGATGCTTTTTGGACATCCACCTATACAGGCTAAACCTTTTTCCCCTGCATATACATCACTATTAGGGGGAGATACTACTATGACTTCCTATATACAGTAATTACAGCACAAACTATGTGAACTTCATGAATTCGGAGCTGCAGTACAAACTGGACCACTAGACTTTTCTCTTCATGACCTGAACCCAGGAGATAAAGTGTATATTAAGAATTTCAAGGGTACTAGAGCAACTCAATCTTCGTGGGAAGGACCATTCCAAATATTGTTAACTACTCCAACATCTATAAAGGTTGGAGAGAAGGACTCTTGGATTCATTGCTCACATGTAAATAAAGCATCTTCTGTGGAGACTGATTGACTGGACCCTATCATATGCATTGGAGAAAATAATCCATTGACAAGTGGATGCTGTTTTTCAAGAACACATTGAATTACTGATTTTTTTCTTATTTTTCTTATTGCTTTTCTTTTCTTTTGATTAGAATATTTGATTTTTCTCATTTCTTGTACTGAAGGTACATATTATTAATATTTTTTGCAGTAATACAAGTTTAACACACACACACACACATATATATGTGTATGGGTATGCATTGACATTATAGCAAGTATATATGGGTATGCATTGACATTATAGCAAGTATATATATACTTGCTATAATGTCAAGTTCATCCTGAACTGAACTGGATGGTTTTTTTTTAACACCTACTTCAGGGGGGATTGTATTTTAATTTAAAATCCAAGAATTTTGATTTTTTTGTTTGAGATTGTATTTTTATAAAATCCAAGATTTTGATTTTGTTCAAGAAAAGATCTTCAAGGAAGAAGCTTGCTAACTCCTAAATCCAGAGAATGAATTGTTGCAGAAAGATGCCAGAAAATCCACACTACATCAAGAAGATCAAGAATGAACTTTGGATATGGTTGATTGAACTGAACTTTGATTGAACATTTATTGTAAATGTACACATTTATGCCAAAAGGGACTGCCCCTAATTTGGCTTTCTGTCAATGCGCCTAGCAAAACATTGGTTTTGCTTTCTTTCTTTTCTATTCCTCCCTTACTACTCTAATTTCCTCTTAGAAAATTGAATATTGTATATATCTGTAGTTAGAAGTGTGTTTAGGACTACAAGATGATTATGTTAAATTATCAATGGGGAGACTAGTCTCCCAATGATCATCAGGGGAGATTGTGAATCTTAAATATTCTTAGACCCTACTTCAGAACACTTGGTTAAGACCATTCCCCATTTAAACAATGAAGGTACTTGATCAGGAATGTGGGAACTCTATTTCACCCATACTTAAGCATGCCTTAGGGGAAGATAAAGTTGTAAACTCCTTGCTGAACAATGAAAAGTATTTAACCCATACTTATAAGGCAAAAAACCCTTAAGCTGGGCCCATTTTTAGATCTAATACAAAAGGATGCTAAGTACCTATAAAGGTCAGGAAACTTGTAAACTTACAAAGGGCAAAGAGGTGAGAACTTACTCAGAGATTTTAGTCTACTCAGGTGTGAATTACTCAAAAGTTTAGTCTACTCAGGTGTGAATTCAGAATGGTCTGTCCTTTGGAAAACATCTACTGTGATTGGTAGATGTAAGAACTTAGGGGAGGTGACATAGGAGAAAATTCGCTTTAAAAAGGAGCTCAGAAAGGGCTCCAAGGAGGATTCAGCGGGGAAAAGCTGAATTGGAGAAGGCAGCTGGCCAAAGCTGCCTTAAAGGGCTTGGTGGCTGAACTTGTTTGAGCTAGCTGAAGCTGAACTGGTGTCTCTCTGAACACTAAAATCTTGCTTTGGATAGATCTTGAGGTGAGTTGATAAAAGACTGACTGATCTCTCTCTTAGGGCTTTCAGCCTAGACTGGCCTACCCCTTTTCTCATTATTTCCCCCCCCCCCTCTCTCTCTTTCATTAATTCCTCCTTTTTATTAAATAAAATCTCTATAAAACCTAGCTGACTTGGGTATATTTCATATTTGGGAATTTTTCCCTGGCGACTACTTTATATTTTGATTAACATCAAGAAACTATCTTGAACCCATATTTCTGTGGTCACAATTTAAGCCAACCACTATTTTACTTATTACAGTTTGTGGCTTCCACTATTTTAATTTTACAAGTCTTAAATAGAACACTAACAAAAGGACTCTGGCAAGTTATTACAAAGATTACTTACTATGATCAGGTAGGATTTATACCAGGAATGCAAGGATGGTTAAATATTAGGAAAACCATCCACATAATTGACTATATCAATGATCAAACCAACAGAAATCACATGATTATCTCAAAAGATGCAGAAAAAGCCTTTGAAAAAATACAACACCCATTTGTATTGAAAACAGGAGAAAGTGTAGGAATAGGAGGGCCATTCCTCAAAATAATAAACAGTACATATTTAAACCATCAGCAAGTATCATCTGCAATGGGGACGTTATAAGCCTTCCCAATAAGATCAGGAATGAAACAAGGATGCCCATTATCACCTCCATTATTTAATATTGTTCTATAGCAATTAGAGAAGAAAAAGAAATTGAAGGGATTAAAGTAGGAAAGGAGGAAACTAAACTATCCCTCTTTGCAGATGATATGATGGTATACTTAAACAATCCCAGAAAATTAACTAAAAGCCTAGTGGAAATAATAACAACTTTATCAAAGTTTCAGGGTACAAGATAAATCCACATAAATCATCAGCATTTATATATATATGTGTGTATATATATATATACACATATATATATATAAATATATATCTATATATCCAACAAAACAGCAATAGTAGTTGGAAAGAGAAATTCCATTTAAAATCACTGTAGACAATATAAAATATTTAGGAATCTATCTGTCAAGACAAACACAGGAATTATATGAACATAACTACAAAACACTTTTCACCCATTTAAAACTGGATCTAAATAATTGGAAAATCATTAATTGCTCCTGGGTAGGATGAGCTAATATAATAAAAATGACAATTCTACCCAAATTAATCTACTTATTCAGTGCCATACCTATCAAACTACCAAAAATCTTTTCATAGAATTTGAAAAAAATATAACAAAGTTCATTTAGAAGAACAAAAGATCAAGAATATCAAGGAAAATAATGAAAAAAATGTGAAGGATGGGGGACTAGTGATACCATATCTTAAACTGTATCATAAATTAGTGGCCATCAAAACAATATGGTACTAGTTAGGAGACAGAAGAATGGGTCATAACTAGGAAGGAGGACAGTAGATCTCTGGATGTGATGCCGGTAACATTAACCATTATTTTAGCAAAGGTAGAGAGATCATAGATTTCTGGATAATGTTCATATTGGTCATTATACAGTTACAACTGGGAGGAGTATTTGTAAGGAGGAAGAAGAAAAAAAATCAAATGAGACTTCTTTGTGACTAAGCCATGTAGCAGTCAGTCTATCCACATATTATCCCTTGCTCTTACTACATGATCGTTCTTTTTTTCTAATTATACATTTCAAAGGCAGTTAAGCAACAGCTAAAACACCAGTAAATAAAGCACCAGGAGTCAAGAAGACCTATTCAAATTTGACCTCAGGCACTTACTATTTTTAGAGCTATGGGCAAGTCACTTAACCTCTGCTGGTCTAAGTTTCCATTTCTGTAAAATGGAGACAATAATAGAACCTATCTTTCAGAGTCATTGTGAGGATCATATAAGATAATAGTTATAAAGTGCTTGGCACAATGCCTAGCATATAGTAAGAGTTATATAAATGTTATTTGTTTTAATAATAATAATAATAATAATGATTAATATTATTGCATTTCCTGAATGATAACTTTTATGACCTTTCTTCAATGAAAGTTAGCATTGACAATATACTATAGCCTATTTATAACCACTAATGTCCTTTGGATCATCCGCAATTTTAGTTTTTCATTCAATGCTTCTATTATTCACAACCATAAAGCTAGCATCACTGAAAGAATATTGGTGGTAAAAGTAGAGGAGTTTACATTGCAGCTAGATGGCATAATGAATAGGGCACCAGAGCTGGAGTGGAAAGGACCTGTGTCCATATCTGGTTCCATACACTTCTAACTATATTACCTTGGCAAATCATTTAGCCTAGTTTGTCTTTAAAAAAAAAGTAATAACACAACTATATATATATATATATATATATATATATATATATATAGGCATTCCTTCTACATTGTGGGAAGTTAGAAGCATGGCGTCCTTGCAATCTGGAAAATCTTCAGAAGTTGCAATGTGGAAGGCATACATGTGTGTATATGTATATATACACATATGTAATATGTCACCTACAAATACATATATTGAATGTGCATACATGTGTATATATGCATATATATGTATACATGTGTGGTTTTGAATCACTAAGAAGCTTAGAATAATTGAAAATGTTGCATAATTTCTAAAATATAATCTAGCCCACTGTCTTCTTTCTATTCTATTTTGGTCCTGACTCATTGTCCATCCACAGTGAATGTTTGTTTATGTATTTTCAATATCTATGTACAAATGGACCAATTCAACCAGCAACTCGTTTAACTGCATGTCAGAGTCTAGACAATAGGAATTTTTCATCCATTTATTTTCTCGTTTGTGGAGTGTTATAGAACTTGATGAAATATGCAGGCGGAACTACTGGAAAGACTTCTATATCCATAGAAATCCTTATTTCATTGGGATTCTACACAGTAAATTCTCCATGAAACTGTAGGATACCTTCAAAACAAAATTTTGCGGATTACAGTTACTTCTAATTCACTTTGCTGGCAATGCTAAAGATCTTGTAATATTTAAAATGTGTGATATACACATGTTAAAGTAATTCAATTAACAACATAATAATAGCATTCCATATGTTGCTTTAAGGTTTGCTATGCATTCATTTTATTCTTACAACCCTCTGAGGAACTGAGGCTGATGGGATTAAGTGACTGTTCCAGGGTCAAAGATCTGAGCTAGGTTTTAACTTAGATATTTCCTGACTGGATCTAGCACTTTCTGAGACCTCTGTGAAGATTTGTATTCATATAGGAACTTTAAGATTGTTGATTGCATGTGAGAAGTAATCGCTCTTGTTTATCGTTCATTTTGGGGGAGGACTAAGAATATCCATTGGGACAAATTGTTCTTGTTCTCCCATTCTACCAGGAGAAGACTTCACATGCTTGGGGAAACATCCCTCTAACTCACTAATGAGTTTGAGGTCTGGAGGTTCCCCTCAACCTGTTTTAGCCTGTCTGCTGAGATGGTTTTTCTGGGGGTATGACTGCTGTCCTTCTTGGAGTCACAGATGACAGTCGGGTGCCAGGAAGACACCAAAGTTGGATGAGGAGCCCAGAAAAGTCTCAGAAAGACCTTATACCAGAAGTGCTTTTTTTCCCTGAAAGTAAGAAGCACCTGAAGGTGGGCATGGACCATGAGTATCACCATTTTTTCTCTGCATATAAACAGTCCCAATATGTAGATTCAGACTTTTTCTAGCTACAAATTTTCAGCTGCCTAATTGAAAGAAGATTGAGAGTTGTTTTTTTTTTCCTGCTTTATTTGCCATGTCTGACTCTCAGACTCTTACAATACAGGAATTATCCTGCTTTAACTCTACTGTCTGTCTTAGACACTTAAATAAAATGTTTTTTTTTTTCCCCTGGTATTTCTGTTTTTAAATAACCTTCATTTCCAAACATATCCCCTTTCCCTTCCTCTTCCTAGAGAGTCATCTTTTATATTAAAAAAAATTAGCAAAACTAACCAAAATAACAGAAAAATTTAAGGTTGAATGTTCTGTTCCACAAATATAATCTCTGTACTACTTTCAAGTCTTCACACTATGCCTTAGGCTCTCTGGCCATCATCCTCATTTTCTACCACTGCAAAATCTATGCTCCTGGGCCACTCTGACTCTGATATGTGAGCTTCTGCCTTATCATGCTGAGGCTTTTTCACTTCTCTGTTGATATCTCTTCCCTATCCCATTGGCCCCTTTCCAGTTTCACTGTTTTCTACTATTTAAATATAAGCTCTTTGAAGTTAATGTTTCGCTTGGTATTATTTGTATCCTTATTGTTTTATATGATTGCTGTTCAGCTGTTTTCAGTTGTGGTTGAGTTTGTGACCCTATTTGGGGGCTTTCTTGGCAGATACTGGAGTGGTTTGCCCTTTCCTCCT
The DNA here is from genome assembly GCF_027887165.1 of Monodelphis domestica. Classification (NCBI taxonomy): domain Eukaryota; kingdom Metazoa; phylum Chordata; class Mammalia; order Didelphimorphia; family Didelphidae; genus Monodelphis; species Monodelphis domestica. The sequence continues at coordinate 117,566,969 of NC_077233.1, read as the reverse complement.
CTAGCTTATTTTACAGATGAGGAAACTGAGACAAAGGATTAAATGACTTTCCCAGGGTCACACATCTATTAAGTGTCTGAGGCCAAATTTGAACTCAGGCAGACGAGTGTTTCTGAATCCAGACCCAGCTCTTTGTCCACTGTGACGCTTAGCTGCCCTTAGTATGCTACATGGGTCATAGTAAATCTATCGAACCATCTATCTTTTTAGTGTTTCTCTAGTTAATTATTATAATTATATACAGTTTGGTTCAGTTTATTTTGTATCAGTCTATCTAAGTCTTCTTATGCTTTTCTATATTTATATATTCATCATTTTTCATACTGAGCAGTATTATTCAATTAAATCCATATACTGTTATATATTTAGGCATTTCCATTTTGATTGTGCTAGTAGTTTCTGTGCCTTTATCTTGAATAGCAGATCCCTGCCAGCATTGTGCAGTGAGTAGTCATACCCTTAAGAAATGAGGAAAAGCAGCAACGTGATATTGCAAATGTCTTGGAGCACATTTGGCTGTAAACTGCTTCCTTATTTATATAATTTGGGAACAGAAGAGAAATGGTGATGATGATGACTGTTATTATTATAATCCTAACCACGTAGGCTACCAAATGGAATTTCCTGTTTTTTACCACCTCTGACAGCCACCTCTGCCTTACCACCCTGCTGGCTTCATTCTCCTCCCCATCTGTTCACTTGACATTTATGACACTCATCAGGCATTTGTTTTCAGACCTCTCCAAATTTAAATATTATCTGTTCTTTTTGTGCTTGCTCAGATTTCACTTCTATCATCAAGATGATCATTGAGTGCAATATTCCAAGTTCCAAGTTTAGACTGATTTTTCTAGGGACACAGTGGATAATAAGTGCCTTGAAATGTTTATCTTTTTGTTGATTAAAATCTTTTCTTGTATATGTGCATGTGTTATTGTCAGATTATGTCCTGACATATCATATTTGATTAATAAAGCTATCAACCAATTAAATCAGATTTTTCTCTTTTTGTATACAATGACATCTACATAAACACACACATGAATAAAACTTTAATAACAATAGAAATTATTTTGAGTGAAAAGGCTTTTCTTGTGATATAGATTACATATTTTTTAAACTTTGCAAAAAATGGAGTGTGTGTGTGTGTGTACATGCATGTGCAGATGATTCTTGTATTGGATTGTTCTATGCGTACCTAAGTTTCATCTTTTGTTAAAATTTAACAAATGTGTATTAAATATCTACATGCAGAGTCCATTGCCTTCAAAGGAAGTTTATTCTACTTTTGAATAATTCTAATTGTTAGGAAATTATTTTTTTCTTCTTCTTGTAAGCCAAAATTTGAGTCTCTGCAATTTGCATTCATTAATCTAAATTTTGCCTTTCAAAAACATGAAAAGTCTATGCACCTTCAAATTCCTCTCTTGTCCAGGCAAAAAACAAAATTCTCAGTTTTTTCCCTTGCTCTTCACATAGCACAATTGGAAGAACTTTTGTATTCTCTGGACAACTTCCAGGTTATCAATGTCTTTTCTAAAAAGTGTTGTATAGACTTAAACACAATACTCTGGATATGATTTGCTCAAGAGGGAATTGCCTGGACTTAACATTTTTCTTATAATTAACACTGTGCTTTTTAAAATAGAGTCCAGAATTTCTTAATCAGCTTTTGGTTGCCATGTCATTCTGTGAGCTCATGTTGAATTGGTGGTCCATTAAAAATCCTGACATCTTTTTTTTTCAGATGTATTAAAATCTAGCAATACCTCTTCCCTTCCATCTTAAATGTCTGATATTAATATTTTGAATACAGATATAAGACTACATTTATCCCTACTAATTTTTTGTTCATTTGCTCTGTATCATCTGTAAGTTGGATAAGTCTATGATCTATACAATTATATTACCTTTGCAAAAGTGAGGATAATTTGTGTGTGTGTGTGTGGGTGTGTGTGTATGTAAGGATGATATAGCCCGGACTGAGGTATTTGAGATTATAATGTTCTCTTCACTGTTCAATTTCATCTTTTGTTAGAATTCAGGTCAACAAACATTTGTTAATCACCTATTTGCAAAGCTGTGATATAATCTGGGAAGCTCATGCATCTTTTTGGATCATTCTAATTGTTGAAAGTATTTTCCCTATACTGGAATAAAAAAAAAAAATCTAACTCTGCAATCTCTGTTTATTTTCTTCATTCCACTATTTAAATAGTTGGAGAAAGCTTTCTTCTCATCTTCCTCTGCTATTCCAAGTCATTACTGAAAATGGTAAATAAAAAAAGTCAAGGGTAGATCTCTAAGACATTCTATTAGTGATATCCTTCCATATTGACAATGATTCATTAATTACTACTCTTCAGTTACAGTCAGTCATCCAGTTATTGCCAAATCTACCTCCAATTTATATCATTTCTCCTGCATCTTTCCATCTTGCTCTTAGCATGCAACTTCACAGAAAAATAGTTTTTTACAGTTAGGAGGTACTCTTGGGCCAACCAATGATGTAGGTTCCGGTAAATGTTTAATGGGTAGTTCTCTATAAATGTATACATGACATTTAAAAAGTTTAATCTGCATTGTTAACATTTTATCCATCACTTTTTAGCCTAGATAATCAATAAAGCAATAAATAAAACCCCTTTTTTATAGTGGTTGCCAATATCAGAGGTATATATGTCCATGCTGAAATTTTAACAATCAGCTCCTGCAAGTTGGTACAAATTGGATTAAACACATCCTATCTTTCATCCTATACTTTGCAAAGGATTCCCTGCATGATTTACCTTACCATCCATTCTTTACTTAAAAACTTCCATTGATGTAGAGCCTATTACATACCAATTCTACTTTAAAAACTTGGTTATGACATTTTTTTCTCATATTGGGCCTAAATCTTCTTGAATCTTTTGCCTTTTGCAATTGGTCCCTCCCTCTGAGGAGTAATAGTACAATTCTACATCATATGCCTTTCCAAATTCTAGGCAAGCTATTTCCATAGCAGTTCCCTGTCTTCCATTACAAACACAGAAGACAAACCATAGAAATATATGGAGAACAGCTTGACTGGAAGATAGTATACATGGATGACAGTAATTTGAATTAAGGCTGAGGAGTTGGTTTGAGGCAGAGTTTGCAGGTCTTTTAATTTCAGACAGAGGAGTTTTTATTTAAGTCTAAATGCATCTGGGTCACATATAGTTTTAGAGCATGAGATAAACTTGATTGTATTTCTGCATGATGAAAGGTAATTTTGTATATAATTATTTGGGGAAGTGATTAAGTTAGTGGCAAAAGCTGTTAAGAGACTATTAAAAATGTCTAGGTGATAGGTTGTAAGTTTCAACTAGAGTGAAAGTATGTACAGCATCTAGAAGATTTGAATGAATATACTCTGAAGAAAGAATTGACAGGACTTTTCAACTTATTGGATCAGGGGAATGAAGGAACTGGAAGAGTCAAAGATGATTCCAAGGATTTGAGCTTAAATAATTGGGAATGTTGACAGAAAATGGAAAATTGGAAGGGGAAGAAAGTCTAGGGTAAAAAAGACAGTCAGTTTTAGATATGAAGAAGTGCCAGGAAGATGTCTCAGTAGTGATGTCCAATAGGCAAGAGATAATCTAAAGACAGGGGGTAGGTTGTGAAAAGATAAAATGACACATATAAATAAAAATTACTTTCTCCAGAGTTTTCTGTGATCTGCTAGTTTTAAGGTTTACAAGCTACATTTATATTGTTTTGTTTTCTTCCACCTAAGGAGTACTTTGAAATTTCATAAGGCAGGCAAGAAAAATGCAGAGGTCACAATGGCTTGCCAACATCTTACATCATCCTAAGAAAATATTGACGTTTCTGTTGGCATAATATGACATCTAACATGTTTGGGGTCTTTGTGGACAGGATAATTTGACACAGTGGGAAACATGCTGGGTTTAGAATAAGAAGACTTGGGCTTGAATCCCAGCTTTACTCTTTACTACTTGTGTAAACCTTGAGTTAGCTTCTTACCCTTTCTGAGCCTCAGGTCCTCATCTGTAAGAAATGAAGAGGTTGAATCTGGAGTACCTTACTCTTCTAAATCTATGATCCTAGGAGCCTATTCAATAAAGCTTACCAATATAGAAACCTAACAAATTAATGAGAATCTTAGGGAAATGGTTCATTTAATTCATTAACACTAGATATATGTCTTCAAATTCAGAAAATCAAATTTAAAAGAAAGTGAAATAAAAATTCTCTAAGTATATTGTTTTTTTTTCCTTCTTCTGATATAGATGAAATAATTAGCTGATTTGCTGAATTTCCCACTTCTCAATCATTTGTTTAGGAATGCTTGCATTAGCAAATGTTGGGATACAAGTTCCTGTGTATATACCAGAGTGTGTGTTTTTGTGCTGGTACCTACTGCCTCTGGGTGTGGAATGTCTGTGTTTACTCTGTGTGGTCAAACTGCCAGAGACAGGTTTCAGCACTTATGAGCTTGAGTTAAAACTCAAACAAAATATTTCCCCTTTTTGGGTCTCAGTTTCTTCATTTGCAGAATGAGAGGGTCGGACGAGTGGATTTTCAAGATCCTTTCTGATTTTAAAAGTTTGAGCCTTGGAGCACAGGGGCTGCATGAATCAAAGATTGGTCATAACAGTCAATAGAATCAAGATTCTAAGGACCTTCACCTTTCATTGGAGGTTTGCAATTGAACCTACTTTTACATATATGAAAAAGAAGTATTTGGGGGTAATGGATTCTTACTTTGATAGTAGTGGGAGTAGTTCCCAACAAAGTGCTGCCAGAAATCCACCCAAAGCCTTAGCAAAACAGCTTTCCCCTCTTTCTCTAATAGCCTACACCAATCCCCCTTAAGGGAGATTGTAGCACCACCCTGTAATCTTTAATTGGGATAAGAATTATACACTTGGTTTCATTGATATAGGGAACTCCAATACAAGGAAACTCCTTCTACCAATATAGGTTAGCACTTTTTTACAACTTATAATCTTCTCTGATAATATATTTTGAGGTGTCAGGAATAGACTGTCTTTCTGAAAACCAGCCTTAGAGTTTCATCCAAGTGCGACATTTTTTTTGTCCAATGTTAACCCATAAAATGTAAGTATAAGATGACCCTCAGTTGTGTGTGGCTTCCTATATTTCCTCATTGTTGGGAGTAGAGTACTTGGCAAGAATATAGTTGGTACTAAGAGTCAGGTTTTAGGACTTGCACAAAAATTTTGGTCACTGATTTTTGAGATTTTTGCCCAGTGACCAACTAATGAATTTCCAACTGGAAGAACTGAACTGTACCAATCTTTATATTCTTAATACAAATGACAGTGTAGGAGTGGTACAGTAGATACTCTACTGGTGAAGAGTCTCTCTCTGTACTGAAAATGGACAAAATCTATATTGGGGATTCTTTTCAAAGTCTTCTGGATTCAGAGCCAGAAATATTTGAGGTGAAGTTCAGCTTTAGACACTAGCTCTGGAACCCTGGGCAAATTCCTTAAACTTTTGTCTGTCTCTGTTTTTTCATTTATAAAATGGAGATAATAGTAGCAGTAATTTTCTAGGGTGGTTGTGAGGATCAAATGAGATAATATTTTAAAATATTATTTAAATAATGCTTAGATGCTCAAAGTGTTAGGTAAATTATAGCTATATATATATATATATATATATATATAGCTATATATAGCTATAGCTATTATTTCAATGTAATGTCAAAATCTAATGACAATGTAAATTCTTGCTATTAAAAACAAAAGGAAGTTGCAGCTAAATGGCTTATGGGTTCAACTTAGGCAAATAAAGAAGTTGGCAGAATTGATTGCATTTGTGCAACCTGAAGGAACAAGGAAAATAATTTTATAGTGACACAACCATTTCTCATAGAATTATTTATGATAAACATTTTTAAAAGATCAGATTGAAGATCATTGAAGCTTATGTGTCAACATCTGATGCAAAGAGGAAGGATTGGCTTCTGGAGCCAAGATGGTGGAGTAAAAGCATGGAAACTTAAAACCATCATGAGAATCCAACCAATCATAAAATAATGACACAAACCAAAAACAGAAATGAAAGAACCAACAAGGAGAAAAAGTAAAGCAACTTTTATGATGACAACAACTTGATAGTATAAAAATTAAATTTATATCTCTAATAATAAAAATATATTTTATGAGGTTTATTAAGGAACATTAGAAATCAAGGAATAAAGAGGATACAAAATAAAAACCACGTGCCCATGACTGATTAGTTGTTTTCAAATTTTCCCCACCTTACCACAATTACTGCTGATGCTACATCATGCAAAAAATAAATAAATAAATAAATAAATAAGGATGTGGGAGGTGTTATAGCCAGTTAAATACCAATAACCTGATCTCACCAAAGTGGAGATGCAGGAGAGATTAGAGGGAATTCTGGGAAATACCAAGGACTTCAGGAGAATAAAGTCAAAGTTTCAAAATCTCCATTTATAAATTCTCCCCCGAGACCCAGCTGACTAGTCTCTCCAGGGGGGTCTTGTAAACATACCAGCCATGAAATTACAATAATTTGAGGATAAGATGAAAAGAGAACAAAACCAAAAATTGCTAGCCTCATTGACAAAAAGCCAGTTAGGGGGTAGTCCCCTTTTACATAAGAGTATACAAACAAAACAAATGAATTTAAACTCCACACAGTTCAAATCACCACATCCCAAAGTTCACTCTGGATCTTCTGGTGCATCTTGTGGTCTGTGGAGGCATCTTCATGGTGTCTTCTCCAAACAGTTCACTTTCTGGATTCAGAGAGGTAGCAGGTTTCTTAACCTAAAATTACTCTCAAAAGGAATTTAAAGTTTGCAATTTAAAATAATAATAATTATACACCCCCCCCCCCGAAGAGGTTGATTGGAAAACACAGGAATCTCTTAGGGATGCACGGCTGAGTTATGAGGTGTTGTAAACCTCAAAATTTCTTAGACTTATAAATGTTGGAAATTTCACCATTGGGAAATTTCATACTTGAAAAATTTCCTATTGATAGTGGGTCTTGGCTATTGGAATGTGAACCCCATTGGCATGAGAGTTTCCCCCTCCTCCCTTCTTAAGATTACTTTAGGACAGAAACCTTTTGCTGAACAATGGAAACGACTTTGACCTATGCTTAAGCATAGAACAGGAATTTCTTTGAGTCATGATTGATTTTAGAATCGATACAATGGAGATACTTGGAATCAATCTCCACCCTACTCAGTCCTAACAGGATTGAGGAAGGGCTGCAGCATAGATCAAAATTTAATTATTCCAATCTCTACCCTACTCAGGTTAACAGGATTTAGGAAGGGCTGTAGCAAAGGATCAAAGATTTAATTATTTGAAAATATGACCTTCAACAGACATGTGCAAAGCCAGAGACCTCTGGGTGGTCCTGGGTTAAGCTAGAGCCTCCATTGGCACAGGGAAGACATGGACAGTGATTGGTAGATGTGAGAACTGAGGGGAGGCAACTTGGATGGTTTCCTTAAAGAGAGAGGGGTCTGAAGACTCAGGGGTGGTGTTTTAGGAGTTTGTCGGAGTGGTTGTGGTGTGCTCTGAGAAGCTTGCTCTGAAGGAAGCTGAAGGTGGGGGCTCTGAGACTGTTACTCCATTTTGGTCACGTGAGTAATAGGGACTGATCTCCTTTCTTTGCCCCAGCTATCTAAGGGTTTGGGCCTTTTGGCCCAGCCTAAACAGAAGGGGTATTTAAGCCCTATTCCCTTCTCTCCCCTTTCTCTCTACCTCTATCTCTCTATCTCTAATTCCTTTCTTCCTCCTGTTTGTAATTAAAACTCCATAAAAGGTTGACGGCTGACTTGAGTTTTCATTTAGGAATTACATAGCTGAATTCCTTGGCGACCTTAAATTAATATATATCAGTCTTTTAAAAGTGATTTCCTTGTCACAGTGTATGAATCAATTGACAAGAGAAATCAAAAACATCAAAAAATCTAAATAAAAGAGAAAAGATAACTTCTGTATGAAATACAGACTATCAAAGCCTTTTGTGTAAAAATTCTAAGTAAAGGAAAAACAAATCTATAACAGGTCCTTGAATCAGAGCCCAGTTGAAATGATTTAAGCAATTATACATTTACCCAGTCAGTAACCAGGACTATAGAAAACTTGCCACACTATGAAAGACAGAAAAGGGACTAGATTATAGAAGCCAGGTAGGATCTAAATTTGAGACACTTGGTAGAATGTGGGACAAGGAAGACCTGCCTTTAACAAATGTTAAACAGCCACAACCTTGAACCCCAAATAAGTTCAAGTCTTCTTGTCATGGCTCATAATTTTCATCAATCCCATCAGGATTGTTTGGTCTCTTTGACCTTGTGCTCAATTGGCACTATGCAGTTTAGTTTTGTGCTTCTTTGGCACTCTGCAATGGCTCTTTTTGAATTCTCTTGTCCCAGAATCAGACAGAATCATTAAGCAAAGTCCCATAATTTTAAACAATCAATGGCATCATTTTTATAGTGTAAAGCTTTTTGGGTGTGCATTGACATTATAGAAAATATATTTTAAACTTACATTACTGCAAAATCAAAAAAGTTAAAGAAAATCTCAATATTGGTGACATGTGCTTCAAATACAAAAAGGAGAGAAAAAATTAAAAAAAAATTGAAATAGTATATTGAACATGCAAGCAAAAACAATAATAAAAGAGTTTTAAAAATAAAAATGATTTTCAAAATAAAACAGCAATACAATAGATAATGCACATTCAAAGAAGTACCAAAGTCCCCAAAATTCACAATATCCCAATTAATTACAATAGCAAACACACCCACTATCATATTTTACATGTTTGTTATATGACATTTAAAGAAAAAACCTTAGAAGCTAATGGATACTTGTTACAAATTTTCAGGTGTAGCAATGTTTCAACCTTGGCTGAGATATTCTTTAAAAATTTTATTACTGCCACCATTACAAAAATGTGGCAGGAATCTAGGAAAAAACCAAACCTCTATACTGTTAACGTTGGGTCTAAAAATGTCACCAAGAATCTAGAGATCATTCTGGTGGAAGGGTAAAGTGAGCTGAGGAGTTACAAATGAGGGATGCCCCTCTTTTGGGAGTCATCCAGGGGTACCACACCCTGGGATCAACTTCCCAGCTCCTTTGGTATGAGACTGTAATATCCCATCAGGAGGTGGGGATTATAATTGTACTTTACTTCAGTTACTAAAATAGACCTTACCTCTTGTTACAAATAACTAAGAGGCAGGCAAAATGATCAGAGTTGAGAGAAAAACAAAACCTAAAATTCATGTTTGAAGACCTCATAAAATCAATTTGAGATATTTAGCTCTTAAATTTAGCAAAGGTTGTTATACAATTGTAACCAGTTTTGATGAAGTCCATTCATCCTCTGTAACAATTTACAAAGCTAAAATGGAAGAAAAACTGTGTTTTTATGGGTTTATTCAATAATATTTATTCAGTATAGATTTAGGGGAAAAGCAACAGAATATAACAGTCAAAATCCAGTACAATAAAATGATTCAGTGTAACAAAATAGTATTGGATACATTAATATATGAACTTAAAACCACAAAATTAAATCTTAACCAAAACATTCAGCAAAATAAAAAAAAAAAAACTGAGAGACTTTTATAAAACATTGGAGTCTGAAAAAGTTGAAAAATTTCACCTCCAGTTCTTTTTTTTTATTTATCCATTGATATTCCTTTTGTCAATACTGTGGTATCTCCCATAGCAGAGAGAACATGGGTATTATGAATCTCAAACTGGGCAGGCCCAAATGGCAAAGTGTTTCAGGGAAATTAATTTCTCCCCTGAATCTCAGGTAAGATAAATAAAAGGATCAGTGCACTCATGAAAAGACATCCTAAAGTTGGAAGTTGTTTGAAATAGGCAATGCACTGCTCTCTCATAGAATATGACATACTTGTAATCAACTTCCTCTTTGAAAGAGTCTCTTCCTTCTCCTCACCTCCCCAGGTACCCTTCCACATGGAGGCTAATTGTTGCCTAAGGAAAGGACACTACAGTTTTTAATGGTTGGTTTGTGATTCTGAAGACACAGGGGCAGCTACCAGCAGCCTAGGTCCTGGGCCTGGGCCTGGGGTTGGATGAGCAATCTGGGTCAGAACAATAAAATCTAAAATTATATCTCTTTTTTTTTTTTTATATATTTTATTTGGTCATTTCCAAGCATTATTCGTTAAAGACATAGATCATTTTCTTTTCCTCTCCCCCCCACCCCCCATAGCCGACGCGTAAGTCCACTGGGCATTAGATGTTTTCTTGATTTGAACCCATTGCTTTGTTGATAGTATTTGCATTAGAGTGTTCATTTAGAGTCTCTCCTCTGTCATGTCCCCTCAACCTCTGTATTCAGGCAGTTGCTTTTTCTCGGTGTTTCCACTCCCATAGTTTATCCTTTGCTTATGAATGGTGTTTTTTTCTCCTGGGTCCCTGCAAGTTGTTCAGGGACATTACACCACCACCAATGGAGAAGTCCATTACTAAAATTATATCTCTAATAGTAAAAATATTATATTTTATGAGGTTTATGAATGATTGATAGAAATCAAGGAATAAAGAGGATACAAGATAAAAAAAAACACATGCCCATGGCTGATAAGACATTTTCAAATTTTCCCCAAGATACTACCATTACTGCTGATGCTACATCATGCATAAAAAAGGATGTGGGAGGCATTACTGCCAGTTAAATACCAATAACCTGATCTCAGCAACTTGGAGATGCAAGAGAGATTATAGGGAATTCTGGAAAATACCGAGGACTTCTCGGTAATGAAATCAAAGGCTCAAAATCTCCATTTATATAATAGGCAGAGAATATTTGGGGCACTAGGGTGAAAGGGGAGCACAGACAGCAAGAGACTTCAGCAAGGAGTAAGGAGCAAGCTAATCACCCTATCCCTACCCCCCATCTCATATCTACTGTTCTAGGTTATGAATCTGGGCCCAAGCTAACATCCAGAACCTAAAACCCTATCTGGGATAATAGTACTCCAACCCAATACATACCCCTTAAAGTTCTAAGAAAATCTGCGGTGAGATCCAGAATTCCAGTCCAGGGCAGTCTGTGGTACTTGGCCTGATCTACATAGGCCCAGAGTGAGGCCAGAGGTCCCAACCTGGGCATTTGGTGAGGAAGTAGATCCTATTTTGGGACAGTTTGTCAATATGGAGCTGGGTCCCTTGTTCTCTATCAAGGGAAGTCCCCAGGGTACTGATTTGAGGGAACCTGACTGACTCTTGCCAAAGATAGAGGTGTAGTCCTAGGGCAGGGCATTCTGCTCTATTCTGTGTGCCTGACCTAACCAAGCCCAGAGTTAGACAAAAGCCCAGGTTCAAATCTGAGGCTAGAATTTGAGCTATCAGTATTCTCAGGGTAATTGAATCAGCAATGGCAGGTGGCTCTCAGAGCTCTAGCCCATAGGTCATTCTATTATCTTGGAATAACTGAAACTGGCAGAAATAAGACTAAGGGTAGCATCAAGGAAGGAATAAAAATTAAAAGCATGCCATACCTTGCAGAAAACATAGCCTACCTTTAAAAAGGCTACGAAAATGAGCAAACATCAAAAAATAACCTAACCATAGAGAATTTTTATGGAGACAAAAAGCAAGGCACAGATGTTGAAAGGAACAGTGAAATCAAAGCAAACAGATGCAAAGTCCAAAAGAAAAATATGAATTGGACTCAGATTATAGAAGAGATCAAAAAGGATTTAAAAAAAAAAGAAGAGAAAAGAGGTTGAAGATAGGAAATACTCAACTCTTACCTGCATTGAATTTGACTCTAAGAGAAAAGAACAATCCAATCCCTTGGGGCAGAGAATTGATTTGCACCCTATAGAGAAATAGAAGGGTAACAAACAGACTGGTGGGGAGGGAAGCAGTACAAGGGAGGGAGAGAGTGGGGAGGTAGTTTAAAATGACTGTAAAGAAAATAAGGGGGGAATAAGAAGGGGGAGGTAGAAAAGGAAGTAAAATAAGGGTGGGAATTAGTGGGACTGATTAAAAACAAAACATTGGTGTAGAAGGAAATAGTGAAAGAAGAAAAGGCAGCCCTAGGAGTAGAAATCAAAATGCTTGGAAATACACAGCTGGTAATCATGACTCTGAATGTGAATGGAATGAACTCACTCATAAAACACAAGTGAATAGCAGAATGGATTAGAATCCAAAACCATACTATATTCTGTCTACAAGAAACATACATGAGGAAGGTAGAAACGCATAGGGTGAAAGTAAGAGGACAGAGCCAAATCTATTGGGCATCAACTGATAAAAAGAAGGTAGGAGTCCCAATCATGATATATGACGAAACCAAAGTAAAAATAGATCTTGTTAAAAGAGATATGTAAGGTAATACATCTTGATAAACAGCAGTATAGACAATGAAGAAATATTAGTACTTAACATGCATGCACCAAATGGCATAGCATGCAAATTTCTGAAGGAGAAACTAGTGGAGCCCAAGGATGAAATAAATAGAAAAACTATATTAGTGGGAAACCTGGACATTCCTCTCTCAGAATTAGATAAATTAAACCAAAAAATAAATAAGAAAGTGGTGAGAAAAGTGAATGAAATCTTAGAAAAAATAGAGTTAGTAGATATGTGGAGAAAAATAAATAGGGACAAAAAGAAAAACACCTTCTTTTCAGCAGCACATTGTACATTCACAAAGATTAACTATGTATTAGCACATAAAAATATTGCAAACAAATGCAAAAGAGAAGAAATAATAAATGCAACTTTCTCGGATGACCATGCAACGAAAATAGAATCATTAGTAAGGGTACATGGAGAGGCAAATAAAAAATTAATTGGAAATTAAACAACTTTCCAAAATTGGTTAGTTAAAGAACAAATCATAGAACCAATTAATAACTTCATTGAAGAAAATGACAATGATGAGACATCCTTTCAAAATATATGGGATGCAGCCAAAGCAGTACTTAGGGGAAATTCATATCCTTGGATTCATATATTAACAAATTAGAGAGAGCAGAGGTCAATGAATTGGGCATATAAAATAAAAAAAGTAGAAAGTGAACAAATTAAAAATCCTCAGATGTAGACTAAATTAGAGATCCTAAAAATCAAAGGAGAAATTAATAAAATTAAAAGTCAAAGAACTATTGATTTAATAAATAAGATTAGAAGCAGATACTTTGAAAAAAACAAATAAAAAAGACAAATTACTGGTCAATCTAATTTAAAAAAGGAAAGAAGAAAACCAAATTGATAGTATCTAAGATGAAAAGGGAGACCTCACCTCTAATGAAGAGGAAATCAAGGAAATCATTAAAAACTACTATGCCCAATTATATGGCAAAAATATGGCAATCTAAGTGATATGGATGAATACTTACAAAAATATAAATTGCCTAGACTAAAAGAAGAAGAAATAAATTACCTAAACAACCCCATATCAGAAAAAGAAATTGAACAAGCCATCAAAGAACTCCCTAAGAAAAAATTTCCAGGTCTAGATGGATTTACAAATGAATTCTATGAAACATTCAAAGAACAACTAGTCCCAATATTATGCAAAATATTTGAGAGAATAAGCAAAGAAGGAGTTCTACCAAATTCTCTTCATAACACAAATATGGTACTGATCCCAAAGCCAGGCAGGTTAAAAACAGAGAAAGAAAACTATAGGCAAATCTCCCTAATGAATATAGATGCAAAAATCTTCAATAGGATACTAGCAAAAAAGACTCCAGCAAGTCATCATGAGGATTATTCACTATGACCAGATAGGATTCACACCAGAAATGCAAAGATGGTTCAATATTAGGAAAACCATCCACATAATTGAGCGTATTACCAAGCAAACCGAGAAAAAGCATGATTATCTCAATAGATGCAGAAAAAGCCTTTGACAAAATACAACACTCATTCCTATTGAAAACACTAGAAAGCATAGGAATAGAAGGACCTTTCCTAAAAATAATAAACAGTATATATATATATATATATATATATATATATATATATATATATATATATATATATATATATATATATATATATATATATATAAAACCATCAGCAAACATCATCTGCAATGGGGACAAACTAGAAGCCCTCCCAACAAGATCAGGAGTGAAACAAGGATGTAAATCACCTCTAATATTTAACATTGTACTAGAAACACTAGCAGTAGCAATTAGAGAAGAAAAGAAATTGAAGGTATTAAAAATGAGCAATGAGGAGACCAAGATTTCACTCTTTGTAGATGATATGATGGTTTACTTAAAGAATCCTAGAGAATCAACCAAAAATCTAGTCAAAAAAATCAACAACTTTAGCAAAGTTGCAGGATACAAAATAAACCCACATAAGTCATCAGCATTTCTATATATCTCCAACCCATCTCAGTAACAAGAATTAGAAAGAGAAATTACATTTAAAATCATCCTAGACAATATAAAATCCTTAGGAGTCTATCTGCTGAGATAAACACAGGAATTATATGATCACAACTAAAACACTCCACACAATTAAAACTAGATCTAAAGAATTGGAAAAACATTTACTGCTCATGTGTAGGATGATCTAACATAATAAAAATGACCATCCTACCCAAATTAATTTTCTTATTTAGTGCCATACCCATCGAACTACCAAAAACTTTTTTACTGAATTAAAAAAAAAACATAACAAGGTTCATTTGGAAGAACAAAAGATCAAGGATATCCATGGAAATCCTGAAAAAAATGTGAAGGAAGGTGGCCTTGCAGTCCCAGATCTCAAACTATACTATAAAGCAGTTGTCATCAGAACAATTTGGTACTGGCTAAAAGACAGAAAGGAGGATCAGTGGATTAGGCTTGGGGTAAGTGACCTCAGAAAGACAGTCTATAAACCCAAAGATCCCAGCTTTGGGGACCCAAATCTGCTATTTGATAAAAAACTGCTGGGAAAATTGGAAGACAGTATGGCAGAGATTAGATTTGGATCGACACCTCACACCCTACACCAAGATAAACTCAGAATGGGGGAATGATTTGAATATAAAGAAGGAAACTGTAAGCAAATTAGGTGAACACAGAATAGTATACATATCAGATCTTTGGGAAAGGAAAGACTTTAAAATCAAGCAAGAGCTAGAACAAATCACAAAATATAAAATCAATCATTTTGATTACATCAAATTAAGAAGTCTTTGTACAAACAAAACTAATGCAACCAAAATTATAAGGTAATCAACAAATTGGGAAACAATCTTCATAATAAAAACCTTTGACAAAGGTCTAATTACTCAAATTTATAAAGAGCTAAACCAATTGTACAAAAAAATCAAGCCATTTTCCAATTGATAAATGGGCAAGGGACATGAACAGGCAGTTTTCAGCCAAAGAAATGAAAACTATTAATAAGAACATGAAAAGTGTTCTAAATCTCTTATAATCAGAGAAAACTACTCACACCTAGCAGATTGACTAACATGACAGCAAAGGAAAGCAATGAATGCTGGAGGGGATGTGGCAAAGTCAGGACATTAATGCATTGCTGGTGGAGTTGTGAATTGATCCAACCATTCTGGAGGGCAATTTGGAATTATGCCCAGAGGATGCTAAAAGACTGTATGCCCTTTGATTCAGCCATAGAGCTGCTGAGTTTGTACCCCAAAGAGATAATAAGGAAAAAGACATGTACAAGAATATTCATAGCTGAGCTCTTTGTGTTTGCAAAAATTGGAAAATAAGGGGATGCCCTTCAATTGGGGAATGACTGAACAAATTATGGTATATGTTGGTGATGGAATACTATTGTGCTCAAAGGAATAATAAAGTGGAGGAATTCCATGGGAACTGGAATGACCTCCAAGAATTGATACAGAGCAAAAGGAGCAGAGCCAGGAGAACATTGTACACAGAGACTGATACACTTTGGTACAGTTGAATGTAATAGACTTCTTCATTAGTGGCAATGCAGTGATCCTGAGCAACTTGGAGGAATCTACAAGAAAAAACATTTTCCGCATTCAGAGGAAGAACTGTGGGAGTAGAAACACAGAAGAAAAATCACTGCTTGAATACATGGGTCAAGGGGATATGGCTGGGGATGTAGACTCTAAATGAACATTGTAATGCAAACACAAACAACATGGAAATAGGTTCTGATCAAGGACACATGTAATATGCAATGAAATTGCACGTCAGCTGCAGGAAAGTTGGGTGGATCAGAGGGGGAGAAATAATGTGGTTCTTGTAACCAAGGAATAATGTTCTAAATTGACTAAATAAATTAAATAAAAAAATATTAAGAGAGGCAGAGGGGAAATGGGGAAGAGAAATTAAAGCAATGCAAGAAAAAATGGGTCAAATGAAAAAAGTGGCTTAAAAACTGACAGAAGTAAATCATACTTTAAAAGTTAGAATTGGGCGACTAGAAGTTAATGACTTCACAGGACATCAAGTAACAACAAAACAATATCAAAAGAATGAAAAAAGAGAAGAAAACATGAAATATCTCATTGGGAAAACAACTAACCTGCAAAATAGATCAAGGAGAATCAATTCAAGTCATTAAACTACCTGAAAGCTATGATTAAAAAAGTAAATAGGTTGGACATCATAATATAAAAAATTATCAAAAAAACTGCCCAGATATTCTTGAACAAGAGAGGAAAATCAAAATTGGAAGAATCCACTGATTACCTCCAGAAAAAATCCTCAAATGACAACTCCCTGTAATATAATAGCTAAATTCAAGAGTACACAAGTAAACAAGAAATTACTGCGAGCAGTCAGAAAGACACATTTCAAATACCATGTAGCTACAGTCAGGATTACACAGGACAGAGCAACATCAATGTTAAAGGTTAGGAAGGCATGGGATATTATATTCCCTAAGATGAAAGATCTAGGTTTACAACCCAGAATCACCCATCCAGCAAAACTTAGTATATTCTTTCAGGGTGGAGAATAGTTATTCAATAAAATAGAAAATTTGCAAGCATTCCTGAGGAAAAGATCAGACCTAAACAGAAAATTTGAAGTCCAAACACAAGACCCAAGAGAAGCCTAAAAAGATTTATAATAAAGAGAAAATTCAAGGGACTCAATAAGATCAAACTGTATTTATTCCTACATGGAAAGAGGATATTTTTAATTCTCAAGAATTCTTAGTAGCAGATAAGTTAAGAGAAGTATACTCATAATGAGGGTGGGAAGCAAAGTGATTAGGATGATATGATATACAAAAAGAAAATCAAAGGGTCAAGAAGAGGATTGCACTGAGAGAAAAGGGAAGGGAAAGATGGAATGGGGTAAGTTATCTAACCTAAAGAGGTATGAAAAACTATTATAGTAGTGGGTCAGATGTGGTGATGGGCACTGCTTAAACATTACTCTCATCATAACTGTCTCAGAGAAGGAATAACAACCATACTTATTGGAGTATAGAATCCTCTATTACCCTATAAAGAAGAAGGAGGGGAATAAGACAAGAAAATGGGGATGGTAACAGGATGGAGGAGAATGTGGGAGGTGATAAAGTGCAAAACATTGGTGAGGAGCTACAGAGTGAAAGAAAAAAGATCAGGATTAAATGGGGAAAATAAGATGGAGAGGAACACACATTTTGGTAATCATAGCTGTGAGTGTGAATGTGATGAAATCACCCATAAAATTGAAATGGATAGCAGAGTGGATTAAAAACCATAATTCTACCATGTGTTGTTTGCAAGAAACACAACTGAGGCAGGATGACACACACAGAGTAAAGGTAAGGGGCTAGAGCAGAATTTATTTTGCATAGCCCAAGTAAAATAAACAGAAATAGTAATTGTGATCTCAGACAAATCTAAAGCAAAACTAGATCTGATTAAAAGAGATAATGAATGAAATTACATCTTGTTAAAAGGTATTATAAACAATGAAGTAATATCCATACTAAACATATATGCATCAAAAATAGTATAGCTTCTAATTTAAAAAAAATTCCTACCTTCTGTCTTTGAACCAATACTTTGTATCCAGTCTAAGTAGAATAGTGGTAAGGGCTAGGCAATAGGGATTTAGTGACTTGCTCAGAGTCACACAGGTAGGAAGTATCTGAGGCTAGAATGAACCTAGGACCTCCTGTCTCTAGACTTGGCTCTCAATCCACTGAGTCACCCAGCTGACTCTTAGCCTCTAAAATTTTAAAGGAGAAATTATATGAACATTAAGAAGAAATAGACATTAAAAGAAATGGGGGACCTCAACCTTCCCCTTTCAGATCTGGATAAATCAAACCAAAAAAGAAAGAAGAAAGAAGTGAAGAAAGTGAATGAAATTTTAGAAAAGTCAGAACTAATAGATCTATGGAGAGAACTGAATGGCAATAGAAAAGAATATACCTTCTTTTCAGCAGTATATGACTCTTACATAAAAACTGATCAGGGCATTAAAATTTCACAATCAAATGCAGAGAAGCAGAGATAATAAACATATCCTTTTCAGACTGTATCATAATAAAAATTATAATCAACAAAGCTCCTTATAAAGATAAATGAAAAATGTATTGGAGACTAAATATTGTAATGCTAAATAAGGGTTGGTCAAACAACAAAGTATAGAAAAAAATCCATTTTATTAACGAGAATGACAATGAGGAGACAACATATCAAAATTTATGAGATAAAGCCAAAGCAGTACTAAGGGGGAAATTTATATCTCTAAATGATTATATCAGTAAAATAGAAAAAAAATTAGATCAATGAATTGTGCTTGCAACTAAAAAACACCAGAAAAGAACAAATTAAATATTCTCATTTAAAGTTAATTGGAAATCCTAAAAATTAAAGAATGAATTAATAAAATTGAAAGTATAAGAACCATTTAAGTAATAAATAAGAATAGGAGTTGTTTTTCTGAAAAAATACAATAGACAGAGTATGAGTTAATTTGATTTAAAAAAAGAAAGAGGAAAATCAAATAACCAATATTAAAAATGAAAACGGTTAACTCAACATGAATGAAGAGGAAATTAAAGCAATCATTACAAGGTATTTTGTCCAATTATGCCAATAAATCTGACAATCTAAGTGAAATGGATGAATATTTATAAAAATACAAATTGTCCAGATTAGCAAAAGAGAAAACAGAATCTTAAAAAATCCCATATCAGAAAAAGAAATTGAATAAGCCTTCAATGAATTCTCTAAAAAAATATCCCCAGGGCTAGATGGATTCACAAATGATTTTTATCAAACTTTTTAAAGAACAATGAATATCAATACTATATAAACTATTTGGAAAAATAGAAAGAGAAGGAATCCTACCAAATTCTTTTTATGAAACAAATTTGGTACTATTATCTAAGCCAGGAAGAATAAAAAGAGAAAGAAAATTGTAGGCCAATTTCATTAATGAATATAGTTGCAAAAATTTTCAATAAGATACTAACAAGGAGAATATAGCAATATATCACAAGGATCATTCACTATGACCAGGTGGGATTTACACCAGGAATGCAAGGCTGGTTTAACAATATTAGGAAAACTATCAGCATAATTGACCATATCAATAACCAAACTTACAGAAATCACATGATTTTTCTTAACAGATGCAGAAAAAGCCTTTGACACAATACAATACCCATTCCTTTTAAAAACACTAGAAAATATAGAAATAATGTCTCATTTCTTAAAATGATAAGTAGTATATACTTAAAATCATCAGTAAGTAACATCTGCAATAGGGATATGAAAAGCCTTCCTAATAAAACAAGGGGTGAAGCAAGGAGGCCCATTTTCACCACTCTTATTTAATATTGTATTAGAAATGCTAACTTTAGTGACAAGAAAAGAAAAGAATTGAAGGAATTAAAGTAGACAATAAAGTAGGCAAATTAAAGTAAACAATCACTCTTCACCAATGATATAATGGCATACTTAGAGACTCCTAGAGTATCAACTAAAAAAACTAGTTGAAATAATTAATAACTTCAATTATTATAAATACCTCCACACAAATCATGAGCATTTCTTTATATTCCCAACAAAGTCAAACAGGAAGAGTTAGAAAGAGAAATTCCATTTAAAATCACTCTAAACCATATTAAATACCTGGGAATCTATTTGCTAAAGCAAACACAGAAATTATATTAACACAATTACAAAATACTTTTCACACAAATAAAGTCAGATCTAAATAATTGGAAAAATATTAATTGCATATAATGAAAATATCTATTCTACTTACATTAATTTTATTTATTCACTGCTATATCTATCAAACTACCAAATAATTATTTTATTGAACTACAAAAAAAAATAACAAAATTCATCTGGAAGAACATAAGGTAAAGAATATCAAAGAAAATAATGAAAAAAATTGAAGTAAGGAGACCTAACAGTACCAGATCTCAGACTGTATTATAAAGTAACGATGATCAAATAATATAGTAGTGGCTAAGAAATAGAACAGTAGATCATTGGAGAAAATTAGATACCCAAAATATAGGAGTAAATGACCTTAGCAACCTAATGTTTGATAAACCCAAAGATCCCAGTATTTTGGAATGAGAACTTACTGTTTAACAAAAACAACTGAGAAAATTGAAAAACAGTATGACAGAAGTTAGGTATAGACCAATATCTCACATCCTATACCAAAATAAGGTCAAAATGGATATATGATTTAGTTATTAGGTGATACCATAATTAAATTAAGAGAACAGAATAATTTACCCGATAGATCTTTGGAGAAGGGAAGGATTTATGAATAAACAGATAGAATTATAAGATGTAAATGAATAATTTTGATTATGTTAAATTAAAAAGCTTTTGTACAAACAAAACTCATCTAACCAAGATTAGAAGTCACAATTTTTTATTGAGACACTAATGCATTGTTGGTGGAGTTCTGAACTGATCCAATCATCCTAGAGGGCAATTTGGAACTATACCCAAAGGGCTTTGGAACTGTTCATATCCTTTGAATCTGTAATGCCACTACTGAGTCTGTATCTCAAAAAGTAATTTAAAAAAGGAAAGGGACCTACTTGTACACAAATATTTATTGTTTCTTGTTTTGTAATGGCAGAGAATTAGAAATTATGGGGCTGTCCAACAGTTGGGGAATGGCAGAACAAATTGTGGTACATGTTGGTAATGGAATACTGTTATACTTCAAGAAATGATAAGCAAGATGATTTTTGGAAAAGCTGGAAAGATCTGTGGGAACCGATGCAGAGCAAAATATGCAGAACTGGGAAAACATCTTACAAAATAACATCAATATTGGTCCATGATTATCTGTGAAAATTTGGCTATTCTCAGCAATGCTGGAACAATCTTGAAAGTCTTATGATCAGGAATGCTCTCCACCTCCAGAGAAAGAACTGTTAGAGTTGTCTTTCACATCAGTGTATTTCTGGTTTTATTTTTGGGTTTTTGTTATGTGTGAGTGCACTCTTACAACAGTGACCAATATGGAAGTGTGTTTTGCACCATAAAAAAAAAGAATAAGGGTTGAAGAACTACATAAGATCTTCAGACTTGGTGGCACAATATAACGGTGAACATTGGATAGTATGTATGGCAAAAAATACATTTGGAAAAATTGATTCAAGAGTAGGAATTGAAAGTGGTCAAAAGCTTGTGAAATATAAAGAAGTATAACATCTCTGTATTGTGAATATTTTCTTAATAAATGAGTCAGGAGGCACTGGATTAGAAAGCTATTGATTAACCACAAAACTATACTTGAAAGATAAGAAATGATGTCATTGATGTGCAAATCATTTCTATATTAATTGCTTAAACACATTAAGACCATAGATTTGAGAAGGCTAAGCTAAAAATCAACACCAAATTAGGAGAAAGGAAAAAATTGACAAAGTAGGGCAAACAATTAAAATAGCCCCAACCTTGACCCATTTAAATATATTATTACCTTAGAAAGTAGGACAGGATAATGAAAAAACATGATCAAACAACATTTCTTTTAAAAATATTTTTTAAATTTCTTTAAAAATATTTCCTAATTATATGTAAACACAATTTTAACAACCAGTTAAAAAATGAGTTTCATATTCTGTCTCTCCATCTCCCCCTTTGCCTCTTTAAGAAGACAAGCACTAGGATTTCAATTATACCTGTGAGGCCATGCAAAACATATTTCAATGCTAGCCAAGTTGCAAAAGAAAACACAAACTAAAACAAAACAATAAAAAGAAAGAAAGTAAAAAGCATTTTGCTTTGATTTGCATTCAGAGCTCATCAATTTCTTCTCTGGAGATGGAGAGCATTTTTATTCATTTTTCATCATGAGTCCTTTTGAACTGTCTTGAATGATAATTTTGATCAGACTAGCTAACTCTTTAATAGTTGATCCTCTTAATATTTCTGTTACTGTATGCAATATTCTCCTGGTTCTGCTCACTTTATTTTGAATGTGTTGGCATGTCTTCCCAGGTTTTTCTGAAACCATTATTTCTCAGAGCATATACTATTTCATCTCAATAATATACTACAATTTGTTCAACCATTTCCCAATTGATGGGCATCCCCCTGATTTCCAATTGTTTGTCAGCACAAAAAGAGCTGCTATAAATATTTTTGTATAAATAGGTCACTTTTCCCTTTTCTTTGGTCTCTTTGAGATAAAAATCTACTAGTGTTATTGCTAGGTCAAGGGGTATGTACAGTTTTATAATTTTTTGGGCTTAGTTCCAAATGTTCCTCAGAGTTCAACCGCCATGTCTTAAGGAAGTTTAATTGATTTAAATAGTCACCATAAGAAGATTAAGAGAGCTTTACTTTAGTAAGAAAACACATGATCTTGTCACATGGAGAGATAGGAAAGTTTCTACCTTAAAAATGTAAACTTGCTTTATATGGCAATAAAAAATTAGAATAGAATTTAGAATGTTAATAAAATTTAAGTTGCAAAATTTTACATAGACTAAGAAAATTATTAATAGTATAGACAGAAAGTCTGGCAAGATGGTAAAATGAAAAAGCTCCATTGAGATTTTAATAGCACATCATTTGCTCTATCAGTGATAGTAGAACAAGCACATCTAGCTTATAGCATTACAATGTTTAATACAGTCTAAAATGGTGTGATTCTTAGGACTATCTACTCCTACTTTTCTATGATCTTGCAGAATTAGAAGTGTTGAAAGCTATTTTTCATTTCTTCTTTCTCTTATGTCTCTTATGTCTTTTCAAAAATAAAGAATACATGACTATAATTGGTCTATAATTTCTCTGTCTTTGTTCCTCCTGGTTTAATTATCAGCACCATATTTGTTTCAGAAATTTAGCAGGACTCTTTTTTACGAATTATTCTAAATAATTCATTTAATATTGAGCTTAAAAGATCCTTAAGCTTTTGGTAGAATTCACTTGTAAATCCATTTGGGCCTGATGATTTTTTCTGATGAAGTTCATAAGTTACTTAGTGGCCTGCCTTTAGGTGAAGGGTCTCATCATACTTGCCTAAAAGAGTCCACTTAAAGAAAACATAGTATATTATTGTTATCATACTCAGAATTTTTTCAACATAAGGCAACCTGCCAGAACTTATGTTCCATTGGCATAACTTTTAAAATTCCAGGTTCTCTTCCATAATAGTGCATGGTGTAGCACTCTATAAAAGCTTTCTGTAATAGAATAGTAAATAAGCAACACAATTCAAATGACTAAAAGACAAACTTTTTTTTTTTCATTTCAGTGATTTATTTTATAATTAAAAAGACAAAAGTAGTCCATGCTAAATGGACAATTTTGCAAAATTCTGCAATTTCACTCTAATTAAATCTGTACCTTGAAAGATTACCAGCTCTTCTGTATATGAATTTCCTAATCCATTCAGTTCTGGACTAAAAATTAGAAGATCTAATTCCTAATCCTTTATGTATTTAGGTTAACTGGTTGCATGATCTTGAACAAACCACTAATTTCTTTAACTTTCAGCTTCCTAATAAAAAAATGAAGGGCTTAGGTTGCAAGTTTATTTTAGTTCATTCTATTTTTTTCAGGTCATTTCTGGATGTGGAAATTTTCACATACTGCAAAAAGAAATCTAAAAAAATTCTAATGCCAGTTGTATTATTTAATATAAAACAATAATCATGAGGCATAACCATTAAATTTGTATTTTTTTAAACCCTTACCTTCTGTCTTGGAGTCAATATTGGCTCCAAGGCAGAAGAGTGGTAAGGGCTAGGCAATGGGGGTTAAGTGACTTGCCCAGGGTCACACAGCTGGGAAGTGTCTGAGGCCAGATTTGAACCCAGGACCTCCCATCTCTAGGCCTGGCTCTCAATCCACTGAGCTATCCAGCTGCCCCTAGATTTGTATTTTTTAAGGTGGTGGAAATGTAGAATAAAAAGGTGGAGGAGTTTTTAATTTCATTTGAATAAGACCATGTATGTCAGTGCCATCAAAAAACAGAAATAAACAAAGAGAAATTGAGGATTTTCAAAATTATGACAAACTACCTCAATGTAATTAATAACAATAGAATGCAGAGCAAGAATGCTGAAAGACTATTCTCTTACTGCCAATTAAATTTTGGGAGATAAATATTTAAACAAATTAGGTACCCATGGTTTCTGAGGCTATTCTTATTCAGATATCATTTTGTAATATGTTTCATAGAATATAGATTCCCAAGTAAGATCACTTGTTAGTACTTTAAGATATCCTATTTCATCAGGATGGGTTCTTCCTTTACTGATGCAGATTACAATGTTCTAAGCCTATTTGATTGTATTCAAGCCAAAAAATTCATCTTGTAGACAATCTTCCCCAAGCGAACCTGGACTCGTTGTTAGTTGAGAGACATGTGATCCATAAAATTAATCATCTTGTTTTCAGCCACTTAAAAAGAGACTGTTAAGCGTATTTTAATTATTTGAAGGCACATACGTCCATAGAATTCAGAGCAAAAATGATCCATGGGTTCCAAGCTTTTTTCAGCACCTGTCCTTTTTGACTTTCAGTCAATCTCCCTATATTCCTAATATTCAATATTAAAGGAAAAGATAGAGAATTTACTATGTATATCAATCAATAAACATTTAAGTGGCTACTATGCATTAGTCTCTGTATTTGGTACTGGGATATGCACATAAGAAATAAAATGAAGAAATTAAGTTGTTATAAATAAAAGTCTTATGAGAATGGGATATGAAAAGCAATTTTTAAAAAATCAAGTAAAAATATTACCCATACATCCTCACCAGCCTTCTTACATCCCTAGACATATGTGTATTCTAGGTTGGGAACCTTTGATCTGGTCCATCTCCCTCATTTTAGAGATGATGAAACTGAGGACCATGTAAAAAAACTGACTTACTCAAGGTCGCATAGATTTAAAATGTAGATCTGGGACTCTAACCCAAATCTTTGACACTAAATCCCATCCTTTCCCCAGCACACTCCATGACCCTACTTTATTTTTGCCAGTTACCAATGTTGTTCTTAAATGGCTACACATCACCTAAAATGTACCCATCTAATCTCTATGCATCTGCTTCATCCACTCTTATGAACAAGCATCAAATAAACCACTGTCACTGTTTCCCTTGTTAACATGGCTAAAATTATTTAATCTATAACAATGAACAGTTATTATTTCTATTGTTTAGCCACAGCTTCTATCTCTCCTTTTCTCTCTCTTAACATGAGACTAATGTAATTAATTAGAAAAAATCAATCATAAATCTTTGACACCTTCTAAATTTTCTAAGTGCTATTAATCTTTATTTTATTTTGCATTATTTTGCTATTTACAGTTTTGCCCACAAAGATGGGCACTTTGGACATCTTCATAATTTTGAAAGTTTCATAATGATGGTTTTCCTTAAAGGTATAGGGAAATAGAACAAGATTTGGGACTAAAATACATAGATAATAGGCTAAAATGAGTCCCTTAAAATGTGTAAAAGAATGCCAAACATTTTTTTACCTCTTTAGGGAGAAGCTCTTGTGAATGAATAATTCAAGAGAAGTTGAACTAAATGAACTCTAATGTTAAAGTCTTTATAAATCTTAAAAGCTTCCAAGGATTCCATGATATCTAATAATTTTATATAAGCCAAGAGCCTCAGGCCTCTTTTGTTTCTGATTCCTCAATCAAATATTGGATCATAAAGTCATAGATTTTGACCTGGAAAGACCTTCAAAGATCATCTATTCCAACAGATTATTTTGCATATTTTCATTGTCCTTCCTTATGTTAATCTTTGCATTAAAGTTATTAAGTATTAAAATATATTGATCTAATTTTGAGGGTCTTAAGTTTTTCCTATAATTTCTTTACTTTCTTACTTTCTTCAACAGATATTAGCTTCCAAGCTATAATTATATGCATGATCTCATTATAAATGAGAGGACCAAGAATCATATGAAATTGTATCACCCATTGTCTCTAGATGCAGCATGAAACCCAACTATTTTATTTGACTTTCTAAGGGAGATTGTGAATTATCTTTCCATTTAGCAACAACTTCATTTTGTTTTCTGCTTTTATTTTTAGCAAGATTGTCAAAATTGACAAAAGTTCACTTAATCTTGATGTCATCCCTTCTTACTGATATAGACTCCTTAGCTCCTTCCCTGGTACCACTAGACAAGGGTTGGTTTGTTTGTTTTTGTTTTTGTTTTTTGCTTTTCTTTGTGTCTTCTTCACTTAGTTAGTGCTTAATTGACATTGATTTGATCATAGATTCCACTAGATTTTGTACTCTTCTAACACAGACTTCATGAATCTGTGGCACCTCCAAGACATAATGAAGCATCAGTATAAGAATTTGTGTTAATATGTATAATAAATAATTAGTTAGACTATGCATTATTATATAAAACAGGTATGGCAAATATGAAGTAAGTCCACTAGCCTATATCCCAGACAATGGACATTTGTACTCTATTTTCTTCAAGTATTTGAGTATTAGCTAGAACCTTAGCTTCTTCACAATCTTTTTTGATTCCTCTCCATCTTCCCACCCCCATCTCCCAAGGGATAATTAAAATTCTCTCTTGAATTAATTTACTTACCATGCTTGAATTTCTATTTCAGGTCCTTGGCTACATATTTTAAGTCTGTACTATGAACATCTCCCTAAATTGTCATTATACTAAAGTATAAATTACTCATTATTGTGAAAAGATTATTGGCAATAACCTGTTCCACTCCCTTCTGGATCTCATTACCTCCTTGATATTCCTTGACATCTTCTTTTTACTTGAAGGACCCCAGCCAAGGCTGGCTAATCCTTCTTCATGATTTTGTACTGAATCATCCTGATTAGTCTCTGATGTGTGTGTTCCCAGCCTTTGCAGGGTCCTTCTCTAGCATTCTATGTAGAACTGTACATAGCAGCATTCTCTAGTGAAATCACATCCATACTTCCTATGGAGCCAAAATAACATCAGCGCCATAAATATATTTCATAATCTGAACTTTGCTTTCTCTTCCAGCTGTCAAAGACCATGCAGATGGTCTGGTGCATGGTCCACATGCACTCCCACAGAAGGACCTTTGCTTCTTGTCTTGGATAATCCCTTCTTACTTTCATTCCTAATCAAATATTTTATAGTGAAAGGAAACAAAAACACACCAAAAAGCTGTATTGGATCAATTGCTCCCCCTCCCCCCAACTTCCTTACTAGAAAGGTGGCTATCACTAGATGTTGTTTAGGTTGCAGATTCTGAATGCCACTTGCAAAAAAAGGGGGGGGGTGTATAAATACTTCTCTCACTCATTTTGTTGGCTGTTCAATTTCCCAATCTTCTTTCCTATCATGTATTCCCTTTTATTTATTTATTTATTTATTGCTCTGTGAGAAAATTATTAAAAAAAATAAGAGTTGGAAAGTTGCCTGTGGAGCACTCAAATGACAGTAACTAGTCTTATTCATTGCCTTCTCAAATCTCTGAGTTGGAAGGGACCTCAGGAGTCATCTAATCTGATCCATTCAGGAAGAAGTGTGTCTCCAGTAATGCTAGAGAATTAGTAGTTGTCTAGATCTTTTTGTAACTTCTTGGTCTCTGCTAAAATTTGTGCCAACTCAAAGAGAATTTACTGAGCACAGTGTTTAATAAAGGCTCTTTTTTTGTTCACTGATTTATTTTAAGTTTCAGAGAGGTCAACAAGCAGCAGCTACCACTGTGATTAGACACTGAGAATGGGATTCTTCTTTTATTTTGGTTCACTGGAATCTCAGAATCATAGGACCTGAGGCTATGATTGTTGATTGAGTGACAAGAGAGAAGTAAATAAGAAAATCTGGGAAGAGGGACCAAAAAGAAATCTCCCCCTCATATTATCCAGGTTCTCTAGGAAGAAGTGAGGCTCTCAGCTTTGTACTTATTTATTGACCTTTGTGGGGTCAGCCATCTTTTGTCTTATTCCAATTGAAAAATGCCTTGTCAAACCAAATTAAGTAAATATTGATGATGTTGCTAGAACAGAATTTTAATTGTTTGCTTAAGTAATAGTGACTTTTAATTGAATATCAATACTGGCACTTATATCCACTATATTAATGGCAAAGTAAATTCATAATCAAAGAGATGTCAATAAATTCTCCATGTCAGCCTCTAACTCACATTCTTCTCCATATCCTCCACAACCATTCAATAACAAGAAACAGCTTTTTTGACATATAGCATGCTCTTTTTTGCTTTTGATTTTGTGTGCTGTCAACGTAAGTGGAAAAGGATATTTGGGCTACTTTCAACCTCTCCTCTAGTATTTAAACTGGTTTCTTTAGCCTGTTTTTACCCTACAAAAATTATTTTGGTTCTATGAAGGCCAACGAAACTTCCACAGTTGCCCCATTTCATTTCTGGCATCATTATTGCTTGAATATGTGTGTATTTGTGTGTGTGTGTGTGTGTGTGTGTGTGACCCCACCCCTCATTTGAATGCAAGACCCAAGGGCCCAGCTATCCATCCATTAAATCTAAATTCATAAGCCAGGGTGTCAAAGCACCCTGTGCAATGAAAAAATAAGCCCTGCTATGTCTGGCTGAACACACTGTCTTTCTAGAGGAGATAATTTATAGTTTGTTTTTTCTCTCTTGCTGAACTGCCATGTTCTACCTTTTGACCTTTTTATTTTTATTTTTTTAACATGAGTTTGGGCAGTTTAAACCACCCTCTTTTCATCGGGGTACTCAAAGGTAATCTCAAAATGTGACTCCAATATGAACTAATTGAAGCATTTAAATTAAGCCCCAATCTTGCAAGCTGTCAAAGGGGCTGATCTCCATAAGGTCTTAAATTTTTTGTGAAGCAGTTTCTTGAATCATAACATTTCTAATATTTTCCAAGGAATGAGACCACATTAAAATCTTAATTAGTCCCTTAAGCTTAAGAATCATTCACTTAGAGACATTATTTTATTTTTATGCCTGATGCCAGTTTAGCACAAAGTACTTTTGCAGCAATTTTCCTTTGGAGTTCTTTTTTTTTCCAACTTGAGGTTAGCTTTTGAGGTTTATGCAGAATGTGTGTGGGGAGTATGACTGTTATATCCATCTTATTGAATCATTCCTCTTCACAGCATTCTGTGTATGATGAAAATAAAGAGGACATTGAGACTAAAGAAAGTAACAATTATTGTCTGCAACCTATTAAAAAACCCAACAAATGTTTTACCTGTGGAATTCATGACAAAGGATGTATTCATTGTAAGAATGCTGTGCAATTTGCTATTTTAAGCAGTTCAACTCTTCTATCTAAATGAGTAGTATACTATTATTAAGCATCACAGACTCTCCTCTTTTATAATCCTTTTAAAAAGATCAAAATACCAGGTAGCAAAAACTTGCCTTTATGTTACAAGGAAGAATTCCTTTTCCTTCCCCCACCCTCCTTCCCACCTTCTCACCCTGACACAGTCGAGTATATTTTTACCTCTCTGTGGACCTCTAGATTGGATATTTATATAAATCAAATGGACTCTATTAATATACTGTATCGATCGACAATTCATCTGATAGTTGAGAGGATATTAATGGATTCCATTAGTCCATTTTCTAATTTCCACATGTTCTGAGAGCAATAAATCCTCACACTATCCACATATAAAAGGGAGCCAGTTAGAACAGGATCATCTAATGAGCTGACAGAGAAACTTCTAGTGAGGTCCCCCCACCATTCGTGAGAATTGTGCAAATTCAAATAACATGGGTTGAGTAGAATTTTTTGTGGAGATAAAATGACATAATACATGGAACGTGCTTTGTACATGTTAAAGCACTATATAAATATGAGCCACTAATCCTTTTAAAAAATTAGAGCATAGGTTATGCTTTAATTACAGTGTT
Organism: Monodelphis domestica; assembly: GCF_027887165.1. NCBI lineage: Eukaryota > Metazoa > Chordata > Mammalia > Didelphimorphia > Didelphidae > Monodelphis > Monodelphis domestica. Next base: position 117,536,626 of record NC_077233.1, on the reverse strand, counting down.
TTGTCTTTTTTTTAATATAAAAGACATTGGCTTATAGAGTGTTAGAGCTAGTGTAGACCTTAGAGGCCATCTAATCATAATGTCATTAGATTCAAACACAGACGGGGATCCTCTTGTCCATTAGACAAATGAAGATCCTGGTCTCTAGAGAGTTTAAATGATTTGCTCAAGGTCACGCAGGCAGGAAGCATCAGAGCTCTGATTTGAACCCAGGTCCTCCGACTCTTCCATCAACCTTTGTTTAGATGTTCAAACACTCTGGATTTAAAAATATGTCTTAAAATTATATTCCCACAAATTGAAATAAAGCCCAGGAGTCCCCAAAGGGCAGATCATAGAACTTAGATTTAGTGGGGGGAAAGGCTCATGAGACCATCTAGTCAGTGCTTTATTTTACTAATGATGAAACTTCTCTGAAGGTATTTGAGAGAAGTCCAGCTGACTTGTATTGTGGAACAAGGTAAATTAGGAGTGAAAAAAAAAATCTAACATATATTTCCATTTCTTGGCTATTGAAGGGAGTAGTGATAGAACTAGCCTAACCATTACTTTGTTATTGTTTATTGTGTACCTGCCATATCTTACTATTTAGAAAGAATAACCTTCTGCATTCTTTAGAGAGTTTGTTAATATTCTAATTTACAAAAGCTATGATTGATCGATTGTATGTTGATATTGAGCAGGAAATTTTCCTCCAAGCTCATGTGCTTGTTTGTCTTCAGGAAAAACAACCCTCTTTTTGAGATTCAGACTGCCACAATATCTATTGGCTAAGTGGCAGCTACTCTCTGAAAAGGGGTAGTAGAATTGAGCCCCAAATTTCTTCCCCATATAGGATTTGTGACAGTGGGCAATGCAGGATAAGGAGCAGAAAAAAGTATTCAGAAAGTCAGTGTTTTATTTGGGATTCTTGCATATGAAAATATAATGCTGAAGCTTCCAGAAATTTCTGTACCAAATTAAAACTCTACTGAATGAATCCGACTCTTTCTTTTTTGCCTGGTTACTCAATCTGCCACATACATTCCCTCTGACTTTTTGGACAGTTTCACTCGATTACCCCGGGACGCTTAATTTGCAATATACTCTCTTGATAGTTACACAACTTCAAGCAGGAACAAGGCAAGATTTGCTCTACGGTGAAATCACACAAAATGGAGTAGAGGAAGATAGATGGCATCAAGGGACATGGAACTACAAATAGTAAGGCAGATGAATTGCTTTGAAATGGACTCCAATAAGAAGGATGAACGGTAAACAAACAGAAAATTTCACTGAAATTTGTATTTAAATGAAGTTAGCTGAAAAACATCAAGAAAAGACCATTAAATATAGAATATGGGTGTCAGAAATGAGATGATTTAAGGTAAGTCAGAGTCTTGATCTCTCACGGATGCTAAAAATAATAATAGGTAGTATTTTAGAGTGCTTTAAAGTTTATAAAACACTTGATAAATATTATCTCTTTTTATCTTCATAAGCACCTTAGGCGTCAGGTCCCATTTTACAATTGAGGAAATTGAGGCAGACTAAAGTTAAAGTGAATCCCCCAAAGTCACATAACCTCTAAGCATCTGAAGCTGGATTTGAACTCAAAGTCCTGTACTCTAACCCCTAAGCCACCTAGCTACTTTAAACCTTTGTGTAAGTTCTGGTGGCTATTTGTTGTTATTATTGAAATGCTGTGCTGAGGGAGATGCATAGTTCAGATTTAAATTGGTTCCTGTACAGAGAAAACTTACAGTGTAATGGAGAAATATGGTAGAAAAATGTACTGTGATATATGATATTACATGATCTCCATTAAAAAGGTAACAAACGAGGTGTTATGTGATGTCTGAGGGGAAAGATTTTTAGATGAAAGGGAAGGTAATCAAGGAAGATTCCTTGGAAGATAAAGCATTTTAATTGACTTTAAAGAATGGGATTGGCATTGTTTAGCATTATATAAACATAACCTTGGAATCCTGAATTATTTAGAAAAAAAACATAACAAGATGAACCACTGTATATCGAAAAATCGAGAGTGAACCACATATAGATCATATATGCTATATATTGATTATTATATCATTATCATATTTTTATCAAAAGACTGATCAGGACAGACCTATGTGTATCACCCAGTCTGCAGTTACTTCCTCAGCTCCAATTTGCACTGTTGACCTGTTCCCCCAGGACAGAGGTCTACTAATTCTAGTATATATTCATATATATGTCATATAGTAGTTTGCATATTTCTTGAGCTCAAGGGCTCAGTGAAGGAGTGATACTACATGTTGTAAACTTTTAACTATTATATGAATAGTTAACTTACCTTGCAATGTCTGTATGCACTTGGAAATAATTAATTCTTTAAATAACTATGTAAATTTAATTAAAACCTCCAAAGAAAAGGTTTGAGTAGAGTGCATGATTCATTCTGCTCTGGGATTCAACTTGATTCAATGAACACTTATTAGCATTTGCTATGTACAAAGCTCTGAGCTAGGCACTGAAAAAAAAACATAATTTAAAGACATGATAATGACCTTCGGGGGCATTAGAGTCTAATAGGCATAAAAACAAAATATACAATACATAGCATTATGGATAAATGTATTAACAAGGTACATAATAAAGTGCTCTATGAAGTCCAGGGATGAAGAAGACAGAATTCTTTTGCCAGTGAGATCAGAAGAGGATTCCTAAAAAGGTGGCATTTTAATTGGACTTAAAGGATGAGTAGAAATTCAATTAGGGCAAGTAGGTGGCTCAGTGGATAAAATGCTTGGCTTGGAGTCAGGAAGATTCATCTTCCTGAGTTTGAATCTTGCCTCAGAAACTAGCGATGTGACCTGGGCAAATCACTTTACCCTGTTTGTTTCAATTTCCTTATCTATAAAATGTGTTGAAGAAGGAAATGGCAAACCATTTCAGTATCTTTGTCAAGAAAAGCCCAAAGAGGATCATGAAGAGTTGGATATGACTGAAAAAACAATGGAGGATTGAAAAAAGGAAGTCAATGTGCAGGAGGCAGGGAAAGGATATTCCTAACTTAGGGAACAATGTGAGCAAAGGCAAGGAGGTAGGAAATTGTGGAGTTCACACAAGGGATAATAACTTTTTTTTAAACCCTTACCTTCTGTCTTGGAGTCAATGTTGGCTCCAAGGCAGAAGAGTGGTAAGGGCTAGGCAATGGGGGTTAAGTGACTTTCCCAGGGTCACACAGCTGGGAAGTGTCTGAGGGCAGATTTGAACCTAGGACCTCCCATCTTTAGGCCTGACTCTCAATCCACTGAGCCACCTAGCTGTCCCCTAGAGATAATAACTTTAGGTATGATATAGTTAATTGAGGGACCTCTTATAAAATTAGGTTAAATAGATTGTGAGGGGTCCTGAGTGCCAGAAAAAAATATTAGCTTCATATTTGCTGGATAATTGTATTATACTTATTATAAAGTTTTGATCAAAGGAATGATAAGACCAAACCCATGTGTAGAACCCCTATCCCCCAGAGTTCCTTCTTCAGCTCCCATTCACAATGATGACCTATCCCTAGAGGACAAATGACCTCTATGAGTATTCTAGGGTAATTTTGAGAGTGGATTTCTAGTATTGTTGCTCTCTTTGGACCCCAACATTGTGCTTCCCAAGAACCAACTTACTAAGATGATGTATCAAGAGCAGCAATTAAAAATGAACTCCTTCCAAAATTCTGAGGAACACTTTTCCACTAATACATATGGTGTCCATGGGAAGAAAGACGTGAACAAAAGTACAAAGGGAGAGAGGAACTATGGAGAGAACACATGACAAAGGACTAACTCCTGGTTCCTGACAGTCCTTTTCTTTCTTTAGAAGGTCCTCATGAAGTTTCCCTACATGTAGCTCTCTGCTGGACCCTTAGAGAAAGTACCTTTGTAGAGTCAATAGCCATCACTTCTTTGCCATGAGGGTCCATGCTCCCTGAAGTTACTTTTTCATAGATGGCCATTGCTATAGTCTCTGAGCTAAGATAGATGCTCTCTGTGTTACTGTGTGTAGTTTTCTGTGTAATGTGGTCAATGGAGGTAGAGAAGGAGAGAGAAGAAAAAAATCCTCTATCCTCTCCCAAATCAAAAAGAGTGATTTCTTCACAGAGTCTGGCTCTGACTCTCCAACTAGAATTCTCTAGACTGAAACTCTTAACCATTATAGTGGAATTAATGTTGAGTTCACTAGGCTGTAGACTTCACACTCTATTTTTTAGATGAGCAGGACATTAATCCTTTTATTCAACCTCTCCCAATATCTGTAATCCTTCACAATTTCCTGAGAGAGCTTAAGCAACCATTATTTGCCTTTTACTTTCATGCCTTGAGATGACTCATTTAGGCCAGGTAACTTGAATTAATCAGGAATAATAATAATGGCTAGCATTTATAAACCATTTTAAAGTTTGTAAAGCATCTTACATATATACATACATTCATGGGATCTTCTCACCATCCCTTGAGGTAGGTATTGTTATTATATTCTCATTTTATAAATAAGGAAAATGAAACAGACAGATGTTAAGTGAGTGACTGAGGAAGAATTTGAATTTAGGCTTTCCTGAACAAGATGTTGGCTTGGCTATCTGTTTATCTTGAGTTTCAACTCCTTACTGAAAACAAGAAGACAAGAGCAAAATTAAGAGTTGAGTAGTTTTTCCTTCTTTCTTTCTTATGTTTTATTTCCATTGTAAGCATCAGCCCTTTTCCTTCTTTGATCTCCCACTTTTACCCAATACACCTTCAGAAAACCTTTAAAAAAAAACTCAGTCAGCATTCATTACCAAACGCAATGTGTTCTGAGAATTAGAACTCTTGAGATTAATCTTTCAGTATCTTGATACTATTTTGCATTCATCCTCTATTAATCTGCTCCAGTTTCCATTTTTCATGCATGTTTTTAAAAAATCTAAGTTGGTTAATTAGTGTGCTATGCATTGGCATAAGCCTCTTTAGGCAACTAACCTTTTTCTTCTCCAGTGACATTAGAGTCTCTCTCTCTCTCTCTCTCTCTCTCTCTCTCTCTCTCTCTCTCTCTCTCTCTCTCTCTCTCTCTCTCTCTCTCTCTCTCTCTTTCTTTCTTTCTCTCTCTCTCTTTCTTTCTCTCTCTCTCTCTGTCTCTGTCTGTCTGTCTCTCTCTCTGTGTCAGTGTGTTTGTGTGTGTGTGTGTGTGTGTGTGTGCGCATGTGCATGTGCATGCGTGCATTTCAGAATTTCATTCTCAACTGATCCTTCACTCTTGGGTTACCTTCTACAGAAATCGGTATGTTCAGTGATATCAATATATTTATGCACATTGACTATATCTTTCAGAAGTAATATGCTACTTCTATGAGAGGCAACTCTTACAGATGTGATAAATTTCATTTCTTCGTAATTCCCTTTGCTAAAACAAATGTCTGAAAACCTAAAGGAAGTATCCCTTTGCCATCCATGGTCATGTTTGTTTTGGCAAAAGAAAACAGATAATTTGTAAGTAGATATTTTATGTGGTTAGACCTTACTTCCTAAGCTGAAATTTCAATCTCATACAATTATTTTTACCCATAAGTACATTGTTAGCAGCCAGATTTCCCATTTGCTCTTAGAATAGTAGGGCCAACCACGTATGTTTTAGAAATGTTTCCACTGACTGTTGCTGCTCTATATCCTCTCAAGATTTCCTATAGGCCTTCTCCAAGTATGCTGTGTCTGCTTGGTTTAAACATTTCCCAAACCACTTACTGGTCAAAAGTACATTTTCAGTAGGGCAACACTGCCTGAAATGGGTGGGAAAACATTTCTGGCTCAGGCAATGCTTCATTTGGCAATATGGTCATGTTCTTCAAGTTATTCCCTATTCTAGGAAAGTTTTTCAGCTTTTCATTTTAACATAAACTCTCCCTTTTTTCTTACATACTGGCAAAACCCCCCAAACAAACCACTAACCCTCTACCAACTTAATTAAATTAAGGGCCTCGAGCTTCATTTTGTTCATTGCACCTAATAAACAAGAGTGGTGAATAGAAGGAGGTATCAAGCTAACAACCAACCCTTTCACTATGGATGAGTTTTTACATGAATATGTAACAAAGAAGTGGGATGCAAGTTACAATCAGAAGCTTGAGTCTTTAACACATCCATCTAGCTCTGGAGAGATATGCTTTATTCTTGGAAAAAAAAAGGCAATGATGTGGATCTGGGAACCTTTGAATCTATAAAGCATGACTAATTAAAATGAAATGTACTATAGTCTCGTAAATAAAAATAAAATCCTTCACAGTAATTGTTTGGTATGCCCTATGTTTCTTCCATCCATAGAAGAGATGACAACATTGGTAGAAGATTTCATTTGTATCCAAGGTTGACAATTGAATATAATTTATTTCATGCAAAGGTTACTTGCCTAGCTTGAAACATATTTATACGCATACTGAATTTTCCAGTGTGTAAATTATTTTCTAGAAGTAAATTAAGTACTTTCAAAACAACATGAACTCTTTTTTTCCCCTGAAGTGAATTATCGCCCTTAAACATGAAATGGTACCTAGTAGCTTAGAAGAGTTGAATGTACCTTTCAGAGGGCTTAATTTACTCCCAGGGAGTAACATACTCATGGACAGATTCCGGATGATAAATTAGGCATCAGGAAACATTCCCCAAGTGAATTGGGTTCGCTGTTGTCTGAACAAAATTACTACTTTACATTTATTTCAGGCATGTTAAGGCAAAGGGTTCATAAATGGTTTCAAAAAGATGGAACAAGAAAGTACCTAACAGCATAATACAGAAGGGAAACATTGGATTGAGAGTCAGATGACTTGTGTTGAATCTAAGCTTTGCAACAGTTCATATTTAAAAAAAAAACTCATAATTATTATTTACATAAATTGCTTTAGAATTTGCAAGCATTTTACATGTTAGTTCATTTAATTCTTTCAATAACCTTTTGAGGCTGAGGCTATGAATATCCCCATTTTATAGCTAAGGAAGGGTAGTGAAGGAACAGAGAATTCGAGTGATTGTCCAGGGTGTCACATAGCTATTAAACATGCAGGTCAGAATTTGAACACACTTCTTATTGACACACCAGCTCTAAGAATCTCCATTGTGATCACTCCTATTTAAATAGCATAATAAAAATGAATTAAAATACTGTCTCAGATATGAGTTATGTGACTCAGCTTCAGTTTCTCATCTATAAAACAGGAATGATCACAGTACCCATCTCACAGTGCTGTTATGAGTCAAATGCACATACAGTATTTTGCTAAATTTAAAATAAAAAAATTCATAAGCTATTATTATTAAGTTACTTATAGGCTCATAGGATGAGATATTTAAAGATTTTAGAGATCTTATATACCATCTTGTCCAAACCCTTTATTTTGTTAATGAGAAAACTGAAGTCTAGGGAAGTTAACTGAGAGTTCAGGGTAAGTAATAGAGGTAAGATTTGAGCCAAAGTCCTCCAATAAAATGTTTTTTATACCATTTCATATTCCTTCTCTAAGTCTTAGTTTCCCTATTGGTAAGATGATGGGATTCCACTAGGTTATTCCTAAAGCTCCCCATCACCATTAAATCTTATCATTGTAGTATCATTACATTCAGTTTCCTGTGGTTACTTTTCCACAATGCATCATGACAAAATTGCAGAATACTCTATCTGCTTGAAGGGATAGAAGAAATCCAGTTTTGCAAAATTGAATTTTAGGAGACAAAATTCCCTACACAGCTGAATGGAAAGCATTTTCTCCCTTAGAAAGTAAAACATTGGAACAAAGAAAGCCTTAGTCTGAAACCTTACCTGAAAAATCACTCAACTTTCTGTAATTCTTGGGTGTTCTAGAAAGATTTCTACTGTGTTATATTTAACCAGCCCCACCTCAAAGGATTTACGGAAGTTGCCAAGTTCATATCACAAGGTGGTATGGCTTCAGGCTATGGGAATTCAAGTTTATAGATAATATATTTGTTTATGTATATATACAGAAATATGCATTGAGAGAAATTAAAATGTCTGTTGCAGATAATTTGTGTCTTTTGGAAAGTTGTCCTTGGTTAGCATATGACCTCAGATAGTTTATGGAAATGTCTGGTATAATACATATAATTATTTTTCTTTGGTGGGAGTAATATATGAAGCTAGAACCATTTCAGACATACAGTACTAGACCTTCATAGTCATAGGACAGAGGCTTCCAAATATCCCTAGGACCACAAATCAAAAGTACTTAAGTTCTGCATAATAATAACTCTTTCCCTCTCAGTAAATAATGTTCAGATAATCTTTTCTTTCATTTCTATATCTTCTATTTAAAATAACATTGTTAAAATGGGACCTAACCAAACATAGTCCTCCACAACCAGCTTTAATTCTGAATTATTGTGGACTATGCAGCTTATTTGGCACATTGTTTGTTTATCCTACCTAAATAAGGTGAATTAAAAACTTTAATTACAACTTAACCCTGAATGCATAAAATATCATTTTTGTCATAGCCCTCAAGTCCTCAGCAGAATAATAGGGTGCAATTTAATAGAGATAAATATAAAGTGGTGATTAGGTTTCAAAAAGAATTTAAGAAGTATAAGATTGGGGTTAGAGAGCAAGGCAATTGGTCTGAAAAAGAATTAAGGATTTTTATAAAATCAAATGTCAAAATGATTCAAGCATATGCTTAACAGTCAAAAATCCTAATGGGATCTTACACTGTGATAATTGAGTTTCTGGAGTGATGGAATTGATGGTCCTGCCATATTCTGCCCTCATCAGAATATGTAAAGAGCAGGATGACTAGGATGGTAAAGGACTTTACAGTAATAATATTGAAGAATTGGTTGAAAGAACTGAGAAGGTTTAACCAGGAGAAGAAAAGATACAGGAGAGATAGTACAGCTCTGTTCATGCACTGGAAGGGCTGTCAGGTGGAATATGGCTTGGCAGCAGAGGGCAGTACTAGGTACAAGATAAAAGTTTTCAAAAAAATCACATTAAGGGTGGACATAAAGAAAAAAAAAACTTGCAGAAGGGAAAGACTTTAAAACCAAGCAAGACATAGAAAGAGTCACAAAATGTAAAATAAATAATTTTGATTACATCAAATTAAAAAGTTTTTGTACAAACAAAATCAATGTCTCCAAAATTAGAAGGGACGCAACAAATTGGGAAACAATCTTCATAACAAAAACCTCTGACAAAGGTCTAATTACTCAAATTTATAAAGAGCCAAATCAATTGTACAAAAAATCAAGCCATTCTCCAATTGATAAATGGGCAAGGGACATGAACAGGCAGTTTTCAGCCAAAGAAATCAAAACTATTAATAAGCACATGAAAAAAATGTTCTAAATCTCTCCTAATCAGAGAGATACAAATCAAAACAACTCTGAGGTATCACCTCACACCTAGCAGATTGGCTAACATGACAGCAAAGGAAAGTAATGAGGGGATGTGGCAAAGTTGGGACATTAATTCATTGCTGGTGGAGTTGTAAATTGATCCAACCATTCTGGAGGGCAATTTGGAACTATGCCCAAAGGGTGATAAAAGACTGTCTCCCCTTTGATCCAGCCATAGCACTGCTGGGTTTATACCCCAAAGAGATAATATGGAAAAAGACTTGTACAAGAATATTCATAGCTGTGCTCTTTGTGGTAGCAAAAATTAGAAAATAAGGGGATGCCCTTCAATTGGGGAATGACTGAACAAATTGTGGTATATGTTGGTGATTGAATACTTATTGTGCTCAAAAAAATAATAAAGTGGAGGAATTCCATGGGAACTGGAATGACCTCCAAGAATTGATACAGAGTGAAAGGAGCAGAACCAGGAAAAAAAACATTGTACACAGAGGTACACTGTGGTACAATCGAACGTAATGGACTTTTCCATTAGTTTCAATGCAATGTCTCTGAATAGTCTGCTGGGATCTATGAGGAAAAAAAAAACAACACTACCCTCAAGCAGAGGACAAATGGTGGGAGTAAAAACACAGAGGAAAGGCAACAGCTTGACTACAGGAGTGGAGGGGATATGATTGAGGAAAGACTCTAAATGAACAACCTAATGCAAAAACCAATAACATGGAAAAGAATTCAGATTGAGGACATATGTGATACCCAGGGGAAACACGCATCGCCAATGGGAGGGGTGGTGGGAGGTGGGGGGAGGAAAAGAAAATGATTTTTGTTTCTAATGAATAATGTTTGAAAATGACCAAATAAAATAATGTTTAAAAGAAAAAAAAAAACCTTTCTGAATATTAGAGCTCTCCATAGGTGGAAAGGATTTTCCCTCTCTGAAAAATCTTAAGAAAAAGCTAGATGACAAAATTTTTCAATGATAGTTTATATTTGTAGGAGACCTGCATTTCCCAATATATCATCTTCTCCTCCTCCACCCAGTCATCTTTAAAATAGAGATAGGAGTCACAACCTAGGAATCATCCTGGGTTCTTCACTATCTCTCACTCCTCATATCCAACCTGTTGCCAGGATCTGTTTCACCTTTGTAGCATCTCTCTAACATACCCCTTTCTTTTCTCTAACTCTGCCTTCCCTTCATGCAAGCCCTCATGACCTCACACATTTATTATTGCAATAGCTGCTGGAAGATCTGCCTGGCTCAGATCTCTCCCCATTCGAATTCATCCTCTAAACAGTTAGGAAAATGATCTTCCTAAAACACTGGTCTGATCATGTCACCCCTTCTTTCTTAAACTCCAGTGGCTTCCTAAGGCTTCCAAGAGCAAACAGAAAATGCACCATTTAGAGTTCAAAGCCCTTCATATCTCAGCCCTCTATTCTCTCTCCAGTCTTCCCATACCTTACTGCCCAACATATATTCTTCAGTCCAGAGGCACCTGTCTCCTGGCTGTTCTACTAACAAGACACTCCATCTCTCAACTTTCAACCTTTCTGAAAAAAAACAGTTCCAGTTCAAAAACTCTTTTCATAATTGAAATTTTAAAATGTACTTGTTCTCCAAGCATATTTAAATGGGTGGGTGGGGGGGAACATACACATATTAGGGATGCCCTAAGAATTATTTTATCCCCTCCTCTTACTCTTTAAAAAGCATTTGACTTCTGAATTCAAATTCTTTATTTAATAAGCTGACATTTAACTACTTTAATACAGTTTAATAATGTGAAATTCATTTGTGATTAAGATAAAGAAATTTCATGTATTTCCTGATGTCACCTACTTACTACAGTACTCCACTATAATCATGTATACAACTTTTGCTCTTTTTCTTTTAATCTTTACCTTCCATCTTGGAACCATGTGTATTGGTTGGGAAGTGTCTAAGGCCACATTTGAACCTAGGACCACCCATCTCAAGGCCTGACTCTCAATCCACTGAGCTACCCAGCTGCTCCTACAACTTTTGTGCTTGCTGAGGTACAGTCATAACTAGGTGCTTAGTGGCTTTCCTCATTCTATTAGTCAATTAAAAAAAAGATAGGGAAATTACAAAAAGAAAATCTTTTCTGACTCACCCCTTGCCTAGAATGCTCTCTCTCTCCTTCAGTCTAAATTTTGATGCCCCTAGCTTCCTTTAAACCCCAATTAAAATCCCATATTCTAGAAGAAACCTTTTCTAACCCGTGTATATATCAACTCTAATAAATGGCATTCCACTCCCATAGTCCCCCACCTCCACAACAAAAAGAAGACCAATTTTCTTGCCTCACCTTCAGAGCCAAGCTTTTTCCCTCTATACAACATTCAGCTTCAGTTTTTGCTGGTGTCATTCTTATTTCTGTTCACATTGTTCTAGTTATTGTGTATACTGGTTTCTTGACCTGCTTCATTAGTTCATATACATCTTCTCGTGCCTCTCTCTATTCTTCATATTCATCATTTCACACAGCAGAATAATTTTCCATTTCCAAAATAATTTTATCATAATCCAGCTACTATTTAAGAAACATCAAACATCTACTTTGTTACCAGTTCTTTGCTATAGCAAAAAAAGGGCTGCTAAAATTATTTGGGTTTATATAGGAATTTTATTTCTATCATTGACCTCATTAGGGAATAATAATATGATGATGATGATGATAGCTAATATTTACATAGAACTTTAAGTTTGCAAATCACTTTACAAATATCATCTCACAACAACCTTTGAGATGTAGGTGGCATTATTTTTATCTTTATTTTATAGATGGGAATGCTGAGGTAGAGAGAAGATAAGTAATTTGTCCAGGGTTGATAAATATATAAGGTGAAATTTGAACTCAAGTCTTCATGACTCCAGGTCTAACCCTCTATCCACTATGCCAAAAGGATCTTTGGGAATAGACATTTTAGTCAATTTCTCAACATAGTTATAGATTGCTTTAAAGAAAAGCTAGACCAATTCACAGCTCCAGCAATTGTGCTTTAGTGTGCACATAGTAGGCACCTGGTAAATGTTTGTGAATCAAATGACTAATTGCCAGAGCACCCTGGGTACAAATACAATAAATGAAACAATCCTCAGTCACAAAGATTTTACATTCTAGCAATTTTTGTTCAAATCATATCTCTCATTGTCTTATTTGAGTGACCCTGGACAATTCACTTTAATTCTTTGGTTCTCAATTTCTTTATCTGTAAAATGAGTGGGTCAATCTAATTGACCTCTCTTTTATAGGGGTCCCTTCTAGCTCTGAGTTTGTGATCCTGAGATAAACCGGAGTTATTATTAGCAGCAACAAATGGCTCAGATGTCAGCACATGGTGTTTTAATTGATGTCACCCTCTACTACCACCATGAAAAACTTGAAAACAGTAAGATATATTTCTTTTATAATTCTTATTTAGGACTTTCCATTAATTCAAAAAGAACCTCTTTAATACTAAATAAAATTACAAATTTAATACTTTTTCCCATTGTATATAGGCTAGTCCCTATCTAACCTCTACTGCTTTTTGCTAATTCAGACAGGATAATCTTCCCTATTATTCATCCCAAGCAGACCAGTCTCCTCCCCCATCAAGACTCTTAACTAATTCAGACAGGATACCACCCCATCCCCCTCCTGTAGTAGACAGAAGGATTAAGGAGCTGTCTCCAACTATGAACATAAATCCTAGGATTCACATAGAAATGGAGTGGCTTGCATAGAATCAAAGCTATTAGTGTTGGAGGTGCCATTGGAGTCCAGGTCTTCCAGATTCCAAGCTTAGCAATGTAAACACTATTCCATGACTACCTTCCTCAGTCTCCTCCTTGCCCTTGGTCCAATTTTGCTTCCAATTACCATTAATGTCATACTGTTCTTTTGCACAAGATATTTCTCTCCTTAATAGAGCAAGAATGGTTGATAAATAACATTGTTTGATTCTAAAGCAAATACCAACTAGCACCACAGTGTAACTATAAAATCCACTGTAAAAGAGAGAGATTTTACTACAACTTACTCTGTGATTATATGAAAATACACTTTGTTTCTGAATGCTCTTAAGAAAAGTTGGAATGAGGGTCAAAAGGACATGAGTTCTAAACCCAGCTCTATTCTTCTCCTATCTGTATAATTGAACGACTTCCTTTCCCCTCTCTTGATTTTAGTAAAACAAGGAGGTTCTAAATCATATGACGTGTCCATTTTTATAGTCCTGACCCATATTGTTTCATTTTGTAAGAGCACCATTTTTTCTTTTTCCCCCTCCCTCTCCACCTCAAACCAAAAATATCCACTCTGAAATTCCAAAGAATATAGTCAGGTGAATGGAATGGTTTCAAGAAATAAGATAAGCAGAGATTTTATCAGTATCCCCTTTAGGAATATGTATGGTAATAAAATTCTATAAGATTCTTTTTGCTCATGAAAATTCAAGCTCCCTCCTTTGACTTATAGCTTCACTGGTCCAAACTTGGCATGACCAAACTCTGCACAGTGTCTGGGAATAAAAGTAGCTGAGGGATATTTTAAGAAACCTTGTTGTTCAAGAACAGTTGGTGTTGACAAAAAACATTGAGCTCAGCTCTTCCCCTTCCAGCCTGAGAACATGCTGAGTGTTCATCTTTGCTTATTTCTCCTGCTCTAGCTTTGGCCCAGTCAGACTTGGCCCCAGGTCTGGATAGAGAAAAAACCAGACTGTATTCTGCATCTCCTCTCTATCTATGTAGCAGTCACAGCAATGGTTAGCAAGACTGCTCCTGGGTATTTGTTGCCCATGGTATTGGGCCCCTGATAGTCCTACTTTAGTGTTGTTTTCCCCAAGGCAATGCATGGGCACAAAGGTCATGCTCAAAATTATAGACTTCAGAGTTGTAAAGGATATTGAGCAATGTATTAGCCATACAATCATAAAATCATTGGATTATATAATGGACCTCTGGCTGAAAGGGATCTTAGAGTTCAAACCATTCATTTTACAGATGGGGAAACCGAGAAACATGAACTTTAAATGATTTGTCTAGTGATACATAGGGAGTAAATAGCCAGGGTCAGAATTTAAATTGAAATCTGGCTAAAAATTCAGTGATCCTTCTCTGGAATTAATCTCCAATGCTTTCATTCTGCAGATAAACACACCAAGGACCTTAGAGAGGAAGGGACTTTTTCAAGGTCGCAAGATAAATGAATGGTAGAGTTGGCACAAGAACTAGGGTCTCGACTTTGAGTTAGGAGCAATTTCTTCTATATAAGGCTACCTCTCAGAGCCCTAATGCATCAACTGTGGTGATTCTCCCTCTTGTATAACCTCTTAGAGAAATGCCTGGGGTATCCCTCCCTTAGTTCAAAGATAACCTCCCTTCGCTCTGCGGACCAGGGAGGGAATCAGACTCATAATTACAACCCATTCTTCATAGAACCTCAAAATTCATATCCTGAATGTAAAATGCTTTGACATAACCAGATTAAAGGCATTAAGTAAATGTCTCAGCTTGAAAAATTACAGCCTCCATGTCATCACTGGCTACTAAATAAATATTCTGGTCAGGTTATTAGACGAGTATATTGAATGGCAATCCACTACCCAGAGCTTTTCTCTAAAGAGAAGACCTCTCCCTTGACCATAAGACATGTCTGATATTTTATTCTAATAAAATTTCCATTTTCTTTAGCAGGGATGCCATCTTTATCAAAATTTCAGATAATACCAAGCTAGTGTTGTTGCGAATACTTTTGATGATAGAATCATGATACAAAAATCAACATCTTAGGAGAAACACTGATTTGAATCAAACGAGATGAACTTTAATAGGCATAGATATAGTTTCATTTGTGTTTAAAAAATCAACTTCATAAATGAAAGATGGGGGAAATGTGACTCTATTGCAGTTGGGTTGAAAAAGATCTTGGTGTTTTAATTAAAAGAAACTTCAAGATACATCATCTGCCTGTTATGATAGATAAAATAAGTGGACTAGAGCTTCTTCTTTGTTAAATGGAAGCATAATGTCCAGAACTAGGAAAGTGATGGTACTACTGAATGTTGCTGTTTAGATTTTGTTTGCAATATTGTCCCCTCTCTCTTTCTACCCCTCCATATTTCCTTCCTTCCTTCCTTCCTTCCTCCCTCCCTTCCTTCCTTCCTTCCTTCCTCTCATTTTTTTTAACATTTATTGCTTCTCCCTCACACTCCTGCTACTTAAAAATTTAAGAATAAAACTCTCATAATAGATACAAATAGTCTGACAAATGAAATTCCCACACTGACCATATTAAAAAAAAAATATGTGTCTCATTATGGTAGCTAATGAGTGATGCATTTCCTGTTCAGTTTTCTAGATTTGTAGTTTAAAATTACTATAAGTTCTGAAGACTTTTGAAGCTGTTTTTCTATACAAAGATTATATAAATTGTTATAGTTTTGTTCATTTCACTCTGCATCAGTTCATATAGATTTTCTGAATTTCTTAAGAAAATATTTGTTTCATCAAGTCTTATGGCACAATAATATTCTAGCACTTTCATAAAGAGCTGATAGGGATTATAGATGCCAGAAGAGGAAACTCAATTCAGTGACTTCCCAAGATCATACCTCTAGAAAATGTTAGAGATAAGATGTGAAGTCATGTCTCCCTTGCTCCAAGTCTAGCACTCTATGCTGTCAGGAGATTTGGGATCCTCTCCCAGTTCTATCACTGGCTAGATAGCTCTAGCAATTTACTTATCCTTGTAATAATTCTGGGTCTTTTGAAAGAAAAGCATTAAAATTACTTATTCATTCAAAAATTCAAAATATGTATCAAGTATTTGGTGCCCTCTTTGGTTCCCTGAATCATCTTTTTTTTTTTTATTAAACTGGGAGCTCCCAAAGTAGTGAGTAGTGAGGACTTCCAGGGCACCTAAGCACTCTCTTATTTCTTCATACTTCTTATCTTGCAATATCTCTTTGAATTACTCTTCTAGTAGAGGGGCTGAAGGTTTGAGAAGAACATAAGAGTTATGAGCAAGGCTTGAGTAGTTTTCCTTTCATTTTTCACTGAACAGTCTGTTCAATTTCTCCCACAAAACTTTGAGGTCAGGGACTGTTGTTGCCACCAACCTCCATAGTCTGCTACAGAAAAAAGCCATGTATTTACTTTTCAAAATTCATAGTGAAGGACAAAATAAATTAATAAATGTAGTAAATTAAATGAGGCAAAAAAATCTGATTTTGTATGTAGATGTTTCCTGTTTTGAGGATCATGGATGTGTTTTAAAATGGAGCTTAATTAGCTGATGTTAAAAGAGGGACATTGTTCAGAAGCTGAATTGTCTTCAGTCAGAATTAAGTCAAATCTTCAATAACTTTAAATTCATTTTTTAATTGCTTTATGGTTGATAAATCCATCCAACTCAATGGCTGGATGTTGTTTAGACTTTTTTCAGTTTTCTACAATTTTTCATGACTCCTTTTGTAGTTTTCTTGGCAAAGATACTGGAATGTTTTGACTTTGCCTTCTCCAGCTCATTTTACAGATGAGGAAATGGAGGCAAACAGGGTTAAGTGACTTTCCCATAGTCACAAAGCTCCTAAGTGTCTGAGGGTAGATTTTAACTTAGGTCCTCCTGACTCCAGGCCTGGTACTCTCATTTTGATTTAGTTTATCTTTGTGTATTTCTGTGCTGTAGATTGCCAATGGTTTGGGCCCAGAATTAAAGAGATAATAAGATAAGATTTCATTTGGAAAATCTTCCAGTGTTTTCAAATGCAAGCTATTCCTTTTGCCAAAACTCACTTTTTAACTTAATTTAAAAATTTGATATCCTTTTTGACATCATCTTCATTTCCAAATCTATCTTTCCTTCCTTTCCCTTATAACAACAAACAGAAAAGAAAGATTATTAAAAAAAAAAAAAAAGCAGTTCATCAAGGCAAGGCTAACAGTCTATGTAATGTCCTACACCCAGAGTTCCTCAGCCAATACTGTAAAATTGGAGGGATGAACATTATTCTTTTCAAAGGTTAAATTTAGACATCATAATTAAACAGAATTCATTTGTATTGTGTTATTGTTTTGTGGTCCTTTCCATTACCATTGTTGAATTTTATATAATTTTCTGGAAATTCATCTTCAAAAAATAAAAATTATTGATGCCTTTAAAAAAACACATTCCTGATATACACTATCTCTTTCACTATCTTTTCCATAATAGCAAAGAATTAACAATGAAACAAAACTGGTTAGCAATGTGACTACCGGGATTATATATAATACTCATCACCCATAATCCTTCACTTTTCTTCTAAGGAGGGAGATATCTTTGACCATCTGTTTCCTGGGACCAATATTGGTTACTGCAATTAATCTAACTTCATCTGCCTATTGTTAATGTTTCTGTTTACATTATTGTGTGGTGTTGTTTTCATTTACATTATTATCATTGCCTCTATTTTTCTGCTGGTTCTTCTTGATAAACACTGAATCATTTCATATATTTTTCTAATTCTTTTTTAAATTCCCAAATTTGTCATTTCTTACAACACAATAGTATTCTGCTACACTGATATATAATAAGTTGTTCAGTTCAGCCTTTCTTGAATTGATAGCTACCCACCTTTTGCCCATTTAGGAGGCTATCTTTTCTTTTCTTTTTTTTAATGTGCTGTCTCACAAGGTAAAGGATTCCCATCACTGGAGGTGTTTAAGTAAAGTGTGCATGACTTTTTCTAAGTTGCTCTAGTGAGAATTCTTTGGGGGAGTATGGGTTGAGCTAGATGGCTTCTGATGTCTCTTCTAAATCTCCATTTCATTAATTGATAACTCCCACCTTAAATTCACCTTTCCCTCCATTTGATATTATAGTCTGAGAGGAAAAAGGAGTTTTATATATGACATCATCAAACATCAAAAATAGTAGGCAACAGTAATACCAGAACTTCAGATAAAATGCTTTTTTCCAAGACTTATGATGTAGTATAAAGGGTGTACAGAGAAGACTAGTACCTCTGGTTTGAAGACTTGCCAAAACCTTTTATTTTCTTGGCTGTTCCTTTGATATCTACCAGCTACCCAGCTCTCACCTGTGACTCCAAGAAAGCTATAGTGTAAAAATTAGACTCGAATACAGGACTACAATCCCCATGAGCCTTTGCTCCACTTCCCCAGAATGCCTTGTAATCTCACCTGGGCCGAGATCGAGAAGGTATTTAAGTGGATTCAAAGGCTTTTGAAGGGGCTTGGCTCTTTTTGGACTTCCGTTTGGAGCAGGCTCGTCTCTTGCGTGATGTGAGGTTATTTTGTCTAGGCCCCTGGCCTAGGCACATGTTTCTTACTTGTATGTTCCTTAATCTTTAGCCTTTAATAAACCTCTAAAAAATATAATACTCCTTGCAGAGAGAAACTAATTTCTACCTGCCTCAGTCTCCCCATATTCCTAAATTCTAATCATTACAATAGCATGCACAGAAGTCACACTCCAGTAAAATTGTCTTAGTAAGTATGCTAAATTAGGTTGAGAATAACCAATACAGCTCAAACTCATCGGTGAATTATGGGAATATCTACCACAAGCATATAAGGAATCTTACTGGTGAAATGGGCAGATGAGAACAATTTGTTGCAAGGGTCATGTAGGTGGTAGAAACAATATTGTCAAACATTTAGAGCTTGGTTAGATATTGAAGAAGCCAAGGTTATCCAATGCATCCCAAGCCATCACCAGTTATCTTAACTTTTGTATTGTCATTGGACTTTGTTGGCTTTAAACAGTATACTTTCTAGGGATGTCCACATAGATGATCAGTCTTTAGGAGACTCTTCTTTGACTCTTGATAGCATTTTTATCATCCTTGTGGATGTCTGGGGAACTTGCTTTGCTGATAATAGTTTAGTCTTTCACAACTGATTATCATATAATATTTCTATTAGCATATTCATGGTTCTCCTGGTTCTGCTCATTTCACTTTGTCTTAGTTCATATAAATCTTTCCAGGTTTTTCTGAACTCATCCTGTTCATCATTTCATATTGCACAATAATATTCCATTAAGTCATATACAACAAATTATTCATCCATTCCCCAAATGATGGACAACCCCTCAGTTTCCAAATCTTTGCTACTACAAAAAGAGCTGCTAAAAATATTTTTTGTACAGGTATGTCCTTTCCTCTTATCTCTTTAGGATACACACCTAAGAGAGGTATTACTAGATAGAAGGATATTCATACTTTTATGGTCTACAGTGTGTTAAATGGATTATTGTAAATCTTGAAATCTCTCAGACTTGTGAATGTTAAAAAATTTCCCATCGGGGAATTCTTAATTGGAACAAATTCCCTACTGAGAAACATTCCCCATTTTGATGTGAGAACTCGCCAGGATCAGAAATGGGAGGACCTCTACTCCAACCATACTTAAGACTGCTTTGGGGCAGAAAACTCCTTGCTAAACAAAGAAAGTACTTGGATCCATGCTTATGGTGGGGCAAGGAGTTCTTTGAGCCAGGCCTGTTTTTAGAATTGATACAATGAGATGCTAGGTACCTAAACGGGTAGGGCAAGTTTTGTCTTAATGAGATTAGTTGACTCAGCTGTGTTTTCACTGGTTCAGATTTACTGAGGAGATTTGTCGACTTAGCAGGAATTCAGATGGGCAGTCCTTTGGAAAGCGTCTACAGTGATTGGTAGATGTAGGGACTTAGGGGAGGTGACATGGGAGAAAAACCCCTATATGAGAAAAAGCAGAATCTCTTAGATAGATCCTTTTGGAGGAGTTCCTTTTGGAGGATCTCTGATGAGGAATGCTTGGGAAGAATCTCTTGAGAGAGGCTCTGGAGAAGGGAAGCTCTTGGAGGACAATCTCTAAGGAGGTCTCGCTGGAGCTCCTCTAAGGGGACTCTGTCCCTCTGGAGGCTCTGGAGAGAGGCCTTTTGGAACAGTCTCTGGCTGGAAGGCTCTCTGGTGAAGTCAGCTGAGATGGAGCTGGCCTGGTGTCACTAGAATCCTTGTTTAGCCAGACCTTGTGGTGAGTGTTAAAAAACTGACTGATTTCTCTCTTAAGACTCGTGTCTAGGCCATATTGGCTTGAGGCCCTTCATACTTATTCTTTTCTTACTCTCTCTCTCTCTCTTTCTTTGATTACTCATTGTATTGTTAATTAAAATCTCTATAAAACCCAATTGACTTGGGTATTTGAATAATTGGGAATATTTCCCTGGCGACCACCTTATATTTGATTTAAAAACCAAGACACTGTAGTGAAACAAAGTTCTGTGGTCAAATTTACTCACCCTCTCTTATATCTATCACAATTTATATCTTCCACTATTTTAACTCACTACAGTTTAAGACCTCAACCATTTTAAATCTCACATTATCTACCAAAATCTATGAAAACGTTTGAACAAGAATCCCACAGAATGAAGAGGTAAGCACATATTTTGACCTGCCTCAATGAATGGAGTGTCTATGCTGATGAGAACTTTGATTCATGGAGGTATAATCATAGTTCAGTTCATATCTTCACCATGTACCTTCTGAAAATATTAACATTTGTTCTTTGATTGTTGTACAAAAATAATGATATTGACAACCACAGAAATGATCCAAACGAGCTGCTTAAGTCAGATGTCACTTTAGAGCCACAATAAAATAACTTCCTATTTTTCACCTTTGGAAATTTCTTTGTTGATATGCACAAAATCCTAAATAGGGGATTTTATGGGTATGGTTGTAATTATTTTTACAGCCACATAGGAGTAGAGACTTGAGCCCAGTTCTCTTTATAATGTGACATTCACCTTGGATATGGGACAAGAAGACATAATACCCAGGTTGAGTTTTAGAAGAGTAATAAGAATTTGGCCAATAAAAAAGAATTTATTATTCACTTACTGTGTGTTAGGCATTGTAGGGATGGGACTAATGGGAAAAAATAGTTGAAGTTGCTATGAGAAAGAATGTGTAAGACTAGGGGAAAAGCAGAGAGACCTTGCTCTGGTATTGTAAGAATTAAACAGATTTGATATCCAGGTGCCAGGAGGTAAAAGTAGATGTCCTCCAAGGTTCCCTCCTAGTGATAAATCCTATAATCCTTTCAGTTGCTAAAATGCCTCCCAGATCTGACATTCTATAAGGTCTCTGAACAAATGTTCTCAAGTAGGAATTTAGTTGTGAAAGCACCTCCCCATGAATGAAATCTTTTTCAGGAAAAAACCAGATTTCTCTAACTTCAGTTTTATTTTGGGATCCTAAAGCTTTGATCTAGGTGGGAGGCATTCCTTTGTTCTTGTCCAATAGATAGGGATTTGTTTGCATGGCAGCTTCCCTGTGAATCAACATAATATGCATTTCATCTATTTCTACCAGAAGCTGCTCTCCTTAAAAAATTCTGGGGAAGATGTTTTGCTCCAAGCCAAATTCTCTAGAGGCAAAAGAATGATTCAGCTTGGCAGTTTAAGCCCTAGGGCATGATATGAGGAAGAATGAGGCAGAAAGACATTTAGGTTCTTTTGGAGAAGGTTTAGATGTTGTTGTTTTCTTAGCAGGTGAGATCCACCTAGAAAGTTTTCCATGTTTTTATTTTTCTTCCTTTGAGTCTTACCCTGATCTCCCCTTTCCTATTCTCTTCCTTCTTATATCCCTGGTACCAGTGAGTATTCAACAGTTGTGCCTTGTACTTCTATTCTCTTAGCTGAGCTTTTGTACACAAAGACACAGATGATTCTAAATGACTCTCACCTTTTCTGACCAGTTTCCAGCAGGGACCATCCTGAACTTGGGACAGATGGCCAACAATTGGGACTTCAAAGTGACTTCAGAGGATAGAAAGTTGAAGAAGGTGGGAATAATTTAGGGTTAAGTAAAGTCAAAGGAGATTTAGGATTGTTTTCAATTATACAGGGTATTCTCATGGAAAACTTTTCTCTAATAGGAAGAAATAGGATTATTGAATAGAAATTACAAAGAGGCAGATTTCATACAATACAAGGCAAGACTTCAATTCAGCAAATATTTGTTAAGCATCTATTGTGTTTAAGGTACTGTGATAATGCTGGGGATACAGAGCCAAAAATAATTTTAAAAGTTCCTATCCTGAAGGGACTTGTAGTCCACTGGACTTCCTAATAGATATATCAAAGTAAAATGAGCTACCTTTGAAGGTAATGTGTTCCCCTCATTAGAAATCATAGAAGCATAGATCTAAACCTGGAAGAGATGCCAGGGGTCATCTGGTCCAAGCTGCTCATTATACAGATGAGAAAACTAAAACTCAAGGAGGTTAAATGAGATGTCCAAAGTCATAAAGGTAGAAAGTAGGAATTGAATCTAGATCCTCTGATTTTTGACACATTTTATTGTGCTATACGTAGACTATTCAAAGGAGAGTATTAAAGAAGCTTTCCTGTTCTAGAGGTGATCTCTAAAGCTTTTTACATCTCTGAAACTTTGATTCAGGGCTTTTAATGGAGGAGAAAAGCACAAAGGAAGTAAGGAAGTAGAATAAAGTAAGATCATTTAAGTTATTGTTTTCATCTCTTTTCTACTCTAAATCTTCTTAGTCTTCTGAATAATTTTTTAATATTTTATTTTTATTCAATTATATGTAAAAACCATTTTAACCTTCATTTTCTTTTCTTGTATTGCTAAGAATAGCTAACTCATTCACAATTATTCATCACACAATATTACTGTTACCATACAATTTCTTCCTGGTTCTGTTTATTTTACTTTGCATCAATTCATGTAGGTCTTTCTAGGTTTTTCTGAAATCAACCTTCTGATCATTTCTGAGAGCAAATAGTATTCCAATAAAACCATATACCATAACTTAGTATTTTATTACAATCATATACAAGTCATTTAGCCTTTCCTCAAATGATGGATATCATCTCAATTTTCAATTTTTTGCTACCACAAAAACAGCTTCTCCAGTTTTTTTCAAAAAGGTTCTTTTCCTTTAAAAAAAAATTTCTTTGGGATACAGACCTAGTAGTGGCATTACTATCAAAGGGCATACATAGGTTTTTTTTTTCCCCCTAAATATAATTTTTTTATTTTTTTCTAGATTACATCTTGGTACAATTTTTAATATCATTTTCTGACATGATCCATGTTCTCTTTCTCCCTCTTACCCCTTCCCTTTCCCTAAGATGACACATAATATGATATACGTTGTATATATGTTATATAATATATATTTCCTTGTTTACCATGTTGCAAAAAAAGACTCATATCATTTACACTAGAGAAAAATTCAAGGAAGAAATAAATTGAGAAATGGCATGATTTAAATTACATTCAGATATTGTCAGTTCCCTCTATCCCTCAGTTGATAGCTCTTTTCCTTATGAGTCCATTAAAGTGGCCCTGGATCTTTGCATTCTAATAGTAGTTAAGTCATTCATAGTTAATCATCATACTATATTACTGTTTTAATGTATGGCATTCCCCTTGTTTGGTCTCTTCATTTTGTTTCATTTCATATGTCTATGTCTTATTTTCACTTAAATTGTTTTCTTACATGTAGATCTGATAGATAAACTATTTCATGTTCCCTTATGTTATTACCCTTTATTTCTAAATCATGTATCTATTTTTACTTTATATTCAGATATGGCATGAGGTATTAGTCTATGAATAATTTCTGCTATATGATTTTCCAGTTTTCTCAGCAATTTTTGACAAAGCGCAACAAATTATTTATATTATATTGAAATTGATTGTGCTTTAAGTGTCTGTTAGAATTCAATTGTGAATTCATCTGTCCTTAGAGCTTTTTTTGTGTGGTAACTCATTGATAGCTTGTTCAATTTCTTTTCTGAGATGAGTTTAAGTATTTCATTTTCTGTTAATCTGGGCAACTTATATTTCTTTAAGTATTCATCTATTTTAACAAGACATAAAATGAATAATTTTGATTATATTAAATTTAAAAGTTAAAATTTTATGTACAAACAAAACCAATGCAACTAAGATTAGTAGGGAAACAACAAACTAGGAAAATATTTTATAATAAATTTCTCTAATAAAGGTCACATTTCTCAAATATATAGAGACTGAAGTCAAATTTATAAGAATCCAAGTCATTTCTCAATTGATAAATGGTCAAAGGATATGAATAGTTAGTTTTCAAATGAAAAAATAAAAGCTTTTAATAATCATATGAAAAAATGTTCTATGAATAATTTTGATTATATTAAATTTAAAAGTTAAAATTTTATGTACAAACAAAACCAATGGGATGGGGAAGGGAAGAAGGGAGGGAGCCAATATGGATCATATAACTTTGGAAAATTTATGTGGAAATTTGTCATTAGAAGGAAAAAAATAATGAAAATAAAAATGAAAATAAAGAAAGAAAAATATGCATCTATTTCACATATATTATCATATTTATTAGCATATAATTTGGCAAAACAACTAAGAATTTTATGTTTGATACTGGTAATTTGGTTTTCTTCTTTCCTATTTTTCAATCAAATTAACCAATGGTTTCTAAACCAACACCTTGGTTTATTTATTAGTTCAATAGTTTTCTTATTTTCAATTTCATTAATCTCTCCTTTGATTTTCAGGATTTTCAATTTGATATTCCTTTTTAAAAATTTGGTTTTTAATGTGTTCCTCCTCTAGTTTTTTGCTTGCATTCCCAATTCATTGATCTTGACTCTGATTTATTCTCTGATTTATTAATGTATGTGTTTAGAGATACAAATTTCCCCTAAGTACTGTCTTGACTGTATCTCAAACATTTTGATATGCTGTCTCCTGTTGTCATTCT
Source organism: Monodelphis domestica (assembly GCF_027887165.1). NCBI lineage: Eukaryota > Metazoa > Chordata > Mammalia > Didelphimorphia > Didelphidae > Monodelphis > Monodelphis domestica. Next base: position 117,511,474 of record NC_077233.1, on the reverse strand, counting down.
CTTTAATTAAGTTGTTGAGTGTTTCTAAGATTTGTTGTTTGAACCTCTTTTTCTTTAAGATAAGGTTAGATCCAATTAATTTTCCCCTCCAGTCCTTTCTTCGATGTAACTTTTATAGCATTATGAACTGAAAAGGATGCACTTAATATTTCTGCATCTTATTATTTTGAAACTTTTATGTCCTATTACATGTTCAGATTTTGAGAAAGTTCTGCTTTTCTCCTAATCTTGGTTTCATTAGTTTTCTTTGTGAAAATAACTTTAAATTTAATGTATTCAAAATTATTCATTTTGCATCCTATAATGCTCTCTATCTCTTGTTTGGTCATAAATTCTTCCTTCATTCATAGATTTGAGAGGGAAACTATTCCAAGCTCTCCTAAATTTTTTTTAATGGTAGCACTCTTTATGTCAAAATCATCTACTCATTTTAATATATCTTGGCATATAGTGTGAGATCTTGGTCTATACCCAACCTCTGCCATACCATTTTCCAGTTTTCCCAGAAGTTTTTGTCAAATAAAAATGTCTTATGCCAAAAGCATGGATCTTTGGGTTTATCAAGCACTAAATTGGTATGGTCATTTTCTACTATGACTTGTGTAGTTAATTTATTACACTAATTTACCATTCTATTTCTTAGTATCAAATTGTTTTGGTGAATTCTGTTTTGTAATACAGTTTGATATGTGGTATGACTAGGCCACCTTCTTTCACATTCACCCTCCCCCCCCCATTGATTCCCTTTATATTCTTAATCCTTTGTTCTTCCAGATGAATTTTTAATTTTTTTTCTAGTTATATAAAATTATTTGATTGATATGGCATTAATAGATTAATTTATGTATGATATCTATTGTATTTATATCAATGTATCTATTGGCTCAGCTTTCTCTGATACCTTTCTTTTCACCATTTTTACAGCACAATAATATTTCATTACATTGATATGCCATAATTTGTTAGCCATTCTTTGATTAACTAGTCCTACTTTCATTTATATCTCTTATTGTAATAAAAAGAATTTCTAGAAATATTTCTGCATATATGGTTACTTTCACTATTTTCTTGGATTACCTTGGGCCATAGTCCTAGTAGTGATATCAGTAGGTCAAAGGGTATGCACAATTTAGTGACTTTTGGGCATAGTTCCCAATTGCTTTCTAGTCAAGCTAGACCAGTTCATAGCTTCATCAACAATTCATTAGTGTCTTTTAAAAATTTTACCATATTATAAAATGCTACTTTTGTATCACCCTCTTGCTTGAAAACATTATTACTGGATTTACTAAAGGGTTCTAGGCAGATCTCTAAGACTCTATGTTGCCTTGAAGGTGATAAATTGAATAGAGTGAATTTCTTAAAGAGGAGTTCTCTATATCAGTACAAATACAAGTCTAATTTTTTTTCTTTATTGGGGTGCTATATTTGTGTAAGCCAACAAATGGCATTGAAAGTTGAAGCTCATCAGCTCATTAGGCATATCTAGATATACCTCTCAACTTCCCCCTTCTCTCTATATATATTTTAGTAGTTCTAGATTCAAGTTTTTATGAATTGTTGTGGCTAGGAAAATTCATCACCTTGGGTCAGTCTTCTGGTGATTAATCTCTCTGAACTTATCTAGAATCATTCTTGCATGATCCTGGATATTTGTTTTAAAGTCTTTCTTAGGAATCCTTGTTAAAGCTTCATCTTTGTTCCATTGACTTTGAGAACCCAGATTCATCTTTGTACCACAATAAATTATTGGAGGGTGATGGTTCTCAAAATTTTTAAGTCTGAAGATTACTTTACAATCTTAAAAATTATTGAAGATCATCCAAGGAGTTTTTGTTCATGTGAGTTATATCTACCAATGCTTAGTGTATTAGAAATGAAAATGTCTTAGCATTGTTGTGAAAATAGTTTTAAATTATGAAACACAACTGAGTGTCTCTCAGAGATGACTAGGTTTACTGGACCATGCTTTGAAACTTGCTAATGATGGGCATAAATAAAGAAGGCTATTATATAATATTAGTGATAGTCAATATTTGTATAATTTCTTAATCCTTACCTCATCTTAGAATTAATACTGTGGATGTGGCAAAATAGGGATATTAATGCATTGCTGGTGGAGTTGTGAATTTATCCAACCATTCTGGCAGTTTGGAACTATGTCCAAAGGACCCTAAAAGACTGCCTGCCCCTTGATCCAGCCATACCACTGATGGATTTATACGCCAAAGAGATAATAAGGAAAAAGACTTGTACAAAAATATTTAAAGCTGCATGATGTGGTGGCAAAAAATTGGAAAATTAGGCTGAACAAATTGTGGCATATGTTGGTGATGGAATGCCATTGTGTTAAACGGAATAATGAACTGGAGGAATTCCATGTGAACTGGAACGACCTCCAGGAATTGATGCAGAGTGAGAGGAACAGAATCAGGAGAGCATTGTACACAGAGACTGATACACTGTGGTATAATCGAATTTAATGGACTTCTTTACTATCAGCAATGCAATGACAGAGGACATTTCTGAGGGACTTATGAGAAAGAACGCTATCTACATTCAGAGGAAGAACTGTGGGAGCAGAAAAAACAGAAGAAAAACAACTGCTTGATCACATGGGTTGATGGGGAAATGATCACCCTAAATCTAAATGATCACCCTAGTGCAAATATTAATAATATGAAAATAGGTCTTGATCAATGCCACATCTAAAACCCAGGGGAATTTCACGTTGGCTATGGGAGGGGAGGGAAAGAACATGAATCATGTAATCATGGAAAATTTTTCTTAATCAATAAAATAACATTAAAAAAAAGAATTAATACTGTGTATTGGTTCTAGCACAGAAGAGTGGTAAGGGTGGGGCAATGAGGGTCAAGTGACTTGTCTAGGAAGTGCCTGAGATCAGATTTGAACCCAGGACCTCTTGCCTCTAGGTCTAGTTCTCCATCCATGGAGCCACCCAGTTAATAGTATCTAAAGTTTGCTAAGCACTTTTAATGGATTATTTCATTTGACATTTGTGTACTGTGAAGCAAGCTCTCCAGATATCTTTAAGCTAGTTTGACATATGGGGAAACTAAGCCTCAGGGAAATTGAGCAACTTGTTCACAAATATAAGTTCTAAATAAAAGATCAAGACAAGGAATCATTTCTTTAAAGAACTGTGTTGACTTATTCTTTGTGGGATGTACAAGAAGTAAAAATGAGGGTGGTAGAATCACTGCTAGTATTTTCTGCAGTACATTTGGGGTCTTAGGAAATGAAGTATATTAAAAAGAGAATTGGGTTTAGAGTCAGAAGATTATAGCTGAATGGAAACTCAGAAGGAAATCTCTACTGGAGTGGATCAGCTGGACTCCAATTACCTGCATTGATTAATAAAGTGGACAAAGGTATTTTGTTTAATTGTCAGAAATACATGGCAATAAAGGATAATTAATATATTGATTGATAGAATCAGGATTCAAAAAGATCTTAACAGTCTAAAATTTGGAGCCAAATAGGGAAAAATGATGAAAATGCAATAGGAGTAAATAAAAAAATTTATACTTAGATGCAAATATGGCAATATTTTAAAGTTCATGTAATATTAAGATTTGAGAAAGAAACTTGGAATATTTATCCCAGAGAAAAGGAGACTTAGGAGAACAAGAATGCTACTTTCAGTTGTTTTATTGACCATGATGTGGAAGAAGGATTAGTCCTGTTCTGCATGACCTCAAAAGCAAAACTAAGAATGATGGATATACTTTACAAAGAGGAAAAAATAAAATTTATATAAGGGGAGATCTAATAAAAGAGAAACCAAAATTTGAATGGACTATTTTAGTTTGTCATGGATTCTGACTCATGTTAGTTCTTCAAACAAAAGTTGAACAGCTAATTGGGCTGTTATAGAGAGACTATTTGGTATCCAGATTTAGACTTGTAGACTTGCAACAAGGGCTGCTTCATAATATGTGAACAGTCCTCAAATATTTAAGTGTCATTTCTGAGACATTGTCATTGTATATACAGTAAATCAACTCATCATTAGATGTCTTCAAAATGAATGTTTATGTCAAAGTTGTCAATTTTGAAAAGGAATTCCCATTTAGTCATAGGTTGTAGTAGATTAAGATACCTTACAATTCTGAGATTGTACAATTTTTATAGCATGCCTTTCATGGAAATGGAAGGAAAATTCATATATCTAAGATTCTACTTAAAAGTGATCTCAATTTTTAATGTTATCTATTTTAGAGGAGAAATACACACTAAGAATTATGAATAATTTAGTTAATCCTTATAATTTTGAGAGTGGATAAGATAAATTCATGGTCTTCTTTACAATTGAAATCTGGTTATGAAGGACCAATGAAGAACAAAAATAGTAACATATGAATACTCAACAGAAAGGCAGAGACCTGGGGTCTGCTTATTAACTACCTTTGAGCTTGTGCAAGTCATTTAACTTTTTTTAGTTTTGGGTTCTTCATCTGAAATGCGAGAGTACTAGCTTGAAGGCAGAAGGCTTGTAGTCATTTTCAATTCTAAATTCTATAGGTTAATAAATATTTTGAGCACCTAGAATTGAATAAGTAGAATATAGTATATGTCATAGCTGCTCACATTTATAAATCATTACGACACCCCTCACAACAATTCTCTGAGGCAGATAGCAAAATTATCACCAGTTTGCAAAAGAAGTTGCTGAGGATCAGAAAAGCAAAGAAATTTGTTGAGATTGAAATCTCTGCCTTCTGATGCCCAGGGTAGTGATTTTTTCTTACTGGAGAAGAATTTTTAAAGAGGAGTTAAATTTACATTTGGCCTGAAAATAGCTGTATTAATAAAACATTAATAAACATATTAACAAAATAATACATATAAAGGATATACCTATAAAAAGAGGACTAATTTTTAAAAAGTAAACAGCAAACTTTTCTTATGTCAGTACATCTACCCTCCCAAATTTTTAACAGTGGAATTTTTTAAAGTCATTATAGTTTCTCCATGTTGATTCTTACATAAAACTTCTGCTGTGCTTTCAAATGATTTTTTTCATTTTAACAAAATATTTCTAAGACAAGTCTGTGTAATTAACTAATGGTTGAAAGAGGGGAAGTGATTAGAGAGGGAAAGAAGGAAGTAAGAATGTCTGAGAATATAGTTTTAAGACCTCCCAGTCCCACAAATACACATGCCATTTAAATGTATATGAATCACTGCTCAGTAATTCTAAAAGGATTGGCTTCTCAGAACTAATATTATCTATTTCTGTTATTACATAAAATCCTCTCTTGGAGAACCCAGTTCACAGTTATTGTCAATATACTCCCAGTTGTGCAAAAGAAATATTATTTTCATTATGGAGTTCAGGGTATGAGTAAGTGTTCTGGGTATAATCATAAAAATATGACCCACTATAGAGTAATGAATGAACCTTCAAACAAACACCAATCATTTTTTGATATTTTTATTTTGTGACTTAAAAAGATTTGTACTTACTAAAGACCTGAGGCAATTAAAATTGTTATGCTTTTCCTCAAGTTTATTGTTTTTGTTTTTGTTTTTTTTTTAATTGGTGGAATAATAGTTTTAAGCTAGAAGTTCTATAAGGTTTCTACATCACTAACATTTTACTTTGTGATACTATAATTACAACCTAAAGGAATAGCCCAAACTTTAAAGTTCCATGATTCCCTTGCTGTGTGTCCATATGTAGAATTCAAGGTTTTGCTTGGATCCTCATTTCTCTCTCTCTCTCTCTCTCTCTCTCTCTCTCTCTCTCTCTCTCTCTCTCTCTCTCTCTCTCTCTCTCTCTCTCTCTCTCTCTCTCTCTCCAAATGTCTATATCATCATATACTTTGTTGTGTCATTATCATCTATTATCTTTTTTAGATAGATGACACAAATTTATGCACATATGTATTTAGATGTATATACACACACCTATATGGAGAGAGAGAGATAGACACAAAGAAAGGGAAACACAGAGAAAAAGAGACTGCCTCAACTTCAAAAGTTCTAAATCACACACTACTTGTTGAACATCTCATCCCAAACATTTCATCAACCTTAGACTCAATATGTGCAAGATAGAGCTTATCTTTACTCCTAAATCTACCTTGCCTATATACCATAGCTGTAGCTATGTGGTACAATGGACAGAGAACTAGATCAGTAGTCAGGAAGACTTGAATTGAAATTCATCTTAGCCACTTATTAGCTGTGAGGTCCTGAGCACTATCTGTTTCTGATTTCTCATCTGTAAAATGGGGATAATGATAACATCCACCATAATAATAAAATGAATTAATATTTGTAAAGTGTTTTGCAAATCTTAAAATGTCAAATAAATGCTAGTTATGTTTGCTGAGAGAAAACCAGACTTCTACACATCCAGTTTTATAGCTTCAGAATCATTCTTAATTCTTCCCTTTTTGGTATCTCAATATTTCCAATCTTTTGCCAGATCTTATTGATTCTATCATAGAAACATCCTTCATCTCTACCCTTCTCTCCCAGTCACACAGTCTAGTTCAGATCTTCACAATTTCCCATTTAGATCATTGTGGAAATCTTCTGATTGGGCACCTTGATCCAAGTCTCTCTTCTCTCAAAACCAATCCTCACATAGCTCCCAAAGCAATATTCCTAAAGTAAAGTTCTGATTATATCACTTAACTGCTCAAAAAGCTTTAGTGATTGTCTATTTCTTCTGGGGAACAGTTAGATGAGTAAGGGGATAAAGTCTCAGGCTTGGAAACAGAAAGACTCATCTTCGTGAGTTCAAATTTGCCTTAGATATGTACTAGCTGTGTAGTTTTGGGCAAGTCACTTCATCCTATTTGCCTCCATTTCCTCATCTCTAAAATGAGTTGGAGAAGGAAAAGGCATGCCATTCAAGTATTTTTGCCAAGAAAACTCCATATGTGATCACAAAGAGTTTATATGACTGAATAGATTTGACAACCAGAACAAAAACAATAACATTGCTTCCAGGATAAAATATCAGTTTCTCAAGTTGGTATTTAAAGACCTTCACAATCTGGCTTCAAACTACCCTTCCAGACATTTCATGACTTCTCCACAAGCATTTTCCAACCTAATTACTTACCTGATATTTTCTGAACTATCCCCCTGTCATTACATAGTCTGTCATTAATGCCCATATCTTCTCATCTTTATTTTCAAAATCCTGTGTTTCACTCTCTACAAAAAATACATCTGAATCAGGAAGTCACATACAGAGTAACAGTAAAAGGCTGGGGTAGAATCTATTATGCTTTATCTAAAGTAAGGAAAAAAGCAGGAATGGCGATCTTGATCTCAGACAAAGCTGAAGAAAAAATAAATCTAATTAGAAGAGCTAAGGAAGAAACTTATATCTTGCAAAAGGCACTATAGAGAATGAAGTAATATCAGTATTAAACATATATTCACCAAATGGTATATCATCCAAATTTCTAAGGAAGTTAAATAACTTCTAGGAGAAAATAGTAAAACTATACTAGTTGGAGACCTCAACTTTCCCCTCTCAGAATTAGATAAATTGAACAAAAAAAAAAGAAAAAGAAAAAGAAAGAAGTTAAGAGGTGAATAGAATTTTAGAAAAAATAGATATGATAGACCTCTGGAAAAATGAATGAGAATAGAAAAGATTATACATTTTTCTCAGCAGTACATGATGCATACAGAAAAACTGACCATACATTAGGTCATAAAGCCTTGTAAACAAATGCAGAAAAACAGAAATATTAACTTTATCTTTTTCAAATCACAATGTAATTAAAATTATATTCAACAAAGGGCCATGGAAAGAGACTAAACTAAATAATTGAATTTTAAAGAATTAGTGGGTCAAAGAATAAATCATAGAAATAATCAGTAATTTCATTGAAAAGAATAACAAGAAGACAAAATGTCAAATTTACAGAATATGTCCAAAACAAGACTCAGTGGAAGATTCATTTCTCTAAATCCTTTCGTCAATAAATTAGAGAAAGAATAGATCAACTAATTGGACATGCAAAAAAAGTTAGAAAAAGAACAAATTAAAAACCTTAATTTAAACACCAAATTGGAAATCTTAAAAATGAAAGATGAGATCAATAAAATTGAATGTAAGAAAGCCATTGAAATAATAAATAAAGCTAAAAGCTGGTTTTTATGTGTATGTGTGGGAAGTAATAAAATAGATAAACCATTGGTTAATTTGTTTTAAAAAGGAAAGAAGAAAATAAAATTATTATTAACAAAAATGAAAAGGGTAAATTCACCACTGAAGAGATAAGAGGATGAAATGAAGAGGAAATTGAAGCAATTATTAAAAATTATTTGATTCAACTATATGCCAATAAATTTGATAATCTAAGTGAAATAGATGAATTTTTAAAAATGTAATTGCCTAGATCAAACAGAGAGGAAATAGAATACCTGAACAATCCTATCTTAGAAAAAGAAATTGAACATGCTACCAATCAACTCCCCAAGAAAAACTCCTCAGGTCCAGATGAATTAACAAGTATATTCTACCAAACATTTAAAGGACAATAAATCCCAATATTAAAGAAATTATTTGTAAAAACAGACAAAGAAGGAGCCCTAACAAACTCTCTTTGTGACACAAATATGGTGTGGATATCTAAATCAGAAAGTTCAAAAACAGAGGGGAAAAATTATAGACTAATCTCCTTAATGAATATTGATGCAAAAAATTTTAATAAAATACTAGAAAAGACATCACAGCAATATAGCACAAGGATCATTCTCTATAACTAGTTGGGTTTGAATTTAAAAAAGATAAAAAGAAGGGAAGTTTGTGTACCTCGTGGGAAGCTTGAACTTTCGGTATGGAGAGGGGGAAAGAGAGAACCCCCTTCCACAAAGTGGGGTACAGGGGAGATAGCAGATATAACAGGTTGGCTTAGAGTAGAGGGGGTTTGAAGATTTTCCCCTTTCTGCCTTCCCTCCTTAGCTAAAGCTGCTCTCCCCAATTCGCTCTTGTCCCTCATGTTTCCTCTCCACTACTTGAGACCAAAAGGTCTCCCCTTGATCTGTTCACTCATCCTCAGCTTGGAGAACAGATAACTTTTAATGTTAACTCAATCATGTAATACAAAAGGAATAATGGGCAGGGAAGAATGGGAAAAGGAATGTGGGAAAAGGGGGTCCCTGTCTCTATCTAAACCCTTTTCCCTCCCTCCTAGAGCCTGAGTCCCATAAGAGAAAGTCAGGTTGACTCACCCTTGGGCAATAGGAGCTGAGGTAAAGTCTACTCAGGTTTCTCTTCAGAAGTCTCTTCAATTAGGAAGTATTGGGGGGAAAGATTTCTAGTCGCCAGCAGGAAAAGTGGGTAACACTCAGGAGAAAGTCTTTTCCCCACCTTCTGTCTTCTGTGTCTCAAGACTGAGACCCTACTTTCTATCTATATTACTGTATTAGATCATTATTATACTATATATATATATATATACACATATGTCTACCATTTGTATACATTTATATATGCCATGTGCTATTTAAATACATATATACATATATATCATCTGGTAGTAGAGATTTATTTACAGATGTACAATTTATGGGTTGTCCTTATTTATGGCACAGCCCCTAATGTCAATGTGAAATTTTTCGTGTTCTAAATATGTCATGGCAGATGCATATTTATTCCAATGTGCATGTGAATGTACTTACCTACATGTGAAGTTAATGTGATCGGTGATTAATCTTACGTGACCCATTTTCCTGAAGTTCATTCCCCATAATGTCTTTGATTCAAAGTTCTTTCCAGTTGTCTGTGTATCTTCCATCCTTTGTTATTGCTTGAAGTTTATCATAGGTCCAGGGTGCCTTCTCCTTTATAGGATACATACTTGCCTGTTGTCTCACCTTGAAAGATGATCTCAAGTATCTGGAACTACAGGATCATGCATGTGTGTAAGATTAACATGTGCGTGCATGTAAGAGTGAATATTTTGATGCATGTGTGTGAAACTTTACACAGGATGTTTGTGCCATCCTCATGTGTACAAATGAGATTATTTTTTTGGAATGAATGTAGGTATCTTTTTTAATGTGTGATTGTAAGGCAATTATTCTATTCCTATGTGGTTGATTGTAGAGGTTAATGATATTTTAGTCTAGGTTTGAGATTGAAATTCGTATATAGGTTTAATAATTCTAAGGGATTCTAAATACACCCAAATAAACTCCCAGGTTCTGAAAGGAACTGCTTCTCCTGTGTTTCATAGGCTACACTAATCCTCCCTGATCTAACTAATCCAAATGTATATTATCTGTCTTGGGCATTATTCTATTTTGGTTTCACTGTATCTATTTAGTATCTCTATTTCTTCCTGTGCGATTTTGTTGTATGTATGGGCTCTATGTTTATTTATCAAAGGTCGTTCTTGGGGCATCTGTGTTTTAATGGATTCTTGGGCTCCCATTAAGTTGTCTTTTGGTGTGTTATCATGGTCATAGTGATGTTTAACGTGAGATGCGTGAAGCCAAAAATCTTTTCCTACTACTTTGATCAATGTAGGAGTGGTAAGTGCTACATCATATGGACCAATACATCTGGGCTCTGTGGGTTTGTCTTTAGCAAAATTTTTCACATATACTTTGTCCCCTGGTCTTATGTTATTTTTCTTTGATGGATATGCTTCTGTCCATTGAGTGAGTCTGTCCACTATTTCACCAGAAATACAAAGATGGTTCATTATTAGGAATATGATCAGTATATTTGATCATATCAATAACAAAGCCAACAGAAATCATATAATTATCTCAATAAATGTGGAGAAAGTTTTTGACAAAATATAATAGTCACTCCTATGAAAAACACTAGAGATCATGGGAATAAATGGAGTTTAAAATGAGAAGTCATATTTGTCTAAAACCATGAGCAAGCATTATCAATAGTGGGGATAAGCTAGAAGCCTTTCCAGTAAGATCAAGAATGAAGCAAGGATACCCATTAACGTCCCAATTATTCAATACTGCACTAGAGATGCTAGCTATAGGATTAAAAAGAAAAGAAATTGAAGGAATTAGGCTTGACAATGAAGAAACAAAATTATCACTTTGCAGATGATATGAGAGTATATTTAGAGAATTCTATAGAATCAACTAAAAATTAGTTAAAATAACTAACAACTTTAGCAAAGTTGTAGGTTATAAAATTAACCCATGTAAGTCATTAGCATTTCTAAACATTACCAACAAAGTCTAGCAGTAAGAGATAGAAAAAGAAATCCCATTTAAATTAGAAGTAACATATAAAATATTTGAGAGTCTACTGGTTAAAGCAAACCCAGGAACTATATGAACTTAATTACAAAACTCTTTTCACATAATTAAAATCAGATCTAAACAACTTGAAAAACATTAGTTTCTCATGGGTAGCCTGAGCAACTATAATAAAAAATTATACTTTTTCTCAATTAATTTACTTATACAGTGCAATACCAATCAAACTACCCAAAAATTCATTTTATAGAGCTAGAAAAATGATAATGTTTTATCTGGAAGAACAAAGCATCAAGGATATCAAGAGAATCAATGAAAAAAATGTGAAGGAAGATGGTCTTGAAGTACCAGATGCCAAAGTATATTACAAAGCAGTAATGAACAAAACAATCTAATACAGGCTAGGAAAGAGTAGTGAATAGTAAAATAGATTAGGTATACAAAACCTAGCAACAAATGACCATACTAATTTAGTATTTGATAAATCAGATGTAACCCTTTGGTTTAAGAATTCATTCACTATTTGACAAAATTTTTTGGGAAAATTGAAAAATGATATGGCAAAGACTTGGATTAGCCCAACATCTCATCCCATATACCAAGATAAGGTCAACATGGATACGTGATCTAAATATAAAAAGTGGTAACTATCTACTTGAGAGGTCTATAGATAAGAGAATAATTTACGACTAAACAAGAGATAAAGAGTATTATGAAATGTAAAATGGATAATTTGGATTATATTAAATTTGAAGTTTTTGTACAAATAAGAAAATGCAATCAGGATTTGAAGGAAAGCAGAAAGCTGGAAAAAATTTTTGTAACAAGTATCTCTGATAAAGGACTATATCTTAAATATATAGAGAACAGTGAAATTTATAAAAATTAAAGTCATCCTCCAATTGACAAATGGTCAAAGTATATGAACAAGCAGTTTCAAATGAATAAATTAAAGCTATCAAATCATAGGAAACAATGTGCCAAATAATTCTTGATTAGAGAAATTAAAATTAAAATAACTTTGAGGTACTCCTTCACACCAATCAGATTAGTTAATATGACAGAAAAGGAAAATGTTAAATGGAGGAAGGGGTGCTAATACACTGTTAGTATAATTGTGATCTAATCCAAGCATTCTAGCGAGCAGTTTGGAACTATACATAAAGGACTCTAAAACTGTGTATACTCTTTAATCCATCAATAACTTTATTATGTTTATATCCCCCAAAAGGGGGGAAAGCTCTATTTGTACAAAGATATTTATTGAGGCTCTTTTTGCAGTAGCAAAGAATTGGAAATTGAGAAGTTGTCTATCAGTTGGGGGAAGGCTGAACAAGTTGTGATATATGATAGTAATGGACTACTATTGTGCTATAAGAAATAACAAGCAGGATATTCCAGAAAAATCTGGAAAGACTTACATAAACTGATGCAAAGTGAAGTGAGCAGAACTGGAAGAACATTGTTCACAGGGACAACATTTCTTGAAGAACAACTGTGAATGAGCTATTCTCAGCAATACAGTGATCCAAGATAATTCTAGAGACTCATGATGAAAAATACCATCTGCCCTCCAAAAAAGAATTGGAGTCTGAATATAGACTAAAACATACTATTTAGTTTTCTTTCTTCTTTTTCCATTTGAGAATTCTTCCACAAAATGACTAATCTGGAAAAAATATTTTACACAATTACATATGTAAAATCTACAACAGATTTCTTGCTTTTTCACGGAGAGGGTAGGGCAGGGGGGTTGTTAGAAGAAAGAAGAGAATTTGGAACTCAAAAGTTTTTTTTAAATGAATGTGAAGATTGTTTTTAAATGTATTTGGGGAGAAAATAAAATACTATTAAAAGAGAAAAAAAATTGTGAGCTTCCTCCAAGCCTCAGCTTAGCCAAACTTCCTACTCAGAACTATTCTTGATACTTCCTCCAAATGCATTTGTTTGTAATTTAAGCCTATTCAAATTATCATGTAAATAGTTATTTTACATGTGTAGATACACTGTATCTTCCACAGTAGAATGAAAGCTTCTGGAGGGCAGATAATATTTTTCATGTTCCTTCTACATAATATAGGAATTTTTCATTTTTCAGTAAATTGATACTTAAATTATGATGTTCACAAAACTTCATGCCCAGGCAGGATAATGTGTATCACACATAAACTCCTACTAATTTGTAGCCAATTAGTGATTTTCTCTTATTCACCATATATTTTGCTATCAGAAGACATCTTTGCTTTGTGTGAAACATGCCCATTTATAAGTAAATCATGGCTTTTCCTAAAATATGTTAGATCTTGCCTGAGTAATTTGATGGTGGAATATGAAAAGAGAGAATTATATTTGCTTTCTTCTGTACAGGTTGTATCTTGGCTTGTTTTCCATATTGAATATTTTTACAGCATAGTATACATGAAATAATATAATGAAAAATGAAGAGGAGTTTTTAGACAGTCAGTGAATCAAGATAGGAAAATATTCTCAAAATAATACTGTAAATTTGCACTACTATTAAATAATCAAATCCAATGTATTTGATGGATCTTGGAATATTTACCCAAAGATATGAATAAGAAGTGCTCAAGATGAGAAGGTATGGATTCACAGATGACAGCATACATCCATTGACAATCTATAATACTGAAATATATCTGTATATAGACATATATAAACACACAGGTACACATATATACACATATATGCATATTTCAGTATGTGTATGTTTGTGTGTGTGTGTAATTAGTGAGATGTAAAAAAAAGAATGTCTATTGCTTTCTTTTTATCTTGGGCACAGGAGATGTACTGAATTGAGAAACAGAGATTAAGACATTGTACTGTGGTTCATTTAAAGGGAAATTTGCTTCTCTTTCATTGAATAGGGTCATATATTCTTAAGCAAAGCCAATGGTAGAAGTATTACAACTTGGTCTAGTCTTAAAAGAGGCTCTTGTTTAGTAATAAAAATAGTGCAGTAAAATTTTTTTCATAAAGAAGACAATGTTATGACAGACCATCCATAAAGCAAGATTTTATTTTCTACAAAGCCTTGTAAATCTTCATTCCTAAAGTAAAAAGGCTTCATTTCACAGTGCATTTACGTCAAAATGCTAAACCCTCTCACGTGATTCTATCGCATTAGCCTTGTCAAGTCTCACTTGTTGAAATGAGTGAGATTTGAAAACTTTTGAGTGTGCTATTACATTGTCCATTTCAGTACCCTGTGAATCTTTATGGTTATTTGCAAATGAAGTCAGAAGTGGGAGAGACAGCTCAATTTAAATGAGTGAAACAGAAGAGATCTATTATTTCAGGTGGTCAAAGGACAGCAGTTTTAAGGAAAGATGGGGCAAGGAGTTAAGATAAAATATGCATGTATTGGCCCAAAAGCTTGAATTAGTTTTATAGCTTAATTAAATCAATCCAACCATCTTCTGCTTTTAAATGGTACTTACCTTGGTTGTGATTGATTTCTTCTTTGTCCAGTGGAGTAATAAAGGCAATAAAAATGGTTCCTATTATCCTTTTGGTTCATCTAAGTCCATGAAGTACTGAAAGAATTATGCAAAAATCTGATCTCTTCAAGAACCAAACATAATAGGTATGATATATTTCAGTCCATTTTGGAAAAGCATACAAACTCTAAAGAACAATAGACTTATTCAAACTTTAAGCCCAGGGTTTCAGGATTTAGAGTTGGAAGGGATTTCAGATTATTTTGTCTGTTTTATTAAAATGGGAAAACTAAGGCTGAGAAAAACAAGATGGATTGCTGGTAGCTACACAACTCATATGTGTCACAGCTGGGATTCAAAACCCAAGTGATATAGATTTTGTGTCCAGTGTTCCTTCCATTTTATAATGGTGCCTTACCCTACCATGTTTCCTTCAAAGATTGTATATTCCCTAGTTATCCATTAGCTGTAACTTGATAAAATTGAGTTCATAAATTTGATACATGAATTTATTCCCTTTCTTTTTCTTTTTCTCTCAGACTGGTAATAGTCATACAGAGGATGTCAGGAAGAACAGGCTGCTTCAATTAATGCTAACTTTTTTAGCCTTTCATCTACCTCACCATTTGGAGAAGGACTGGTATTTGAGTATGGGAAGGGGAAAGGTGTTAATGAGTCCCAAAGAGGAGATCTCAGGAATTTGGCTGGGATTCATATCTTTTTTCTTTTTCTTCAAAAATTTCTTTTATTTCTACTATAACAACCTTTGGCCACAGACAGCTGGCTAAAACAAACCTTGGTGGCACAGTGGATAGAGTGCAAATCCAAGAGTTAATAAGATCTGAGTTCAAATTTGTCCTTACACATTTACTAACTGTGTGATACTGGGCAAGTCACTTAGTTTCTGATTGCCTCTGTTTCTTCAACTGTAAAATGGTATCTACCTAGCAGAATAGTAATGAATATTGAATGAAACAATATTTGTAAAAAGTGCTTAGCACAGTACCTGGTATATAATCTGGGAAGGGATAAAACTAACCCCAGTTTAGCCCTG
Organism: Monodelphis domestica; assembly: GCF_027887165.1. Lineage (NCBI taxonomy): Eukaryota > Metazoa > Chordata > Mammalia > Didelphimorphia > Didelphidae > Monodelphis > Monodelphis domestica. The sequence goes on along the minus strand of NC_077233.1, from coordinate 117,495,721 downwards.
AGATAGGAAAGAGAAGGTTTTTACAGAGGTGGTGAAGAAGAAAATTTGGGGACCTTTGAGGTGAGAATGGAGAGATAAGAGTGGTCTTATGACAGCAGTGTAACTATGGCATCAGTAACTTATATCTGCTACATATACAGCTTCCTTCTTTAAGACCAGAAGAAATATTTTCTAAATGGACAAAGTAGGAGGGACGTGTGCTTATCAGGGGCTGGTACTTGTTCCAGTAGCAGGAATATGAAGAGAAGCAAATCAGCCCACAGAAAAGGAACTGGTGGATCTTACTCTATCCTCTAGGACCATGTTGCCAAAGACGTGGCACACAAGCCCTGTTGTGCTGGAGGGGGCTGCTCTGTTTCCCCTCTCTACCCTGCCTGAGGACAATTTTCACATGCCCTAATCCTCTGTCCAGCAGCCTAATGTGAGTGAGCACTCTCTCCTTCAGGTGTCTGGGGTAATGCGGAGAAGGGGATAAAGAGGAGGGCATCTCACAGACAACTTGACAACTTGAAGGTGCAGTTTGGGCACACAATCTCTAAAAGGTTTGCCAATGCTGCTCTAGGGCATCTAGGTGGCACAATAGATTGACTGCTAGGACTAGACTCAGAAATGTTTCCATTCCAAAACAACTTCAGACACTTAGTAGCTATGTGACCCTGTCCCTTTGTTTGAAGCAAGAGGAAGATATACAATGGGAGCCACATAAGAGAGAAGGACCAACTCTAGTGAAGGACTAGGAGCTAAATTTTCAGCTGATGCTTAAAAAGTTTGCTATCTTTCTATAACTGGCATTTAAGCACAAGTCATTTTGTAAATACCCATCTAAGTGCAGAATTACTTTGAATGGAAGGCATATTTTATAAAATGGACTTACAGACATGAAGCATTGGTAAAGGTCAACTTAACAAGCATTTATTAAGTACCTACTATGTGACAGGCACTGTGCTAATTTGGGGGAATACAAAGAAAAGCATAAAAACAAAGCTAATGAAACTCTACTTGCATCATATACATGACCTTGTGAAAAAAAGTTTTTTTTCCATGCAACAGATCACAATCTATCCATGTTCTATCTTTCTCTGTAACTCTTGTCCATTCTTCTTACAAATCCTAGGGTGGAAATGTCTAGCTATGAAGTTCACATTATTTCTCTAGTTTTCTTAATATTATAGAGTGGAAAAATGAAGTCTAGTCATCTACTATCCCTTAGTCTGCCTATATGACTAATTCACCTTCTTTTCTGAATCTAACATATTTTTAGCATATCTTTATTGATCATGTTGTAGCCTACTTATACCCACTGAGACACTACCAGAGTGTGGTGTTCTATAACTTAACAGCTATATAATGTCATCACAGGAATTATTCAAGTTGAAAAGATGGTCTTTTGTTTCATGGAGAAACTTGAAGTCACTTAAGGGTATGTGCAATTTTTCAAAGGCAACGTAATCTATTCTCTTTCTAAGCATTAGAGACCCAGCTCGTTGTCCATCCATAGCGTCTATTCAAGCTATATTTACTTATTTATTAATATGCTTATTTATATTGAAGAGTAACTAGGTCACACAGTAGATAGAGTGTGGGGCTTGGAGTCAAGAAATCCTGATTTCAAATCTGCCCTCTGATACTTTGATACTCTGATAGCTGTGTAAGTCAAGGCAAGTCACTTAACCATCTTGTGCCTCAGCTTGCTCATCTGTAAATTGCAGAAAATAATAGCACCGATTTCCTAAAGATATTGTGAGATTCAATGAATTAGCATAAAGTGTATTGCAAACCTTAAAGTATATAAATGCTAGTTATTAACATCTATTACTGTTATTATTGATGCATTGGCTCTATGTGTTAACTATTAAATAGTAAACCATTATCTCTACAATAAACATTCTTCATTCTCTTCTTTTTTTCCACTTACATAGATAGTTGGCCGAATTCTTTTGATTGTGAATATCATTTAAGAGGTTCTATAATGTTCTGGGGTTTGATATAATCAACACAATGTCATCCACAAACAGAAGCATCTGGACATCTCACCTATTAGACAGAATCTAGTTTTCATTTAGACTCCACAACAGTGGTATGCACTCTTGGCAAGTATGTGTCTCTCCATTTTGTGCCTGGTTTAAAATTAATAATCCCAGGGCCAGAAAACAAAGTTACATCTGTTGTTATATCTTTCAAGAAATCTTGGATAATATAAACATGTGTATGAGAGATACTTTGTTGGAAGAGAGGGAACCCTTTACCTAGCATTTGGTTCTTCCAAATTAAAAAAGTTTTAATATTCAATAACAATAAGATCTTGTGTTCTCTACATCTTTCAGTCAGTTGTGTGACTGTAAAGATGTGGTCTGTTATAGAGATTTGGCTGGGCTTCACATATGATTTCCTTTACTTAAAATTATTCCGCTATTCCTACCATTGCCAACAAAACTGTACTTTTGAGAGAAATGAAGTACAATACTGAAACATTTTCAGAGCAAATTTAACAAAAGTTTCACTAAGTAAGTGTTTTAGTCACTTTTATAGATGGAAGCTAGATTTTGTGTCAGGATTCTTCTAAGCAACAGAAGTTACTAAATTTGCATTTGAAATTATTTTTTATTTTCTTTTTGGGAAAGGAAGAGGTAAAAGTAGGAATTCTACAGTTAATAGTTTAACATCTGGGTTTATATCTCATCTCTGTTATTCATATGACCTTGAACAAGTCACTGAACATCTTTAGCCTCAGTGTCTTTGGAGGAAAAAATGAGGTTGAATTAAACTATCTCTAAGTTTATCTATATCTGAATCCTATGAATCTCTGATTTGAAATCTTCTTGTCAAGAAGTTCTACAACTTTTATATGATCCATGCTCATGAGTTAAAAGCAGCAGGAGTAGCTGGGCTGGGCTGGGCTCTAATGGAGATTCTTTCCCCTTCCTTTTTTTAATGGCATGAAGTTTACTGGTGGTGATTTCTCAGTGCTGAGGAGCTAGGTTTAAATTGTAGCTCTGCTGCATACTTTACTTACTGCATGACTTTGAGCAAGGTCACTTAACTTCCTGATCCATTTTCCTCATCTAGAAAGTTAGGAGAGTGAGCAAGATATTCTCTGGGGTTCCCTCTGGGGTTTAATTCTATGAATCTGCAATCTCATGAAATTTCCTAGATAAGAGTTTCTACTTTTTCCCCCTTTTACAGATGACCCATAGTTAAGCTCCCATTTTCAGGGAGTCTTAGAGTTTCTGAAGTCCAAATGTCTCATTTTCCAGGTGAGGAAACTAAGCTCAGAGCTGTTACATGACTTGTCTAAGGTCTCACAGGTGGTGAATAGCAGAAGCAAGGCATAGATTCATTGATTCAGAGCAATAAGGAAACTTAAAGGCAAATTAGTCTAACACCTCATTTTACAGATGAGGAAATTGAGGCTTAGGGTTCTCAAGCAATTTGTCCAAAGTTGCTAAGGCAGCAGTAAGGGGCAGAGCCAGGTATCATTGAACATCTTGTAGTTTCAACCACATAGTGCTGCTTATTTTGAAAAAAATAATTTAAGAAAAGATTGATTTAGCTAGATTGGGTGAGAAACCAAGTCAGACAACAAGCAGAAGAGGCACCCTCCTTTCTCACTGGTAAGAGTCTACCTCTAATAACCAGTAGAGGGAGATGTTGGCATTTGTTTTGACATCTCAGAGCGTCCTCACTGTTCCCTTCCTAATTAATTCAATGTTTGAAATCAAACCACCGTTTAAAATGTAATGGTATTAATATGCAAGGATAGACATGCAAACGTGGAGAATTTCCATTCCCATTAAACTTTCTACACAACCACAGATTTCTAGTTCTTCTGTGGGACCCTTTTGGAGAGCTTATGTTGCAGAAATGTTGGCTGTTATAAATTAAAGCTGCTCCGAATTGAGTTCATGCACCTAGGCAATGATTCAACATTTCTAAGACTGATTACAAATCAAGAAAGCCGCTTCTTCCTTAAAAAAAAAAAGAAAAGAAAAGAAAAGAAAAGCTATTTGACCTAAAAAAAAAAAAAAAAGCATTTAGGATGGTCAGAAATGTGCATATTGAGCTTATAATAAATCTGAGTACTTTTGTTTAGGAGAACAATTCTCCACAGTTAAGATTCGGGGCATTTTCAATGCAGTTTTTGTGGTGAAATGTAGCATATTTGATTAGCCTTATATTTCCGAGAGAAGAGTCCGTTCCACAGCCATTTATTTAAAATGCTATTGAAAGCTGGTACTGAGAAGGTAGTTTGTGCTAGTTGGGTCTAACATTCTAACTGTAATTTACTGCTCCGAAAAGTTAGGGTTTAAATATAATAGCAAAGTGCTCCATGTAACATGTGTTGTACGTGATATACATGTTTTTACCCACAAACACCACTGACTACAGTGGAGGCTATGGCAATCTGCAGAGGGTAAGCCCCGTTCAGCCTCCCCCCACTGAGGAGCCAGTTGACAGGCTCAGGTAAAAAGGTAGGCTGCAAAGAACTGAGAACAGTCCTTGTGATCCACTCAAGAACTATTTTTTTTCCTTCTCCTAGGAGTAGGCACAACATGAAAATGAAACTTTAAATCATTTAAACTAAAGATATTAAGATCCTGAAAATCTGCCGACTTTGAAGCAGAAAATAGGTAGAAACAGCTGAAAAAGAGTAGAAGATAGCAGTGTTCTACTGCACTTAACGTTAAGAAGTTGTCATTAAAGAAAAGAAAGTACAGACATTGCCTGAAGATCCAAGTTTCTTAAATTAATAGCCATTACACTCTAACTCTAACAAAGATGTTATAGTTAATTTTGCACCTGCATACAGAGGTGCCACTTTCCTGTGGCAGGGGGAGCAGCTGGCAATTTGCCACAGCAAATGCCAGGCCACTGTCATTTCCCTTTTTCGGGAAGCATTGTTGTGTGTGGAAGGTGGTACTTCTGGGGGTTAAAAAAAAAAAAAAAGCTTTGTCATCTATTTGAATGTGGACTTTGTTCTGTGTTATTTCCAGGTAGAGTCGATTCCAGTACTTGCCTAGAGATCAACACATCTCTCTTTGGGAAGGCGAGAAAGCTTCCTTTTTGTTTTGTGCCCAGCTCTAGGTCTTCTCTATGTACTCTACCCTTTCAATTAGCAAAAATATAAAGAGATGTTTTTCCAAAGTAGAGTCTTTTGGAGAGCAGCCGTTCTCAAACCAGAAACCAAACAGCCGTAGAAACATGGAGGTTGGGTTGGAGACCAGAAACAAAAGTGCCATATTGGAGAGTGCTTAGTTCAGCAACTTACTGACTGGATTGGATAGTTGGGGAACTAACAACAACAACAACGATTAAAATATAATTTTAGGGTGGAATTGAGCTCCATGTGAAGCATTAATTTTAATAGAGACTTTATATTTAAGCTCTCTTTTGAATAATAATATAAAATTAAATTTAAATTGTAAATAACGTCCAGATACTAGTTGTTTCCTGGCTCAAATTCTTTAGCACATATGGTGCTAGCATAAGCTTGTGCCAGTCTGCCTACTCTGGGTAATTTTGCATGCAAATAGTTTTAGTGCCTACGTTGAGGTGCTAAAACGTGTTTAGTACACTTGAAAATATTTGCATTGCAAAAGGAGAGCTAATCTCTTGAGGAAAATCAAATTGATATTTTGTATTAAGAGACAACTCGGGGCATTGTGTGATAGTCTTCTATGGAGAATTTTGTTTACAGGACAACTAGGATTTTTAATTGACCTTTATAGCTTTGCCAGATTCATAAATTCTTGGACCATCCAGTCCAGTGTTCATTACTGCAATCAGGAAGTCTACTTCCCTGTCCTGGGTTAGAGCTCGTGCCTCCCCTGATTGGGTAACCTCGGAGAATTAGAGAAATGTAAGATGTTATTTCTAATTAAAAGTTTTAGCAGGAATGTGCCAACCCGAACTAAGGAGCAACTTTGGTAATCGCTGCTCAGCAGCGATTGCTGTCTGTGAGCCCGCACATACTCTCCCGTTTGCCTCACTTCCATCTGCTGCTTTTACGGGAAACCAGTTCGTTAAGAGTCTGAACTGAATCCAAATAAAGTGCATTTCTGATGCATCTCAATGACTGTTGCCATTCTTTGCTGCATTATGTCAAATTAGAGTTCATTTGGAAATGGGGTTACAAAATCCTTACAACAATGACACTAGCGTGTATGGAGCAGGGAGCAGATGAGAGCTCTGGGCAACCTCGACGTCAGCTTTTGGAAAAAGACAAATTCCACACACACACATATACGCACACCTAGATGCAGAACGTCTACCATTCCCCAATGAAATGTAAACAAGAAGGCAAGTAACACCCTAAGAAGTTTGCAGAAGTTTCATGATCATAAATAGGACTGTTTCAGGCTCTGCGGTCAGTCGTTTGATTCCGGGTGTCTCCATGGATTCCGACTTCTTTTCGTTCTGCTCGCTAACTCAGGTACAGTGTGCATCCTGCATAAAATGAAAGTAGGCTTAATGTCTTGGAGGGAAGCAGATAATTTGAAGTCTCCATGAGTAATTCAAATTGTGGGACTTCTCTGTCTGCACATCTCTCATCTGCAGATAAATGATGCCAGATGGAATTATAATAACTTCCATTGTTTTGGAATGGCTCTATTACTTTCAGACACAAGCCCTGTTGGAGAGAATTGCTTACTGTAGGTGTCTAGATTGGCCTCAAACTATAGTCTATGTTCCAGGCTTCCTCCCCATCTCTCTCAACTGAATGGTCCTCTCCTACACACACACACACACACACACACACACACACACACACACACACACACACACATATCTTATCATTTTGTCTCTGTCACTATTCACCATGTGCAAGGTGCAGTGGTTTGGTTTTCAATGGGTAGCCAGTGACAGGTACTGTACAAGAGCCAACAGGAACTCATTATGAACACAAAACAATAAGGAGAGTCTGACTTACTGTGTTTGTGAAACTCCTGTTTGTAATCTATTTCCTTAAAAATTAAAAAAAATATATATGCCTCTGTTGCCTGAGGCATCCTGGCACATCAATCAATCCATTAAGTAAGTAAATAAAGCAATAACTAAACAATAAATCATTTTGGATTTCACAAGAAAAAAAAAAAACTTCTGATACATAAATTACAAGGAAGCAGTGACTCATGAACAGTTTGGAGACTGCAAAACAAAATAAACAGTCAGGCTAACTGTGAAACATGGGTCTGTCTTTGATCCCCAAAGCTGGGTCTTACTTGTGCTCATTCACAACCCATTGGTAGTGGGGTAGTGTGGGGGGTGGGGTAGGGAAGGCGAGAGGTGTGTGTGGAAGGGGGGGTACCCAGGGTGGAACCAACAACACATTTCTTCCATCACAGAGGGTGGGCAAACAGCTGCTTCCACAGCTGATGCCACTGGAAGTCCCGGCCCTGCTCCAGTCACCCGAAAGCCCACAATAAGCCCCTGGATGGCACATAGCGCTGTGTGCTCAGAGCAAAGCACTCGAGATTTCCTGGTGCTGTGGCAGGCTGTGACTTTACCACCAGACACAATGAGCCTGGGAAATTGGTCCTCATGAATAATTCAGCCCTGGTCTCCTCCAAAACAAAGAAATGATATGTTTGCTGGGAGAGGGCTGTGTTGTGGCATTTCTAAACATAACACAATTGGGGTGGGGGGGAGGGACTCGGCCTGTTCTGTTGGGGTGGAGAAATATGTTTTTCTTTTTTGCTTCCCCCCACTCCCTACGAAAGCAGCAAAAACAACCAAAAAAAAAAGTTAGGAGCAGAGTAAATATCTCACAATTAAAGCCTTCTATGAAATGTTGGCTATGGCTAGACTCATTTGGCGTGTGATTTAGGAATTCAAAAATCTCGTGTCAGCGAAGAGTGATGGTAAAATATGGTTTGCTGCAATAAACTCCAGCAGGATACCAAGTTCTCAAAGAGCTTATCTTTTCATCAGTAGGCGACAGGCCGTTTTGCGTAATGCAAATTTCATTACTGTTGACTAGCACACAGTGGTGACTCCAAACAGCCCGGCCGGGCGAAGGTGCAATTCCTCATTTTCACTAAAATATTAGTAGAAATGATACTTTAGTGAATTGGGCCCTAAATTGTTTTAGTGACAGTTAAATACCCACTAATTTAACACCAGTTAAATTGGCAATAAAAACACCCCCAACTGTGTTGAGCCGTCATCCTATTTATGTAAAATAGATCCAAAGCTTGATGCTAACGGGGCTAAGAAACCACTGGGACGAAGTGGCGACATTTGCAATGGTTTCTTTCTTTCTTCTTTGGTGTCTTTCAGGCAACAGCAGTTCATCCTTGTTGATCATTATTGTTATTTATCATTTGAATTTGCACATTTATCCCCTTAGTGGGGGGAAAAGAGAAAGAATGAAACAGTGAGAGCATCTCTTCACTAACTTTGAAGGGACAACTTGGCAGAACATGCAGTGATGACTCTTCTCTGTCATCTCCCAAACAATTATCTCAAATCTGTCTTCTATTATTCTCCCATGCTTTTTCCACAATAGGCCTTTACAATATCTTCTTGATTTTCAGGTTGCCCGTGAGTTATTTTGTATCCATAAACCACCCACAATCTGATGTGTTTGGCAGGGAGAGGCAGAAGGAAGGCAGGTTGATTGTGCCCTAGCAAAAATAAAAAATTAAATTAAATTAAAAACAACAAGCAAAAACAAAATATGGATATGCCAATTACATGCTGGAGTAAAAACGTGATTCCTTCTTGTTTTCAGGTGCATGAGTCAGCATTTGGAGTATGAATTTTTAAGCGGTAAGAATTGAAAATTATAGCAATGGTATATGTTTTTTTCTGTGTGTGTATGTGTGTGGGGGTATCAACAATGTGACAGGTAGAAAATTGACAAAATACTTAATTATTTAAAAAAAATGTAAGGACTACTTTTACTCCCAGCCTTTAATTAGTGGAATCAAGATAATAAATGATATTATGAGCAGCGTATGAATTAAAAAAAAAAAAAGGTTTGTCACCTCTTTTTCTTTCTTTCTCTTCTTTCCTTTTTCTTTCTCTTCTTTCCTTTTTTCTTACTTTTCTTTCTTCCTTCCTTTTTCTTACTTTTCTTTCTTTCTTTCTTTCTTTCTTTCTTTCTTTCTTTCTTTCTTTCTTTCTTTCTTTCTTTCTTTCTTTCTTTCTTCCTTCCTTCCTTCCTTCCTTCCTTCCTTCCTTCCTTCTTTCTTTCTTTCTTTCTTTCTTTCTTTCTTTCTTTCTTTCTTTCTTTCTTTCTTTCTTTCTTTCTTTCTTTCTTTCTTTCTTTCTTTCTTTCTTTCTTTCTTTCTTTCTTTCTTTCTTTCTTTCTTTCTTTCTTTCCTTTTTCCCTTTCTTTCTTTCCTTTTTTTCTTTCTTTCTCTCTGCCTCCCTTCCCTCCTCCCTCCCTCTGAGCCTTCCTTCCTTCCATTTCTAATGGAGATAAGTAGAACAAAAACTGCCCTTTGAATATATAAAATATATGACTATATATTATATAATAGCTTTAAGACAAAATTAGAACTAATTTTGTCTATCATATAATACCTGCATGACTTTGGCCAAGTCACTTTACCTCTGGATCTCAGTATATTTGTCTACAAAAATTAAAAAAGTTAATAGAATATTTTAAGGTATTCTTATAGGCCCAACATTTGAGGATTCTTATGAATTAAGAATTTCCCTTACAGTCTGCTTTTTTTTTTTCAATCACCACCATAATGTGACCTCTGTCTTGGTATAAATCAGTAGGGGTGGTTAGCATTTAGGTGTTTGATTGTTTTTACTTTCCTTGACTTAGAGACCAGGGTAATTTCCAGGTACTAGAAGAACCAAATTTCCTTCTTTCATTTTCTAACTACTATATATCAGAGAGTCTCTTGGAGTGCTATATAGCTTTAAGTTTAAAGAAACATTTGAGGATTGGGAGTTTAGCCTCTTGTATTTTTAACCTTCATGTATGTTTTTCACAACATATAATACTTTATGAGAACAAAGTAAAAATAATTTATTTTAAAAACTTTATTAATGCCTTTCATCCTTATGTCACCATTATTTCCCTCTAATGCTTGAAAAGTTATTTTTCCTAAATTAATAAATTTAAATGCTTTTAGATATTGAGGACAAAAATAGATATATGTGAATGCATGAAATCATAGATTAATGAGATTTAAAATAAGAATGGGGACAGAGGGAAAATAATTAATTATGCATTGTTGTTTTTAAATGTGAAATGAATGATAGTTTCATATCACAATAGAATCTTAGAGATGGGAAGAAGTATGGAAATAGAATAGAATGAGAGAACTGGAAGGGACCTTAGAGAATATTTGGTTTATGTCCATTACCAAGAAGAAACAGGCTTAGAGAGGAGAATTGTTTTGTGTAGTTACAATGAATTAGCAGCTAAACTAAAAGTAAAATCTGGGACTTTTGACCCCTAGTTCACTACTCTTTCTATCTCACCTCTATTCATCTCTATCCTATTTATTTTGCAGATGAGGAAACTGAAACTTAGAGAAATTAATTGATTTGCTAAAGCTCAGATATCTAGTTAGTGGCATGCCAGAGATCTGGGCTAGGACACAGATTTCCTGATTCCCAGGCTAGTCCTTCTGAGTCATTTCCCTTATATTAGCTCCCACAGGATAACCTCAATAATTTAGAAGCTTTTAAATGGGATTCATCTTAGTAGTAGTAGCTGGTGGTAGGTAACAAGTACATGGTTAATATCCTAAGATTTTAAAATGTCAGAAGATCAAGTGATATGACATACATAAAGCACTTTGTAAACATGAAAGCACTATTAAAATGCCAGATGTTATTATTCATCTTATACTCACCTTTTTATTAAAAATGAAATGAACAGCAATACTCATAATGATAAAAAGAATTATTTTATTGTCTGTTTTTTTCAACTTTTCCAAAGGAGTTCAGATGGAAATGATCCTGGAACAAATTGTGATCTTGCTATAATTCTTTGAAATTTAATGTACTGCAGACTGTTGCACAGGTGGATAACAAAACTGTTTTTTTTTTAACTTGAATAAAAGTATTAGCATGTAAACTCATCCTAGTAATATAACTCCAATATTCTCTCAAATAATATTATTCTTTCAAGCAGTAGGAATGAAACATACCTAAAATGATTTTTTTCTTCAATATATCATTTATATTTTGATAGCTTTTACCTTCATGTAGCTAGGAGATCCTCCACTAAGTCTTTATATTTTGAAAGCCTTTCTTTTCATATAGCTTAGTGACTGATTAAGAATATTTATTATGATAACATGTATTAATAGTATTTTTAGGTTTTATGAATCATCATGATTATTTGGCTTATTTTGTAAGGCTTATTGTTCTTTAATTATCAACCTTTAATTATACTGTATTTTGAGCTAAAGAATTACCAACATTGGGTGGCATAAGGATAAATAGATTTATTCCTGGAATGCAACTTAACATAGAAGATAGTATTATTTAGATTGACTAAGCATTTCATGTCTGACTGATATGGAAAATCTGAGCAATTTACCACAACACAGTTATGAGACATCATACAGGTGCATTTATTTTTAATTACTCCTAAAAATGTTTTAAATAATTAGTCGCAATAACCACTAATTGGCATGTAAGACATTCTTGCACCAGCAGGCAAACTGTAGATTTACTTCTCCACACCCACACCCAATCAACTGAAAATTACTCCACTGCTTATCTTATAATTACTGTGCTTAATTTTGTTTGCATTGTTTGAAACTTTTGGTGATTAATTTTGTTTTGTTTTCTGTTTTTCTTTTCTTCTTTCGTTTTTCCTTCTCTTGCCTTCTCTTTTTTCCTTTCTCTTCCCACCTGTGAAGCAGTACACAAAATAAATAATATTAGAGGAAATTCCTCTTGTTTTAATACATTTATTAAGGACCAAAATCGTGGACTACTTTTCTTTTCAAATTTATTCATCGTTGTTAAAACTCTAGCTAAATGCTCCCAATGATTTATTCTGAATTGCTTCACTTTCCTGTTTGTAATTTCATTTTTTTCTGCCTTTCTGTATTATGATTTCATAGTATCTCTAAGTTTCATTCAGTGCACAATCTGTGACTTGAGGACTTTCCTAATTCCAGATGTTAGTCCTCTCTCCCTTAAAAACAAAACAAAACAAACAAAAAAAACCAATCTAATCTTTCATCTTAGACTCAATACTGTGTATTGGTTCCAAGACAGAGGAGTGGTAAGGGCTAGGCAATAGGAGTTAAGTGACTTGTCCAGAAGGACACAGCTAGAAAGTATCTGAAGCTAGATTTAAACCCAAGACCTCCTGTCTCTGGGCCTGGCTCTCAATCCACTGAGCAACCTTGCTGTCCCTCTCCCCCTTTTAAAACATTGCCTTATGTTATCTCATATATGCTTTGTATTTAGTTATCAATATTCATAATATCTTTCTTATAGAATATTAAAGATGATTTTATTTCTGGTTTTATATTCCTAGTGCTCTACTACAGGGGCTCACTGGTATGTATTATGAGCCCAATGAATTGTACCTTTCCTTGATTCAGTTACATGTAGAACCAAATACTTGCAATCATTATATAAAGGACAAGAAGTAGTTTATGAGCCAGCAAAGCAAGTAGATAGATCTGCCAGTGTTTTGCTAGCATTGCTAGCAAAAACAAACAAAAAAAAATCTGTACTGTAAAAGATGAAATAAAAAAGTCCTGAGGCCAATAATGGAAATTCAACAAGATAACCATAGGATACCATGGAATAGCCAAGGTATTTGAACCCAGGTCTTCTAATTCCAAATACTGGGCTCTTTTCACTACACCATCTGGATACAGAGGTGCATGAGAATTCTTAGTATGGAGGAGGGATTTCCCCTTTGACATGATCATACTAGCAAAAGCTTGGTTATAAAAGGATATTGAACAGGATGCTTTTGATTTTGTAATCAAAAGCTATCCCTTCAGGGAGTGGGTAGGGCCAAGGAATTGCATGAATTTCTGATACAGGGCTGGGAAAACTGCCTCCGGCCAAGCTACCAATGCTTAGGCATAGAAGGACATGAGTGAACTTCAGAGGGGGACACCAGAGCCAAAGAAGCCAGAGTTTGTGTAGTGGAGATGAAAATGTCTAATCATTCTCTCATTTAGGCTCTTTTTTGATGTCCCTTAGATGAGATTGTTGGGGAGAAAAAACACAAGATTTTGAATAGGAAAACCTGGGTTCCAATACTGGGTCTGCCTTTTACTAGCTAAGACTTTGGAGAAACCCTTCCTCTCTCTTGGCTCCAACTTTTTAATTTATAAAATGAGGAAATTTATCTAAATCAGTGGTTTTTAAATGTGTGCGTTTGTGTGCATGTGTGCGTGTTATAGGCTCTTGGCAAACTGATGAAACTTACAAACTCATCAGAATAATGTTTTTAAATGCATAAAATAAAATATATAGGATTACAAAGAATTTCAGGGGCTAATGAAAATGTGCTTTCCCACCCAACTTCACACACACACACACACACACACACACATATATATATATATATATATAAAACTAGAATATAGTTCTAGAATATATAGAACTAGAATTAAAAAATAGAGAGAAAGAATATATAAGATGAAGAGTCTAGAGCTTTCCTTAGTCCAGCTTGTTATTTTCCCCCTTTTCTTGGTATAGTTGCATGTATCTATACCCCGAACTTGCACTAAGTCTTTAGATGATAAAAGAATTGTGGACGATTACCATTTCCCCCTAAAAACAAGGTTTTTTTGGAATTGACTTACTTCTTCTATTCAACATCCCTAGACAAAGACATTTACATTTCTTTTTAGAATATTCTAATAAACTGAATGAAATATTCTGCATCCTTTTTATGCCCAAGCCCATTGAACTGCCTTAAAAGGTGAGATCATGGTACAATGAAGTTCTTTGTGAAGAACATGGAATTTTGGATCAGGAAAGGACCTTAGGGATCAGAGAATTTAAAGTTGGAAGGGAATTTAGAAGTTCTCTAGTTCAATCATTTCATTTTATCCATGAGGAAAGTGAGGCCAAGAGAGGATAAAGGACTTAGTTAAGTTCACACAGGTGGTAAATGGCTGAGGCAGGATTTTAAGCCAGGCTGTCTGATTCTAGATACAGTTCCCTTTCCACTATTCTTCATTCCTTTTCATCATCCATACCATCCTTTTCCTTATATTTCAGTAATTGAATCCCTTTCGATGGAGATAAAGTGAATCTCTTATTTACCTTAATATGTTCTTTAGTAAATATTTTTACCCTGAGATTTCATCATAGAGTGTGACTTCAGAAATTTTTTAACTAAATCTCTGAAGATGCCTAAAAGAAAATATGCTGCTCTCCCCTTAACTTCTGAAACGGAAATAGAGATAAGCCTTAAAGGATGAATTAACCTTACCCATCCATTCCCCCATTTCCCCTGCCCCCAGTGCCATCATTTTCTATAAACTATGATAGAGTATCAGGAACTGAGATAGGATTCAATAGATACACAAGTAAATTCTTATACTTGAGTTCAAAAGTCAGCTAACCAAGTACTCATTGTCAGCTTCATGAAGTCATCACTCTACCTGAAGAGTTTCCATAGAGAGGCTCAGCTACACCACTTCATACATGCCATTCAAACATGCCTGTGACACTTGTCAGCCAGATCTGCTTACTGTCTCTGCCACCTTTCTCTCTTACCCTGCCCCAAGCTGTACTATTTTATGGGGTTGCACGCTTTGGACTTCCTCCATATACCCAATTATTCCTGAAGGCAAGGGCTGCTAAGATCCTTATGGAACCCTAGAATCAGCAAACAAGTTAACCAAGATTGCAGGACAGTTTGGGCCATGGCATACACTCCAGGGCAGTGAATGTGGGCAATCAGGTAAGGGTAAGTGCTGCCCAGTAAGATCTGGTTTCTAATTAATGCTTTCTGGTTTCTACTAGCAAGTCAGGGTCACCTCAGCCTCTTTGGAATCTGAGAGCTGCCATTGTCTTGAATGTTGTGCCTCTCATCATGAGTCTCATAACAGTTACTGTATGCAACATCAAGCTCTGTCTTCTTTGGTCGTGTTAGTGGGGGAGTTCAAAGGAAGCTAAGCAAATGGTAGCTGCTTAATTCTCTCTTCTTTGCCTTCTTTTTCTACAATTATTTAGAACTATTTTCCTGTGAGTTCTTTATCCCCCTTTGATTTCTTGCTGCAAGGTCCTCTGGGACTGAGGAAAAAAATGAGAAATCTGAGTCCTTCAGCAAGGGGCAAAGGGGGAGTTATGAAGAACAAAGAAAGCATGGGAAGGAAGAAAAATGTGTGTTTAAAGAACTGACCTTAAAACCAAGAAGATCTGAGTTCAAATCTAATCTCTGATATGTACTGCCTAGGTAAGTCAACTTAATATGTACAAGGGTGGGGAACATAGAAGTTCTGTTTCTAGATTTCAGCAGAAAATCCCATACCTGACCCTCTCCCAAGTCCTGTATTACTTTGAAACTCACCAGCTTCCTATGAAATAAGATGAGTACCATTTTACAGCTTAGCAATGGGATATTATAATGAAGCCTTATGCTTTAATGACCTCTCTTCCACTCAGTGTTGAGAGCTAACATTTGCCCCTTAGATTTTACAGTTACAAAATCAGCATGGGAAGAACAAGCCAATAAAATGACCTTAGAGATGAGCTAATTACTGTATGGTGATAAATCCTAGAACTAGGAGGGATTTAGAGGATAACAAATCCAAACCCCTTATTTTCCCTTTGGAAACTTAGACAAAGGGAGATTAAGTAGCCTGTCTATGAATGTACAACTAATACTGAGATATGACTTGAACCCAGGTCTTTTTGTCTCTAAGTCCAAAGTCTTATCACTACATCATGCTTGCTCTCATGACAAGAGGTTTCCTTGCTGTCCCTCTTAACTACCTGGACATTTTTTCTTGTCCATAGAAATACATTTCTAAATCTATATCTATATGTGTGTGTCACAGCAAAGTATGTATTTGCAAACATATATACACACATATAAAGACATACACATATATTTATTTTGTGGGCAAGAAAATGTGGATATGGAAGGAGTAAGAAGACCCTATTACATACATATATACAAATATACACATATGTATGAAATATACACATACTGTTGTTGTTGCTGTTTCAGTCATGTCTCACTCTTTGTGACCCCTTTTGGGGGTTTTCTTGATGAAGATCCTGGAGGGTATTGACATTTCTTTCTCCATCTCATTTGAAAGATGGGGAAACCAAGGCAAGCAGGGTGTGTGCTCAGGATCACACAGGGAGTAAGTATCTGAGGTCTGATTTGAACTCAAAAAGAAATCTTCCTGACTTCAAGCTTGGTGCTCTCTCTCTCTCTCTCTCTCTCTCTCTCTCTCTCTCTCTCTCTTTCTCTCTCTCTCTCTCTGCCCTGCCTCTCATTTTAAAAGTAAGAATGCCTTCTGTTTCTTCTTTGTTTAATACTATTCAATTTGTTTTCTCATTTATTATTTTATGAGTGCCTTCCAATAATCCTAGAAGTAGAGGAAGTAGGAAAGGTAGGCATTCTCTATAAAAAAGTATGCATTAGTGCCCATTTTCCCTCTTAATCCTCCTTGGAACCTCTTATGATTCATTCAAGCAACAGTTATTAAGCCCTTAATGTATCCAGAATACTATGCTAAGTAAAGTTTAAAGTGTTTTTGTTGCGAAGTCTAGATCTGTCATAATCTAGTGCCAACCTACCTTTCCAGCTCTATTTCATATTATTCCCATCCATGTTACCTATGCTGGATTAAACCACCATCTCCCACTCTCCAAATATGCTTTAACTCATATGCTTTATACTATCTGAATATTTCTTCTTCCTCTTCTTTTCTAGTAAATGTCTAATCATATTTTAAAATGCAAATTAAAATGCCACATCCTAAAGAAAATTCTCCCCCCCCCACCCTTTATCCTCTCTCCTTTCTTCTTCTCCCTTCCTCTTAGACCTTTGTTCTACAACTATCCGCTGTGCATAATCTAGTACTGGGTTTTAAAGTTATCTGAGTATGAGTCTTCTACTCTTCCAGACTATAAACTCCACAAGTGCAGGGACAATGTTATACCTATAATTTATATCTCCCCCATCACCTAACACCAGATTATGTCAGGTCTAGACTTTTTGACAAAGACACTTTGAACTTTCTTTATTTCAAATTAAAAAAAAAAATAGTTCATCAAAGGTCCTTCTCAAGATTATGTTAAAAAAGAACTAACTTTTGAACAATTGGGTATCAGCAGGAACATAGACCTATTTTACAGAAAATAAAAGCCAGATTATTATATCTTCAAATTTTTTGGAGTTATAGATAGAAAAAAAACACATTTATAAAGTTGAAGAAGGAAATTATTGGTATTTCACTTTGATGTCATTATAACTAGAGGAAGGCTTAATAAAAACAGAAAATGATAACACCTCTCACATTGCTATAGAAGATTTGCAAAAAACTTTCCTCATAATCCTGAGAGGTAGTACAAGTATCATTTCCATTTTACAGATAAAAACATAGAGATTTAAAAAGGCAAAGTGACTTCTTCAGGATTAGAAACTAAGAACTATAGGTCTCTCCTAAATTGCATACATTCTCACCAGAAATTTGCTATGTGGCTGTGGGCAAGTCATTGCATTGCCCTGGACTTCAGTTTTCTCATCAATAAAGTGAAGAGACTAGACATAACTATTCTCAAGGTTGCTTCAATTTCAACATAGCATTATTTGACTTTTATCTTTCTAGCAAACCCTTGAACTTTTTGACGAACAAAAGGAGTTGGTATTAAAGGGTCAAACACTGTAGGAGTAAAATAACTTATCATTAAAAAGTTCTATTTTAAACAATCTGGGCTGCTGTCTAAATCCTACTCACCATCAAAGTGGTTTAGCAAGAGAAAGCCTCTTAGTTATAACTGCATAAAGTGTGTCAGAAATACTATGAGGTGTCAGGTGAATGGGATCAGAATCCCCTCTCTACAACTTAGGAGATGTTAAGCAAATCCTTCACTCTCTTCTGGCCTCAGTTTCTTTATCTGGGAAATTTGAAGGATGGACTAGATGAACTCTAAAGTTCATTTCAACTCTACATTTATGACACTAAGGCTAAAGGACCTCTATGAATCCTTCCAGCTCTAAATTTCTAATCCAAGCAATTTTGTTTATCATAGAGTCTTTACTAAAGGAAAGCCCTTCCTTATTTATAAATTCATGGGAATGAGCTGGGTAGGTGCTTAGAGATCCTCTCAGGGGTTCTGAACCACTTTTGTGTCATAGATTGGTGGCTGTCCAGGGGAAGCAAATGGATTCCTTAGAATCATGCTTTAGAATGTAATAAATAAAATACATAGGATTGTTAAAGAAACCAAATATATTGAAATTCAGTTATCAAAAAATATTTATTTAAAAATACTGAAGACCACATATGGAGAACCACTGACTGCATCTAGTCTAAGTTCCTCAGTTTGTAGATAAGGAAAATGTCCACAATGTTAATCTTCTTCCAAAGAATCTCAAACAACAGAATTGGAAGTACCTCAACAGCCTAGTCTCTTTTGGTGACCATTCAGCCTTTAAGACCTTACATACCGGGGAAGACACTATTTTCCAAGTCAGTCCACTTTTGGACAGGACTAATTGTTAGAAAGTTTTATGTTTTTGTCTTTTCCTTGAGATTAAACCTAATTTTGTTTCTTTGCTCTCATTCTCCCTTTGAAGAAAAACCCAAGTCCCTATTACATACAATATGTTTATAGGTATTTGGAGAAACCCATTTTATACCCTCCTAGTCTTCACCAACATGGTTCCTTTCCCTGAACATTCTTTGGCTAATTCATGTTTTTTCTCCATTTAGGTCCTTCTCAGATATCTCTTTGTAGCATGGAGGTAACCCTGAATTTTTGAAGGCTGTGCTAAAAGTGCTTAAGCTCTAAAATACCTTGCCCTATGGAAAAGTTTCCATTGTGGCCA
Organism: Monodelphis domestica; assembly: GCF_027887165.1. Lineage (NCBI taxonomy): Eukaryota > Metazoa > Chordata > Mammalia > Didelphimorphia > Didelphidae > Monodelphis > Monodelphis domestica. Next base: position 117,476,745 of record NC_077233.1, on the reverse strand, counting down.
GACTTCATGAAAGACCATATGCCTTGTATCTGAGGACCAGCATAATTAAGCTCAGGAAACGTCATCAATAGAAAGTTAGCTATGGAATGATTGACTTTTTTTTTCAGATACAGAGTTTTCCAAAGACCATTTTATTTAGGTAGAGAGGGTTTACAATGTGTTAATGCAAGAAAAAGCTGCCCTGCAGAATCATACAGTTTTGAAAGATCTTTAAGTTCTTGTCTTATGTTTTTAGGTTTTCAATTTAAAAATAAGCAGGAAAATGCAGGCAGTGTTTATAAATTATGTACATATATATATGAGTATTCCCCTTTTGCGTACATATATGATTACATATGATAAACACCCATTGTTTCAGAATTTGGGAGAGTTCTGCTAATTAATTGATTGGGTATGTGTGTGTATGCTCACACACATACACTTCTCTATCTAATAAGTAACCAATGGTCAAAGATTTAGAATTAGAATGCAACCATATAAAATCAAAATCATGAAAAATAATTGAAATTTTTTTCTGATGATTCACAAAGGAAATTTGTGACCTGTGAAAATCTTTGTAATGTATAGTACTATAAATGAGGTAGCTTGGTTTGTTAAGTCAGGAATCTGAGCTCTCAATTTCCATCAGCATATCCTGAAAAATACCCTTTAAAATGCAATTGGATATAATTCGACTTGCTATTTGTCATTTTTAAAAGGTAAAATATAGAAAGTAATAAATAAATGAATGAATGAATATGTAAATCCAGTTACTTGAGCCTTTTACTAACTTAGACTCCCAATAAATAGGACCTATCTACATTCAGTGCCATGTATATGCCAATAGTATAGTCTGTCAATCCAGAACATATCTAGTTCAGTAAAGTGTAGGCTTTTTAGAGAAGATTTAGAAATCTTGAGTACCAAACAAATTTGATTTCTCCACTGGTAAGAATGCTTTCAGTATCATAAAATATCACACTTGGTGCTTTTTTCTGCGCAGAACATTTGATCGATTCTTACCTCTGGTCGTTCACCCTTATCCCTTCTCTAAATAAAATAATGTTTTATATCAAAAGTCCATTCAACTAGCTACCTACTCCTCACATGAGGAATCCCATGTAGTGGACATATTTAGAGCTGTTCTTCTCTCCTTCGTATTATTGGGGGTATAATGAGACTTTCTGGGAGGAAAATAATTCTATTCCTTCCAAAGACCATGACTGCGTAGTATGATATCCATTAAGACAGTTACCAAATTCCAGGTTTTTTTCTTGGAAATGACCCTTACAAAGTAAAAAGAACAACAGAAAGGCGTGCACGTGCACACACACACACACACACACACACACACACATACACACACACACAGTAAACCTCCATTGAGTGCCTAGTCATCCATCCCCCAAAGAGATGTAATCTCTGCGTAACAATGCTTAAATCAGCATGACATTTACAACACATATTAAGTGGTTTGTTATTTATTTCAAGACTTTAATTGGCACAATATATTAACAGTATTGTTGCAACAGTTCCACTTAAGGATTTTTTCCTTTACAAAGAGAAATAGATTAATCTACCAGAATTACTCTATAACCCCTTATGTTTTGTTTTCCCTTTAGCATGAAATATTTTTGAAAAGCTTCAGAAACCATTTATTCATCTTAGAATCAATCTAATTTTATTGAACCCAGACCAGTGTATTTTTTTTCTGTCATTCGAACATAACTGATTATGAGATTTTTTCCCCCAAGGACAAAAACAACTCCAACTTTTTCTCCTTAAGAGTTTCTTGATGTTCATTTTCTTTTCTATTTGGAGTAAAAGCTCATTAAAATATTATGAAGCACATAGCATAATTATGTGGCAGCATTCACCAATGAATAACATCTGTAGTAATGTGTATGTGTATTTATATTACAGTAAACTTGAGTTCAGTCACCTTCCCTCCAATACTCCCTCCCTTCCCGATTTTGCCTCTGTTCTAAAATTCTTTGTCTTGAATAGAGCACTAGGCTAAATGGGAAGTATATGGGCTCCAGTACCACAGTACAGGCATTGTTGAGGAGCTCTCTGTACTCACTGAGCGCCAAATGTTATTATTCCATCATTAGCCTGTAGTTCATGCCAGTGTAAACTGTACTGTGCTAAATGCCTCCAAACCTTACTTGCTCCTTTTTATTCGGGTTATTTTTAAAATCTATCTTTTTCTTGTTCACTATCTGGCACTGGTGTAAGCTGGAAAGTGTATCCAATGCACACCCAGTTTTCAGAGCTGTCCTTTTCGCTCCTCTTTACGTTATTTCACTTGCACTAAAAACCCAAGAACCTTGGGTATAATAAAAACGTTGAGAGCTTGCCTATACCACAAATATTTGGGTAAAGCACATGGGGCAATTTTGCCAGACTTCTCTTATTTGTTAAACTGAGTTAACTGTAACGTGATTCCAAAAAACTGCCTTTAGAAAGAAAGAAAAGGCTTATAACACCAGAGAGATAATTACCACAATCTGTGTTACAGAAAATGCCAAACAAAGGAGCACAAACTCATTTTGTGTGTGTGTGTGTGTGCATGCGTATATGTTTTCTTTTATTTTCAGCAATTTATATAAACATGTAAATATTCTATAACACGACCTGTGGATAAAAAAAAAAAATTCAAGCCCAGTCCTCTACAGACATAACAAAAGTACTCCATGGAGTGGGGAATGAATGGAAATTTTGCGAGGTTGAGATCTTTTCAAGACTGAGTGCTCTCTTTCTGTCTCCTCTCCCTCTTTTTTCTATCTGACACCACCCAAGAGCTGCAGTACCAACCAGTTGCCAAGAATCTGACATCCACCTACCCTTCACTTAAAGCTGTCAATCTCTTTTTGCACACATAAATAAGGTTCAATTTGAAAAGAAATTAGGTTCTAGAACCTGGCATGATGATTCATTTCCACCAAATGTTCTTTCTGGGTTTATTGCACTATCTTCCTCATGTTATTATTGAATATTGTTCTTCTGGATGGGTTTTGTAGATAAGACTATTCCCAATTTTCCTTCTTTTCTTGCCAGTTGTTTCTAGATCTAAATGACTTTACCTACACAATTATTAACACACGGGCATGTATACATAAATAGTAATAATCATTGCCTGTGTGTGTGTCTTTGTGTGTGCATAAACAAATATACACCCACACACATATTTTCAGTTTCCGAAGCCCTAGTTCTTTCCCCATAAAAGAATTTGTGTTCCCTAATGCAGTTAGTGCGCTTTATGAGAGAGAGAGCAGAGAGAGAGAGAGAGAGAGAGAGAGAGAGAGAGAGAGAGAGAGAGAGAGAGAGAGAGAGAGAGCCTTCAACATTTCCTTGTTTTATGTTTAGAAGAAGTGAACCTTGCAGGTCTGACCTAAGCTCTTTGGTATGCTTCAGTTGAGCCCAGATTATAGACCGTATGTTTCGAAACTCACATCACCCAGCTTTCTCCCCCCTAAAAACGCATCATCATCACCATAATTCCTTATTTAAATTTCATCTGGACTTTTTTTGACAGCCCCAGCTGACCCCATCGTTTCCTTCTCTTATTACTAACATGCCTCTCCCCACACGCACACACAGTATGACATTTTTCAAAGAGAAGGGAAAAAAATTAGGGGTTGCTTTCCATTCAGATGTAGACATATTGTCACTAAAACAGCAACAAGGGGACACAGACAATGAATCAGGTCTCTGAAGAAACCAAACATAACACATCACTTAGGTGCATGTAAGGATAAACCCATGAAGACCTCGAAATAGGATTTGGCATTAAAACTATCCTGTTGAGCCAAAAGCCAGCCAGGGCATGGAAGCTTGTTATTATGACTTGCTCTGTGAGTAAGACCCACAGGGAGGGTGTGAAGACTGCTTAGTATAAAGACTATTCAGAATACAGGAATACTGAGATTATACAAGGCAAATTCTGACCATCTCTAAAAAGTAACCACAGGCACAATTCAAATTCAGTTTGAACATTATCACTTAAAGATTGATCACTGAGATCTCCCTAGAAAAACGTACAAATGCTGATCAGTGGATGGAAGACACTTTGGAGGATTAATATTGTATTTGGATGAAAAGGTGAAAATGCACTGTTATTTCAAAGAAGGGGAGCAAAACTCAGATGTTTTGAAGCTTAGGCTAAGATAGCAAACCCCAAACTTAGATGGCTATTATTCAAATTTCTTAGTCATGTTAGCATCTCTGCCTCTGTTTCATGCTTTCTTCACAAGCCAGGAAAAATCTATCTTCCTCCATCACCTAGTGCATTTGCTATTTTTCTTATTTATTTCTAGCTTTTTTCTGGATACCTCATATTCAAGTCACTCCAGTCAGTGTTCCTCTTTCTTGATTCTTCCTTCATCTTGGCCTTATGTCTGTTCTCTATGTTTACAAAGGTCTGTGGTAGGTTTTGGGAAAGGAACATTGAGTTAAAAGCACAAGAAACTCAGTGCTTAGTAAATGTTTGTTTAGTTGAATTGCTGACTTTTCTTAATGTGGGCTCAAAAAGAGACATTTTGCTCCTTTGTCTTCTTCCAAGGGTCTCTTTCTAAGAGGAGGTTACTCAAACAGTGCCCCTACTGAAAATGCTAGCGTCAAAATGTCCAGTATCAGCCTCATGAAGCTTTTCTGTGGTTTAAAAATAGTCTTTAAAAAAAGAAAAGAAAATCAATTCCTTAACACTTACGTAAAAATTAGATGGGGTGAATAAGGACCCACTCTTTGACAGTACAAGTAAACTCAGTAGTGTTTTAACATTAACAAAAAGTTCCTCTTTGACTAGTAAGTATAATAATCTTCCCAATGGCAAGGGACCATATTTTCATACTGAAGTATTTAATTGAAGTATGTAAAAGTGACCCTGGGTTCTTGAACACTCTAGAAACATCTACAATGTTGGAAATATTTCTAAGGTGACCCCAGTGAATCTATCAGCAAATATTTAGCAAGCACTTGCCATGGACAATGCCTGGTGCTTAGTGGGGGAAATAAACACAAAGGCAAAAGTAAAACAAACCCTTCCCTCAAGATGCTTATTTTACACTATTAGGAATGCATGGACATAATTAGATATGTATGTATGCTTATGTGTATATATGTATACATGTGTATATTCACATATGTAAATTTATTTGTGCATGACTTAAAGCTATTCCCCAACTGATAAGTGGTCAAATGTTATAAACTGCTCCCAAAAGAATTATAAGGTATTAACTACCATAAATTACCAAATTATTAAGAGAAATGAAAATAGAAAAAAAAACACAATGTCTTATTTCACACTCAGGAAACTGGAAAAGATAACAAAGGATGTGAAAAGTCAATGATGGGTTGTGGGAAGATAGATATATTAATATCCTGTAGATTGAATTATGAATCAGTAAAACCACTTGGGAAAGAAACTTGAAATTATGCAAATAAAGTGTTTAAAATGTCCATACCTCTTAAATCAAAGATCTACTAGGTATCTAGGTATATGATCCTGGAAGACCACCAATTAAAAAAAAATCAGTCTTTACATAAACTAAAATGCTTATAGCAACAATGTTTTATGGATCAAAGAACTGGAAACAAATAAATGCTCATTTTTTTGGGAAATAGCAAAAAAATGTGTTAGATACTTGAATTTTATGTAATATTACTGTGCTATAAGAAATGATAAATATGATATAATAAGAGAAGAAAAGAAGAATTTATAAGAATAGATGAAAAGGGAAAAAGAGCCAAGAAAACAATATATGCAAGACTATAATAATGTAAGTAAAAAATGACAACTAGAAAGCAATGGAAAATTAATATTACAAAATTATAAAGAACAAACATGGCCCCAAAGAAGAATTATAGAGAAATATAGTCCTCGCCTTCCTTTACAGTGAGGGAAGGTCCATGGATATGGAACATTACATAAGTTTTCATATTTTTTGATGTATTGGTTGTTATTCTCATTTTCTTCTCTTATTTTTTCTTTTATAAATTATTTGTTAAATGTGAAGGCTTTTTAAGTGGAAGGAAGAAAATGGAAGAATTTTAGACACTATAAAAACAAAAGATAGAAATATAATTTTATTAATTTTTTAAAAATGTAATTATTTAAAGTAATTTTAAATGTAAAGAAACCTAAGGCCTGAGATTCCAGGCTATATAAATTCCACTGGAATTCTCCTATGAAATTTATTCTTTCAAGAAAAATTCTGGTAGAGATAGGAATAGAGCTTACATTGACCCTTTGTCAAAGGAATAACATGAAAGGGAAAAGAAAACCTATTGCCCTGTTTTCACTTGGGATGGGATCCTTGTGTTCATCTACTTTTCCTCTTCATTTTTGGGAGGAATGACTTTCCACTGACTTGCTAGAGGTTACATAGACAGCAAGTAGAAGAATCCCCATTCAAACCTAGACTATTGGCTCCAAACCGAGCACTCTTTCCAAATCCATTATGTCTCCCATTTCTATGAAAAATAACACTTTAAAAAGATGACTAACTTTGAAGTGCTAATATTCAAAAAGGAAAGATAATATAATCCTAACCCAGCTTCTTTCCTTGATATATAAATGCTGCTCTATTCCTAGCTTATATGTGACATACTGGCATATTTTCCTAGCCATGTATTGTTTGGATCTCCTAATAAAAAATCTAACTAATGTTATCCTCTTGGATTTGGAAAGGCATTTAGTGATTCACCAAAACTCCTTATGTTGCAAATGAAGAAGCTGAAGCCTGGGGTATGAAAGTGACCTGTCTATGGTCAGAGGGAGAGGTAAATAGCAGAATCCAGTGAGAGTCTATCTTTTATTTGCTTGATGCCTGGAGGATGACTGAGTCTGCAAAAGGATGTTTTCTAAGAAAACAAATACTAGAAGTAAAATACAATCCTATCTGATAAAAATTGCTTTCTAAACTTCACTACATCTCAGCTAAATGTTATATGATTGCTAGTCTTTACAGACAATTATAGATTTCATTCTTAAGTCTTAGAAATCACTTGGATTAGATTTTATTCACAGTGATGCCAGAGATTCAGAGCTAGAATTGACTTCAGAGATCATCTGGCAAAATCCTACAACAGGGGTCCCCAAACTTTTTACACAGGGGGCCAGCTCACTGTCCCTTAGACCGTTGGAGGGCCAGACTATTAAAAAAAAAACAAAAACAACAAAACTATGAACAAATCTGTGTGCCACTGTCTGGGATAGCAGAGGCTGCAGTGCTGGCTGTGATGGGTCACACCTTGCACAGACCCATCACCGCCACCACTATACCGAGCATATACCAGGCAGCAGTATACACAGTGCAGAATCCCCTCCCCCAGATTGCTGCTCACCATGCTGATGTCTTCCATTGTGCAGCCACATAATCCTTTGTGCAGCACCTCATTCTCCTTCAGTTACTCTCATAACAAGGGTCCACGCAAAGGATTATGTCACCGGAAGTCGTACTGTACTTGAGCACCACCACATACAGTGCTCCTCTCACTGACCACCAGTGAAACAGGTGCCCCTTCCGGAAGTGTGGTGGGGGCCGGATAAATGGCTTCAGGGGGCTGCATGTAGCCCATGGGCAGTAGTCTGGGGACCCCTACCCTACAACTTTACAATTGAGGAAACTGAATCCCAGAAGACACACAAGTAGTAACTATCAGAGCCGAGACGGAAACAAAACCTCCAATTTCAGTGATCTTTCAAGAACAGTGTATATAATGTATATCTCACATAGAAGAAAACGTTTAAATGCAGAAGCTACAAGATAGATTCAAGATATGTCTAAATATTACCAACTATGAAGTTGAAAATTGGGAAAAATGAAAAATTCATGCAGTCTCTCAGAAGCTTCCAAATATAGATCATCCTAAAATTAGAAACAGATTATATTCTCAATGTCTCTAAGTCAGTTGTTTGGAACTCAGAAGCCATTTTCTGATAGAAACAATGTTATAAATAATGATGAGATACCCAAGAAGTCTATTTAACTCATAATTTAGCTCAGCTATGATATTTGTGATTGTAGTTTTGTATTATTTTTATAGGAAGAAAGGAGGTTTGAAATTAAAGACTTTGATCATACATAACTCAAACTCAAGTGGATTGCCCATGGAGGAATAGTGAGAATCAGAGACACAACCTGAACCAAACTCAACATCCAGCACTCATTGGTTTCTACTTGTGCCTCCCAAAAGAATTTCACAGGGGAAAGAGAACATGGTCAGAACTTTGCTATGCTTTGGTCGGGGCTTGGGGGGTCAGGGAATTTGTAATAGTGACTGACTCCATTGATCTCAGACAGAAGCTCTGGTGGCTAGTGTTCTTGGGATCATAGTGTAAGAATCAGGGCTCATTGGTAAAGTAGAGAAAGAAGGGGATGGAAAAGTGGTAGAATGAGGCTAGCTTCAAAGGTAGAAAGGTAGAATGGGTTGGAGAACTGGCAAGTGATCAGCAATGTTGAGTGGAAAGAAATCCCCAACAACAGTGATGGGTGGACATGGTTTTCCTAACAAACACAAGAGGACACTTCATCCTTCTCTAAATGTTCTTCCTTGATGGCAAAAAAAAGGGCAGCCTCTGGGCATCACTTTCAGAAAAAATTCTAATTATCTTAGTACACAGCCTGTTCCCATCCATGATCACTGACTCCCACAAAAGGACTAACTCAAGCCAGTCCCAAGTTTCTTATCCAGGAGTATACTGCTAAATATTTAATGACGAACTCTCCAAAACACAGAACACACTTTTAAGTTTAATCTGCATTATTATTATTCTCACCATCATTTTCTTATGTCCAGACAGCCAATAAAAGAGTTAATCTCACCTGGATTTATAAATTTTCTGATTTCCAAGGTATAAATGCTTACAGCAATCAATTTTTGCCAGTATGATTGGCTTTAGCACACCTCTGCTATAACCACTTGCAGATATAGACTAGAGATACCTCTGCTTCTAGGACTATGTCTCTTCTCTACTGAAAATTTCACCCAGGAGGGATTATCACATTTATAGAAGAGAAATAACCCCAGACAATTTCAGAACAGAGATGCTAAAGGTATTAGATCCAATATAAGTATCCTAGCCACAGAATACCAGAGAGCTAGCCCCTCTGAAGTTATCTTTCTTGGTAAAAGAAAAACAGGGTTCGGGTAGGAAGGACTGAGGCCCTAAGTAGATCACCAGCTTCAGAGAATTCTCTGATGCTGGTAAATATAGCCCAAAGCTAAATGTTTCAGGTAGGGGCACCAGCTTATTAGAACATAGTCCCAGTTGTGCCTCATGTGTGACTGCTTTCAATTTGCCTGTATTTCACCCCCTTTCTCTTTCTCAGCTGTGACAGTGGCTCCCTTGACAATTTCTGATTGGTGGGTATGGTCCAAGTCACACCTGCCACACTTGCACTCTTGAGCCTCAGGCCATCTCTGCTGTGGGGCTGCCTCTGTTGTCAGCTGCAAAAACTCCGAAACACTGATTTGTAGATACAATAAAACCCTGATTAACTGGAATTTTCTTGCACTCAATTTTTAGAAGAGAGACAGATGACATGAAGCAGTACAAAAAGGCACTGGGCTGAGAGAAAGAAAATCTGGATTCTAGTCCAACTTTTCAACTACCTCCGTGGCCTTGGGAAAATAATTTAGCCTTTCGAGGCTTCAGTTTTCACATCTCAGACATGAGAGGCTTTTGCTTAGGTGATCTTTAAGGGCTATTCTAACTCAAAAATGCCATGATTTTATGGCAGGGATTTATTCAGAAAATGAATCCTCAGAGTATGGATTGTGGCATGGACAGGTAGACTGGTGGGAGTGAGGGCTGGCCAGTGAAGGCCCTTACCTATTACTCAGCTTCCAAGTCTGATCTCTCATTGGACAGTCCTGCCACCTGTCCAAATTTTTATTAAGCTTTGACAAAATTTCTTAACTTTTGACAGTGACACCCCTAAAAGATGAGGGGAGGGACCAGGAGGCCATGTCATAAAATAAACTATTGTGGACCTCATAAAGATTTCTCTGTTGAGTGTTCCCCATGCCCTAGAATGTGAACATTTTAGCAATGTGACTTTTATGTCTAGAGAAGCACAAAGACACACATGGAAAGGAACCCAGGCACCCCTTTGGCCACACTCTCTACCATGAAGAGGCATCATCTGTTTTTCATTCTTTTCTCTCCTCCCCAGACCCTGCTGTTCTGCAGAAATGCTAGCAAGTAGGATTTCTACAAATATCATGGTTTTGTTTTGAATCTGCTTGATGCAGACAGCCTCAATGCAAGAGATGGGGTACTAGAGCAATCTGTGGCCATTGCCCACAAACTTCTTTGTTGTATGATCCCCAATCACCTACCTTGGTATCTGTGGTAATATGTTTTGTGGTATAATCATAATTCTTTCCCTTAATGAATCAGAAGCTCCACAAACTTTCCAATCATAAAAGGAAACGTTAGTTATTTCTACTATGCAAAAAGTACTAATACAAGAAAGTTGACTAATTTATTTTATCAAGAATCTGAACAAAGGTAGCTTATTTCAAGCCATCAGTGTAACAATGTATCCCAGGTTTGGGTGACAAGTTCATGATGAAGTCCAATGTCTTGGCTGCCTAGAGGTCTAAAGATATTGGAATTTGAAAGCAACTTGAAGCCTTCCCCATAAATATGCATGATAGAGGAGTGAACAACCTAGCAAAAGTCACAGCACACATAGGACCACCAAATCTCCCAGGTGATGTCATTCAAACCTTTTAAAAGTTCCAAATTCTAGACACGCATTAGGAGCACCACCCATTGGGCTTCTTTGAAGGGAGGCTGGTACGACAGGAGTGAAAAATCTTGTTGAAAACATGACTATAGCTAAGTGACTCAAGGAGGCAGCTAGGTGGCTCAGTGAATAGAGAGCCAGACCTGGAGTCTAGAGGTCCTGGTTCAAATTTCACTTCATATACTTCCTAGCTTTGTGACCCTAGGCAAACCAGTTAAACCTCATTGTCTAGCCACTCTTCTTTCTCAGAACAAATACATAATATTGATTCTAAGACCTAAAGTAAGGATTTTAAAAAATTATGCCTTTCCTTTGCCTTAGATCTCAGATAATTGGACTTAGGAGAGAGAAGCCATCACAGGCTTGATGCTGGTGGAGCTAATCTAGGAGAACTAGATGAATTTTAAGAAGCCTAAATTTTGATTTCTTTGATGGCGTCTTTCTGCCTGCAGGTTTCAGAGTAATTGAATAGAGAGAAATGGTGAAATTTAACGTGCTAAAAAATAACAGACCATATGATGTTGGCCAAGCTAATGAATATTGTTAGCAGAGATGGTGACAGAGTGCTGAACTTAACACCAGAGAGTGTCTTTATGCTTCAAACATGGTTTTGACTGTTTTACCCATAGGGTACATTTTCCTGTTGCTGACAATAACTTGCTGGAGAAGCATAAGCAAATCTGAGGGATGGGAAAAGGTGGGACAATAAAAAAAGGATTCTTCTGGACCACGTCCCCTGCCTTAGGACACTGTATGCATAGTCCCTTCCATAACTAGTTTAGTAAGGGTCTGGGTACATGTACATGGAGAGTGAGGCAAAATGCCTCTTGGGTTCACTGAATTCATTATCTACTAGGATCCTGTGATTATTTTTTTGTATGTTGTGGCAATAGTTGAGAAGCATTGGTGAAGCTGAAGAACCCAAGGATGAAACAGAGATGGTGTACTGTAAAATTTGAGAATATCGACCTTTGGCCATTTGGGGGATCCCCCATTATAGTATTTCCATTACTAGCTAAGTGATCCCTCAATATAGTATGGACCAATAAATACACTTACTTTATTCTTTCCAGTGGCTGAATTCTAGCAATAATATGTCAGTAGATATTTAACAAGTATTTAAGGAGCATCTAATATAAGCTTAGACTCTAAGGATATGAGTAGAAAAAATGAAATAATGCTCATTGGAAATGAAATTACTTCCTGGGTGTTGGAGAAACAAATAAGGAAACAAACCTTATTCACAAGGAGCTGACATTCTATGACCAAGGAGTAAAAGCAGAGATGAGAATATCTTTTCTGACTGTCTTTTAGTGTAGTCAATATGCCATATAGCTGTCTCAAAGAGATGAAAGCATTAAGTGAGAAAGTATTGATATAAAAATTTAAACAATGAAGAATTTTACAAAACAGGACTGTTGGCCCAACTAAAATATCTGAGCATCTGCTATACACTCATAATTTACAGTTATCAAGAACCATGGGGTGAACTCAGATCCTGTTCCTCCTCTCCCCAACACCCCAACAGCTTTAAAAATACTTTTATAAAGGATGGAGAGAGAGAGAGAGAGAGAGAGAGAGAGAGAGAGAGAGAGAGAGAGAGAGAGAGAGAGACAGAGACAGAGAGAGACAGAGAGAGATTTCTCACTTGTAGGTTCATTATAGTCCAAACCAGTATTAGTTTGAAGTTAAACTACCTTATACTATTAATAGCATCCATCTTTAAGCCACTATAGCAACTAAATCCTCTTGCCCTCAATTGAATTTGGCATAATTCTGTTTTATAGAAGTATGACAAAGTTGATTTGTGCATGTTTTTAAAAATCCTTTCCCTGAACACCAAAATTATTATTTATATGCAACTCTGACACTATCAATACTGGTTCCTCCCAATCTATAAATCTCTTAGAATATTGTGATATCATCTAAAGGAATATTCTATAAATTTAATAGCCAAGTAATCCATTTTCCACTCTTTCCACATACTTATGTTAGCTCTAATATTGAAATTCAGTCAGAAACAATGTCCTGGAAATTCCATGAAATCAGCATGCTAAATGGGAGGCAAACGCTACTATGTACTGAATTTGGGCCATACCCAATCTATCTCTATATTTTTTAGCTAATTTTGTAATCGATCCTGTAGGATATAAAGAAGGAAAAGGTCAAATAGAGACTGTAAAGAAATTCAGATGAATATATGTGTAGTTCACATATATAATCTGGGTAAGGAGGTAGTAGACTAAGTAAATATGAATTAATATCATGATGACATAAAAGGTCAAAAACATATTTCTTTAAAGTCAAAGATGTAGAGGAGTATTTCTTATACACCAAAATATTCAGTTTATTCTATTCTAGGGAGTGAAAAGTGGCAGCTAACTGGTAAGATGAATAGAATGATGGAGTTAGAGTCTAGAATACTTGAATTTGAATTCTGCCTCAGATACTTATTGAGAATGAAGTGAGTCTCAGTTTCCTCATCTATATAATGGAGATAATAATGGCACCCATATCATTAGAATATTATGAGGATCAAACTTAATTTGTATATATAATACATGAATATATAGACACCTTTGTAACATGTATGTGTATTTATATTTAATATATACAAAGCCTTTCACCAAAAATGCAAGTAGTTGCTAGCTATTATTTTTGTTATGAGATCCAAAGTATCTGGATTCATTACAAATAAATCAATATTCCTTAAAAGATTTGTAACATAGCTCTAATTCCAATTAATGTCCAAATTGTTGCTTTCCTCCATTCTTTTGTTTTTTTTTCCTCCTAGTTCCTTAATTTTATTCAACATGACAAATTGCATAAGAATGTGTCATATTCTTTTTTTTTCTGATTCAGCCACTACAGCACAATTTATTCTATCAGGCAAAATGGGAATGGATTCCTTCTAATACTCCTACTTCCCAAAGGAAAAGAAATCATTACTTTTCCTTTACTTCAAAGAAATCCAAGCCATTAAAATAGATCCTACATTGAAATCAGGTGAAAGTGCTTCCAGTAGAGGTTAAATATGTGTGAACTTGGGAAATCTTGCAGAATCAGTTCCTATTTCATGTGGAGTTGAATAGATTGAATTACCATTTCAGGACTGGAACCACAGAAGCCCAAAGAGGCTCTGGGGCCCAAACCAGGAACAATGAGTTTTTGTCTACAAGGAGTCTATACTTGGGCTTATAGGCACAAACATGTGTGGTTTGAATGTACGGGCTTTGTATGGCTAGGAATTTAGCTTCATTTGAGTGTGTGTAAATTCTGTGTGTGTGTGTGTGTGTGTGTGTGTGTTTAGAGGTTCAATCCAGAAAACAGATTGATGGCTAGTACATGCTACAGCATGAGAAATCATGAAAATCCTTTTCTTTTTCTCTGTGCCTTTAAAAGTGACAATCCATTGCATGTGGAATGTGTTCTTTCCCCAACCAGAAACACATAAAAAGTGAGCTGATACCCCACATTTACAAGAAAATGGTGTGAAAGTGGGTAATGTATCCCCACGTCAGATTTGCTGGGGAAAACTGGGAAAGAGAAGGTGATAGCCAGATGACACTGCTAGAGAGATTCCTTCCAGGGCTTGCACATCTGGATTGTGCAGCTGCCAAATATAAAGCAGGCACTTCTATTTGCTCCAGCTTGGAATTAAAATTTGTAGAAGCGGAACATGTTCTGCAACACCACCAACAGTATGAAAATAAGAGACAGGACAGAATATTTGCCCTGTTTTTATCCAGTTGCCAGCACAGTATGTATGCTCATGACTGATTAGGGTGGATTCATTTAAGCTCAGGTTATAACAGAAAAAAAAAAGCCCAAGAGGGTTAGGCATCCTATCTAGGGAAATCCTACATTATTACTATCCAGAGAATAATGAAACAGCAGTTTGTCAGAAGGTCTTTGTCTGGCATACGGAGAGAAACATGGCTATTTTTAATGATGTTAGAAGGTATTCCCTGTCTCCCCAAACCCATCAGAGCGGAGGGCTTGAGGGAAGTGTGAGAAGCAATCTCCCATTTTATGAGACATGTAGAAATTTGTTAAAAGCAGAACTTTTGTCATATTTTAGAATAATTAAGTTTTCTTTTGTCTGTCAGGTAGGAAGAAAATGTTTTAATCACAGAGCATATACTTGCGCCAGAATTGAAAGTATGCTTTCACAAATGTCTGTGGCATCCATGGATAATAGGTATTTGGCGGCAGGTTTGCATCTCAGATTTCCTTACTGAATTTCTTTCCAGAACAGTCTTTGATATTGAAACTGACAATGAAGTTTTAAAGGGATCGAGACTAAAGCTTCCTAGAGACTTGTGCAGTGGCTACATGGGGAATAAGACTTCCAAGATGTGTAAATCATGCTCAGTGATGCCCAAGCACCGTCCTCATTCTGGACTCATGTTGTACCATGTCTGTGAAGTCAATGTGTCATGGCAGAAAGGGAGCTTAACTAGCTTTGGAATCCAGAGTCCTCATTTTCATTCTGGATCTTAAAACTATGAGTGGTATGATCATAAACTAATCTCTCTGAGTCTTAGTTTCTTCATTTATAAAAAGGGAATGGCAATACCTGCCTCATGAAATTGTTGTGTAGAAATTATATATTTGTTTTTCAGTCATTTCAGTCTTGTCCAGTTCTTCAGGATCCCCATTTTGGGTTTTCTTGAAAAAGATACTGGGGTGGTTTCCCATTTCCTTCATCTTACAGTTGAGGAAACTGAGGCAAACAAGATTAGTGACTTGCCCAGAGTCATGTAGCTAGTAAGTGTCTGAGCCTGGATTTGAATGCATGAAGATGAGTCTTCTTGACTCCAGGCACAGATCTCTATTTATTCACTGTGCCACCTAACTGCCTAAATCTTAAAATGCTATATAAATGTGAGTTATGATGATGTCAATAACATTTATAAGGTCAAGTAAGTAAAGGAAAGAATGGAGAAACTGTTTAGTCATTTGAGTATTTAAAAATTTTCAAACCTGGCTAAGTAAGGTTCTCCACACCTATATTTTCTTTAATGAAATGTATTTATCTTGCATTAATCTGACAATTAATTTAACTCTTTCTTTTACTTTGCCAATGTGAACATGTGCAGTCACAATCTTTCACACAATAAGTTAATGCCAAAATGGTTTGAAATTGACATAGAGTGTTGATTCTAGCATATAATGTGTCATCCTAGGTGAATCACTTAATCTTTCTGGACTTGTTCCTCACCTATAAATGGGGCTGGGTGGAGCTCTAACGCCTCTTCCTATCATTGTTAGTTTAACTTTCCTGAAAATATTAGGCCACTAGCTCCTACTTCTCTTTTTTCTGAACCCTTCAAAATCTTCTTTCTCTAAATCTAGAGTGTGTGTTCGACTGTGCACAATTTGCCTCTCCTTATTCAGGAATTCTTTGAAGAAATAGTCTCTTGTCCCTAAAGATCCTATTGTTTCTTCAGTAATGAGAAACTCTTTGTTGGTCAGAATCAGATCCAGAATAGCAAGTTCCATTGTTTCTTTCTTCACTTTTTAAAGGATGAGTATCATGAAAACAAGCTACCTTGCTAGTTTTAATTCCCACTGTTTATGTAATGGAGGATATAGAATCATAGCACCTTGCCTTGCACAGAGCAGTTATTAAAGAAATGTTTTTTGAAATGAATTAAATACTTATACTACCTACCTACATTTAACTGTTTACATATGCTCTAGATTATTTGGGTTGCTTATACAAGCTGATAAGAATTAGATTTTGCCAAAAATGCCAAGCTTTAACTTGCTTATGGGTTTCACTTGTTGCGAAAACTATCCAAGAACAAGTACAATAGTTGAGTCGATGTTATCACACTTTGTGTGTTGTTGAGTTGGGTTTTTTCCCCCAAAATAAGCATTTTCTTGTTTTGCTAAAGGAAGCCTCTCAGAAATAGTCACAGTCATAGTGCTACTGGGATTTAGAGGTTTTGCATTAAAGAGGATTAAAGATATGCTTAAATGCTTTGATTTTTAAAAGGTTTTTAATAATAATAACTAGCATTTATGACACGTTAAGGTTTGTAAAATACTTTGTAAATATTATCTCACTTGTAAATATTATCTCACAATATTATCCCTGATATATAGGTGCTAGTATCATCCCCAATTTACAAATGAGGAAATGCAGATGGAGGCAAAGTGACTCAACCCAGCATCAAGCAACTGAACAAATGTCAGTGGCAGGATTGAAACTCATGACACATTTTTAGAACCACTGTTCTAGATGTTCAAGTTGGTGGATGATATTAAGATCCTCGTACTATACCCCATGTACTCTTATCTATGTTCTTCCATAAATGCTCCACAGGGCTATACATTTAACTTCCAAAGCTAGAAGCCTCTAAGCATAAGACTGACATGGAATATAGAGCAATGAATCAATTGGTAGTCAAGGGGTTAGGTGTTTGTTTCAATTCTGTCCCAGGCATTTATTAACTGTGACCCTGGACATGTCCACCTCTAAGTCTTAGGCTCTTCATGGATAAAATGGAATTGCTAATACCACTGACCTCACTGAGTGACTGAAAGGATCAAAAAGATGATGTATAAAAAGAACTGAAAATTTAGGACATTACGTAGATGTGAGCTATAATTATGGTGTGATAATAGAATTTAAAAAAGTCATTAAACTTTGAAATCCAATTTTGGAATCCAAAGAATCTTTAGAACTTACCTACTCCAATTCATAACTGAAAAAGAACATACAAAACAACAAACTCCACAATGATCACCTAGTCTTTTCTTGAAGACTTTTAGCATTATAGAGACCACTAGGTGTCTAGGCAGCCCATTAGGCTTTTGAACATCTGCCTCACTTTAGCATGGATCTCTATGCCTACTTGGATTTGGTCTGGCTAATTAAGCCATCTTTGTCTTATTTTTTAAAAAGAGATTAAAAAGTTAAACACCAGTACAACAATTAAGCCCCCCCCCAACCATTAACATTTAAATAAATGAATTCCAATTCTTAAATGTCATAACTTTTCAGTTATTTTAATTTTCCATCAGGACTCTTTCTTCCCATTTATTCTGCTTCACTTTTCCTCATACATAACTGTAATCATTGTATATTTTATTACTCTGATTCTGGTTTGCCTTCTTCATTTGACATTGTTTCATAAAGCTCTTACTAAAATTCTTTGTATTTCTCATACTTGTATATTTCATTCCCTATTGTTAAAGGTTTAGGTTTATTCTTTCCTCAACCACAAATAATGCTAATGTAAAAATTTTTAAATATTTGAACAGATCATACCTATTCATTGTGATAAAATATAACATTCTTGGGGATATATTTCCAAAAATGTAATTATTAATTTCATAACCATTTTCTTTCCTGACATTTCTACTTCCTCCTTTAAGAGTTAGAATGTAATTGTTTTCCATCATTAATGGAAAAAAGTGATTTGTTATAGAAATGCTGACATCTTTCCAATTTTTTCCCCTTTGTTGTCCTTTCAGTTTCATTGTTAAACACTCTTGGGAGGATCTGGCTTAATTGGGTCTCATGCCAAGCTTTTTTCAAACTTGTTTTCCCTTCTAATGCTTCTTGCTGTTTTATGAGGCAATACTGTTCATAATCTCCCAACATCCAGCTCTATTAGCTTTTTAAATAAGTTTATATTAAAAACTAGTGTTGCCCTTGGCTTCTATGTCTACTTAGCAAGTGTTTGCTTGTTGAAGTAAATTTTAGTTTCATTTGCCCTCCTCTTTGTGTCAGTTGCTTTGCATTGGTTTGACATCGATAGCACATGATGGTAGTCAAAGCTGATTTATTTTCCTGTTCTATCACCCATTTGTTATTTCAGTGTTACTAGTTCATTTAGATCAGGTCGGAGCTGTTGTAACAGCACATCATATTTTCTCATCTTTCCCCCTTTTTTTTCCAAGTTAGCCAAGTCAGATTAAATCAAGAAGCACTTACTAAGCACCTAGTTTGTGCCAGGTACTATGCTAAGTGTTGAGAATATAAAGATATGTAAAAATAACCCCTTCTCTCAAGGAACTCACCATCTAATGGAGTTCACAGTCTTTATCCCAACAAGTCAATTCTAGATTGACCAACTCTTTGGGAAATTGCTCTTACATGAGTGAATAATGTCTTTTCTGTCTGCCAAGATTTCCTCTTCATTAGAAGGCAATGCAGTGCAATGCAGTGGTCACTTTGGAATCAGCAAACTTGAATTCAAATCCTGGATCTGCCAGTAGTTTCATTACTTTGAACTTCAGTTTCATGACCTGCAAAATGAGGAGGTCAAACTAGATAAATCCTAAAATTACTTCCAGGCTTAAACCTATAATCCTATGAAGGCACAATTGTGTGTGTGTGTGTGTGTGTGTGTGTGTGTGTGTGTGTGTGTGTGTGCATGATTTTCCAATACCAGGCAAATTTCTTCTTGATGAAAACATTAATATGTCAGATATAATGACTAACAGTACTGCTAATTACAAAAATAATTTAGTGATAAAGCTTTGAAATCTATAAGTTTTGGGTCTCATTTGCTTTTTATTACTGAACCATATTTTCCAACATATTTTTTATTCTTCTTCTCTAGGCCCATCTTAACAACAAAGTCATAGAGTTTCTTTCTTAAAATACATTATTTTGTTTTAGTAAATCAAAATCAGCTAATGTTTTCATCCTCCCAATCCTACCCCCTCTCCAAATGAGTTTTCAAGCATGTGTCAACTTAGGTTAGAAAATATTATCTAGTTCTTCAAATAGAAAATATTTTCTAGTTCTTCAAATAGAAAATATTTTCTAGTTCTTCAAATAATTTTTTTTCTGTCACCTTATCGTCTGAAGAGAAGCAAATATTACTTTTTGGTCATTTTTTCCCCCCTAAGAGCACTCTAAGTCTAGTGGACCAATTATCCCATGAAATGATTTTTTTAGATTGTCTATGGGTACATAGTTAAACTAACTCTTCTAAATTTTTTTAAGAGCGCCTTAAGAGAACCTATGGCCTATCCCTCAATTTCTTCCATTTAACAGAAACTTCTTTCTGTTTTCTGGATTCATTTCTAGCAAGGACAGAGTTCAGTTCTTTTGAACTGAAAGTCAATATGTCAACTTGATAGTTATTAAAAGATTTCACATTTGTAGTACCAGAATGAATGTTAAAAATACTTTCGAAATAGTGTGATTCTTGTCACATTCTCTCTTTCCTGATACTTCCCTGATCATCATTGCTGAAGAAGCATATGCCCCAAAGCTGTTTTTGGTTTTAATTTGTTTCATGATTGGTCATGGCCAAAGACATGACAGAGCAGCTAGTTTACCAATAATGAACCTTTTAATCTTTAGCTAAGCTTGTTCTGAAGGAGTAGATCCAGCATGGCCCTGGGCACGTATTCATAACTTTTTTTTTTAATTTTTAAAGAGCATAGAATCTCTCAGAGCTGATATTCCATTGGAATAGCTTCTGAGAATCCAGTATTAATTCCCTGACAGAGTAATATCAAAGAACTGGACTATTACAGGAGTTATAATTAAATTATACTATAATTTATAATAGTAATATCATGACTTAATATTATAATAATATTAAGACTACTTGTTGTACTATCTCCAATAAGCATTAAAATCAATAATTTAGATTATTATTACCATACTCATAATACATTCAGACAGGATAATTCACTTGGATATTCTGTGTCTACCATGTTGGTAGTAAAGCACTCCTTCTGATTCTAAATTGCTTTACAAAATTTCCCTTGTAATTATCAAGTGACAACAAAGATGTACTTTGAAAGTCATTTAAGTGTCAGTAAGCAGTCAGATATTTTCAGTGCTCTTATTGATACTTCATATATCATTAGTCTCTTTATAGTCAACAAAACAATTATTAGAATTGTATTGGAATAACCCTTTAGGGAAATAAGGAGGAAAAGAGGTTAGGAGAAAATTATTATTGTTTCAGGCCTATAACAACTTGGATTTTTGATTATTCAAGTCTCCTTCACCTTAATTAGCACCATCCTGAGTTTGGCTGTAAACAACATTCACATTTAGTATTAAATAATCAACTAACAAATAAATTTAAGAGCCTACTATGTGCCATGAACTGTGCTAAATACTCAATAGTCAGCTAATGCAAATACTAGATGTCTTAAGAAAATGTTTTAATTTAAAAGGGAAATTGGTAGAAAGAATTTTAATTTCTCTATTCATCTTATAAAATGCACTTCTCCCTAAGTTCAAGCTTAAAAATTTTACTAAGTGAAGGTCCAAGAAAGAATCTAGAGTTTATAACTTCTGCAAAGAGCTGCTATGTAATACCATTTCCTTATTTCCTCTATTAAACATTATAAACAATATTAACTTACAGAGTACTAAGAGTGAGACATTCAGAAGTAGAAGGGATTTCAAGGAAGGGTGGCAAAAGCTATTTGAGAATGTTCAAATCTGGCCCTGAGGCTATCTCACTTTTACACAGAAAAGAGAACTCAGTAGCAAAATACTAACCAGAAACCAGCAGCATACAGAACATATGGCTCACACATCTAGGATCATAGAATGAAAAAGCCTCAGAATATAATTCTGGAATATTGATAATAATGACAATAATGAATGATAATAAATAATATATAATAATAATAACTTATATAGCCTTTGAAGGTTTACAAAATCCTGTATAAAGTGTTATGGAAAAAGATGTTCCATATTCATTATGACCAAAAGTAAGAAAAATTGCAATAGCCAGAAAGTCTACTGTTTAGAAGATTAGCTGGTAGCTTATAATCAGTTAGCAAATTAATTTTATACTCCCCAATAATTAGCTCTGTGAATCTTGTATCATAAAGACATTCTATTCATGGACCCCCAAAATGGCACTTGTTGAAAAACACACACTGTAATAATTAACCCAGAAATATGGAATATGGATAAGTATGGCCAAACCATTTTAAAAGAGAAAGTAGAATGTCGTTAATCTCCTGGAATAGTGCTGTTGTGTCTCCACCTTCTAAATAACAGCTGGAGAAAGCAAAGGAGGAAACTCCACTATTGGCATACCGTATCTGTGCCTTTTATATCTGATTTGGTCCCCAAATCACCCATTGAAATTGGTGCAGCTGGCAGCTGGTTTTGATTGAGAGTGTGTATTGCATTAAAGGCAATAGAGGTAGCCTGCTCCTCTACATCCAGCTCTACCTTTCCCCACACAAGAGGGAAGAGAATGCAACTAATTGCTTGTCTTAGGATTCCCTTTCTCTTTCAAAGAAAATCAGCTTGATCCTTTCAAAGTCACCAAGAAAAAGTTCCTTCTCCTAAATCCTTATCATTATCTTTCATTTTCCCAGTGGTTTTGGAGTTGGTCAGTGCTGTTACTCTGCTCCTTATCTTCTGGTTTTCTGCTTTCATGTAAGCATGGAATATAGAAAGGATTTTGTAAACCTTAAAAGGCTATTAAGTTATTATTATTATATATTATTTATTATCATTCATAGAAAGGTATGGCTTATTTTATAAATAGGCTCCTAGTCTTACATAGGTCTGAACTCATCATCATAGGAAGTATGGGATTAATAGAACATTATAACTGAATTCCACATTAACTGGTGATCTTTTAAAGTACCAACCAGCAAAACTGCCTTGAGATCTGTAGGACCTTTGTTCCCTTCCTTGAGTCTCACAAATAATACCTAAGCACCTTAAAAACATCCATTTTCATAATGGGAGATGCCATGACAATGGACCAAAAGCCATTAATATAATGTAAGATCAATGAGGGTAAGAACTATATCTTTGACTTCCGGTTAAGATGGCGGCTTAGAGAAAGCTAAAGCTCAGATCTCCGGAAAACCCTTCCCGACCGATCTCAAAATATAAGCTCCTAAGGCGCCGAAATTCAAAACGATCAACAGCACAGACCCTGGGAACCCTCCTCCTGGACCTGGACCCGGTTCAAAAGGTACGGCTCCCCTCAAAAGCCAGAACCCGAGATCCCTCGGACCTCAGGGGTAGGAGCGCAGAGTCCAAGGCTCCTGGAAGCCGCAGCCCGGCCTGGCTCAGAGAGCAGAACCCTCAGGGCCTTCTACCCGAGTCCCAGTGAAAGTTACTGCCTGGGGCTTCCGCTGCAGAGAGCTGGTCGAAAAAACAGCAACCCTCAGGGCGGGCAAGACAGCCTCACCAGCTGGATCCTGCTATCCAAGTCTCAGTGAAAGTCCTTGCCCTAGAGCTTGGGAAAGCTGCAGCCCATCCCCCCCGCAGGCCGATGAAACAGCCTCATGGCCAGCGATTCTGAAGGCAACTTCCTGAAAGCGAGCTGGGGGGAGAGTGTGGCCTCGTGGTCCGACCCTTCCATTCCAGCTCCAGTGAGGCATATTCAGTTTAACCCAGGGAAAGCTCATAGAACCATCTGCCCAGGACTAAAGCCTCGGATCACCAGAGATAAGAAAAGCTAATCCTCCACATTCAGAGATGACAAACTCCACAGAAGCACAGAAGCCCCAAAATACCAAGAAAAATAAGAAGAAAGGGGCGACTTTGGACACATTCTATGGAGCCAAAATACAAAATACAGAGCAGATAGAAGAAGATATACAAGAAAATTCTCCAAAATCTTCCAAAGGAAATAGAAACTCTCCACAAACCCATGAAGAATTTGAATCAGAAATGACCAAAAAGATGGAAGCCCTCTGGGAGGAAAAGTGGGAAATAATGCAAAAGAAATTCATGCATCTAAAAAACCAGTTTGACCAAACTGTAAAAGAAAACCAGGCTTTAAAGCAAGAACTAATAAAGCAAAGCCAAAACACCAAGAAATTAGAAGAGAACATAAAATATCTCACCGACAAGGTGATAGATCTGGAAAATAGAGGGAGAAGAGAAAATTTAAGAATAATTGGACTCCCAGAAAAGCCAGAAATAAACACCAAACTGGACATGGTGATACAAGATATAATCAAAGAAAATTGCCCAGAGATTCTAGAACAAGGGGGCAATACAACCACTGACAGAGCTCACAGAACACCTTCTACACTAAACCCCCAAAAGACAACTCCCAGGAATGTAATTGCCAAATTCCAAAGCTATCAAACAAAAGAAAAAATCCTACAGGAAGCCAGAAAAAGACAATTTAGATATAAAGGAATGCCAATCAGGGTCACCCAAGACCTTGCAAGTTCTACTCTGAATGATCGTAAGGCATGGAACATGATCTTCAGAAAGGCAAGAGAGCTGGGTCTCCAACCAAGAATCAGCTACCCAGCAAAACTGACTATATACTTCCAGGGGAAAGTATGGGCATTCAACAAAATAGAAGACTTCCAACTTTTTGCAAAGAAAAGACCAGAGCTCTGTGGAAAGTTTGATACCGAAAATCAAAGAGCAAGGAATACCTGAAAAGGTAAATATTAAGGAAAGGGGAAAAATGTTATCTTCTTCTTTTACTCAAACTCTCTTCTATAAGGACCACATTTATATCAATCTATGTATGCTAATATGTGGGGAAAATGTAATGTATAAATAGGGGGTAAAGAAAGACCAAATAGAATAATCGTTCTCACACAAAGATTCACATGGGAAGGGGAGGGGAAGAAAACTCCTATAAGAAGGAGAGGAAGAGAGGGGGGGGGGTTACTTAAACCTCAATCTCAGGGAAATCAACTCTGAGAGGGAAAAACATCCAGATCCATTGGGATTTTGAATTCTATCTTACCCAACAAGGGTAAGGAGAAGGGAAAACCAAGGGGGGGAGGGGGAGAGGGAGAACAAAAAGGGAGGGAAAGAGAGGGGGGAGGGGGAGGGAACAAAAAGGGAGGGACTAAAAAGGGAAACATCAAGGGAGGGGACAAGGGGGACTGATTCAAAGTAAATCACTGGACTAAAAGGTAGAGCCGAAGAAGAAAAGGTTAGAATTAGGGAAGGCAATCAAAATGCCAGGGAGTCCACAAATGACAATCATAACTTTGAATGTGAATGGGATGAACTCACCCATAAAAGGTAGACGAATAGCAGAATGGATTAGAATCCAAAACCCTACCATATGTTGTCTTCAAGAAACACACATGAGGCGGGTTGACACCCACAAGGTCAGAATTAAAGGATGGAGTAAGACCTTCTGGGCCTCAACTGATAGAAAGAAGGCAGGAGTGGTAATCATGATATCTGATAAAGCCAATGCAAAAATAGACCTGATCAAAAGGGATAGGGAAGGTAATTATATTTTGTTAAAAGGGACTCTAGACAACGAGGAAATATCATTAATCAACATGTATGCACCAAATAATATAGCACCCAAATTTCTAATGGAGAAACTAGGCGAATTGAAGGAAGAAATAGACAATAAAACCATACTAGTGGGAGACTTAAACCAACCATTATCAAATTTAGATAAATCAAATCAAAAAATAAATAAGAAAGAGGTAAAAGAAGTGAATGAAATCTTAGAAAAATTAGAATTAATAGACATATGGAGAAAAATAAATAGGGATAAAAAGGAATACACCTTCTTCTCAGCACCACATGGCACATTCACAAAAATTGACCATACATTAGGTCACAGAAACATAGCACACAAATGCAAAAAAGCAGAAATAATGAATGCAGCCTTCTCAGATCACAAGGCAATAAAAATAATGATTAGTAATGGTACATGGAAAACCAAATCTAAAACCAATTGGAAATTAAACAATATGATACTCCAAAACCGTTTAGTTAAAGAAGAAATCATAGAAACAATTAATAATTTCATCAAGGAAAATGACAATGGCGAAACATCCTTTCAAACCTTTTGGGATGCAGCCAAAGCGGTAATCAGAGGCAAATTCATATCCCTGAAAGCTTATATTAACAAACAAGGGAGAGCAGAGATCAATCAATTGGAAATGCAATTGAAAAAACTCAAAAGCGATCAAATTAAAAACCCCCAGCAGAAAACCAAATTAGAAATCCTAAAAATTAAGGGAGAAATTAATAAAATCGAAAGTGATAGAACTATTGATTTAATAAATAAGACAAGAAGCTGGTACTTTGAAAAAACAAACAAAATAGACAAAGTACTGGTCAATCTAATTAAAAAAAGGAAGGAAGAAAAGCAAATTCACAGCATTAAAGATGAAAAGGGGGACAGCACCTCCAATGAGGAGGAAATTAAGGCAATCATTAGAAATTACTTTGCCCAATTATATGGCAACAAATACACCAATTTAGGAGAAATGGATGAATATATACAAAAATACAAACTGCCTAGACTAACAGAAGAGGAAATAGAATTCTTAAATAATCCCATATCAGAAATTGAAATCCATCAAGCCATCAAAGAACTTCCTAAGAAAAAATCCCCAGGGCCTGATGGATTCACCTGTGAATTCTATCAAACATTCAGAGAACAGTTAACCCCAATACTATACAAACTATTTGACATAATAAGCAAAGAGGGAGTTCTACCAAACTCCTTTTACGACACAAACATGGTACTGATTCCAAAACCAGGCAGGTTAAAAACAGAGAAAGAAAACTATAGGCCAATCTCCCTAATGAATATAGATGCAAAAATCTTAAATAGGATACTAGCAAAAAGACTCCAGCAAGTGATCAGAAGGATCACTCACCATGATCAAGTAGGATTCATACCAGGGATGCAGGGCTGGTTCAACATTAGGAAAACCATCCACATAATTGACCACATCAACAAGCAAACTAGCAAGAACCACATGATTATCTCAATAGATGCAGAAAAAGCCTTTGATAAAATACAACACCCATTCCTATTAAAAACACTAGAAAGCATAGGAATAGAAGGGTCATTCCTAAAAATAATAAACAGTATATATCTAAAACCAACAGCTAATATCATCTGCAATGGGGATAAACTAGATGCATTCCCAATAAGATCAGGAGTGAAACAAGGATGCCCATTATCACCCCTACTATTTGACATTGTACTAGAAACACTAGCAGTAGCAATTAGAGAAGATAAAGAAATTGAAGGCATCAAAATAGGCAAGGAGGAGACCAAGTTATCACTCTTTGCGGATGACATGATGGTCTACTTAAAGAATCCTAGAGATTCAACCAAAAAGCTAATTGAAATAATCAACAACTTTAGCAAAGTTGCAGGATACAAAATAAACCCACATAAATCATCAGCTTTTCTATATATCTCCAACACAGCTCAGCAGCAAGAACTAGAAAGAGAAATCCCATTCAAAGTCACCTTAGACAAAATAAAATACCTAGGAATCTATCTCCCAAGACAAACACAGGAACTATATGAACACAACTACAAAACACTCGCCACACAACTAAAACTAGACCTGAACAAATGGAAAAACATTAACTGCTCATGGATAGGACGAGCCAATATAATAAAAATGACCATCTTACCCAAACTTATTTATCTATTTAGTGCCATACCCATTGAACTACCAAAATACTTCTTCACTGATTTAGAAAAAACCATAACAAAGTTCATTTGGAAGAACAAAAGATCAAGGATATCCAGGGAAATAATGAAAAAAAAACACATACGATGGGGGCCTTGCAGTCCCTGACCTAAAACTATATTACAAAGCAGCAGTCATCAAAACAATTTGGTACTGGCTAAGAAACAGAAAGGAGGATCAGTGGAATAGACTGGGGGCAAGCGACCTCAGCAAGACAGTATACGATAAACCCAAAGATCCCAGCTTTTGGGACAAAAATCCACTATTCGATAAAAACTGCTGGGAAAATTGGAAGACAGTGTGGGAGAGACTAGGAATAGATCAACACCTCACACCCTACACCAAGATAAATTCAAAATGGGTGAGTGACTTAAACATAAAGAAGGAAACCATAAGTAAATTGGGTAAACACAGAATAGTATACATGTCAGACCTTTGGGAGGGGAAAGGCTTTAAAACCAAGCAAGATATAGAAAGAATCACAAAATGTAAAATAAATAATTTTGACTACATCAAACTAAAAAGCTTTTGTACAAACAAAACCAATATAACTAAAATCAGAAGGGAAACAACAAATTGGGAAAAAATCTTCATAGAAACCTCTGACAAAGGTTTAATTACTCATATTTATAATGAGCTAAATCAATTGTACAAAAAATCAAGCCATTCTCCAATTGATAAATGGGCAAGGGACATGGATAGGCAGTTCTCAGATAAAGAAATCAAAACTATTAACAAGCACATGAAGAAGTGCTCTACATCTCTTATAATCAGAGAGATGCAAATCAAAACAACTCTGAGGTATCTCCTCACACCTGGCAGATTGGCTAACATAACAGCAAAGGAAAGTAAAGAATGCTGGAGGGGATGTGGCAAAGTTGGGACATTAATTCATTGCTGGTGGAGTTGTGAATTGATCCAACCATTCTGGAGGGCAATTTGGAGCTATGCCCAAAGGGCGACAAAAGAATATCTACCCTTTGACCCAGCCATAGCACTGCTGGGTCTGTACCCCAAAGAGACAATGGACAAAAAGACTTGTACAAAAATATTCATAGCTGCGCTCTTTGTGGTGGCCCAAAACTGGAAAACGAGGGGATGCCCATCATTTGGGGAATGGCTGAACAAACTGTGGTATATGTTGGTGATGGAGTACTATTGTGCTAAAAGGAATAATAAAGTGGAGAAGTTCCATGGAGACTGGAACAACCTCCAGGAAGTGATGCAGAGCGAGAGGAGCAGAACCAGGAGAACATTGTACACAGAGACTAATACACTGTGGTATAATCGAACGTAATGGACTTCTCCACTAGTGGCAGTGTAATGTCCCTGAACAACTTGCAGGGACCCAGGAGAAAAAAACACCATTCATAAGCAAAGGATAAACTATGGGAGTGGAAACACCGAGAAAAAGCAACTGCCTGAATACAGAGGTTGAGGGGACATGACAGAGGATAGACTCTAAATGAACACTCTAATGCAAATACTATCAACAAAGCAATGGGTTCAAATCAAGAAAACATCTAATGCCCAGTGGACTTACGCGTCGGCTATGGGGGGTGGGGGGGAGGAAAATAAAATGATCTTTAACGAAAAAAAAAAAAAGAACTATATCTTTTTTGTCTTTGCCCAGGATTACGTAGGCAGTGTCTAAAACCACATTTGAACTCAGGTCTTCCTCACCCCAGGGAGAACACTCTTTCCCTTTTACTATCTAGCTGCCTCTTTTCTGTTTTACCTTTTGGTATCTAATAACATCACACTGAGAAAGCTCTGTTTACTCTTTTCCTAATGGATAAACAATTATGGAAGCATCAACTCTCAAAATTCTCTTCTTTTTTTTTTAATGGATGAGGTAGGCAGATAGATGGCCAGAGACTAGGCACCTTGATTTCTTTATTAAATTCAAGAACCCAAAATAATTTGATGATTTTAATATTGGAGGAATAACAATACAGATGAGTTATGGAAACAAATTCCTTTATTTTACAAGTAAAGAAATTGAGGGGGAAAAGTAACTGAGCTCAGAACCGAGACGGGGAAGAACAGACTGGGATATAGCTGAATTCTCCCAAACTTCCCCTCCAAATGGCTTTAAAATAATGCCTCATAAATTCCATGTGAACTGGAACAACCTCCAGGAATTGATGCAGAGTGAAAGGAGCAGAACCAGGAGAATATTGTACACAGAGACAGATACACTGAACAACTTGGAGGGATCTACAAGAAAGAACACTATCACATTCAGAGGAAAATCTGTGGGAGTAGAAAGACCAAAGAAAAACAACTGCTTGACTACATGAGTTGAGGGGGATATTACTGGGGATGTAGACTCTAAATGAACATCAACAACATGGAAATGGGTTCTGATCAAGGACACAAGTAATACCCAGTAGAATTGAGTGTGGGCTATGGGATGGGTAGGAATATGGGAATGAGGGATAGAATATGATTCTTGTAACCAAGGAATAATGTTCTAAACTGAGTAAATAAAATTAAAATTAAAAAAAAAACAATATTGCCTCATATCAAGCCGAGCAAACAAAAGATCAGAAGGAGACATTTTTTTCCAGCCTAAGACAACTTAGGTGATTCTCAGGAGAGGTTTACCACACTAGCAAGTCTGGAGCATTGTAGAAACAGCAGTAGTAAGCCTTGGAGTTGGCTTTAAGAGCAGTAGCAGTAGCTTTTGGAGCTCTCAAACTCAGAGGTAGTAAGAAGGCTGGACAGCTGGTCTAAAAGAGATTACCCTTGCTGACATTGGGTATAGCTGGCACTGATTGACAACCCTATTGCCTACATTCAGTTCTGAATTGAGAGAAGTGATTGTGGTCCAGTCACACAGGAATAGGAGTCCAGGTTTCAGTATCAAGACCAAGAGGGACAGGTAGTACTTGAGGCTGCAAGGCAGGAGGGATCCTTTCTGGGTAAAAACTAGAGAACAGACAAGGAGAGCAGTGACTGTACCTCTCCCCAGATCACACCAACTTAGTAGCATCAAAACCTTGCAGAGCCCCAGAAGTAGCACTGAAAAGAGCATCACAAAAAAGCTTGAAGCTTGGAATAGTGCCTCCTCAAATGTAGAATAGAGCCCAACTTTACCATAAAATTCAAAATCAAGAAATAAACTGTAAAAAACAGAAAGTAATCAAAGATAATGACTAGAAAAAACTACCATGATAGCAAAGTAGACTAAGATATAAATTTAGAATGAAAAAATGTGAAAACAGTTACAAGTAAAGCTTTAAAGCAAAATACTAATTGGACCTAAGCCCAACAAAAATTCCTATAAAAGTTAAAAGGATAATCATGGTAGAGGAAAAATTTGGAAAAGAAATTAGAATGATAAAAAAATATTATTAAAGGAAAACAAACCTTTTGGTGAAAGGGGCTCAAAAAATACTAAAGAAAACAACATTTTAAAAAATGGAATTGGCCTAATAGTAAAAGACGCACTAAAATGCATTGAAGAGGGAGGCAGCTGGGTGGCTCACTGGAGTGAGAGTTATGTCTAGAGATAGGAGGTTCTGGGTTCAAATCTGGCCTCAGATATTTCCTAGCTGTGTGACCCTGGGCAAGTCACTTAGCTCCCATTGTCTAGCCCTTACCACTCTTCTACCTTGGAACCAATACACAGTATTGATTCTAAGATAGAAGGCAAGGGTTTAAAAAATATTCACTGAAGAAAACAATTCTTTGAAAAGCATTATAGAACAAATGGGAAAGCAGGTACAAAAATTTGCTTAAGAAAATAATTAGAATTGGTCAAGTGGAAGCTAATGACTCTATGAGATATCAAAAACAAACTGTCAAAAAATGAAAAGAAACAATTTTAAATGTGCAATACCTCATAAAAGAAAGAACTCACTTGGAAAATAGATTGAGGAGAGATAATTTTAAAATTACTGGACTACTGAAAGCCAAGAGCAAATAAAAATTATCTAGAAACCATATTTTAAGAAATTATCAAGGAAAACACCCCAATATCTTATATCCAGAGAGTAAACTAGAAATTGAAAGAACTGAAAGAGATTCTAAATGGAAAATTCCCAGGAATATATTGTAGCCAAATTCCAGAGCTCCTTGGTCAAGGAAGAAATATTGCAAACAGTCAGAAAAAAATAAAATATTGTAGAACCATAGTAAGGATAATTAAAAAAGGAGTAAAGGGCTTAGATTCAGGAAGGCAAAGGTTCTGGGATTACAACCAATAAAAACCTACCTAACAAAACTGAGTATAATCCTTCAGGAAGGAACTTCCAAGAATTTCTGATGAAAAGACCAGAGCTGAGTAGAAAATGTGTCATTCAAATAGAAGATTCAGAATAAGTGAGTCTTCACACAAAAAAGGTAAACATGAAGTAATTATAAAGGATTCAATAAAGTAAAATAATTTATATTCCTTAATAGGAAGATGATACATGTAACTGGTAATAACTTTATTTGTTTTCTATATTTATTTATTAGGGCAGTCAGAAGAAGTCTAGATAGAGAGAAGGCATTGGTATGAGTTAATTGTGTTGGATGATCTCAAAAAATGTAGGTGTGAGAAAGAAGAATGCATTGGGAAAAACGGAAAGTGAGAGATCAATTGGAGGAAATGTTCTCACATAAAAGAAGCATGAAAGAAAGAACTTTTATAGTGAAAAAGGAAATGGGGGAGGAGGATAGGCAATGCCTAAACATTACTCATATATACATGTATATATATGTATGTATATGAGATATGGGGAGAGGGTGATAAAATGGAGAATGGATTAAGGGAGGCAGTGGTCAGAAGCAAAGTAAATTTTTGAGGAGTAACAGGAAAAAAAAAGCAAGAGAGAAGGATAAATAGAAGGAGGTAGGATAATACAGATAATCAGTAATCATAGTTGTGAATGAGATGAGTGAATCCAAAAATGGAAGCAAATAAAATGGATTAGAAACTACAATTCAACAATATGTCATGTACAAGATATACCCTTGAAACTGAAAGAACAGAAAATTAAAATAAAGAGCTGAAACAGAATTTAATATGCTTCAGCTGAACTAAAAATAAGGCAAGGATAGTGATTGTGATCTCAGAAAAGCAGAAAGAAAAATAGATATAATTAGAAGAGATAATCAGGGAAATTATATTTCTGTTAAGAATCACCATAGATAATGAAATAATATAAAAATTATAGCAAATTGTTCTGATTTCTCAAATACACAAGGAACTGATTCAAATATAAAAAATAGAGCCATTCATCAATTGATAAATGATCAAAGGATATGAATGGGAAGTTTTCAGAAGAAATCAAAGGTATTACTAAATGAAAAATACTCTAAATTAATATTGAGTAGAGGATGGAAATTAAACAAACTCTGAGATAACACCTCATACCTATTAGAAATGACAAAATCTGTAGGAAACAAGTGAAAAATAGGTATATTATTGAACTATCTGTGGGATAGTTAACTGGTGCAATCATTCTGGAGACTAATCTAAAGGGCTATCAGACTATGCATTCCCTTTGACCCAGTTTATACCATTGCTAGAGGACCTATTATGTGCAAAAATACTTATTAGCAACATTTTTTTTTGTGATAGCAAAGAATTGGAAATTAATTCGATCTTCACCAATTGAGGAGTGGTCAAACAAATTGTGACATATGATCATGATGGAATGCTATTTTACTATAAGAAATGATTGAGGGGGTGGTTTCAGAAAAAAAGCATGGCAAAATGTGCATAAACTGATGCAAAGTGAAATGAGCAATTTGAGAGACCCTTGTGCAGAGTTACGGTAATATGCTAATGATGGTCAACAGTGAAAGACTTGGCTAATCTGATCAATGCAATGATCCAAAACAATTCCAAAGGACTGCATCCATTTTCAAAGTGAAAACTGAAGTATAATTACGTTGCTTTATTTTCTTCACTTTTTGGGTGATGTGGCTAATATAGATATATATTTTGCATAATTTCACAGGTATAAATGATATCTGGAGTGAGGTAGGAGTGAAAGGGAGAATCTAGAACTCAGAAGTTAAAGAGAAGAAAAATATTATAAATAACAATTAAAAAAAAGAATACTTCTGGATTTTCCAAAGGTCACACAAGTGGTTTGGTAGCAGAATTGAGATTCAAGCTACTGACTGGAAATCTGTTGCCTGCTTCTACAGGCTTCTACTACCCTGCTTCTACTTCGCCATAGTTAGTAAGAACACTTCTCAGACACACTGTAAAGGGAATTCCTACATGGAATAAGAGTTTGGATTAAATTATCCCTAAGACTCCTTCTGACTCAGAAATTCACTGGTTTTATGACAACCAAATCTCTCAGCATGATACACACACACACACACACACACACACACACACACACACACACACACACTATCAGTTTTTGAAATTATCCCTAAGAGCTAATGAATGGAAGATTTCTGGGGTGGGTGGAGGAAACTGTTTCAACTGAATTAGATTTCAAGCTTGATTCCACTTAGAGATCATAGGATGAGTCTAGTTCCCACATTCATAAAGGTCGTGTACATGAAACCCAAACTGAAAAAGAACTGACTTTCCTAGAGCTACATGTAAATAATTAGCAAGGCTGGAATTCAAATTCAGATTCTCTGACTGAATCCTATCCTTTCCCCCCCTTATTACACCAAACTCCAGGAAACAAACAATGTGATAGCATAAACTTTTGATCTCTTTAGGCAGTACAAATTTCCAGTGTGGTAGACCTAGCCAGAGAGAGAGGCAGAGACAGGGAGAGAAAGAGAAAGAGAGAAAAGAGAGAGATACAAACAGAGACAGACAGACAGACAGACTGACTGACTGACTGACTGACTGACTGACTGACTGACAGAGACAGAGACAGAGACAGACAGACAGAGCAGACAGAGAGGGAGACAGACACACAGAGAGAGAATATGAGAATAGGGTCGGGTCCCTGATGAGGATAGAGTTGGCAAGGTGGATAAGGACAAGTAATGTGAAATGAGTCTGAAAAGATGAGCTGGAGCTAGATGTGGTGAACTATTTTACCCTAAAGGTAATAGGCAACCCTTGAGGTTTTTGAGCTGGGGAGAGGAATGCTAGCTGGAGACTAGATTGGAGAGGAGAGAAATGAAAGTGGTGAGACATATTTAGAGCCTACTGAATTCACTCAGATGGGAAGATCTAAACTAGGCGAGGTGGCTATATACATCAAGAATTGATAGATGTTAAGTATATTGTGGAAATACACTGGCATGACCTCACAGCCTATTGCATTGCTTTTTAATTGTCTTTCTGTTCATGACACACCACCCATTTCTTCTTTCTCTTACAAAGACATTAAGCTCCCAGAAGAGCAGGACTCTGCCATTTAATTTTTTTTTTATCTCCAAAGAATAACAGAGTGACTTGTGCATACTACGTGTTTAATAAATGTTTGAGTTGATTATTAGCCTGGATCTTTGCCTATTGTCTACTATCAGATATCATTCCACTCATAGTTTTGCTGCAATTTGCCTTCCCTTCTCTTGACTCTCTGGGATCATCCATTTTCACGCACTCTACTCTGTAAGTCTAAAAACGAAGCCCTAGTTTTGATGGATTTTGTGTTTATGAGGCCAAGGGAAGGAAGTCTTTAGCTTCTTCATAAGTTTTCTTTTTATTGATTTCATTGGCCTCATATAAATAACCACGAGAATCAAATACATTGACATCACTCTCATAGAAGCTCAGGGAGAAACATACAATCCTTTTAGCATGGAGGGGCAGCCATAACTGACAAGGTTAGGAAAAACATCAGATTTGAAATTTCAAATGGGAGAGAGGAATTCACTTGAGACCCAGATGTCTGAGTCCCTTCTTTGTGCCTTATTTTTCACCCTTCCTGTCCTTCCTCATCTCCTGTTTCAAAATGATCATAATTCACTGTGGAGATGGTTATAAATTCACCAGGCTCTTGTGCAATCCCTTCATTGTACTCTGACCTTATAAACAGTTCATGAATGGACATAGCTACCACAAAACAAGGGCCCAACAAAACACACAAGGAATGACCCAAAAAGTAAAACAAAGTTAGTCATTATAGTGTTTGGAGCCAGAAAGGGCTTTTAAGGGAATTTCATTTAGTCCTCTAATTTTACAGGTGAGAAAACCCAAGGTCCAATAACAGGATTAGACTTGCCTAAGGATATGCCAATATTAAGAGACAGAGCTGAGATTTGAACTCAGAACATTTTATGCAAAATCCAGGGAACCAGATTGTCCATTTCCCCCATGGCTTCAGTTATTAGGAATCCATAAGAAAAATTCCAAACCATTTCCACAAGAGTGACATGCTAATGGCTGTTTTGGAAACATACCTTTGTCTTAAGTATTGATATTAATAAATTTAGACTTAAAAATCCCAAACAAGCAGACGTAAAATATTTTAGATAATTTACATGAACTCATTTCTTTCATGCAGTGCTCCTAGCACTTTTGATTGAAAGGTCTGCCTTTAAGAAAATTCATGAGCTTTTTCCATGCTAATTATTGACCAGTCAGAAAAATTACTTTTCTGTCTGAAGGAAGAATTCTCTTAAGAAAGCATTTTCTATGGACATGGGTCAAAGAGTTCCTGGCATGAAGCATCAAGGGTGTGATTCTTACCTCTATTAGTTTTGCCTTAAGGTAATAGTATTAGGTGTGCTCTCCCCTACCATTTTTCCTTAGGGAACCATAAATATCACTTTAAATTTTTTTTAGCTTACCTTAATTAAAGTAGAAAGAAAATGAACTTCACTGAAGAGGGCTGAAAAATGTATTACTATAAATATCTTCATAAGACTCTACCTAAGAGTAAATTTCTCTTTATTTTCTAATGGCAAATATTCTTTTGTTTTCCTCATTGGGATCAATGTTCCTTGAGGGCAGGGACCACCACTTGAACCTTTTTGAATTCCTAGAGTTCTGTCTCTATTTGGTGCCAATATTTTCTGCTGCTAAGGATGATGGGGTACAAAATATTAGTTGGGATCGGGGAGTATGGGTGCACAGATGGCAGAGGTGGTGGTGGGGTAAGGCAGTGTTAAAAAAAGAACCTTATTGATCATAATGATAGCATGCATCTTTTTTGCATCTTAAGTATAAATTTCAGGAGAGTATTGCACCAAAAGTCAATTATAGAAATGAAATTTCAACAGAGCATCAATCAATATTTTTGATAAAATCTAGAATACAAATTATTAAGGGTTTTAAATAATATTAATAACCACTCATTTACATTTCAGACACAAATCCTAATTAAAATCTTCAGTTTATACGGTAAGTTCCTACTGAGGTATGACTATGCAGTGATATGTGACACCACTTTTACGTGTAATTCTAATGGTGTCAGTGGAATCAGCCAAGTCTTGGTGTGACACAATCCCATTTCACTTAGTCACCAAATGTAGAGATATTCCTTATATCAGTGTATATTAGCCTTCTAATGGAAGGGCTTGCCTTTAGGCCTATTTAATATTGTATCTATTTTTAAGGTGATTTAAAAAATTGTGTGTTATAGTTTTAGATACTTTTTTCCTCCTTTGAGCAAAAGGATGGGCAATTATATATAATACGACTTTCTATCTATCCTATCTATACACTTACAAGATCTATACATCTCTCTCTCTGTATGTGTATATTTCTCTATCTAGTCTCATCTTCCTGACTTCAAATTTGACTTCAGACACTTTACTCTCTGTGTGACTCTGGGAAAGTCACTTACCTTTGCCTCAGTTTCCTCATCTATAAAATGAGCTGGAGAAGGAGATAGCAAACTACTCTAGTATCTTTGCCAAGCTAACCCAAAATGGGCTAACAAAGAATCAGATACAATTGAAATAACTGAACAACAACATATATAAATATGTGTGTGTGTGTGTATATATATATATATATATATATATATATATATATTAGAAAAACTAATTATTGTAACCTTCTAAAATTTGCTTTCAGATACGCCATCAGGAAACAGAAGTGACCCAGGGCTCTACTAGTCTATGCTAGTGGAATGTATGGAATGGTAAGTTAGGTAGACTGTAATATGACAAACTATTTAGCTACATTCATCTCAACATGAGAAAATGAACCACCAAGTGATATATTTTGTCTCAGACAACTTTTAATTGACTTCCCCTCAGTTTCCAATTCTTTGCCACTACAAAAAAGAGCTGCTATAATTTTTTTTTTTTGTATTGGCAGGTCCTTTTCCAATATTTCAATACAGCTCCAACATCTATCACTTTCTTTTACTGCCATATTCTCCAAGGTAATAGGTGTGAGATGGTATCTCAGCATTGCTTTATTTTGTATTTTTCTAATAGTTATTTAGAACATTTTTCCTTATGATTATTAGCAGCTTTGATTTCTTGATCTGAAAATTGCTTTTTTCAAATCTTTTGATCATTTGTTAATTGGGGAATGGCTTGTATTCTTAAAAATTTTATTTAGTTCTCTATTAATTTGATAAATTTGGCCTTTATCAGAGAAATTTGTTATAAACATTTTTCCTAGTTTGTTGTTTCCCTTCTAATCTTGGTTACAATGTTGTTGTTGTTTTTGTTTGTACAAAAGCTTTTTAATTCAATATAATAAACATTATTCCTTTTATATCTTATAATGACCCCTGTCTCTTGTTTAGTCATAAATTCTTCCCTACTCCATAGATGTGACAGGTAAACTATTTTATATGACCCTAATTTACTTATGGTGTCACTCTTTTTGACTTAGTCATGGTAAAGGGAAAACAATATTGGTCCATACCTAATTTTTGCCATACTGTTTTCTACTTTTCCCAGCAGTTTTTGTCAAATACTGAGTTCTTATCCCCAAAACTGAGTTCTTTGGGTTTATCAAACATTAGGTTATTATAGTCATTTAAACCAGTATATTGTGTATCTAATCTTCCATTGATTAACTATTCTATTTCTTAGCCAGTGCCAGACAGTTTTAGTACAGTTTGAGGCCTAGTACTGCTATGTAACATTCTTTCACCTTTTAAAAATTAATTCCCCAGATATTCTTGACCTTTTGGTCTTCCAGATGTATTTTATTATTTTTCCTAGTTATAGAAAATAATTACTTACTAGTTTGATTGGTATGGCACTTAATAAGTAAATTAATTTATGTAGGATTACCATTTTTATTATACTAGCAGAGGCTACCCATGAGCAAATTTTTTTTCCAATTGTTTAGATCTGACTCAATTTGTATGAAGTGTTTTGTAATGTGTTCATGTAATTCCTGTGTTTGTCTTGGCAAGAAGATTCCCAGGTATTTCATATTTTTCCTGAGTTATTTTAAATGGAATTCCTCTTTCCATCTCTTGCTGCTGAACTTCTTTGGTAATATATAGAAATGCTGATGATTTATGTGGGTTTATTTTTTATCCTGCAACTTTGCTAATATTATTTATTTCAACTAGTTTTTTAGTTAATTCCCCAACATTGTCTCAGTATCATCATATCATCTGCAAAAGAGTGATAATTTAGTTTCCTCATTGCCCATTTTAATTCCTTAATTTTTCTTCTTTTATTGTTTAAACTAATATTTCCAGTAAAATATTAAGTAACAGGTGTGATAATGGACATCCTTGCTTCACCCCAATCTTATTGGGAAGACTATTAACTTGTCCCCATTGCAGATACTTGCTGATGGTTTTAGATAAATAATAATTATTTTAAAGAATGGACCATTTATTCCTATGCTTTCTAGTATTTTTTTAAACCCTTACCTTCTGTCTTGGAATCAATACTGTGTATTGGTTCCAAGGCAGAAGAGTGGTAAGGCCTAGGCAACGGGGGTTAAGTGACTTGCCAAGGGTCACACAGCTGGGAAGTGTCTGAGGCCAGATTTGGACCAAGGACCTCCTGTCTCTAAGCCTGACTGTCAATCCACGGAGCTACCCAGCTGCCTCCTCTAGTATTTTAAATAGGAATGGGTGTTGTATTTTGTGAAAGGGTTTTTCTGCATCTATTCAGATAATTGTGTGATTTCTATTAGTTTAGTTATTGATATGCCAATTATATTGATAGTTGTGCTAATATTAAGCCAGCCCTGCATTCCTAGTATAAATCCCACCTGGTCATAGTGAATGATCCTTGTGATATATTGCTATAGTCTCCTTGCAAGATTTCATTTAAAAATTTTGCTTCTATATTCAATAATGAAATTGGCCTATACTTTTCTTTCTCTGTTTTTGCTCTTCCTGACTTAGTTAACAGTCCCTTATTTATGTCATAAAAATAATTTGGTAGAATTCTGTCTATGTCTATCTCCCCAAATAGTTTATGTGGTATTATGATTAATTGTTCTTTATATATTTGAGAGAATTCACTTGTGAATCCATCTGGATCTGATGATTTTTTCATTGGTATTTGATTAATAGCTTATTTAATTTCTTTTTTCTGAGATGGGATTATTTAAGTATTTTATTCCTTCTTCTTATGATCTGTGCAATTTATATTTTTGCAAATAGTCATCCATTTCACTTATATTGCCAGATTTATTATCATATATTTGGGCAAAATACCTTCAAATAATTGTTTTAATTACCTTTTCATTGGTTGTCAATTCACCCTTTTCATTTTTGATACTGGTTAATTGAATTGAAAAATCAAATTAACCAACACTCTTGTTTTATTTTTTCCATAAAACCAACCACTAGTCTTATTCATTAGTTCAATGATTCTCTTACTTTCAATTTTACTAATTTCTCCTTTGATTTTTTTGGATATATAATTTATTCTTAAAATGGGAATTTTTTTTCCTTTTTTTCTTTTGTCTAGCTTTTCTATTTGCATATCTAATTCAAAAAACAGCTCCCCCTCCTATTTTATTGATGTAAGGGTGTACAGGTATAAACTCTACTCTAAGGACTGCTTTGGCAATGCCCTTTAAATTTTTATATGATGTCTCCTCATTGCATTCTCAATGAAATTATTGATTGCTTCTATAATTTGTTCTTTGACCCACTCCTTTTTTTAGAATTAGATTATTTAGTTTCTGATTAATTTTTATTTGCCTTTCCATGGACCATTAATGATTATAATTTTTATTGAATTATGATCTGACAAGGATGCATTTATTATTTCTGCTTTGTTGCATATGGTTGTGAACTTCTTATACTTACCAATCTAAAGTATTATTGCTCAAAGTCAAAATGACTTTTAATAGCTTTTATTTACAAAAGAGGTAGAAAGAGTGAAAGTAGAGAGATACAAAAGATAAAGAAGCTATTTTAGTCTATCTAATTAAAGATTGCTCTGGTGCTCAATTCAGTCAGGACTTTTTGATCCTCAACTGGAATTAAACTCTTTCCAGAAGTCAGGAAAGGAAAGCCAGCTATCCACTTACCAAAGTTCCCTCTAACAAGCAGGTCAAGATGATGACTCAAGCTGAAGGTGACTCCTGAGGCTGACTTTCTTCTTGAAGCTGACTTCCTTCTTGAAGTTGACCTTCCCAGCTCCAGGAATTCAGGGTCTTTTATAGTGTCTTCTTGACCCTTCCCCTCTTCACAAGGGCCAATCATAGTTTCCAAATTGCCCAGTACTGCTCCTGGGGGCAATGTCTGTAGGGTCCACTTCTCACTTTCTGGAAGTGTGAATTCTCATCAAAAGGGTTCACAGTTTCCTGGTTGATTGAGTTTCTGAGGGTGTGAATTCATTAAGTGGTTTGTGAGCTCCTCTACCTAGTTCAAGCTTGTGTTGATTCAATCAAAAAGTAGCAAAGGAGAGTTAATCCTGTCTTCACAATCTGGTTAGGTTCTAAATAGGGGTACTTAAGTTATTGTTAACCAAGTATTAACTCAAAATAGACAAAGGGAATAAAGGATTCCCTTTCATAAGTGTAAACTTAGAATAGACAAAGAAAACAAAGAATTCCCTTTTCACAATCATGATCAGTTTTGATATTTCTGCCATGGTCTGCTGAAAAACAGTATATTCCTTTCTATTTTTATCAAATTTTATCCAAAGACTTATTAGTTCTAACTTTACTAAAATTTAACTCACTTCTTTCTTATTTATTTTTTGGTTTGATTTTTCTAGATCTGAAAGGGGAAGTTGAGGTTCCCCATTAGTATACTACTAGTTTTACCATTTCCTCTCAAAGCCCATTTAATTTTGCCTTTAAAAATTTGGAGGCTATACCATTTGGTGCATATATGTTTAATAATGATACTGCTTCATTGTCTATTCTCACCTTTTGACAAGATTTAATTTTCTTGCTTATCTCCTTTAATTGGGTCTATTTTTGTTCTAGTTTTAGCTGATATTTTGATTGTTAGTTCTGCTTTTTTATTTGATCTCATGTGCAATAAATTGTACTCCAACCCCTTACTTTTATTCAGGGTGTAGCTCCTCTCAACTGTGTTTCTTGTAACATAACAAAGGATTTTAATTTTTAATCAACTCTGCTGTTTGCTTTCTTGTATGGGTGAGTTCATCCCATTTGCATTGATAGTTATGATTAACAACTGGATAGTCCTCTCCATTTTATTTTGCCCTTTTGATCCTATTTTTCCTCTCTCCTTTCACTTTATCTGTCCTGATAAGTGTTTTGCTTTGAACCACCACCCTCTATTTCCTCCTCCCTTCTATTACTCCCACCCCTTTGTCTTATTCTCCTCCTATTTTTCTAGAGTTTAAAGCAGGATCCTATACCCAAATGAGTATAGTT
This sequence comes from Monodelphis domestica, assembly GCF_027887165.1. Classification (NCBI taxonomy): domain Eukaryota; kingdom Metazoa; phylum Chordata; class Mammalia; order Didelphimorphia; family Didelphidae; genus Monodelphis; species Monodelphis domestica. The sequence goes on along the minus strand of NC_077233.1, from coordinate 117,434,916 downwards.
ATTATTCTCTCTCATCTGTCATCACCCTCATCCTCTCCTCCACTGTAATGATTTTTGTGCTTCTTTAGGTGAGATAATTAGCCCCATTCCACCTTTTCCTTCTCCTTTCTCTCAGTGCAATCCTATTTTTCATTCCTTGATATTTTTGCATATCATGTTATACTATCAGCTTACTCCCATACCCTCTGTATATGTATCCACTTTTTAAATGCTCTAATGCTGATAAAATTTTTTAAATATAAAATATCTTTCTACAATGGATTATAAACAATTTGATATATTTGATTCCTTATATTTTCTTTTTATTATGTACCTTTTTATGCTTCTCTGGAGTATTATATTTTGACATCAAATTTTCTGTCTAGGTGTGGTCTCTTAATCAGCAATGGTTAGAAATCTATTTTATTAAATAACCACCCCACACCCCAAATAATATACTTGATTTTATTGGGTAGGTGATTCTATATTGTAAATCTAACTCTTTTGCTCTCTGGATATCATGTTCCAAGCCTTCTGATCTTTTAATGTGGAAACTACTTAGTCCTTTGTAGCTCCATGTTATTTGAATTGTTTCTTTCTGGTTGCCTGCAGTATTTTCTTCTCAGCTTGGGAGCACTTGAATTTAATGGTAATATTCCTAGGAGTTGTCATTTGGGGATTTATTTCTGAAGTGGACCTTTGGATTCTTTGAATTTTCATTTTATCCTCTTGTTCAAGAATAATAGGACAATTTAAAAATATATTTTCTTGTAATATGATTTGTAAACTTTTTTGTTTGTTTGCTTGTTTATGGCATTCAAGTAATCCAATAATTCTTCAATTGTCTCTCCCAGATCAATTTTCCAGGTTAATTGTTTTTTTCAATGAGAAATTTAATGTTTTCTTCTTTTATTTCACTTTTTAAATTTTGTTTTATTGCTTCTTGTCTCATAGGCATTAGCTTCTAGCTGATCAATTCTAATATTTAAGGAATGATTTTCTTTTTTGAGTTTTTAAGCTATTGTTGGTTTATTTCCCCATTACTCTCCTTTCTCTTTCCCATTTTTTGTCTGCCTCTTAAAAAAAAAAGTTTAGGGACTTCCAGGTAAACATGGCATCAATCACTTCCTCTCCCCAGCACCGAGCAAAATAGACTACCTCAAAAGAGCATAAAAATCACCTTTGGAAGAATAGATGGACTCTCCAGTAACTCACAGAAATGAAGGTACATGGGGTTTGAACATTTCCACACTATAAGAAGGAGGAAAAGCTTGCACAAAAACGTGAACTGAGCCACCCTTCCCCCTCCCCCCCATTCCCCACCAAACCAGAGTAGGGTATCAGAGAGCTCACTGGGACAGCAAATGAATGAGGAACGTCTCTGTCTGGGGGGAGGGGGCACACCAGGGTCCTTTGGATCTAAAGACTGCTAGGAAAAGACCTCTCAGGGCGGTTTCATGGGAGAACCCTGGGAACTGGAGAGCGCACAAATGGTGGGTCCCCTGCAAACTGGGAACAGTGAGGAGTCTCAAGAGCCTGTAAAAACTGCCTAAGGCCAAAGCGTTGCCCCTCGCTGTAGTGAGAGGGGGGCAAGCCAGGCTCCCTGGAAACTGACAGGAAATACCAGAGTTCCACCCCTCAGAGCAGTTTTACAGGAGATTCCTGTGCATGGGTGAGAAGAGATCACAGAGCACGGGGGCGGGCATACTGAACACAGGGGCAGGCACACTGAACACAGTGCAAGAATTAATAAAGCAAAGCCAAAAAATTAACGAATTAGAAGAAAACATAAAATATCTCACTGACAAGGTCACAGACTAGGAAAACAGAGGAAGAAGAGACAACGTGAGAATTATTGGTTTGCCTGAAAAACCAGAGATAAACAAAATCCTCGATGCTATACTACAGGAGATTATAGAAGAAAATTGCCCACATGTTCCGGAGAAAAGGGGAAAATAGAAATAGAAAGGGTTCATAGAAAACCCTCTATACTAAATCCCCCAAAGACAACCCCCAGGAATGTAATCGCCAAATTCAAGAGCTTCCAAGCAAAGGAGAAAATCCTATAAGAAGCCAAGAAGAGGAGCTTCAGATATAGAGGGGCCCCAATAAGAATCACACATGACTTAGCGGCTAACATGCTAAGAGACCGCAAAGCATGGAACATGATATTTAGAAAGGCAAGAGAGCTGGGTCTCCAACCAAGAATCAACTACCCAGCAAAACTGACTATATACTTCCAGGGGAAAGTATGGGCATTCAACAAAATAGAAGATTTCCAAGTATTTGCTAAGAAAAGACCAGAACATAGTGGAAAATTTTATATCCAATCACAGAAATCAAGAGAAACATGAAAAGGTAAATATGAAAGAAAGGGAAAAGGAGAAAAATCTTATCTTTTTCTTTAAGTCAAACTCTCTTCTATAAGGACTATATTTACATCAAATTATATATATTAATATGTGGTAAAATGTATTGTGTAACTCTCAAAAATTGTATGCATCATAAGAGTAGTTAGAAGAATCATGCATAGGGAAAGATTGGGGCATCAAGAAGATTTGGTGAAAGGGGGGGCAAATAAAGAAAAAGGGAGGGGGGAAATTGTTGATGATGCTAAGATTTACTTCAAGAAATGGGGGGGAACTAAATAGAATAATCTTTCCCATACAAAGATACACATGGGAAGGGGAGGGGAAGAACTCTCATTCAAGAAGGAGAGGAAGAGAGCGCAAAGTGGTATTACTTAAACCTTACTCTCAGTGAAATCAACTCTGAGAGGGAAGAACATCTAGATCCATTGGGATCCTGAATTCTAACCTATCCAACAGGGTAAGAGAGAAAGGAAAATTAAGAAGGGGGAGGGGAAAGGGAGTACAAAAAGTGATACTCACAAGGTTAAAATTAAAGGATGGAGTAAGACTTTTTGGGCCTCAATTAAGAAGGGGGAAGGGAAAGGGAGTACAAAAAGTGATACTCACAAGGTTAAAATTAAAGGATGGAGTAAGACTTTTTGGGCCTCAACTGATAGAAAGAAGTCAGGAGTTTGTGAATCTTGAAATTTCTCAGACTTGTGAATGTTAAAAGATTCTCAGACTCTACCATAGAAAATTTGGTTAAGACCATTCCCCATTTTAAACAGTGAAGCTACTTAGATCTAAAATGTGAGAACTCTACTTAGATCAGAAATGGGAGGACCTCTACTCCACCTATACTTAGGACTGCTTTAGGGGAGAAGACTCCTTGCTGAATAATGAAAAATACTTACACCCATACTTAAGCCATGCCTATTTTTAGAATTAATACAATGGGGTGCTAAGTACCTATTAAAGGTCAGGCAACTTGTAAACTTGCCAGGACAAAAAGGTGAGAAACTTACTCAGAGATTCTAATCTACTCAGCTGTGAATTCAGAATGGGCTGTCCTTTAAAAAACATAGACTGTGATTGGTAGATGTAAGAATTTAGGGAGGTGACAAAGGAAAAAAAAATCCCTACATAAGGAAAAGAAAAAGTCTCTTGAGAAGACAGTCAGTTGGGAAAGGCTGAATTGGAGTCAGCTGGGAAAGGCTGCCTTGAAGGGTCTCTCTCGAGACTCTCGGGGACAGTCTGAAATATTCAGATCGAGGATTGAGCTGGTGAAGGCAGCTGAGATGATGTTGGCCAGGTGTCACTAGAATCCTTGCTTGGACAGATCTTGTGGTGAGTGATTAAGGACTGACTGATATCTCTCTTAAGACTCAGGTCTAAGCCATGTTGGCTTAAGGCCCTTTATACTTATTCCTTTCTTACTCTCTCTCTCTTTCTTTGATTCCTCATTGTATTATAAATTAAATTCTCTATAAAACCCAGTTGACTTGGGTATATTCATAATTGGGAATATTTCCCTGGCGACCACCTTATATATTTGATTTTCAATGACACTGTAGTGGAAACATATTTTCTGAGGTCACAATTTACTCACCCACTCTTATATTTATCACAATTTATATCTTCAACCATTTTAACTCTTACAGTTTATGGCATCCACTCTTTTAAATGTCACAAGTTGCAACCATGATATCTGACAAAGCCAAAGCAAAAATAGACCTGATCAAAAGGAATAGGGAAGGTAAATATATTCTGTTAAAAGGGAGTATAGACAATGAGGAAATATCACTAATCAACATGTATGCACCAAATGGTATAGCATGCAAATTTCTAATGGAGAAACTAGGAGAATTGAAGGAGGAAATAAACAGTAAAACCATATTAGTGGGAGACCTGAACCAACCACTATCAAATTTAAATAAATCAAATAAAAAAATAAATAAGAAAGAGGTAAAAGAGGTGAATGAAACCTTAGAAAAAATAGAGTTAATAGACATATGAAGAAAAATAAATAGGGACAAAAAGGAATACACCTTCTTCTCAGCACCACATGGCACATTCACAAAAATAGATCATACACTAAGTCACAGAAACATGACATTCAAATGCAGAAAAGCAGAAATAATAAATGCAACCTTTTCAGATCATAAGGCAATAAAAATATTGATCAGTAAGAGCACATGGAGAGTCAAATAAAAAATTAATTGGAAATTAAATAATATGATACTCCAAAATTGGTTAGTTAGAGAAGAAATCATAGAAACAATTTATATTTTCAATGAGGAAAATGACAATGTTGAAGACATCCTTTCAAATCTTATGGGATGCAGCCAAAGCAGTACTTGGATAAAATTCATATCCTTCAGTGCATATATTAAAAAAATTAGGGAGGGCAGAGATCAATGAATTGGAAATGCAAATCAAAAAACTTGAGAGTGAACAAATTAAAAACCCCCAGAAGAAAACCAAACTAGAGATCCTAAAAATTAAGGGAGAAATTAATAAAATCGAAAGTGATAGAACTTTTGCACTAATAAACAAGACTAGAAGCTGGTACTTTTGAAAAAACAGACAAAATAGACAAAGTACTGGTCAATCTAATTAAAAAAAGGAAAGAAGAAAGGCAAATTAATAGCATCAAGGATGAAAAGGGAAACCTCACCTCCAATGAAGAGGAAATTAAGGCAATCATTAAAAACTACTTTGCCCAACTATATGGCAATAAATATACCAACCTAGGTGATATGGATGAATATCTACAAAAATATAAATTGCCTAGACTAACAGAAGAAGAAATAGATTTCTTAAATAATCCCATATCAGAAAAAGAAATCCAACAGGCCATCAAAGAACTTCCTAAGAAAAAAATCCCCAGGGCCTGATGGATTCACAAGTGAATTCTATCAAACATTCAAAGAACAACTAATCCCAATACTATACAAACTATTTCACATAATAAGCAAAGAGAAAGTTCTACCAAATTCCTTTTATGATACAACATGGTACTGATTCCAAAGCCAGGCAGGCCAAAAACAGAGAAGGAAAACTATAGACCAATCTCCCTAATGAATATAGATGCAAAAATCTTAAATAGGATACTAGCAAAAAGACTCCAGCAAGTGATTAGAAGAGTCATTCACCATGATCAAGTAGGATTTATATCAGGGATGCAGGGCTGGTTCAATATTAGGAAAACCATCCACATAATTGACCACATCAACAAGCAAACCAACAAAAATCACGTAATTATTTCAATAGATGCAGAAAAAGCCTTTGATAAAATACAACACCCATTCCTATTAAAAACACTAGAAATGATAGGAATAGAAGGGCCATTCCTAAAAATAATAAACAGTATATATCTAAAATCATCAACTAATATCTATTATTTAACATTGTACTAGAAACACTAGCAGTAGCAATTAGAGAAAAAAAAAGAAATTGAAGGCATTAAAATAGGCAAGGAGGAGACCAAGTTATCACTCTTTGTGGATGACATGATGGTCTATTTAAAGAATCCTAGAGATTCAACCAAAAAGCTAATCGAAATAATCAACAACTTTAGCAAAGTTGCAGGATACAAAATAAACCCTCATAAGTCATCAGCATTTCTATTCATCTCCAACACAGCTCAGCAGCAAGAACTAGAAAGAGAAATCCCATTCAAAATCACCTTAAACAAAATAAAATACTTAGGAATCTATCTCCCGAGACAAACACAGGAACTATATGAACACAACTACAAAACACTCTCCACACAACTAAAACTAGACTTGAACAATTGGAAAAACATTAACTGCTCATGGATAGGACGAGCCAATATCATGAAAAGACCATCCTACCCAAATTTATTTATCTATTTAGTGCCATACCCACTGAACTTCCAAAATTTTTTTTACTGATTTAGAAAAAACCATAACAAAGTTCATTTGGAAGAAGAAAGGATCAGGGTATCCAGGGAAATAATGAAAAAAAAATACAAAGGAAGGGGGCCTTGCAGTCCCAGATCTCAGACTATATTATAAAGCAGTGGTCATCAAAACAATTTGGTACTGGCTAAGAGACAGAAAGGAGGATCAGTGGAATAGACTGGGGGCAAGTGACCTCAGCAAGACAGTCTATGACAAACCCAAAAATCCCAGCTTTTGGGACAAAAATCCACTATTTCATAAAACCTGCTGGGAAAATTGGAGGACAATGTGGGAAAAATTAGGTTTAGATCAACACCTCACACCCTACACCAGGATAAATTCAAAATGGTTGAATGACTTGAACATAAAGAAGGAAACTATAAGAAAATTAGGTGAACACAGAATACTATACATGTCAGACCTTTGGGAAGGGAAAGATTTTAAAACCAAGCAAGACTTAGAAAGAGTCACAAAATGCAAACTAAATAATTTTGACTACATCAAATTAAAAAGGTTTTGTACAAACAAAATGGATGTAACCAAAATCAGAAGGAAAGCAACAAATTGGGAAACAATCCTCATAAAAACCTCAGACAAAGATTACTCAAATTTACAAAGAGCTAAATCAATTGTACAAAAAATCACGCCATTCTCCAATTGATAAATGGGCAAGGGACATGAATAGGCAGTTTTCAGATAAAGAAATCAAAACTATTAATAAGCACATGAGAAAGTGTTATCAATCTCTTATAATCAGAGAGATGCAAATTAAAACAACTCTGAGGTACCACCTCACACCTAGAAGATTGGCTAACATGACAGGAAAGGAAAGTAGTGAATGCTGGAGGGGATGTGGCAAATTAGGGACACTAATTCACTGCTGGTGGGGTTGTGAATTGATCCAACCATTCTGGAGGGCAATTTGGAACTATGCCCAAAGGGCGATAAAAGACTGTCTGCCCTATGATCCAGCCATAGCACTGCTGGGCTTTTACCCCAAAGAGATAATAAGGAAAAAGTGTTTTACATGTATAATGTAAAGAGATAGTAAAGAGGGAAATGTAGGAAGGAGGTAGAAAATATTGCCTAGATAAAGTATCCTAGGTCCAGATCCAAGTGTCTCTAGATCAAAGACAATGTCCCATTGAAGACAGGAGAAGATACAATGAGCCAGTTTCTCCAGCCAGGGTGTCCTCAACCCAAGTGAGTCACTAAAGCCAAACTCCTTAACCCTCCAATGCCAAATCCAAGGCAGAATTTAATGTCTAGTCAAACTGAGCAGCACCAGACTGAGCCACCAAAAGAGAGTGAGGGTTCTAGAGGCTCCCCCTTATACACAGTTTTCTTCACTCACCAACTCTCCCCTTCACATCTCAGGAATCAATCATAATTTCTTAATTTGCCTGGAACTGCCCAGGGGGAAGTGCCTGTGGGATCCACCTCCTATCCTCTGAGGGTGTGAACTTTTATCAAAAGAATCCTCAAGTTCCTGGATAAGTCAAAAGGGTGGAGCACTCCAAGTACTTGATTGATTAAGTTAAGATAAAAAAAAATTCCCTTTCATACCTTGCTACCCCTCTTAGTTCTATTTCTGCATTTCTGTAAGTTTCAGTTCTTCCAAGGGACTTTTGGTCTCACTCTGAGATGGATCAGGCCTTGCATGCTGTGGACTTCCTTGCCCTGGGGCTTATAACCTAGCTTTAAGCTTGGGTAAAGGGCTCTGGTCTTACACAGGCCAGTGTCTGAGGATTGCCTTGTGCTGGTACTATGAGTCTTGATATGGGCTTGCACAGACCAAACATATAATCTATTGCCTTGTACTGGGGTTCAAGTCCTCACTTCAGGCTTGGACTGGGGCTCTTAACCTACAAATACCAAGAATACCATATGAGAGCCTTGTGCTGGGATACAGGATCTCACTGTAGGCTTGGATGAGGGCTCTGGGGTCCCTCTGGGGATTAAACTTATCTAGTTGCTTTGCCAACTACTTTGTACTAGGGCTTGGGAGCTTGGTTGAGTCTCCTTCTGGGGATGTACCAGTCAGGCACACTGTGGACCCCAGGCATGGGGCCTCACTGCAGGCTTGCACTGGGGCTTGGAAGTTTAAGGAGTATGTATGGAGTCACACTGCTGTGGCTTAGTCATGATCTCAGCATCTTGACAGTGATTTGGGCCCAGGTTCAGCACCTGGATCAGTAGATATAGCGTGGAGGGGTTTGCTGTTGGCCTGCGCCAGAATACTTTGGTGGGGCCTTGCTGTCTCCTCTCATTTCAGTGAACCAGACTCTTTCTTTCTGCTTTTCAAGTTGTTTTCTGTAGGAAAGTTGCTTCACTTCATCCCCTACTTGGTTCTATCACTCCAGTATTTGTTTTGAAGTTTTATTTTAGGTTTAATTGGAGAAGTTTTAAGTGGTTCAAGGTATCCCTACTTCTACTCTGTCATCTTGGCTCAACTGTTTATTTATTTTTAATATTTCAGTTGTAACTCTTAAGGTTCTCATTTGTTGACTCATTCTCACTCCCTAAGGTGCTCACCCACTTTTCCAGGTATATAATCTCCCTGATATTATCTTTACCACATATCATATACAAAATCTTTATTTCTTTTTTTGGTTTGGTTTTGCCATTGAAGTAATTAATCCTCTGGAGTCACTCCTGAAGTGGACAAAAATAAATCACTTTACTCTGATATATTGTTTCTGAATTAGTATATTTACTTTTCCCTTGCAAGTAATTCCCACAAAATCCATTTTCCTGGTCTGGGAATGTGTAACAAAAACAGAAAAAACAAACAGATATTAAACAAGGGCATCCAGTTATACGGACAGAAAAAAAGTCATACATATACAAATCTCAAATACTGAGAAGTCAAGTGGGGCAGATGGTAAGATTTAGAGTTGGGGGACCTTAACAATCCATCAGAACTTAGGAGAAAGAATGCTATCCACATCCAGAGAAAGAACCGTGCGAGTAGAAATGCAGAAGAAAAACATTTCCTTGATCACATGGTTTGATGAGGATATGATTGGGGATGTAGAATCTAAATGATCATCATAATATTAATAATATGGAAATAGATCATTATTTCTAAAATTTTAAACCCTTAATTTCTGTCTTGGAATCAATACTGTGTATTGGTTCCAAGGCAGAAGAACAGTAAGGGCTGGTCAATGGGGGTTAATTGACTTGCCCAGGGTCACACAACTAGGAAGTGTCTGAGGTCAGATTGGGACCCAGGATGTCCCATCTCTGGGCCTGACTCTCAATCCACTGAGCTACCTAGCTGCCCTGGAAATAGATCTTGATCAACAACACATGTAAAACCCAGTGGAATTGCTCATTGGCTACAGGAGGGGGTTTGGAGGAGGGGAGGGAAGGAACATGAATCATGTAACCATGGAAAAATATTCTAAATTAATTAATTAAATAAATAAATTTTAAGACAAAAAATTTGGGGGACCTTAGAAATCAATGTCCTATATCTTTATTTTAAAAATGAGAAAACTTAGTTGCCCAGAAGGTAAATGACATACACAGGGTCACACAAAGAGGCAGCTACAGAGTTGGAATGGAAAGAAAGGTTATTTGATTCCCAATCTAGGACTCTGTGTACTCCATTATGCTGAAATCAGTGAAATGAGAGAGCCAGTCAAGTTCAAGAACCAGGAGTCCCGGAGTCACAGTGTCTCAAACCAGAGGCTATAAATTAGAAGAAGTTTAAAAAAACAGTGAAGGAAAAAACCCTGAAGCAAAAGGGAAGGTCCCCTAGACACCTGGGAAGATAATGCAGTTCAGGAAAGCTCAAGATATAGAGTTATGTCTTCTACAAATATTGCTAGTTTGCTCTGCTAGCAATGTCTACTTAACCAAATTATAAACACCAAATGCAGGTGTAGTTGAATGATAGTAATTCTGGTCACTTGGATACCAAAAGAAAAATTGTGGTTGAACTACCAACATCTGGGAACATACATGTCAGCAACTATTTCCATTGCCCCTAAATGGGCATTAATTTGAGGAGCTATTTAATTTGGGATTAGCAGATGTTGAACATCTGTATTCCATTTTCATCATTATTATCCCAGACATAACTACCCAGTGTCACTTCATTTCAGATTCATTAGCCCTGACAAAGCAACTTCAGAATGAAGGTTATGTAACTGGTATGGTATGACTATTGGCTTCCAGGATAGGTGGGATGGTTAGTCAGAGAGCAGGACCTAGGAGAAAAAAAGGAGGGATCCTAAGAAACATACTGTACTCAACATTTACCATGTCAAATATTCCTTTACCTTCTGCATTAAGGAACTCTTCAGGAATGTTAAAGTAAAGCTGGATAAAGTACTTGGTCCTAAAAGAGGTCTGATAGTTCTGATCCAGCCTTTTTCTTTATTTAGATTCATAGATCTTCCTTAGAAAGGCAAACAACTCAAATAGGGAAGAGATTCAAAAAGAGGAAGTCCCAAAGCCCAGAAAACATGGAGGCAATCTCATTCTTTCCTTCATTCAATTAACATTTATTAAGTGCCTACCTTGTAGGCAACTTCCAATAATTCACAAAGGAAACCGAAATTGGAAATAGTCCAGTATAAGCACACAAAAAATTCCATTTGGCAAATAAAAGTTATTTTTCTACAGATAAAATCATATGCAAAAGAACAAGAGGAATACAGATCTGGTTAAATTAATTCTGCTGCATCTTCAAAATGTGGTACAGTATCTTGTAATATTTACCATCTTACAGTCATCCTGTAAAAAAGCAGGAAGGTTTCATTATGGCAAAAAAAACTTTATCAATTTTCAAATATGAAGGAGAAAGCTCCTGGAACAGTTATGAAGTAGACTAAGTTTATCTCCTCTCTTTTTGAAACTGGCATACTTTTTTTTTTTTGCCTTATATTCATTCTCCAGGGCTATCACCATCACTCTAGGCCCTTCCTTCACTGCCTAATGCAATTTCATTATACCTTTCTGCTCACCATTTGTGTCATGATGCAGATAAGTCCTTTATTCTACCATCAAAATTCCTCTCACCTGTATCTATTTCCTGAGATCAATAGTTATCAACTAGCTAATGAAATAAACTAATTCAAATTCCTAGAAAAGAAAGCCATCTCAGCTTAATTCAGGACTGCCTACTTTTTCCTTTGTTTAGAACAGATTATTAGACACTCCTAACGAGGGGGGGAGTAAGCATTTATCAAGTCACATTCTTCAGATTTTTCCTTGGATGTACGGATGAGAAAGCACAAAGTAAATGAGGTTCACAAAAGAAAAGATCTTTTGAAATTTGTTTGCATACCAGTGCTCGACAGCTGTTATATATGATGTGCTCAACTAGAATTTTTTAAAAAGTTGCAATCAGGTGCTTGAGAAATTGAAATGTTTTCTTTTTTCTTTTTTAACTTGTGGGAGCCTATGCGTATGCTGGTCTGAATTCTTGTGACCCTAATCAAAATGAGAAATACCTGTCAATATTAATTCCTTAATGAAGACAGTGGAATAGATTGAGAAGATTTTTAGATTTGATGTCAGATGAACTGTATTCAAATGCCTTCTTTGATACAGTAGTCTGGTGTCTTTGAGAAAACTCACCTCACATTTCTGCTCACAGAAATACTTAGTATCTTCATCTATAAAATACAAGGGCTCCATTCAATGAGCTTTGAATTCCTTTCAAGTATGAAATCCTGTGATTATCCAGTGGGAATTTTGACAGTAGCCTCATGGACATAATAGTTCTTTCTAAAACATGTTCTGCTCTAATGCAAGGCTAGGTAAAATCATATAAATCATATCCTTCAAAATACAATTCAAATGCCACCAATTCTGCCACATAAAAATCCAGTCCTGGAGTGGTGGGAGCAATATCATAACCTTACTTCCCATAGAAGTTAGGTTTACTTAAAAAGGGATTAAAAAAAAGATTAAAAAATCTTAAGATTTGATTGGCTAAGGGAATTCTGGCTTTTGACATCATTTCCTAGGCTTCTGAATATGAGTCAACCAAGAGGAGCTTTCTGCACAATTTGATTCTTGTCTGATAGAAAATGATACTTAAGGCAAGGGAGCAGTGCTGAGCTAAATCAACTGAAGGTGTCTTTAATGCATCTTCTTCTTGAATATCCTTTTATTGTAATGGTTGTTAATCTTTTCTTAACTATTTTTTTAAACCCTTACCTTCTGTCTTGGAATCAATACTGTGTATTGATTCCAAGGCAGAAGAGTGGTAAGGTCTAGGCAATGGGGGTCAAGTGACTTGCCCAGGGTCACACAGCTGGGCAGTGTCTGAGGTCAGATCTGAACCTAGGACCTCCCATCTCTAGGTCTGGCTCTCAATTCACTGAGCTACTCAGCTGCCCCCTTTTGTTAACTATTGAGTGAACTCTCATTTTGTTCCAGTTGCAAATGTAAACTTCCAGGAGAAGGGCATGAATCAGGCCTAGCACAGATCATTTAGGGATAAATTCTGTCTGTATATGAGACTGGAAAATTTCTAAAATACGGATCATTTGGTAGAGGTTCTAAAGTCCATTCCTTCTACATTTGTTGAATATATGGATACTATATGATATGTATCATACATGGTACTAGGGAGGAAATAAAAATGAATAGCAATAGTTGTCATTTATGTAGAGATGTATAGTTCACAAAATCCTTTTATATACTTGTCTTTTTTGATGTCCACAAAAGCTCTGTGAGATTGTGCAATAATTATTTTTGTTTTATAAATGATAAAACAAAATTATTTTTCTTTCCCTACTCCATAGTGCCTGCATTGACTATCCAACAAAGAGAAATAATATATATATATAGTTAAAATACAAAATTATATATGATAAATGTCACAAGAGAAGGAAAACAAAAGACTATAGGAGTTCTTTAGGAGAGCTAAATCCAGATGGAAGTTGGAGGGATGCTTAGGGGAAACTTCATGGAGACCATTGCAATTGAGTGAGAAATGTCTTTAGTGAAGTGGAAAGGGCTTATGATTTGTTGTTAGAAAAATGGGGATTGATTCCTGGCTCTGTTTGTTACTACTGATGTGACCTGGGTCCAGTCATTATTACTCTTGAGTCTTCATTGTCCTTAAACCAAACTAGGTGACTAATAAGATCTTTTCTAGCTCTAAATTCAGTGATTAGCCTAGTAGAACTTAAAAGAGGAAGAGAGGATTTATCAGGTGGAGAAAAGGCATTAGGCAGAATACAGGATTGTCCATGATGTTCAGAAATGCAGGATGTATTTGAGGGTCAGTGTGTAGAATATTCATTTCATTTTATTAGATTAGGAGCTACTTGAGGGCAGAGGCTGTCTTTTGCCTTTTTTAGTAACCTCAGCAATGAGCAAAGTATCTGATACAAAATTAGTGCAAAATAAATGTTTATTGACTCAACCAACCTCAAAAAGAACATACAAAAGAGAAACCCTGAGTTATCTCACTATTCACACTAGGCAAGTCCCTGCTTGTTCTCTGCAGTATTTCCCTACTATTTAGAAGCCATATCATTAATAATATCTTAAGATAAAAACAAAAACAATTATTTTAATAGTTATTAAAGAGCTTCTTTGTATACTAGGCTAGGCACTAAGTATTCAAATAGAAAAGTGAAATATTCCTTGCCCTCAAAAATATTTTCATTGGTAATAAATACAAAGTATAGGGAGTACATGTTGCTGGCAGTAATGTATAACAAAGACTAGGAAAGAATTAAATGACTATTGTTCTATATAATGAAGCAAAACAGTAACTTTTACCTTACCCCCAGTTGTGTAACTATGTTTTATCTTATTGTGAAATGTCCTATAGAATTGTTACCTCAAAAATGGCTTGTAGGGGAGAGATGTCTGAGAGCATGTACAGAATCTATCAGTTTGGTTTATTTATTAAATTCAATTAAAACAAATTTTTGATTATTATTCAAATAGAAATTTAAATGAAGAAACCCAAACAACAGCTAGATAAAAGTCATTCAGAAATAGTTTTAAAATGTTAAAAAGGTTTCCTTAGCTAGTTGACCTGATACTGCTGGCTGGGGTTTGCATCACAAAAGATAGTAAGATATATCCTGCAGTTATAAGGGTAAAGAGCTAGAAGACTTCAAGCCCCTCTGGGGGGAAAAGGTCACATAGTAGCACATGACCAATAGATGGCAGCAAAAAGTAACAAAAACAGCAAAGGTACTCAGCAAAGTAGATGTCTGGCCAGAACAAAGAGAAAAGTAGAATATTGCACCTCAATGGAGGAAGAAGCTTATGCAATGGCATTACTTAAAGATGTCAACAACTGTATCCTTGAGAAAAATGAGTTCTCTTGTCTACATGTGTTCCTCCCCTTCCCTCTGCATTTCCCTTGGTTATATGTATTTATTATGTATGTTGCCTCTCTGAAGGGTGAGTTTCTTATCATTTATCCTGCTATGATGGTTAGTTACATTTTTGGTGCTTCGTATTAACGTGATCTTGATCTAATAAAAGAAATGCATCGATTGGATCTTATGAGCTATGGTTTAAGGGAATGATATCTGACAATGTTTTTTGAATCTAGGGAAGGACATATGGAAGCCCATGGTAGGAGCAATATTTCCTAGGGCTTTGATATGTTGCTTGAACTATTTTTTTAAGACTTTTCCCAAATATAGTACTTTTCCTTAAGAGATATTGAATCTTTCCTTGAAATTAGATTGTCTAGAGGGAACTTCTTTAGGGAATTGATGTGGCTTTCTGTTCACCTGAGTACAAAAGTTTTTCAGAAGCTCTAGTTCTCCTTGAGGATTGTGATCATGGGTGTACAATATGGCCAGCACTAGGAAGTTATTCAGCTGAATCAACATGGTAATCTCATCTGAATAGCTTTCCCTTGGTTTGGATAAGCAAACCTCCTTTTACTGACTGTTATATAGGCTATGAATATTTAATTCTGCTCCAGTATTAAATTCAAATTGCAGTGGATTGATGTGAATCAGTCAGGCCTTTCTTACAATAGGGACACCTTAAAGCTATAAAAGTAAAATACACTATATACAAAATAGTAATTTATATAATTTCTAAACAATTGCATTATTCCAAGCTAGGGGGCAAAAAAGAGAGCAGTAAATAGAAAAATATGGTTTTTTTTTTTTATGTTAAGGAGAATAATTTAACATACGGGAATAAGATCAAGAGTCCTAGATTCTAGTACTGGTTTGGCAGTGACTTGATTAATCTATTGGATATAATAATTCCCCAGATGTGGGATTTTACTACAAGTCTCTTTATAATTCACAACACCAGCCTGGATTCCATAATCTATTGCCAAATTCAGATCTTTCTTAACAGTCCAGGTGGTGGGTCAGTAAATCATAGATGGCTTTGCTTTGCTTTGGTTCCTACATAATTAATTCCACTGAAGTCAGCAATAGCATCTTCAGCCCTCTACTGAGTTCACCTTTGAAGCCAATTGTGTTAAACTCAGATAGAAATAGTCTGAGACCTCTAAACTTTTCTTAAGGATATCTGTGGGCTACAGATTGACTTAGAAAACAACATATCAACATTATCTCATGTTCTGTTGTATTTTTAATAATTTAAAAAATATTTCTGAATTGGATTTCAACCAGGTTTTGACTTTGAAGTTTGAAAAGTCGTCTTCACAGAAGTTTTTTTCTACCACACCAGGAAGAAAGTACCATTATGCCTGCATATGTTATTATCCTGTCCTTGTTCCTTGCTTCCTATCATCAATCCTATTTTCTTAAAGCCATTGGGATGGGCTTCAAGTTATGCCTCTTGCCACTTCATCCCTTTCACTAAGAACTCATAGGATATTGCTTGTTGCTTTCCTGATTATGCTTAATCCTGTTCATCTCAGAACAATCAGACTTTCTAATTGTGCAGAAAATCTCACAAGGTTTCTTTATTCCAAGGAGATTCTTGCCAGTCCAAAGGTCATGTGATATGGATTCCTATTCTAGGGGGAAGCACTAAGCTCTCATACAAGGATAAAGATAAAACAAACTTCTATTATATTAAGTAAAATGTGTCTATTTGGGGGCTGAAAAAAAAAAGCCTAGAATGGAAGCATTATATTATGATTCTGGTCTAGACAATGTAAATGTCAATTGGAGAGGTCCAGTTGGCATAGAATTTTTTCTTGAATTTTTAAAGATAATGTTCTTAATTCTTAGATTTTCCTCCTCCATGTATATATACAACCTCAGTGTCAGTGTTAAAATGTAACTTTAATTTATAATGAATGTTACTTGAAAATCAGATGGGATAATTTTTCTGTTAATATTTGTCTAAATACAGTTTCCACATGCTGTTATTGTGACATGGCTTTTCCTGAAGGGAATGTGACTTGGGCATCATAGATGTGGAATTTAAAAGAATAGAAGGGGATTTATACTCTGTTGATCTCATTTTACAGATGAGGCTATTGATGCCCAAAGGAGTTAAGTGACTTACCCAAGGTAACATGGGTAGTAAGTAAAAGAGCCAGGATTTGAACCAAGATACTGACTCAGGTTTCAGAGAATGCTTACCTCATCTTTGAGCCTTTAAAATTCTGGAGATGGGTTTTCCTCTAAAGAAAGACTCATATTTCCATAGCATTTTAAAATTTACAAGAAATTTCTCATCACAGCTACTTTGTGCTAGGTAGTAACAATGTCAGGATTAGGAACTGGGCCTAGAATTCCTTCTTCCACTAAAGCATTGTTAAGTGTCTTGCTCAAATTCATACAGCTGGTATATGTCACAGATAGGATTTGAATTCAGGTCTTCCAGATGTTGAAAACAACTCTCCACTTTGCCACATTTGACTGATGAGGAAACAAAGCTACAGAAAAGTGAAGGCAGAAAGATAGCTAACAATTTCCATCACAAAGAGAACTAAGACCAACATGGAGATTAGGCAGAAAAAAGCACTGACTAGTCCCCTTTGCAAGAATGAGGTGAAGATAGTAGGAAGACATTAGCATGAATTTAGTTAAGCAAGAAGGGGAATTGTTATTGATTCTACATTTATAATTTATTTCTCTCTTTTTCTTCCTCCTTTGTGTGTGTGTGTGTGTGTGTGTGTGTATGTGTTGGTAAGGGAAACAGGGTTAAGTGACAGTTCACTAGGTCACACAACTAGTGCCTGGAGTCAAATTTGAACTCAGGTCCTTCTGGATGCAGGGCTGGTACTCTGTCTACTGCAACACCTACCTGACCCTTTCTCCATCTCTTCATTCATAAATCACTACCTAGATAATTGATCATCTTTTGCCTATATAACTGTAATAACCCACTTTTGATTTTAATAGTGATTTTAATAATCAATAAACTCAATAAATAAAAATTTAATAAAATTAAATTTTTTTACGTACATAAGGGGCAGATTTTTTACTACCTTGCTAGATATATATATGCTGTGTACATATATACATATATATCTAGCAAGGTAGTAAAAAATCTGCCCCTTATGTATGTAAAAATTTTTTAATGTGTATTAAAAAGGATTTTACTGCATATATAGCACTACCAGTTAACACTCCCCAATGACTCCTTTCTTTAAACAAAAAAATTAAATCAACATATTGCCAATAACTGAGAATACATGACTGTCACTACCAAGAGGTGGGTGGCATATTTCATTGTTAGTCCTTAGAATTCATGATCAGATAGTGCTTTGATCAGAGTTCTAGAATCTTTCAAAATTGTTTTCATTCATATTTTTGTACTTAGCACACACTACTATCTTGGTTCACTCATTTCACTCTGTATCAGTTCATATAAATCTTCCATATTTTTCTAAATCCTTTGTATACATTTTTAATGTTAGAATTTCACATGGAATTGCCTCTTAATTATGCACTCTGGTAGAAAATGGTATTTATTTTTATGTGGCTTGTACCAATTTCTTTCTAAAGAGGCAAGAAGGCAATTTTCAAAATTTGGTTGGTCCAGGGCCATAGGTGACAAGAAAGTCCTCTGGACCTCTGAACTAAATTCCAAAAACAATATCCTGGCCCACTAATAGGCAAGCTACCCAAGTCTATTAAAATAAAACAAAGCACAGCTTCTGTTCGTACCACACTGACTCTGACTCCAATCTCTTCTCCCACCTATCTCTCACATAGCTGCCAAAAACATTTTCCAAAGCACAGGTCTGACCATATCATTCTTCTGCTCCAGAAACTTCAGTAGCTCCATATTGGCTCTATGATAAAATGCTAATTACTCTGTCTGGCATTTGAAGTCCTTCACAATCTTCCTCCAATCTGTCTTCCCAGTCTGATTATTTCTCTTCACTTGCTATTTCTTGTATATGAGACATAATTTCCCATCTCTATATTTTACAGAGACTAATCCCTGTCTCTCTCCTCACATCTTCTAAAATGATTACAATTACATTTTTTTTCCTTCAAATACATACCTTCCTTCAAGGCCATGTTGAGATGCCATTCATTGTAAGAATCTTTTCCTGACCCCCCAATCTGTTCCCTCAACAACAATAACAAAATTGTATTTAATTTGTGTAACCATATATATCAAGATGGATTCCCCTGTGGGCAGGGAAATGCTCTTAAGAGCCAAATGAATACTGGAAATTATAGTCCAAAGTAGACTTTTCTTCTTGTATTTGGAGAGACTATGGATATTTTAAGTTTTGAATCAGGCATAAAGTTCTATCAGGCTTAACAATTTTTAATAGTGACTGGAAAGACTGTCAATAGTGAGCATATAAGCAGTGGTGCAGTGGCTTTGTTATGTGAATTCAGAAGCAAGGATGTTTTAGGCTGTCTTCAGAGGTCACAGCTTATGTTCATTACTAAAACT
The DNA here is from genome assembly GCF_027887165.1 of Monodelphis domestica. NCBI lineage: Eukaryota > Metazoa > Chordata > Mammalia > Didelphimorphia > Didelphidae > Monodelphis > Monodelphis domestica. Next base: position 117,415,856 of record NC_077233.1, on the reverse strand, counting down.
TTCTCATGGTGTTGGCTATTGTTTCTCTTTTAAAGTTCATTGAAAAGCTTGGGAAAGTTAATTCTTTTCTTCCTTTTCCCAATCTTATATCTAACAGGAACTTTCTATCCTATTTTCTTTGTCTAAAAGCTATTTTTAGTTCCTGATGTGGTTTCATATAAAACTATCATCTCTCAAATACTTTGTGATCTGTGCCTGTTAATTAATTGTGTTCAGGAAGATTGAAATGAAATATGTCAATGAATAGTGCTACTATTGTGTTATAGCAATAAGGAAATGGAGAGAAGGAAATTTTTCTATCAGGAGATGGTAGAAGCTCCTCCAATTCAGTGTCCCCATCCCCAACTTGGAAGTGAGCCAATTGGGAGAGAATCTTATGGGTTTAAATTTATTAATATTGCTAACAAATTCTTAGACAAACAAACCCTGTATTTCAGTACCATGAATCCCTAGGCTATAGAGTCATTGGCAAGCCATATTTGGATTACAAGAGATTCAGTAAAGTTTCCTGAATGAGGGGGATCCTGGGAAGCTAATCCATTCTCATCCCTGATCTGTCTCTTGGTCTGGGAAGAGTGGTCAGACCCCATGCCAACTCTCAAAAATTCCCAAAAGTAAGGGTGACCACCTTATCTCTATAGCCAAACCCTGCCTCATAATGCCATCTGCTGGTTATATTTATATATACAGTATCCCCTCTACATTGCACCCCTATGATTTGGAAAATCCATGTAAAAGTTTTTGACCATCCTTTCAATACCAGAGATGTCTGCATTTTCTTATTTTTCTTTTATGGAGTGTTTACAGTAAATTATTATAAGATTTAGGTTGAGTATTTGATCATAGGTTAAATGTAGGTTATTATTAAGATATTCCCCCATTTCTAGTCTTTGTATATCATCTGCTGGCTTTGGGTTCTTTCACAAATTTTAACTTTCTACTTGTTTCAACTTTAAAAAAGAAATTGTGTATATTTATGTTATTACAAGATAAAATATGTTGATAGTATACTTACATAGATTTTACGCATTTCTGAGTTTCTAAACTTTATTTGTGTTATCTGCTGGCCTTCATGTGTTGTCTGCAGCTTCTGCAAAACTCCCCCCAAAATTCCCACTTAATTTCTTATGCTGACCAATATATATTGAAACTGGAATGTGGAAAGTCATGATGTGGAAGGGTACATGTAATTTATGTACTCATCTGCCTTCATGTTGTTTGTCCCAATACAATGTAATCTCCTAGAAAGAAAAGATTTGAATTTGTTTTTGTCTTTGAATCTCTAGTGTTTACCACAATAGAGATCATTTTTTAAGCACATAGAAGCTGCTTAATCAATGTTTATTGAGTTAAATTGAACTCACTTGACTTGTTACTTTTAGCTATTGAAGGAATACAGAGCTTAAACATTTGTGCTTTCTGGGCAAAGCTCTACCTGCTCACTTCAAGCTGCTTTTCTGATTAAAGTGAAAGTCACACAAGTGTGAGTTTCTGTAAGCTCCAAGTCCAATGCTCTTTCCATGAACCATGTTATCTCTAAAGAAATCACCTTTCCTAGAGAACATTTATTTTTAAGTGCTTTGTCTTTGTTTATGATGCAACCAATTTGAATAATTCACTTAATGTTAGCTTTACTTAAAAAACAAATAAACTCTTAAAATAGTGCTGCTTAACTTTTTTTTTCTTTATTTTAAGAGGGAGGAAAATGAGTGAGTGGTGGGGATAAGATCACCAAAGAATTGACTATCATGTGAAAAAAAAAAGATAGCAATATAAAACAAGTATAAACATATAGTCATCTTCATGATTAATAGGCTAATGTTCTGGAAAACAATTTGAAATTATGCAATAAAGTTATTAAATTGTTTATACCTTTTGACCTAGAGGGCCCATTCCTGGGTTTATGCTCCCAAGGAATCTAATCATAAGAAAATCCCAAACTGAATACAAATATTCATATTTACTTATACAGTTCTCCCTCTGGGATGCTCACTTCAATAAGAGATCATTCATTTTCCAAATCTTTGTTTCTGCAAACCAGATCACAAACAAGCCACGGCTATTTGTTCAATAATCAATCACAAAACAATTCTGGAATTCAGGGTTTCTCAGGTTTGTTTGTTTTCCTTTTAATTTTTTTAGTCATAGATTTCCCAAGAGGAGTCAAAGTTCATTGTCTCACAAGGCATTTTCTCATACAAAACTTAAAATCTTGTCTCCTTTATTCGGGGTGGAATGATTCACTCAAGTTTGAATAGGACTCCTCTTCTGTTGTTCTTCCATCATTTAATCTTGTCAGACTCTCCATGACACTGTGGACCATATTGTCCATGGGGTTTTCTTGACAAAGAAACTGGTATGGTTTACCACTTCTTTGTCCAGTGGATTATGGCCAACAGGTTAAGTGACTTTCCCAGAGTCACACGGTTAGTAAGTGTATGAGACCAGATTTGCACTCATAGTCCATAAGATATCAATAAAGACAGATAAGAATACTTACAAGTCATCATTTCTGTAACTTGTAATACAGATTTACTGAAATCTGACCTGTACACATCATTACATGATATAGCAAAAATCTAGAAAGAAAATCTGTTCCCAGTGATTGAGATATGACTGAATAAACTGTGGCATATAAATATAAGGAATGAAAAATATGAATAATTATGGGGAACACAAAAATACTATTATTATGAAGAAAACAGAGTCTAAGGAACAATATAGGTGATTATAATGATTTACTCAAGAGCTGTATTAAACAACAATAAAACTCTAGTCAAGTACAAAGGGAGCTGCTGAAGTAAAAACAAATGTTCTTCTTTTTCTGTTAACAATTAGTAAACTAAAAGGTTGGAAAGTGACATGTGCTATCATTTGCAATCATTCTAATAATACAGTTATTAGTTTATTTTGCCCTTCTGTTTTCAGGGAATGTAATTTGTAGGGGACTTTCCTTGGTTACTGGCTGGGAAATTTAGTGTAGGCTGGGAAACCAATAGTGAATTCTCTGGGTCAAAGTGTAGGAACAATTTAGTAACTCTTCTTGCATAATTCCAAAATGTTTTCCAGAAATTCAAACGATTAATCATATAGCAATAAAAAGGATTTATTAGTTGAGAATACACAAATGCTTTCCTTTTTAGTATTCTTGGGGAATATCTGCTACTGTATTTCCACTGAGATTTTTTTTTCCCTCCCAGCTTTACCTGGTTTCCTTCAAGTCCCAGGGAGCCTTTCTCTATTCTTCTGAGTTCTAATGCCTTCCCTCTGTTGATTATTTCCAATTTATCACAGATAGTATATAGTAGTAGTCTCTCAGTAACCGAGGATGACGATTGTCTTTGTGCATTTTTGTGCACAAAGACACTTGTGCATGAAGATTTAAGTGGAAAAGTTGATGCACAGAGACAGTCCCACTCTCTCAGCATTGGAAGCCTGGGTCCAGTGGCACAAAAAGTCTTTACACCTGGAGACTTCCTCAGCTGCATTGGATGGCCATGTTGTCTTTTGTGCTCCAACACGCCCTAAGCACTCCACAATGCTTTGCTGCGTCGCCCTCTCAGCTGTTGAACCTTCTTATTGGTTTCTTCCGTCTGTTCCGCTGAAGCAGTCTTCACATGCTGGGTGAGCAAAGCCCTGGTTCACCAGAGGTCGATGATCCAATGGCTACCCTCACATGATTTGGCCGGCTTGTTGAAGCCATTGCCCAGGGTGTGGCCACTGCCACATGCTAGCAGCTACTGGGAGCCACAAGTGAGAGCTGGGTGTCAGGTGGGGATCAGAGGCAGGAGAGCTGCCCTAGGAGGGCACGACAAGCCCTCCTTACCAGAGATACTACCCCTCCCTGAGCACCCCATACACCCCTATCACATATAAACAAGCTATATCTGTGATGTATGTATATATGTACATAGTAGTTGTTTATGTGTTGACTCCCCCTTTAGACTGTGAGCTCCTTGAGGGCAAAGACTGTCTTTTGCCTTTCTTGGTATTCTATTGCTTACTATAGTGTCAGACACATATTAAATATTTATTGATTGAGTATTAAAAGTTATTTTTTTTCAATGAAGGATGTAGATATTTAATCTTTCCATGAAGGTAAGATATGATTACAGTTTTGAAAATGGTAAACTTGGGTCTTTGGGCCATAGGCATCTTTTTATTCTGTCTTGTGCTTGCTTATATTCTGTCTGTTTTGTTCATCATTATCAATCCCTTTAGAGGGAGATCCAAGAAAGGGAATAATTTTATTCATGGTAGTTTCTAATATGGTTTTAGTGGTGCAGCTTTCACATTGGCAATTTTTACTTACAAGAATTTTTTACAATCAGCCTTCATCAGTGAGGTGATCATTTCTGAAAATTGGCTTCCTCTGATTCTTTTCTAAGGATTCCAGTCATTTACCACTCTTTTTCTTCATAAAAGTCTGTTCATTCCTATAAAATATATCAATCAGCAGAGGGACCAGGTATTATGAAACCACCTTCTGTGTGTATGTATGTTTAAGATGAAAGGATAAATTTGAATCACAGGGAAACCTTTTGCTTATTTTTAATAGGTCAAAGCCCATTCATTCAATAAATATTTATTCAACACCTAATGTGAGTAGTGAACTAAGCTAGTTAATTGGGACAGGTAAATAAGAGGTTGACACAAAATTTGTAACCTCAAGGAAGTTATTAGCTGGTCAGGAAGACATGGCATATTATGGTAAGTTAAACAAAAAAAAGTACAAGATAAGAGCAATGTCACAGAGCTGTCCAAATAATTTCTGGGTAAAGAATTCTGGTTTTAATTATGCTTATAAATAGATACTACTCTCTCCTCAGCTCTTCTTGCTGTACCCATGCAACCTAATGCTATAGATCCATTATATAGAGAAGTAGGGAAAACTCTCTATTTCCATCTGTGCCAAGTTATTTCCTACTCTAGAGATCTACAACTCAGATAGTTAGATTCAGAGTTTAGAAGACAACTTCATTACTCTTGTGGAATTTATGGTCTAATGGGGCATTCTGAAGAACTAACCACCACTTATAAGATTGTTTCTTTGGGAAGATGTGTTCTGAGTTTCAAACATCAATTGAAAAATGAACTTTTAGGACACAACTAATTTTTGATTTGGGGTAATAGTATATTATGAATATTAATGTTTTTATACATTCTTCTTGTGGATACTTTCCAGCTATGTAGGCTTCTCAAGTCATAGGATCATGGGATTCTGGATTTGGAACTGGAAGGGATCCCAAAGTTATGTTGTCCAAACTCCCCTCCTCCATTTTACAGATGATGAAACTAGTGTGGCCCACAAAGATGAAGTGACTTTCTTAAAGTCTACAGAGAGAAAATGACTGACCTAGGATTTGAAGTCAGATCTTCTGCCTTCAGATTTAGCACTATTCCCAGTGGTCATTGTAGACTTCAGTACTCTGCAATGATGTTCCTATACTGTGATGAAGATTGTTCCACATTTTTTGAAATAACTCTGGACTCATATGGCCTCATTTTAATACTTTTAGGCTCCTCTGTCTGTTAAAAGAATATTAGGATAAAACATAAAGTATCTCTGTAATCTGAAGAAAAAGGGATATTGAGATAACCTTTATTAGGGTCTTTACCCTGCCCTACTATGCCTCTCTACTCGATGCGAACATGGCTTCCCTTAGCATAACACAACGTTGATTGAGGTTCCCTGTAGAGGGTTAAGTAGCCAGGTAATTGTTTGTTCATGAAGAAATCAATGAATCAACAAGTATTTATTTGGTGCCTGTTACACACAAGATATTGCACTAAATGCTAGAGATACAAGTACAATGCAGGAAGTAGGAATGAAGTTTGATTGATTGAAGTTAGAGAGGCATGTGAGTGGCAATAGAAGAAAAGGGAATTTCAGAACAAGGGATAGCATGAATAAAAGAAAGAAATAGAAATGAAGGCATGTGTGAGAAGAATTAGTCTTCCATATTGAGTTATTGTACATAAAGGAAAAAGTTAGTTTGGAGAATTTTAAATAGTGTGAATTTTATTTGGTAAGTATTAGGGAGTCATTGAAGGCTTTGGGGTTCAAAATGGACAACTTTGTTATTTTTATGTGAAAGGTCACGTTCGAAAAATTGTCATATTCATATTAGCAACTTTACTCATAACAAAATTCTCATGTAATTAAGATAGAACTGTGAGATCTCCTGTAAATTTCATTCATCCATACGATTAACCTAACATTGTACTGAAATGCACTTAAAATTCTTGAGGGAAGAGTGATGTTGTTATATCAAGGGTAGGATTGAAAGATATGCACAAGTACGAGGCAGAGGCAGGAACAGATCTTTTAAAGAGTCCATTCAGGGAATGCTATTGTACTATAAGGTATGATGAGCAGGATGATTTCAGAAAGAGCTGGAAGGACCTATGTGAACTGAGGCAGAGTAAAATAAACTAACCACAGAAACTGAAATATTGTGGAATGATCAAATATGATAGACTTTGCTGTGAACAGTAATACACAGGACAATTCTGAGGGACTTATGCAAAGGAATGCTATCCACCTCTAGAGAAAGAACTGTTGGAGTAGAAATGCAGATGGAAACATAGGATTTATTGCTTGATTATTTGAGTATATGATTTGGAGTTTTGGTTTTATAAGATAACATTCTTACAAAAATGAATAACATAGAAATAGATTTTGAATGACAATACCTCTATAACGCAGTAGAATTGCTTGTCAACTCCACGAGAGGAGAGGAAAGCGGGAAAAGAGAGAGAACAGGAATCATATAACTTTACAAAACTTATGTATAAATTTCTTATTAGAATAAAATAAAGATGATTAAAAAAAAGAGACAAAAAGGGAAAAAATAGAGTCCATTCAATCCTTATCCTTAGTTTCTAATCATCTTGGAGACAGACCTACTCACTGGAAACCACTCAGCACTTGTCCTCTCAGCAAAGTATCATGATGTATTCCTGCCTCTGTAAGATGTGCCCTTCAGACATAAATTTCCACATTGTGGGAACTAATCAGATTGATAGGGGACTCTCCAAATCAATTTCTTTATACACAGTTGTTGTGTCAGGCTCCAGATACTATGGGTTATACCTCAGCAGGAAAGATTTTCTGCCACAATTTTGATCTCCCCAAAACTAAAAAAGAATTTCATTGTTGCTCTTATGTAAGTAGTTGGACTCCAAGAAGTTTTTTATTTCATTTACTCATTTTCAAGCTGGATCATCTAAGACAAATAAGCATGGATCATATTTTTAAGACATGCAGACAAAAAGTTTCTACAAAATCCTTTAATAAGAAGATCCTATATTTTAAGAAGAACCATTGTTAGGAAATTCATCCTTATAACCTTCCAAAATTTCTACTTTGGCAACATAAGGTTATTTCTTTTTATTTTTTTCCTGAGTGAATAGAGAGCAGCTGGCCATCATTTTCCATATACTTGAGTACTATATTTGGAGCAGTTTCCAAGTCTTCTTATTCATCTTATTTCTAATCTTGTCTTCTGATCTCTTTCCCAGTTATTTCACATCCTTCTCTATAAGGAAAGCCACAACACAGTCCACGTCTCTATGTCCACCTCCATGGACACTCAAAGAGTGGAGGAATGAATTTAGTTGATGAAAACCAGATATCCCACTCCAGGCTGAATCTACGACACTTTTGCAAAGCTCCAGCTCCCTTCTGAATGTATAGTAATCTGTGTCTGGGCTCTGAATAACACAGGACTTGATTGAGAACCCACACCACATACCAAATTGAATTTAGAGTCTAAAGACATGCTTTCAAAATTCCTGTTCTACTGATTACTTACCTATGTGTTCTTTGGCAAATCACTTAACTTCTCTAGACCTCAGTTACTCTTCTGTATGATGAAGGGGCTACATCAAATCAGTTATTTTATTATATATTATATATTAAATTAATTATTGATATGATTCCTTCCTGCTTTAAATCTAATGATTACTATGATCTTATGGCCTGAGGAATACACATCAAAACTCCCAACCACCTCTTTTAGAAGGCCAGCAGGTAGAGCCATATAGAATAAAGAAAGATGGAAATAGAAAGATGTACCAGTCAACGACTCTTCAGAATTTCCCCTGGCCAGTCATTCATACACTACCCCACACATAGGATGGAGATGACTTTCAACTAAAATTGATTAGTTGACCCATCTGTACACCAGTGCTGTACTGTGTCTCTGAGTCTACCTACTCCATTCTTTTTATAATTCAGGCATGGGCTGAGCTACTATGATTAATCTCCAGTTAATAATATCGATAATAACATAAATAATCTCCCTGCACCCATATAAACTGTTGGTGATAAATGTTTGATTATAGCTATATATACCAGGAAGATACCTTCATGGTTCTTACATGCTAAATCCCTAACTATAGGTTATTTGTAGCCTTTTAATTAAAGGATTCAATTTTTAAAAAACTGCACTTGACTGAAAGGGGACAAGAATACATGATTCCATTATATTTCCTAGTACTGCTTACACCATGTCATAGGACTGCATTTTAATTCTGACATCTGAGAGGTTGTCTAGCCCAACTCCTTCATTTTAAACATAAGAAAATATAGGACGGGAGAAAGGAAGTCACTTACTCAAGTTTATCCAGGTGGCAGAACCAGAATTGTGAAGATTGGCCTCAGCCTCCAAATCTAGCGTCATTTTTACATTTGAATGGATGAAACAAAAATGCATCCTCAAAGATTCTGTCACCACAGTATTTCCTAGGCACACATTAATATAATGCAAGATTCTTTGATAGATAGAAAACAGATAACTGTCTGACGATCCTCTGATTATCAAAATCAACTGAAGCATAAAACAGGGAGGCTTATGCTTGCCAAAAGTCTTTCCTATTGTTATGGATGATATCCAGCATAGAGCCCAAATGGAAGAAGAATTCTCTGTAGATGGTGAAATTTTCCAGATGCTCCTGTTTGCAGATGACATTGCACTGATTGCACTAAACTCCAGAATATTGTATAATCTTCTAAATGAGACTCAGTCCCTCAGAAGAGTTCAGCCTAACAATCCACAGAAAAAGGAAAAAAGGAATAAATTTAATTTAATTTAAAAATTTTTTCAGTTATTTTTCATTCATGTCTGACTATGACTGCATTTGGAGCTTTCATGGCAGAGATAATGGAGTTGTTTGACATATCCTTTTCCAGATCATTTTACAGATGAGGAAACTGAGGCAAACAGGGTAAAGTGACATGACCAGGTCCTATAGCTAGTAAGTGTCTGAGGCCAGATTTATACTCAAGAAGATAATTCTTCCTGACACCAGGCCCTGCACTCTCTTTCCTGCATCACCTAGTTTCCGCTTAGCAAATAAAATTTATTAAACACCTATTACGTACAAGCTACTCCAAAATTGCCTGTTGTCCATACTATGTGTGATTGAATATAAAAGCTAATTCATGTTAATATTTGTCTATTGCAGACATCAGATGGATAATAGCCTGGCTTTAGAATGGAATATGAAGAAGAGAGTAAATGATAGGATTAGGGAAATGGAACGGCACTTTCTAACATCTTCTTCAGTTGTGCCTGAAACAGAGATCTGACTTTTTAGAAGCATCTTCTTCCACTGATGCTACATGACTATAAATATAAGAATCCCAGAATCATTGAAGAATCAGAATTATTGGCAACTTAAAGAGTAGATGAGAGACATATGGTGGGCATAAGCAGGCTTTGACATATTACCAATGAAGATTTACATGTATGAAGTATTGGAAAAATATTCTGTAAAGAGGTTAGGTCAGATTGAACTCTATTGAGATTCTATTGAGCTTCTCTTTCCAGGGGAATAGTGCTTAATCTGAGCAATCTTATTTGATACCTTCTTTGGGATCATCAAAAGGAAGTAAAAAATGTAGGAGAATTTGGAATCACATGCCCTTAGCACTCAGACTTTTTGCTATCTTGGGGAAGGCTATGAAATATTAGGAAGCCATTGTGCCATGCTCTTTTGGTGACCCAGAACTTTCTAATCTCTTGTCTTTATGAGGAGATAACATCTAATCATTGAAACTCATCAAGCCTTATTTTCTGCTAGTTAATATACTCCCATTCCGTGTTACTCTTCTCATGCCAGTATTGTAACCCCAACTGGTGTCTAACAGACTTCCTTTCCCAAATCCTTCTTGTCTGCTCCCTAATTCACCTCAGCCCTAATATCTTAGGTTAACACTCCAGGTCTGTGTGAATAATGATATAAATCACATTTACATAGTACTTTAAGGTTTGCAAAGCACTTTAGAGATATTATCTCATTTTATTCTAACTTTAGAACCCTGGGAGGTAGGTGCTATTAATGCCACACTTTACAGATGGAAAAACTGAGAAACAGAATAAAAAGTTATAAGAAAAGATGGGAAGTAAAAAGAATATGATTGGATAACAACCTTTCTTGATTATGAAGGTGGAGCACATATAGTGGATGGTAATATCATGTGTATGACCATCCCTATTTGTAGCTGAGATTGTAGGGGAGGGGAGTAAGTTGTGGGAGTGGAAGAACTTGGAAGTTAGGGTATTTTCAGCACATCCTAATTTTTGCTGAAGTCCTATAGATTAGGACAAGAAGTAGAGAGATCATGAGATATTGTGCTCACTGAGAAAGAATATAAAATATCCTAAAGGTCAGTAATTAATGGTCATCATAATCTGTATTGAATGATAAATTTAGGTAGAGTGATTGCCTAGTGATGGCAGAAATGATACTAATAGCCAACATTTATATAGTGCTTACTACATACATAACTATTTTTTAATTTGATCCTTACAATAACCATGGGAAATATTATTATATCGATATATTATAAATGAGGAAACTGAGGCAAACAGGGTTAAGTGACTTGCTCAGGGCCCCACAGCTAGTGTCTGAAGCCAAATTTGAATTCCAGTCTTCCTGACTTCTTGCACTTTCTCCATTATACCACCAAGCTAGTTGTGGAAGTGAGGAGCACATATTACAAGAGCACAATAGCATATGCAGCTGAACAAAGCCAGAAGTTGTAATCCAGTGGTGTTGACTGGGTCAACCTCAAAGTTATTATTTTTTTTATATCGACCAAATACTCTCTGTAGCAAGGCAATTCTTCTACTCTGCCATAATTGATACTCTATCTCACTCAACACAGAGGCTATTCCAAGCTTTATCTTCTCTATTCAAGCCCCCATACAACCTCTTTCATCTGCCCTTTCCCCCTACTCACATCCATCTGATATGACCCAAAATTCTCTACTCCTTCATTCTAGCATTCTAATGAAGAAGAGATGCTTACTCATCTTTATGTACTTTTGATCCTCTCCTCTCCTGTTTTGCCCAGCAGGATTCACCCCCCCCCTTTAATCTTTAATCTATATATACTAGTCTCTTTCCTGTCACTTTCAAAAAACTTAATTGCACATTCTTTTCATCCTTAAAAACCTCTAACAAGATCCTCATCTCTCCACCATTTATAATGATACACTTTGTGTTCTTAGCTAAGTTCTTTGAAAAACCATCTACACTTAATGCCTTCATTTCCTTTTCTTTCACTCTCTTATGAGACTTCTGAAATCTGGCTTCTGACTTCATCATTCAATTGAAACTCTTCTCTCAAAAATTAGTGATGATTTTTTCATTGCCATGCCTAATGGCAATTAAATCAATCCTGGGATTTCTTGATAACATTTGATAATTTTGATCACCTTTTCCTTCCAATACTTTCTCCTTTCTGCATTTCCATGACTCTGAATTTGATTTCTGCTTTTTTGACAATTCCTTTTCAGTTTTAGTTTCTGGATCTACTTTATCTGCTATAGTGGAAAGAGTCTATGGAGTGAGAGGATTTGAGTTCGAAACCTGCTTTTGACACTCACTGCTTTTGTGGCCTTAGGCATGTCAAGTCACTTTGAGTCTGTTCCTTCATGTATAAAATGAGGGAGGTTGGATTATATGACATAGGAAGTTTGTTCTTATTCTAGATCTATGATCTTCATTCATGTTAAGCCTACTAATTGTGGATTTATCCTCAAAGCTTTGTTCTAGATCCTCTTTTCTTTTTTTCTTTGTATTCTCAAACTTTGGAATCGCATCAACTCACATGGGTTCAATTATTATCTTTAAGCAGATGATTTTCAGGTCTATATAGCTAGTCTTAGACCCTCTCCAGAATACCAGTCCTATATCACTGACTGCCAACTGAAGTTTTCAAACTGAATATCCTTATAGGAATCAAACTCATTATGTCTGAAACGAAACTCATTATCATTTTCCCCGAGCCTCTCTTCTAAACTCATTTTTAATGTCAAGAATATCACTATACTTCTAATAACTCAGGTTTTTAAGCTTGGTACTCTCTTATTATTTTTGCTGTTCCTACCTCCCTAGCCTCTCTCATATCTAATCCTAATCTTTTTTTCCCCTCCCCATGCAGTTTCTCTTCAACTCTCACCTGAACTTCTGAAATCACCCAACTGGTTCTTTTTCTCTCAAGTTGGTTGCCAGATTCATCCCACACACAGTGACCAAAATGAGTTTCCTTGAGCTCAGGTCAGGTCATATCTGTTCAAAATATTCCAGTGACTTTGTGTTAGCTCTAGAAACTATAAGGAAGAAAATGGTTTGTTTGTTTTTTAAAGGTTGGACTTGATTACTTAAGAGTTTTGTCACCAGGAATTTAATTAATTCCAAAGAGATTTTATTTACAATTTATTTACAAAATGTAGAAAGAGTGGAGCAAGAAATCAGAGAGAGGATAAGGTATGATATCTAGACTGAGCACTAAGTAATTTACTCCTGGCCCCTCTGGGCAGGGAGAATTAGTTTCAGCCAGCTGTGGCAAAGCTAAGGACCCAGGAAGTCTCTTCAGAAAATTCATCAGTTAAGAGTCAGCTTTTCACTCACCAAGTGTCAGTCCAGTAAGTAGATTCTTCTGCCCCTCTTCACTAACCTCAACTCAAAAGTATGAAGAATTCCTCCATTCTCCACTTCCAAAAAATGAAGAACTGTCTCTCACAGGAAGTGATGGCTCCTTTTAAAGACATTTTCTTTTGAGTCACTTCCCCTAATTACATATCTACCAATCACAGCTGACACTCTGCTCTAGGACTAACCAGAAGGCACTTAGTTGATTCTGATTCATTACCCACTATTGCACACATGGGTCAAAGACCTCCCACTTCATGATTAAGTAGGATATTTGCACTTTTGGTAATTAGATCTAAATGGGCAGATCTTCATACTTAACTTTTAAGTACCATGTTTGCACTTTTTGTGATAGAATCTAAAAATAGGCAGGTCTCCATACTTAACTTTTAAGTAGGGTATTTACACTTATGAAGATTAAAATCTAAAAACAGATGAGGTACAGTTTAAATCTTTACAATCAGGGAAGGGGAGAGCCAAATCCAATCTTCACAAAACACAATTAAACTTTTATTTAGCATTAAAGCTCTTCATAACCTTTCCTCTTCCTAGTTTTCCAGTCTTCTTATACCACCTTCCATGATTTCTATAATCCAACCATGATAATCTACTTGGTGTTCCTCATAAATGAAGCTCTATCTCTCATCCCCATGCCTTCACAGGAGCTGTCCCCAATGTCTGGAATACTCTTCCTCCTTACTTCCACTTTTTAGCATCCCTGGCTGTCTTGAAGATTTATTTGAAAGGGAATCCCCAGTACTTTGGCTAAGTGTGGCTCTCCACATCATAATCCCAGGGGTAGGGTTCTGTGTTGTTTTCTCTCTTACAATCTCTTTGTCCTGACTAAAGACCTGGAATTATAACTTGAAATGAAGAAAAGAAAAGAAAAAGACTCAGTCAAAGCACCATCTTTCACAAGAAACCTTTCCTAGGTATCTAACTTCCCTTTAAGATTATCTTGCATCTAATTTGCATGCAACTTATATATGCCTTTACATACATATATTGACTCCCCTATTTGAACATAAACTCCTTGAGTTCAAGGTCTGTTTTTGCTTTTTCTTTATGTTCCCAGAGTTTAGTACTCTGCCTGGCATATAGTAAGCACTTAAAAATATTTATTGACTGATTCTCTCTTTAGTGATATTAAAATGTGTCAATAGCTTTCAACTGTATGAATGGATTGGCAGCTACCATGGTCCTGAATAAGTCTCTGACAAAAGCTTGTGGGAAGAATAAAAAGTTTTATAAAGGCCTGGAAGATGTTCCATTTTTTCAAATCTGTCTTGTTTAAAATTAGCACATGACCAAAAAAAAAAAAAAACCCAACAACAAATCCCATACACTCTTGCTAATTTCTGTTTATCAGTTCTTTCTCTGGAGATCAACCAATCATAAAGGGAGAAGAGGAATGAGGAAGAAAGTTACCTGGGGATTTCAATGTGACAATTAAATTTAAATTAGGAAAAAGAAAAAAAAAAGAAAGACAGCCTATCCTAAACTTTGTGGTATTTATTGGTGTATATACTTCTTCAAAGAGATTTCAATTTAACATCGTAGACTATATATGAGGTGATAGAATTAAACTAAAAATCTTACTAACAGTGGTAGGGCTTCCTCTTTGGTGTCTGTTGCAACCCCAGAGAAGATGGAGACTTTTGGAGGTGGGAATTTCTAGTTTACTGGCTCCAGATTCAATATACAATCTGCCAAGAGTTATTGTCACTGAGTTCACATGACTTTTTTTTGCCAGAGAATTCCAGTGAGGAATTTGCATTAATTTCCAATCCTTACCTGAATTGTTTTGGAATTTTGTTTTTCTTTCCTTTGACTTGCCTTTCTTAAACTTCATTTGTTTCTGATTATGTTTCCAATTGTTCAAAGTTATTGCTAACTTTGATTCTACTATTATAGGGTTCTGGCTAACATTGCTGCCCCTCCTCCCACTCAGTTTAGCTTTCTGGCCAATATAATGAGAGTGTTCTCTAGGCCATTATCCAGAACATGTATTAAAGGCTAACACTCAGCTTCAATGCCTGGAGATATAATAAATACCTATTATGATATTTTCCCAGGTTGATACTGATCCATTGATGATCACTTTCAGTTCAACTAACTAGTAGTTCTGAGAAAAATGTCTCTCTGTATTAGAGAGAACCATAAATCTATTGAATGTTAGGATCAGAGATGACTCTAGATATTCTCTACTTCATCAACTCCATTTTTATAGAAAAGGATACTAAAACTTTGAAATGCTCAGTGAATGGACTAAATAGTTAGAGCCAGCAAGTGTCTAAGTTAAGATTTGAACCCAAGTCCCCAATCCAGGAATCCTTCTCTTTTATTTTGAATCTACAGAAAGGCGAATTGAATGTTTTTTCCCAGAACATGAAAGCAGGGATTTGAAAAAAAAAACACAATAATTCAAGGGGAAAAAAGAATACATTTTGTTTACTATAGATTGAAATCTCTTTGAGTAACAAAATACTTATCTGGATGCCTTGGTCTTATACCCACAGTTAGTGGGTAATCAAGTGGATTAGAATTGAGTTTCTTTTTCCCTGTTCAATTTTCTTTTAATTGCGAATAAGTTTTTTTCCTCCTTTTCTCTTAAAAGTGAATTTTGTGAACCAGAGATAAGTAGACAAAAATCTTTTCATATGGTTGATGCCCCAGATTCTGCTGATGAGTTGAGTAGATGATATGGTAAATGTTGGAATTTTGCCTGGTTCAGTGTAACTTCCAAATCCATTATGATTTCACAGTTAAAGGCATTTTGTTGTCCCTAACAATAGTTGGGTAAATTCCCCTCCTCTATATAATTAGGGGAAAGAGCACAACTAACTCTGGATTCAAAAGACCTGTGTTCAAGTCCCAAGTTTCCCATCTGTTTGACCTTGGGCAAGGCACATTTGCCTTTTAGGTCTCAATTCCTTCATTTTTCAAATAGACTAGATGATCTCTGAAGTCTTCTCAACTTTATGAGATTTGGCAATTATGTATATACTCAAATACCATCCAAAAATACATTGTAAGTTATTTCTTCTGGTTTACATAGCCTGAGGAAAACAAAATCATGCTTTCTAAATAGTGTTTGACTTCAAACATTAGGCTTCTAACTGGGGGGTACAGGTGAGATGTGAGATGGCTAGAAGGGAGAGGAGGAAGAATGTCTTTGACATTCCAGTTTAAGGAGAACCTGCAAAAACCATTCTCTTTCCTAACATTAAATATATATTCCAGAACTTCACAAGCCAGAACCCACACTCACTCATTTCAGCTTCTTCCCAAAGGAAATATTTTTCACAACCCCAGCTGTTACATACACATTGTACTCCTTCCAGCACAATGATACTGACACAAATTCTGCTAACTCCAGTTCATTGTTAAGGCAGCGGGACCTCACTGTCAGGAGTCAGTCTTTGAATAAAAGATACAGGAACTTACTTAAACTCTCCAAATTCTCTCCTTGTTAACTCAAATATCTCAAATGAATAGCTTTTCTTCTGTAAGCCAAGATTGCTTATCTTCATCTGTAAAATGGGCCCAGTAATACCTATAATATTATGATCTTAAAAAAATTCTTGGGAGGATCATTTAAGACAGTTTGAAAGTTTTAAAACAAGTATTAATGTTGGTTATTCTTAATCCTTATTTTGAAAATCTGACCAAATCCTGCCCTTTCAGTGTCCAGTTTTGTTTTGTTTTGCCTTCAAAGGTACTTTGGCAGTATTTTGCTTTATAAATGTGCAAGTTCAGTTTTGAAAAGATTTAGAACAGTGCCTGGCATATAGTAGATAGTTAGTAAATGTTAGTTGATTAACTGATGGTATTTAAAACCTTTCTCCTTTGGGAGAATCTACCCAAGCCAGTGTTCCATTGACAATCTTAGAGATCCATAGTTGCATGCAATGTCAATATCACACTGGGCTGCAGAGAGTTGATAAGAGATGGGTATGAGGAGACAGGATCTAGAATGTTTCTTAGTCCAATTGGTAAGAGCCCTTAATAGATCTGTTCATTCATAGCATTTTGTATGTGTGTGTGTAACTTGATTGTCCCGTAGTGTACAATTTGGCTCGTGTACAGCTTGGGATTTGGATGGAGAATATACCACAAAACTACAGGCACAATTCGAGTCAGAAGAAACAGGAGGAAACAAAGAAAGCCCAAGGAAAAGGTGCTTGGAGAACTTACCAGGATACCTTTGTCATTCCTTTGAGGTTCCTGCCCCTATGACTTCAGCCAGAAAACATTAAAATGAGTTCCTTGTACAGTACATGCTTTGCAGGTGAAGGTTTTTTGAGCTTTAATTTGCTGTTTGATTCGCCCCAGGATTTTCAGGTGTTGCACGAGGGAGTAAAGTACAGGGAGTACCTCCGTTTTTTTGGTTGTCAGCCATTGGATGATGGCCATAGCATTATTAAACCATCCAAGCATGCTGGTCTCAACCACAAAATTTAATTTTCCCTACTGCAGGGACTAATCAACCACCACAGACTTTAAGTCCTGAGGAGACTGTTTTTATCTGTATTTTTCCCCCCTCGGACTGAAGTGGAGTTAATTTTACAGTTTTGTCTGTCCTCAGGGTTTCAAACAGTGACAGACATTCAGCTTGATGGGAAACAGATAGGTCGAATTTTTATGAATTCATCCTGTGACACATATTAAAGAAAGATGAAAGCTTAAAGGTAGCCAGTAACACCTCAGCAAATATTTTTGAGGACCCCAGTATTCCTTTAAAAAAAAAGGCAAAACTTACCCAAGGAAAATAAATTCAATCGTTGACATCATCTAAGTCTTATACTTTCTGAAACTGAGGTAAGTTGATTTTGACTGAAGTAACCCCTGGCTGTGAGAAATCTCTCCTTGGGAATATAATTTTCTCAAGCTTATTGAACCTGGTTATTCTGGACTGAGTACATTCATTCATTGGACAATATTCATTTATTATTAGTAGTAGTAGTAATAATAATCTATATAACCAACTTGTTATTGCTTATCATAACATTAGCTTATACTTATATGGTTCTTTCATTCTCACAAAACATTTTATAGGGTTTTCAAATCACCAATTGTGTGCCAGAGCTCTGTTAGACTTGATAGAGGTTTCAAAGGTAAGACATAACTCCTGACCTCAAGAAACTTACAGTCAGTAGTGAGGTAGAGTCTCCTTTTTTGGAACCATCCTCCTGAAACAGATCTGATTCCCTCTCTCGAGAATAGCCCAAGAATATTTCTCGTGCTAGATGTCCTTTGGGGTCTTTGCTTCTTCCTGTTTCTTTTGACTCAAAATGGCTTTGTAGGTCCATGGATCAATTACTGTTTTATAATCACAACAATGTCAATGCAATGGTTACAGTATTGTGACTAGGAGCTTAAAACAAAGACTTTAGAAAAAGTTAATAGAATAAAAAGGGTGTCTGGTTAAATACTTCAAACTTTCTTTTGTTGATTTTTTTTATTTCTTCCAACTTGAGTTGTAATTATAATATTGTAGCTCATTCATCCACCCTACACTCCAACCAAACTGGTTGATTTGTGATTAACCTCAAATATGCTCCATTGTTCAAGGCTCAACTCAAATGTTGTATCCTGAAAGATGCTATTTGTTTTGCTCCTCCTTCAAAGTAATCTTGCCTTCCTCTGTCTTATTCATATGAGATGAAACATATATAAATAAATGTAACACAAAATTTAGTGTGGAAAAATAAGAATGATAGAAAGCCAGTTATGTGCAGAGGAAGGCAAGATTACTTTGAAGGAGGAGCAAAACAAATAGCATCTTCCAGGATACAACATTTGAGTTGAGCCTTGAACAATGGAGCATATTTGAGGTTAATCACAAATCAACCAGTTTGGTTGGAGTGTAGAGTGGATGAATGTGCTTGAAAGTACTTTATGGTTCAATCAAAGAAATGGATTGCAATGCAATCTAGTGTTTTTCTTCCTTGTTAATTAAAGCAAGGATCCATTTAAATAAACACACAGTGTAGTACATTGGAAAGAATGCTGGGTTTGGAGTCCTAGGAACAGGATATAAATCCTACTTCAGTGCTCAGTTACTTATATGATTTTGGTCAAATTATTTCATCTCTGGGCCTTGATTTCTCACCTTGGTAACCTGAGTTCCTTTTCTGAGATAAATTTATATGTCCCATCCCCTGCTTTGTACCTTGGGGTTGTTGTTCAGGCAATTTCAGTCATGTCCAACTCTCAGTGACCTATTTGGGGTTTTCTTGGCAAAGATACTGGGGTGGTTTACCATTTCCTTCTCTAGCTCATTTTACAGATGAGGAAACTGAGGCAAATGGAATTAGGTGATTTTTCTCATAGTCACACAGCTACTAAGTGTCTAAAGCTGGATTGCCACCTAGCAGCCTTTGGTTGGTTGCATATCTAGTTAATAGATTTATTATTATTATTATCTACCTTATGAGTCATGTGAGGGTCAGTGAAGGTTAGAGAACTTTTTGAAATCTTAAGGGAATGGGAATAGTACTCCTAATATATATGAATACTTATAGGCATTTTGCTGTAAAAAAACTGCTAGATATAAATGAATATCAATACGATCTCTTACTAGCGGAACAGAACAATAAAACGGTATCTGTAATCTTTCTGACAATACCACCTTGTAGAGTTTTTTTTTTTCCAATCTCTTTCCCTTATCAAACCATAAACACAGGTTCACAAGTCATATTTTAGAATGACTACCTTATAAAGTCAAAGAATTATGTTCTCCATCCTCCAGAGTAAAAAAAAGAATTGACTAGGTTAAAATTACTGTCCACATGTGGGATTCACTAAATAATATTGTATCTAGTTCTCGAAAAAGACTCCATGATGCATTTTCTGTTTCCAGAAATGCATTTAGTAGGTCCCTCGGTCTTGTTCCAGGAAATTGAGACACATCACTTTCACTTATTGAAATGAGATATAGACTCTGCCACCTTGAGAAGAAGGAGAAATATATGGGAAATATCACTCTGAGCCTCCACCCTGTTCTTCTAATCAATGCTGGTTTTGATCACGAGGGACATTTCTTGGAATATTCCTGAGAAGAGGAGTCAAGAGAGTGGCAGGAGGGCAGTGTCATGAAATAATGAGTTAGTAGAGCTCACTAATTCTGTTGATAAAGGTCCTATTCCACAGGTGTTATATCTCTCAAAAAGAATCATGGATTAGAGCACATGCCTTAGAAAGAATTCTTTCAAAGTGATTGTTCTTCAAGTTTTACAGGAAACATTAGCTTTAAAGGAAAATTGGACATAGAAGGAAGTCCTTACCAAAGAAAACAATTATACGTATTCTTAATTGCCTGGAAATAATTTATCTTGCAAAATTGAACCATAATATGTTTCGATAAAAGCTTTGGTTGCACAGTTGTTGTACTGACTACATATTTTCTATGCACCCAGTTTTATATTAAAGAGAAGCCTTTGACTTTCACTTTTCTCTCTCATCCCCTCCTTTACCCCCTCCTCTCCTAACAGCCTCCACTTCCTTCATGGGAGGGGGAGACTAGGGAGAGGAAGAGCAAGAATAAAATAACTGAAGAACTCAGGGTCTGCTACCCAGTGCATTTTATTATTTCACAAATTCATTCAAAGCTGGGCTGCAATTACATTTAAAACTGGAGAATAATGGGCTATTGACATGTATATGGTTTTAGAAATATAAGGCTTCATTTTCTCAGCTGGAATTTCCCCATGATGTGCATTTGCATTACATTAGAGATGCTCTTTTTTTTTTTTTAAAGAATATTGCAAGCATTCAGACATTGTGACATTATCTGGGTCAGGGGCAATATTTAAAAGCACTAGCCTACACCTACCCAGAATTTTTTTTTTTTGCAAGCAAGCAGGAAGGCATTAGGGAAAAGGGGGGGGTATTCCAAGAGGTGACTCCCCTGAATTAACTCTGCTTTATGACATACCTGCCTGCAGCATACATTAGTCCACGGGCGATAGATTGTCACGGTCACAGACCTCTACTTGACTTGAGCAGCATCTACATTATCTCACGTGAAAGCTGCACTTCTTCACACCATGAACAGTTCAAGGTGCCTGGCCTAAGAACAGTAGGCAAGACACATTATCTTTGGTTTTGACCCTGTCTGTAATCTTCTCCCTTTCCCATGTATTTACCTCCGCACCTCACAGCTGCAGGTTTTCCTTCTGGCCTGACAATGAAGGTATTATTCTCAGTTCCTTAGCCAGAGTCTAACTAGCTTGTCAGGCTCCAAATTGCACGGCCTGGGCCAGGTATGTAAGCAACTTAGCACCTTTCCTGTTCCCAGAAGAGCCCAAGACATAATGGAAAAGGAATGCAGAAGTTTTCACCTGTTATAATTGTTTAATAAAGCCCTCCACAATGCGTGCTTTGTCATCTTCCAAGAATAGGCCAGTTGTAAGTGGCGGTGATTATAGGAAGGCTTTATGTGAATAGAAAGACCTGCATAATTGGTATGATCCTGCAAGGAAAACCTCACCGAGCTTGCACAAGATGTCTATAATTTTCTAATCCACCACGTCCCCGTTCCCCAGACATGACACTCTTTATTTATCCTACACTTATGCTCCTTTCCTGAATGGGCAGGGGGAACCAACATTGTCCTGGCCCCTCTGTAATTAACGGGATCACGAGGGGGTGGGCCAAGCCTGCAAACACTGTTTTCGAGTGACGATGCCTTCGCTGGCTTGTTTTGTGTCCTTCCGCGGGGCCCACACAATGGGATAGATTATAAACCAGGGTTCACAGAGTCCCATCTCCATTTTTCCTATTCAAGGCACCTCACGCATTTGGACATCAGGACAATTAATGAGAGCAGTGGGGTGTGGGGAAGGGAGACCGAAAGAATGACATTTTCTTCTCCAGAACTTTTGTTTAGATCCGAATCTGTCTACTTCATCAGGTTGGGTCTCCTGATAATAGCTCCATTGTAATAAGGAAGCCGAAATGATGCTCGGTGGAAGCCCTGCGCTATTGATTCTGTCCCTGGGCTGGCAGACACGGTATGGAGACAAAGCTGGATCGCTGGCGTCTGGCATATTTACCATTATTAGGCAAGAACAACAGCTGACACGTATACATGGGGCTTTAAGGTTGCCCAGCTCTTCCTTCACATCAACTTTTGGAGCTGGTAACCTAAAAATTAAGGGCGGCTAGAAGGCATAGTGGATAGCGCGCTGAGCCTGAAGTCAGAAGACTCATCTTCCTGAGTTCAAATCCCACCTCACACACTTTGCTAGACCGTGGACAAATCAATGAACCCCCTTTGTCTCAATTTCCTCGTCTGTAAAACCAGCCGGAGAAGGAAATGGCAAACCATTCTATATCCCTGCCAAGGAAATAAAAAATAAAAAGACCTCAAGAATTTTTATTGGGTCTATTGAAGGGACCAAAGAGATCACTTAGTTTTCCCTCCTAATTTTAAAGATCAGCAAAATCAAGCTCAGGGTGGTGAAATGATTTATGCAAGGAAACATAGGTAGAGAGTGCCACAGGCAGGATCTGAACTCAAATATTTAGACTCTTATAAAGCTTGTGTTATTTCCTATGGATCAAATTTCATCAGTGTCTGTATTTTTCCACAATAAAGATACTAGCTTTAATTCCTCGCTGACTTACTATATCATCTCTGAGAATTTTTCCATTTGGAAAATTTACCATTTTATTGATAAACATCTCTGAAAATTGGGTTTACCTTTGGACAATAAATATATATCACCAAGTTAATATTCGGTCTTTTGCCTTTCTTTGTATCTCTAGTGCTTAAAACAGAGTCTGGCACATAGTAAGTATTTAATAAATGCTGGTTGATTAACTGATAGCATTTAAAACCTTTCTACTTTGGGACAATCTATAAAGCCTGTATTTCATTGGTATAACCTTTGAGATTCAGCATCAACTCCATGCCTTAATGATTTATAAGAAGATCTTGGTGCAGGATTACTCCCATACAGATGAAGAAACCGAGGTTCATTGTGACATGTATGTGCTTCTTCAGGCTCATCAGTTTGTATTACAGACTTTAGCATATATACTGCTTTGTACTTTAATCTCCTCTCATTTTCAACCTTTTTGTATTACTTTTCTTCCCTAGAATGAAAGCTTTTTGAGGGCAGGGGCTGCCTTTCTTCATCTGGCACATGATAAGTGCTTAGTAAAAGCTTGCTAATTGACTGGCAATTTAGAAAATTAGAAAATGTTAGGGCTAGGACTTGAGCCCAGGACTTCTGCCTCTAAATATTATCCAAATTGTTTTACCAAATATTTGATTCACAAGAGATTTGTGGAACATAAGCTATCAAAAACTAGTATTCAAGTGGTATTATTCATGCCATTAGTCCTCCCACCATAAAAATGAGTTCAATTGTTTGTCTAAATTATCAAAAAAGGAGAATAAATCTACTCTGGAATCTGAGTTATAAGTGGTCACAGCAGAAACAAAAGATCCCTGGCAAAGGTATTCTGAACAATAGCAAGAATGTGCCCTAAAGTGCAGCTCCAGAGAAGTTTGCTGCACCTGCCTCAGTTGTATCTAAGGTCAATTACCCACTTTCTTGGGCAATAAATTTGCTTTCATGAGTAATAGTGCACACCTACCAATTTAGTAAACTATGCAGAGTTGTGTGCTAAGGCACTAGCTTAATTATGGGTGTAAAGTTTGAGGCTCTGAGTAAACTGGACTCCTTGAACAGTAAAAGTTCAGAAGCTGCCCTGCTGGTATGACAAAGTATTTCCAGTGAGCACAGAGAAATTGAATGGTAGACTAATAAAATGTGTATTGTGTGCATGTATGTACATGTGTGTGTTTGTGTTATACAGGCAGAAATTGTAAATTAATTGCAATTCCCTCTAGAATATCCCAGATCAATGATCATTTAATCTTCGATTAAGATCTCCAGCGAATGATGGGCTCTCTGCCTAGGTGTATTATTCTCCCCAGTCCCCAAAAACCATTCTCCTTGCCAGAGAAAACAGAATCATAAGGATTGCTTATGTAAAGATTAAAATTAATATACAATAACTAAATATATTTTACAAAGTTTTATTAATAATAACTAAAGCAAAAGAACTGCCTGAATTCAGGCTGGTCGCAGGTCAAAGAGAGAACATTGGAGGAGCATACATGTCCTGAAATACCAATAATGTGGTCTTGCCAACTTGGAGATACAGGAGAGATTATAGGGAATTTTGGGAAATACTAAGGACTTCTGGGAAATGAAGTCAAAGGTTCAAAATCTCCATTTATATATTTGGCAATGCTGATTTTTCTCCATTGCCTGTTACTATTATTCTGTCCTCCCCAGAGCAGTGATTCTATTATATCTTTGATCTTTTTTCCTCCGCGCAACTATCCACTTCCCAAAAAAGCAACATAGAACTACAATAAATTTTGTCATCTTTAACTTTTTTCATCACATTCAGCCCATTTTTAGCCTTATGAGGCTATTACTACAGGACATTCATCCTCAGTTTCATTTGCTTCCTTTTATATAAAAATTTAAATTTATTGAAGAATTCCTTGTATAGTTGCATGAAATGGTATGTTCTATTTATTTCTGTCTTACCTGGGACATGCTATATACTTTTTGCAATCATCTATTTTTTCTTATGTATAATGGGGATAATAATACCTAAATTATTTATCCTATGCTGCTGATGTATAGACTAAATGAGATTCTATTTATATAAGGCAACTTATTACCAAAAAGTCTTTATATGAATATGAGTTCTTATTCATTTATAAATAATTTCCTTTATGACAGCCCTCCTCGTGAGGTTGATAAAAAACATGAGTTTTTCAAACCTCATTGTTTCATTTCAATTCAATAAACATTTATTGAACATGGGATGGAACAAGGAAATTAGTGATACAAAAATGACTATCACTTTCCTCAGGGAACTTATATTCAACTGACAGACACAATATAGAAATAGTAAATATGGGGGCATTTGAAGAAGGGGAGAACATTAACAATGAGAGAGACCAGGAAAGACTTGTTAGAATCTTTTGCTGAGTCTTGAAGGAATTTAAGGATTATAAAAAAATGAGGTAAGCAGTTATTATATTTTTGATCAGGAAGGATAGACTAAGAATAGCCATAGATAGAAGAAGGAATGATGAATTTGCAGAACTTCAGGTAGGATAGTTTAGCTGGTATATAGAGTATATGAGGGGAAGTGATTTAAATAAGACTACAGCTAGAGTGGGTAGATATTTAAGTGTCACTTTTTTTGGAGTTACCATTTATATATATATATATTTATGTATATATATATGTTATGTGTATGCACATATAAAATGTAATATACAAGTAATATAATTCATATGATTTGTTATGAATATAAAAATTATGTGTATCTAAGAGAAACAAATTCTCACATTAGCTATATCCAAAAACATATGCCTCACTATCCTCCCCAAGAAAACAGGTAATATGATTTAGGAGGTTTTATATATATATATATATATATATATATATATATATATATAATCATATAATATTTATTTTCTCTCAGGTTGTTAAATAAGACATACTAGGGAAAAATTCTTGGAGGAAATAGTAAAGAATGATATGTTTCAGCCTATATTTGGAATCAGTCTATTCCTTCTTTGGTTATGGATCTTTTTTTTTTTTTTGGTCATGAGTCCCTTGGAGTTGTCCTGAATCCTTGCCTTGTTGATAATAATTAGATCATTCAGAGTTGATTATCATATCATTGTTACTATATAAAATGTTCTCCTTTTCTCTTGATCACATTTGGAAATAAATCTAAGGATGGTTTTATTGGGTAAAAAAGGCATACACAATTTTATTTTAAGTATAATTCCAGATTGCTTTACAAAATGGTTGGATCAGTTCGCAGGTCTACCAACAATGTATCAGGATCACTATTTTTCCATATCCTCTCCAACATTTGCCTTTTTTCACTTTTATCATTTTAGCCAATCCAACAGGAATGAGATAATTCAGAGTTGTTTTGATTTGCATTTATCTAATCAATTATGATTTCAGGCCTTTTTTTATATAGTTATAGATAGCTTTGATTTCTTCATCTAAAAACTGTCAGTTCATATCTTTGACAATTCATCAATTCTTATATTATTTGACAAAGTTCCATATGTATATTTTTGATATGATACCTTCAAACGAGTAACACTTTTAATTTTTCCCTAACTTATTGTTTACCATCTAATCTTGGCTATATTCATTCTATTTGTACAAAACTTTTTCAATTTAATGTCAAAATTGTCCATTTTACACTACACAATGCTTTTTATCTCATTTATTCACACGTTATTCTCCTATCCATAAATCTCATAAGTAATATGTTCCCCTCCTAATTTATTTATAAGGTCTCCCTTTGTACCTAGATCATATATCCATTTTGAGCTTATCTTGATAAATGTCATGCTATTGATTCTTCTATATTTAGTTTTTGCCACATTGCTTTAGTTTCCCCAAAATTTTTACCAAATAGTGAATTCTTATTCCAAAACTTTGTATCTTTAACTTTGTTAAACATGAGGTTACTATATAATTTTTACAATTGTTCATTTTATATATATATATATATATATATATTCTGTTCCAGTGATCTACTTTTCTATTTATTAATCAGTACCAGATAATTTTTTAAATTACTGCTTTTTAATATAGTTTGAAATCTTGTACTGCCAGACCTCCTTCTTTAACTTTTCTTATTGTCCATAGTATTCTCAACCTTTGTTTTTCCAAATGAATTTTGTTATAATTCTTATAACATGAGTCTTCCTGACTCCAGACCCAGGACGCTATCCACTTTACCACCTTACTGCCCAATAGAATAAAATACAAAATCTTTAAAAGTGACATTTAATATATTCTGGGAAGATGGCAGAATAGGGAAAAGATTATTTCACTCTTCAAATTCCCCCACAAATATTTAAAAATAGTGCCACTAAGTGAGACTTAGTAGAAAGAGTGGTTAAGAGTCAGGGAGAAATAATTGTCCAACATGAGACAACTTGAAGAAGGCCAAAAGGCTCTAGATGTCTGTCTAATGAGCTTGGAGGCAGCTGTGTAAGCTTTGGAACTGATGGACAAGAAAATTTTATTCTAAAAGCAAAAGGGAGCCACTGAAATTTCTTGAATAAGGGAATAAACGAAGTGGTTAAAACTATGTTTTAGGATAATTTTGGCAGCTGTATGGAAGATGGATTGGAGAAGAGAGAATTGAAGAGGGATGACAAATTGAGAGGCTATTGTTGCTCAGTCATTTTGGTCACAACTGACTCTTTGTAACCCTATTTGTTTTTTTTTCTTGGCAAAGATGCTTATGTGGCTTGCCATTACTTCTCCAGCTCATTTTACATAATAGGAAATAGAAGCAAATAGATTTAAATGACTTACCTAGGTTCACACAGCTAGTAAGTAGCTAAGACTGGATTTGAATTTAGATCTTCCTGACTTCAGGCTCAGCACATTACGATACTGCCTAGCTTAGAGGCTATTGCAATAGTCCAAGCTGGAAGCAATACAGTTCTCAACTAGGGTCACAGCCAGATGACTTGAGATGAAGGCTTGCTTGTATATATTCCCTTCAATGAGGATTATACATGTTCTGGGGAGAAATAGAGCAAATTGTCACAGTAACCTATATAATCCAGAGACCCACTAGAATACTTAAGAAGCAGTGATTCCACAAGGAGATTACCTATTATTTATATTTAAATCTATAATTCTGCCTTCTATTTTTAATTAATTTGGCTGCTCATTGGAGACAGCACATCCTGTGGTTCAGAACAACACAGGAAAGTTACAAGTGTGAGACTGGGCACCATTACTACTCTGCTCCAGAGAACACTAGGCTCTGTAGCAGTTTGTATTCATAGAAAAGAGGTCCTCTTTACATATATATATATATATATATATATATATGTATATATATACATATACATATGTATACACAAGAGAAGGCATCATCTGATTTTAAAAATACATTTATAAAAAACTATGTCATGTATGTTTCTATTTATTAGTTCTTTCTCTGGAGTGGATATTCACAATTATTCTTCAACCAATATTTCTGTCACTGTCTAAAATATTCTCTTGTTTCTGTTGATTTCATTCCATAATTTCATGTCTATCTCTCCATGATTTTTTAAAAAAAATTAACCTATTCATCATTTCCTATTGAGCAGCAATATTGCATCACAATCACATGCCTCTTCTTTAGCCATTTCCCAAATGAGGAGCATCCTCTCAGTTTCCAGTTCATTGCCACCACAAGAGGTCCTCTTTATACTCAACTATTGAAAGCTATACAGCACTTCCATCTTAGGTAATGATCCATGGCAAATCACTTAACCTCTACGTGTGCTGGGCAAATCTTTGAGACTATAAGTTGCAAAACCCCTGTTTGAGAGAGTTAACACAGACTTTTCCCAAAGGATTTAGACCTGGAAGATTTTAGGAATCACATGATTTTAGAATTTTAGGATTGGATGGGATCTCAGCAGTCATCTATTTAACACATACTCAGAAAAGAATCCTTGCTACAACATAATTGATAAGTCATCATCCAAGGTCTGCTTAAAGGCATCCATTGAGAGGGAATCCAGTGCTCTGCTTCTGGGCAGCTCATCACACTTTGGGGCATATTTAATTGTTTATAATTCTTTCCTTGTCTAAATTCTAAGTAGGTCTCATTGAAACTGCTGTCTATTAATTCTGATTCTTACCTAAAGGGTTGAACAGAAAAAATCAGCTCTCTCTTACACATGGCAGCTCTTCTAGTACTTGAAGGCAGCCATTATATGTCTACCCTGACTCTTCTTAGTCAAACATTTCTGGTTCCTTTGATCCTTAAACGATAAGGACTCATCACCTTTCTCTTCCTTGTTTTCCCTCTTCTGGTTGCTCTCAAATTAATCAATGACCTTCATAACTGTAAATGAAGAACTGAACAAAAT
This sequence comes from Monodelphis domestica, assembly GCF_027887165.1. Taxonomy (NCBI): domain Eukaryota; kingdom Metazoa; phylum Chordata; class Mammalia; order Didelphimorphia; family Didelphidae; genus Monodelphis; species Monodelphis domestica. Next base: position 117,386,941 of record NC_077233.1, on the reverse strand, counting down.
GCCTCAAGCTGGACCTGAGCAAAGAAAAGTGCAGTGTCATCTCTTTATTCCTGAAAACTATTCCCCTTTTAATATGGCTCAAGTTCTCATTAGCCATTTTTATCTACTATAATTTTTAATTACATTGAGCTAATTGTCCACCAAAATCTCTTATTTTATTGTTTAATCATGCCAGCTTTATCTTGTACTTGTGAGGTTGATTTTTTGAAAGCTAGTGTAAAACTTTATATTTACTCCTACTAAATTTCCTTACTAGATTTAGCCTAATGTTCTAACCTGTCAAGATATCTTTAGATCCCGACTGTCATTCAATGTGTTTGCTGCCCTTCCCAGCTTAGTGTCATCTACAAATTTGATAAGCATGTCATCTAATCAAGCAAGTACATATCTACCTATGCAAGTCCATACTTCCTTTATTGAAAGCATGTTAATAATATAGGTATAAGAAATATAAATTTCTTTCTACCTGAAAGAAGAGAAGTAGAGTTGAGAAGGGAATATAGTCCAGGCATGGGAACATCTTGTGCAAAGTCACATGGATTGAAAATGGAATGTTATGTACAAAGAACTGCAAGTAGGATATTTAACTGGAACATAGTGAGTAGAGGAGAGAAATATGTCATAGGTCTTGAAACCTAGGCAAGAGTTAGCCTGTTAAGGCTTTAAAAGAATTTATATATGTATATACACATATACTTTTAATTGAAGTCATCAATACAAACATTGAACAGCATAGATCCCTGGAGCAATCCATTTGTTTCAAAATGTTTTTAAGAGAAAAGGAGGGGGTGGAAAGGAGGGTAAAAATGTGAGACATAGATTTTTGGACATAGCTAATGTGAGAACTTGTTCTTCTTGGATAAGCATATTTATTATAACTTATTACATATTTATAACAAATAAAAAACTGAATTTAAAAAGTCATTGAGCCATTAATGGATACTTTGAGTCCAGATATTCAATCACTTCTAAATTCAATGAATTATACTATCATCTTTCTCACATTTCTCCATCTTTTGAAGAAGAATATCATTATGTGATTCATCAAATTTTTGCTAAATTCTAGACAAATTGTATCAATAGCATTCTTCTGATCTGTCAGTTTAATAACCCTGTTGAAAAAAGAAAATAAGGTTGTATTGCTCAACCTGTTTTTGGTGAATCTATTAGATAATTTGTTAACACTATTTTGAATTATATGTTTTATAATTTTACTAAATATTGAAGTCAATGACATGTAGATAACATGCACTCGTTTCTTTCTTTTTCTGACAATCAGAAGCATTTTCTCTTCTCCAGTTCCATTATACCTCTCCTATTTGCCTGTTTTCTAAAAGTAAATGATATTGGAGATTTCTGTAGTAGGATCATGCCTCTTTAAAATATCATTGAAATGGTCATGTAATCATATCTGTCAATTACTTTAGTCCCTAGGGATATAATTCATCTGCACAAGGGTATTCTACTTCATCAAGGTCAGACAGGCGATTTCTTACTATCTTCTTGGGTATCTTGAGTATCAACTTTGTACTAGGGTTGTTTTTTTTGGTTTTGGTTTTGGTTTGTCTTTTCCAATACTAAAGTTCTCTCTTTAGCAGAGAAGATTGAAATAATGAAAGAATAGAGCAGCTCTTTCTATTTCCATTCTACTATGAATGGTTGTCCTATCCTTTGTTCCTCTCTAATAAATCTAACAAAACAAAACAATATCTTTTGTTGTTGTTTTTTAAGTTTTCCTCACAAGACTCAGCACAATTTGATTTTTAGCACTCCTGGCACTATTCTAATAGGATGGTGCCATGCTTTATATCTATCCTCCCCTGCCCATTTTGGTTTATTTCTGTATGATCTGGTCATATATATTTTCCCTCTTTATCAGAATTATTTCTCTTTTTGTCTTTAGGACTTCATTCCTGAGATCTTCCTATACTTTCTGACTTCACTTCTACAGTTTTAGGCCAAACGATCCTAACTATCCATCTTCTGTACTATTTGTATTATTCTCTCCAACAAGCATTAATAATGAGCTCACTATGTTCAGGGCACTTTGCTGGGCACTAGGGATACAAAGACAAAAAATAAAATACTTATTGCTATCAAATAATATGTATTCTCCTGGGGGAAATAACATGGATACAGAAAAGTAAACAGTAATTTCTGAAGTGAGGGAGATGATACTAGCAAATGGGGGAATTAGGAGTATCCCTAAAGGAAGTAGCATTTTAGATGAGCATTGATGGAAAAGAAAAAGAATTGAGGAGGGAAGATATTCTACTCTGATGACACCTTGTACAAAGGTATATAAATATAAATGGAAGATGAATGTGATGTACAGAGAACCACAAGTCTGGAACATAGTATATATAGAGGATAAATATGCAGTAAGCTCCAAAAGGTAGGCAGAAGTCAGCTTGTCATGGATTTTTTAAAATTCCAGTTAGGGGAATTTATATTTTGTCTGAGTGAGAATAAAGACTATTTACAGCTTCTTGAAAAAGGAAGTAAAGGGGGCAGCTGGGTAGCTCAGTGGATTGAGAACCAGGTCTAGAGACGGGAGGTCCTAGGTTCAAATCTGGCTTCAGCCACTTCCCAGCTGTGTGACCCTGGGCAAGTCACTTGACCCCCATTGCCTAGCCCTTACCACTCTTCTGCCTTGGAGCCAATACCCAGTATTGACTCCAAGACGGAAGATAAGGGTTTATTTAAAAAAAAAAAGAAAGAAAAAGGAAGTAAAGTGGCTAAAACCATTCATGCTTTAGAAATATTATTTCAGTAGTTTATGAGAACTACATTGGAAAGGGAAATGAAGATATTGGAGTTGATGATTAGTCCCTGAAATAGGATAGTGACCATGTAAATGCAAAGAATGGGATGAGTGAAAGAATTATTGTGGAATTAGAATGCACAAGACTTTGAGACTGACTATGAGGAATGAGCGTAAAGGAATAATTAAAGATGGCTCTGCTGTTGTAAAACTCAGATGTTCTGTGATTTTTTACTTATTTATTTGGGTTCTTGTTTGGGGTTTTTAGTTTTATATGATTATTCTCTTAGAAAAATGAACAATATGAAAATATATTTTGTATGAAAATACATGCTTGCCAATTCCTTATTGGAGTAGGGAATTGAGGGAGGGAGACAATTTAGATCATATAACTTCAAAAAGCTTATGTGGAAATTTATAATTACATGTAATTAATGAAAAGAAATCTTTTTAGTAAAAATATTTATGAGAATGAATAAAAATAATTAGAGAAATTAGGAAGAGTAGAGGTGTGTTGGATGGAAGAGGTTAAAGATAATGGTTTTCATTTCAAATATTTTTTTCTTGAATTGCCTATAGAACATCCAGTTGGAGAGATCCCATTAGTGGTTGACGATGCAGGATTGGAGGTCAGGAGAGATATGAGGGTAGGATATCTGGTACTATCTATTTAGACCTTGTTAGGCATCTGTTAGCTTCCCCAATCAGTTCTTCTCTTCTGCATCCTTTGCCATCACATGTAGCACTCATGAAAACACCACCTGTGCCCCTATTGTCTTCAATTTCTTGCCCAACACTTCATAATCTTTGGCAATTGTTTCTAGGTTTCTTCTGGCAGAATCATTTGTGCTTAGGTGATTTACCAGAAGTGCATAGCAATAATCCATCTTGACAAGTCTTGGGAGGTGACTAAGCTAAGTCTTGGATGTATGCCCTAGGAAGACAATAGGCTTCTATATAGAGATCTCTATATTGTTATTGGGTCCTCAGTACTCTTGAGTTGGTATTCATCAACCACCATTACTCCTCCCATCTTCCCATCCAAGCTTTGCTGGATGATCTATCACCTAACAGCTATTATAGATCTATTTTATCTCTCCTAAAAATCATCTGGTCTCATCCCTTTCTTTGTAGATTAGGGAATTTACTCAGAAAGGCTGTAGGCAATGATAATGGAGGAGAGATTCAAACTTGTTCCTTCTGAATTCCAAATCCATTGACTTCTCTATTATAACCACAGCACTAGCTCTATCAAATCCCAGGTTCAATTGAGAGACCTTGGAAGACTTATTTTACTTTTCAATTTTCTCTTTTCTAAAATGGCCTCAGTTTCCTCATCTTTAAAAAAATAAAATTGGATTTGATAATCTCTAAGGTCCCTTTTATGAACTAAAACATAATTTTATGACCTGAAATTTAGTGCTCTGTTTCTACGAGGGAACAAGTTATTGCAGAAAGCTTGTTGGATAAGGAGTCAGGAGAGACCTGGGTTGGAGCTGTCTGATCATGGCAGGAAAAAATCATTCAACCACTCTGAACATCAGTTTCTTCATATTAAAGTGGGGATAATAATATGCATAGTATCTACCTTACATGACTGTTGTAAGGTTCAAATGATATAATGCATGAAAAGCTCTTTGTAAACCTTAAAGCATTACATAAATGACATCTCTGATGATTCCATTATGACTTACTCTTTTGTGATACATTTTGCCTGAAACCTGTGGTTCGACTACATCCAAGATTTAAACATTTAAAATTAGTCTGAATGGCTTTAGGGTCATGGCTAGAATACTAGTGAAACAAACATTTTGGCATGTTCCAACAGTATGCAAAATAGCCCACCTAATAGAAACTGGCGCATTAGGACAGCCACATTGGAGCCATATTTAAATGTTAGTATTTTGATTGCTTTGTGCATTTTGCTAGCAGAACCCTGAAAGCCAAAGGGACATTCCATTGCCAGAATTCATCTTATGAACTGATACCTTTTGCGATATGTGGAGAAAAACATCTGTACCCATTTAAAGCCATTTATTTCTACCCTTGCCTGAGTGTAACTCATTTGAAAGTTCTTCTTAGAATTAAGGTCCATAGAGTCCATTTTGTTTACTTGGAGAATGCTGATTATTGTCAGAGGACGGCTCTCCCTTCTTTGACACTGACATTCCCATGAGCAAAGCAAACTCAAACCAGAAGATGCCTGATGGAAACAGAAACACCGGCATGAGGAAACCCAATTCTTTAGGAACAATATACACAGTGAGGCATGTGTACAGTAACTAAGTCTACTGGAGATGTTGATTTAAAGGGCTGTTTGCTCTTAGAACATTAAGATTAAGAAAACCAAAAATTGACTCTGTGTATTTGATAGTATGTAACATCTAAATACTTAAAAAGGTCTGTGACTTCACCTTGATTGGTTTTGCAGTCATTGGTGGAGATCAACATCCATCTATGACTTTGCATCCCATTCATTTCTTGTCCCTGCTTTTCAATTGGTTTGCCATTAAGTTCAATGCTATAAAGGCTTTCTTCTATTCCCTTCCATGTTACATTGATACTGGCCAAGCACTCAGGTCATCTGTCTGTTATGCCTCATTCTTTCTACATGAACAACTCAGCAACTTTTTTCAATCATGTGTATCTTCAGTGATATGTTTAATTAGAGAACCTAACTTTTGTCTTTTTTCCTTTGGAAGGGATAGGACTTGATGGGTAATCATCCAAGTTTTTGTTACAATAAAAATTAGATATCAGATGAATCATAAGTGCAACTGCCTGTTTATTGTTAGTTTCTACTTCTACAAGACTTTTAAAAATCCCTTTGATAATACATAAAGAAATCTTGCATATATGGCCTGGAGAAAATAATAGTAGCTAACATTTACACAATGCTTTAAGGTTTGCTGTTTGGTTATGTCTGACTCTGTGACCCCATTTAGGGTTTTCTTGGCAAAGATATTAGGGTTCTTTGCCATTTCCTTCTCCAGATCATTTACAGATGAGGAAACTGAGGCAAATAGGGTTAAATGACTTACCCACAATCACAAAAGTAGTAAGTGGCTTAGCCCAGATTTTAAATGACAAAGATGAATCTTCAAGGTTCTAGTCCCTGCACTCACCACTGTGTCCCCTAGCTGCCTGTTTAAGTTTTATAAAATACATTATCTCATTTGATCAGATGAGGGACTATGTACTAATGCTCATTAAGATTAAAAGATTCCTTCCATAGAAATAATCACTGCGGCTACCATGGAGTTGTAGAATGAGCACTAGAGTTGAAGAAACCTAGGAAGCCAGAGAGCTTAATCCACTGCACCACCTAGATGGCCTAACCTGTCATATTACTACTATATTTAGTGAATGACCTCTCCACCCCACAATCCTTTGGACTAATGAACTATATTGGTTGCTATGCTTTTAGTTTAACTCATTAGATGTAACAGACTGTTGGATCTTCTTCCCCCTTCCCCAATTCTGGAGATAGATGGGAAAAAAATTTGATGTCTGATTTTAGAAGACTTTCGGTGGCCAATAAAGGATTTTGACCTTTTCTAATGAGGCAATAGGAAACGACCCTCTCTCTTGCTTTTCCTTTATTTCTTAAATTCTATGCTTAACTTTTACAGATATCTCTTGCAAATTGATGGAGTTTTCCCTTCTTAATGATTAATCAGACAATAATGCCAGGATATTATGCATAATTTTTATAATTTCAAATTTTTGCCTTTATATCTTCAGTGTTTACGACATAGTAAGTGCTGAATAAATGTGTGATTTGATTTCAATACTTGATATTATATAGGTCATTTACAAAGTTACAATACAGAAGGACAATATGTTCCCTGAGTTAACTGTGGCATAGACAGAGCCCTCTGTTTATAGAATTCTTCATTTAAGAATAATTCATTGTAACTTCATCAGCAAAAGATCTTAATGCAAAGTTAAACTGAGTTGTCTATTGGAACCAGGAAATAACTTCAAAAAAATGAACATTTTTCTTGTTTTTAGTTTTGTTGCAAAAGCAAATTTTTTTAATGGTCCAATTCAAAATCATTCAGGTGCTACTGGGTACCAGAAGTTTGAGATAAATGAAGAGCTAAGTAGGGAAAAAGGTTGTTAGTGGTTGAGGAACTCCTCTCAGTGCCCTTTAAATCATTGAAATTTCAGGTCCACTTCAAAAAAAGAAAAGAGTTCTTACACTGAAAATACTATAATATATGTTATGAAATATATGTGTTTATATAATATATATGCAATGTATGTATATATTGAGAAGAAGAGGGAACATGAGAGAGAGAGAGAGAGAGAGAGAGAGAGAGAGAGAGAGAGAGAGAAAGAAGGTTTTGTGGATCTGTTAGTATCCATCTCCTTTAGAATCTTGACATTTAGGAAAGCTACTTGCTAAGCTAAGATGAAATAAGACAATTCTTTTGTAATCAACCCCCTGCTCCCAACATGTTCTTTATGGGGTACCCAAAGATTTATGAGGTAGTTTCAGGCATGAAATCTACATAGGGATACCTTGGATTGGCCTCATCAACAAAGTCTCATTACTCCAGAAAATTGATATCATCCCCCTCCATGGGCAGAGGCCAAGTGGAACCATAGCACACAAAATGTTTAAAGAGGAGGGAAAACACAGACACAATACATGGTTTACTGGACATCTTCCCATGGAACAAGATGCTAGAAAAGACAAGGAGGCCTTGTCAGGGAAGCTTCATGTAAAGTCCAAATAATGTATCTGTGCTCATTCTGGACTCAGAAGCCGTTTTCCTGGATCTTGATCTTGTTCCCCATTAAAAAAAAAAGTTGCAACCAGATTAATTAATCCTCAGTTGTAATCACAATTCTTTAAACATCTTAATTATACACAGATCCTTGATGCTGGAAGAAATGCAGCTCAATGCAACTCAGGTGCTGCTCCCTGAATCTGCTGCTCCCTAGACCCACTATTGGTACCTTAAACTCTCTAGCTTCTATCAGAGAACCAGTTATGTGTTGGTCCACAATACTGTAGAGCTTCTGATGTATATGTATGTATATGTGTGTGTTGGGCTTCTTTGGCAGGCTGAAGAAGCCTTGGGAGCCATTTTCAGAATTTTTTCAAATGAACAAAATAAAATATATAGGATTAAAAAGGAAATCAATTCCATTGAAATAGAGTTACATATATATTATATATGTACATATATGTTTGTGCATATATATGTATGTGTATATATCTATATATCTGTGTGTATATTTTGTTTAAGTTCATTGTCCTCAGGTTGTGAACTCTTGCCCTAGTCTATTTTTCAAGTTCAGTAACAGCTGATCCTAAATTTATGACAAGTGTGCAAGTGTTGATTTTTAGAATTTAATCCTGCAGGATTAGAAAGAAGCTGGGAGATCCTATAACAGGAGCTATCTAGCTGTCTGCCCCTGCTCTACCAGACCCATAGGATATATTTCCATAGTAGACGTCACGGTCAAATTGTGTGATTATAGAAGCATAAATTTAGGAGTGGAAGAGACCTTAAAAATGAAGTAGTCTGAACTCCTGATTTTCCAGATGAAGGAATTGAGGGCAGGAAAGGTTAAACCACTTGGTAAAGGTCATCAAGGTAGTCAACGGCAGACCTAGGAATTAGATTCAGATCTTCTGATTCCACATTGAACATGCTTTTGGCCTCACCATTCTCAATAGGGAAATTGTGAGACTACTCACACTGTGGTGGAGGAGGAGACATTCCCCAGAAAGGAAGGAAGAAGATATATCGTGGATTCACTGGTTGAACCAGACTGACTTCTCAATGTCCCTTCCAGCACTGTGGTTCTTTTGCATCCATTTCCAACTGAGTAAATAGCCTAGGTACTGAGAAGGAACTAAAAATAATGATGGAAAGAAGAATAAACCAAGTGCTGTCCATGTGACCTTGAGCAAGGCACTTAGCTTTACAGTAAAATGGGGATGATCAATCATATTTGGACTACTTATGTTACAAGGTTGTTGTGAGATTAGTGCTTTAAATTTATCTATAAATAAAAGTGAGTTATTATTAAATCTATTTAGGAGAGAGAGATTTTTTTTTCCTGTAGCAGGGGCACTATGAAATTGGTTTTCCTAAATATTATATGATGATTATACATGGCAAATGTGGCCACTTGAATTCTTTGTCTGATTTGTATTTTTCCTCATTTCCCAACCTCTCCTCATATTAAAGTGTATTTAAAGTGTTCTGGTATATCACCTTTTAAATGCCTCTAAAATATTAACAGTACTTATAATATCATCTGGATATGTAACTGCATATACTTGGCAAACCATGGAGTAGAAATGAAGGCATGATGGTGCATGGATTCTGTGGTAACTGCATCAGAACCCTTGGTCTTCTTTGGGGGGCATTTTAATTTGAAGTGTAGTGTTGTAAAAATGGAGATTTGAACCCCAGACTTCAATCCCCAGAAGTCTTTGGCAGTTCCCAGAATTCCCTATAATCTCACCTGAATCCCCATGGTTTCGAGAACAAAATTTGTATTTAAACTGACTGTACCCCCAACTTGGTCTCTCTCTGCTTCTGCTTCTAAGCACACATGTCTCTCAAGATGTAGAGTAAGTGGCTGTGAATGGGCTATTCAGTCCTAGACACATGCATTTCTTATTTTGTATTTTCTTATTTCCTTGATTTCTAATAATCTTTAATAAACCTCTAAAAATATAATACTTTTAGTAGATAAACTAATTTAAATGTTACAGTGTAATGGATTTATAGTTAGAGAACCTGAGGACAAATTCTGATGCTGACTATTTGATCTTGGACAAAATACTTAACTTTTCTGGTCTTCAATTTCCTCACCTATAAAATGAAAAGGTAGGACTAGGTAGACTCGCAGATCTCTTTCAACTCTACATCTACAATCCAGTGTTCCTTTGTCTTGGATTCAAATTCCAGCTTTACAGATTCCTATTTGTACAACTTTGAATAATCACTTGATTTCTCTAGGCCTTTGTCATCTCATCTGTAAAATGAAGGGATTTTACTGATTAGTCTCTCTATCCTTTTTCACTTCTAAAATTTAGAACACAACATTAATTTCAATTCTAAGTGTTTCAGTGACCTGAAAAGAATCTTTTTTAAGTCCTGCCTTTCTAGTATCTTACTTTCTAAGTCAGTAATCAATGCCCATTTCTATAAAATGCCTATACCCATTTCACCTTGATTATGGAATATGATGCAGACAGCAATGAGTCTACATCAGCATCAGAGCAAAACTGGGCTTAATTACGGAGCAGATTAGCCAATGCAGATTCAGGAACAGGAGGGTGGCAGGAACGAGAGATGACATATCCTTAGGCACCTGAATAAATATGGACCCTTGGTTCCATGTGGAACACATTAGCTGTTTTCCATGTCTGTCCCTGATCATCTTTCTCATTGATCTCCCAATGAGTGGTGGGTGTGCTGGATAAGTTCTTCTACATGCCCTTGTTCAGATTCCCCAGAACAATGGATTGGTCCCTAATCTAGTTCAAAGCTCAGGAATGAGTAGTTAGGGGGGAGTGAAGGTCTTTCTTTCAAAGCATCAGGAGTAGAAGGGAGTCCCCCACTTTGAAGTTGGAATTCTTTAACTCCCAGGTAATGCAGAGTATACAGTGATTTATGAACTGTATAGTACTTAGCTACAGTGAAATCGGGCTTTGCAATCTCAGGCATACTCTATTTCTCCAAACACACTGATTTCATTCCCATCTTAACAGTTGTTCTGCAGTCTATAAAATATTTACATTGCCTTTCTAAACATATACATTATTTACTGTACGGTCTATAAAATATTTACATGGTTTTCTAAAGATACTCTATATGGTGTATTGTTTTCATTCACTGTGGGTTTTCAAGATGAGAGAAGGCATGTGACTTAGAATTCTTCTACAGCCAAGACAAAGCAGCTGGAGAAAGGGGAGGCTAGAAGGGCGGGGGAGTGGATGGGGGGACACGTTAACGTGGAATAGGCAGATGATGTGGCTTTGGCCATTAACTTGGTCTCTCTCTTCTCTGGCCATATGTTTCAGGGCTGCGTTATCTCAGAGACCGGGTGTAGTAAGTGAAGTGGAGAGCTGACAGTTATTAGCTTAATTTAGTCAAAGCAGAAGAAAACAAAACTAAATTAGTCCTCCACATTAAAAAAAATCAACAACAACCTACCAGCCCCTATGTGGAAACTCCCAACATTGATCATGGCATTAAAAGTTAGAAGGAGCCTTAGAGATTACAGATGAGTAAACTGAGCCCAAGAAAGGAAACAACCTAAATCACATGGTTTGTGCAGAGTTAAGATTTGATCCCAGACCTCTCAATTCAAATCCATAGTGCTTTCTACCATATCATCCTGCATTGCTGTTACTAATAATATTCATGAAACACACATGATGGGGCTGGAGCCAGATTCAGAAGAGTCTTAGGAATTAGAGCAGACCTTTGGAATCATCCAGCCCATTCCTTGTCTGACCTATTTCAACAAAAGGCACAAAAATCTCTGTATTCAATTCAATTTAGCAAGCATTTATTAAGAGCCTACTATGCCTACTATGTGCTAGGTACTGGGGAAAGAAACACAGATACAAAGATAAAAATATAACAATCCTTTCCCTTAAAAAGGAAGCTGCAATCTATTGGAGTAGAAACAACATAGACACATATGACTAAATACACAATATATATACCTATTAACTTCTGGGCATGTCTAATCAATCTCTTAACAATAGAATGAACATTCCAAAAGGCAAAATGGAAGAAGCATAGGAAAGAATGAGATCAAGGTACTAGTGGGATGGTGCCAACAATAATAAAAATCAGGAAGTTGGGAGCAATGATTAGGGAAGTAAGCTTTGGCTTAGGTGCCCTCCAAAGCAGAATTATGGAGATTAATTCATAGGGCATTTAATCACCATTCTCATAGTAGAAAAGCTAATAATTATTTGATTATCAAGACATGAGAAATACTAGCTAATAATAACTAACATTTGCCAATGAACTTTACATATATTATCTCTTTTGACCCTCACAACAAGCCAATGAGGTAGATGCCATGATTGTTCCTTTGTATGAATAAGAAAATTGTGTGAATAAGAAATAAGAAAATTGTATGAATAAGAAAAATGAATGAGAAAATTGTATGAATAAGAAAATCTCTAAGAAAGAGATTAAGAGACTTCTTTAGGTTCTTACAACAATAGCTGAATCAGGATTCAAACCCAGTTCTTCCTAATTCTAAGTTCAACACTATCTACTGTATCACACAGTCTCTAACAAGAAAGCCATTAAAAGAGACTGGTTTTGAACCCAAGGTCATTTGACTCAAGATGGAGCCATCTTTCCTCTGAACCTGTAATCAGAGCATTACATCCTAATGGCTGTAAAGGAGGGCCCAAGACCAGGGATTCTTAATCTTTTTGTGTATGTGTGTGCCATGGGCTCTGTTGGCAGGCTACTGAAGCCCTATGAACCCTGCTTAGAATTGTGTATTTATTTTAAACAAATAAAATAAGTTACATAGGATTACAAATGATGTAGAAATATAATGATAAAAAAAAAGTTCATAGGTCTCAGGTTAAGAACCCCATCAAAATAATTCTTTGCATTTGAAGTTTTCTATTAAAGGTTGACACAGATAGTATAACAAAGCTAAGGATATTTTTTCTTTTTAAAATTATATCTACATGATAACAATTATCTGGATAAGAACTGAAGACATTTTTCTCAACATTGGTCATTTTGTTTAGGTTTTGACTTCAAAACCAAATAGAATAAGGAGCTTAGCAATGTATCTCTTGACTCAAAGACCTATACAAGTTACTTCTTACTGGGTTGGTTTCTCTACCTGTATTGTGTATGCATGGGCATGGGAGTAGGTTGGGCTCTATTGTAAGATCATAACATTCAATCAGATCAAGGTGTATATTTGAAGTCTTTTTAGGAGGAAGAAAAATGTTTTATTGCTTCACATAAAGTCAGATGACATTGTATTTAGTCATTTAAAAACTCTATCTTTCATCTATTTAGTTAGCCTTTATTTATTTCCAAAGAGAGAAGGTATTTTATGGACTTTAATAAATGACATGCAAAAAATACAAATGAATTTATAAAAGTTGATATTCCATTTACATTATTTTTCAGTATTCCTTCATTAATAGAGATTTAAGGTTTGATTCCTTGAGACTTTTATTCTATTTTATTTAACTTTTAAATACAAGAATTTTGAGTCATTGCTTTACTTTACCAATGTAGAACCAACCATTTTGCAAATCAATTTGCATAATTAGCCTGACTTTCTTTTACTTCCTCTTAACTTCCACCTGATACCTAGTTGAAAACCTGGAAGCTAGATCATAGAATCAGAGAATTTCATAATTAGAAACTACTTCAGTGACCTTCTTGTGTAACCTGTACTTGAAAAGGATACCATTGTGCCCCTCAACAAGTGGCCATCTGACCTATGAATACTTACAGTGAGAGTGAATGCACTACCTCATGAAGAAATTTATTTTACTTTGGGGCAGTTCTACTGTAATTCTGAGATAGATTTTCCTGATATCAAGCCTAAATTTGCCTCTTTTCAGTTTCAATGAATTGTTCCTAGTTCTGTCATCAAGAGCCAAGTGGAACAAGTCCAATCTTTCTTCCATATGAGAGCCTTTCAAACACCTGAAGATAACTATCATGTCCCTCTTGAGTCCTTTCTTCTCCAGCCTAAACATTACCAATTCCTTCAGCCATTGATCATAGGGTTTGATACCACCCTCCCGACCCCCACCCATGACAATTAAGGAAACACATCAAGATGCTTTGGCTGATAACATGATACCAAAGAAAGCACTGGCTTACCAAAACAAATGGCTTATTTATAAAATGATTGCCAATTTTAGCACTGCAGTGGATAAATTATTTCCACTCTCCTAGATCCATTTTCCTCATCTGTAAAATGAGGTGAATGAGCTAACTCATAAGGCCATAGAATAAGAGGTTTGAAAGGACCTTAGGCACCATCTAGTTCAACCTCCTTATTTGGCTCTTTGTTAAGACATTGATAATGTTCCTTTAGCAGGATACAAAATTCCCTTGACATAGTGAACTCTTTGATAGAGTATTGTTATAATTAAAATGGTTAAAGCCATAAACTGTAAGAGTTAAAATGGTTGAGGTCAAAAACTGTAGTAAGTAAAATAGTGGAAGAAATAAATTGTAGTAGATATAAGAGTGGGTGAGTAAATTTGTGACCACAGAAAATATGTTTCACTACAGTGTCTTGGTTTTAAATCAAATATAAGGTGGTCGCCAGGGAAATATTCCCAATTATTAAAATATACCCAAGTCAATTGGGTTTTATAGAGAATTTTAATTAATAATACAACGAGGAATCAAAGAAAAGAGAGAAAGAGAGAAAAAGGAAATAAGTATGAAGGGCCTTAAGCCAACATGACCTAGACCTGAGTCTTAAGAGAGAGAGATCAGTCAGTCTTTTATCACTCACCACAAGGTCTGTCTAAGCAAGGATTCTAGTGACAGAGTCTCCTCAGAGAGAGTTCCAGCCAGAGTCCTCCTCAAAGAGCCTTCCAGCCAGAGACTGTTTCAAAGGGCCTCTCTCAAGAGCTTCCAGAGGGACAGAGTCCCCTCAGAGGAGCTCCAGAGAGACCTCCTTAGAGATTGTCCTCCAAGAGCTTCCCTTCTCCAAAGCCTCTCCTCAAGTGATCCTCCAAAAGGATTTTCCTCAAGCGATTGTCTTTCAAGAGATTCTGCTTTTTCTTATATAGGGGGTTTTCTCTTATGTCACCTCCCCTAAGTTCTTCCATCTACCAATCACAGTAGAGGTTTTCCAAGGGACAGCCCATTTTGAATTCACTGCTGGGTCGACTAATCCCTTTAGTAAGTTTGAATCAGAAAAACTTCTGAATAAGTTTTCACCTCTTTGCTCCTGGCAAGTTTACAAGTTGCCTGACCCTTAATAGGTACTTAGCATCCCATTGTATTAATTCTAAAAATAGGCATGGCTTAAAGAACTTTTTGCCTTATTATAAGTATGGGTTAAAGTACTTTCATTGTTTAGCAAGGAGTTCTTTCCCCCAAAGCAGTCCCAAGTATGGGTGGAGCAGAGGTCCTCCCATTTCTGATCCAAGTAGAGTTCTCACATCCAGATGTGGAATGTTCCCAGTAGGGAATTGTTCCAATGGAGAATTCCCCAATGTGGAAATTTTTTAACATTCACAAGTCTGAGAAATTTCAAGATTTATAGTATGATGATGACCCTGTCTTTTTCTGGGTTGCCACTTTGGTAC
Organism: Monodelphis domestica; assembly: GCF_027887165.1. Taxonomy (NCBI): domain Eukaryota; kingdom Metazoa; phylum Chordata; class Mammalia; order Didelphimorphia; family Didelphidae; genus Monodelphis; species Monodelphis domestica. The sequence goes on along the minus strand of NC_077233.1, from coordinate 117,371,858 downwards.
CACTCTGAGGATGACTGATTCGCAGTGAATCATATACCTAGGCTACATTCTTGATTTAAGTCTTTCAAAGGTGATGATATGATACAGTGGGAAAAGGACAATATTTTGAGACAAAAGATCCAGATTGAAATCCAACTTCTGATGCTGAAAATCTGCATGGCCTTGGACAAGTCACTTCACCTCCATTAGTTGTCTTCTTTTTGGATACAATGAGAGATCTGTATTCATTGGAACTCTGAGGTCTCTTCTAAATCTATGATCCTATGACACTGGCACTTTTACAAAAGGAAAAACAGAATAGGAAGAAGCAGCTCAGACAAAAATAAACTTCAACTTCTTGGAGAGAAGTCTATGCAGCCATAAGATCTTTCTGGAGAACCATAACCATCAAAATCTCTGTGGCCCTACTTAGAGAGACAATGGAAGAGAAGTTCTTTTACTAAATATCCTGGACCAAATGGGAGATTTCCTAGTGGACCAAGCAAGAATCAAAGGCAAGAAATAATAAGAAATGAAGTCATGATGTGAAGAAACACATTTAGACCTTGGCCTTCACTATTTCTCAGTAATGCGGGTTGTGTAGACTTAGTGAAGAATATCAATCATTTAATCAATCAATGAATTTTTATTAAGCATCTACTCTGTTGTAGGTGCTGGGAATACAAGTACAAAGAAGCAATTTCTCCTCACAGGCAGATTTATTTTCATGGTGAAGACAAGTACATATATAAATTTATTTACCATAAATATAAAGTTAATAGATACAAATGAATATATATAGAGTACAAATAAATATGTCCCTTGATATAGATACAAATAAATATATGGAGATATTAATAAATATATGCCTTGATATAGGTACAAATAAATATATAGAGATGCAAATAAATATATCCCTTGAAAATGCATTGCATTTAATGAAATGTCATATACTCATGCAACATATTTTAAGGGATACATATATTTACTATAGATAGTATTAGGTAGAACATATACATATATAATATAGTATATATACATGCCTATATATAAAACATATAATCTGTATATGTGCACACACATACATATATACATAAAATCAGGGTGTGATTTATGGGTTTTTTGTCTAGATTTAAGAGAGTATTGGAGAAAATGTTTATGATATAGATTAAACTCAAAAGTATATCATGTTTACATTTCCCCTCTACCCCCCCTTGAAAGCATGTTATTATAAATTTACCAGCATACACCTCTGGTTAAATCCAGGAAGTTGATGGGGTTACTGAAAGAGAACATTTAGTGGAAAGGCACTTAATCTTGGATCTGTCAACTTTTTAAAAATGTGTTCTAACTGTATTACAATAAAATTAATATGTAAATAATTATAATCTCATGTATTTTACCCCATATATTAAATATAACCACTTATTATCCTATATATTTTATCTTCCTCACTCAAAAATATAATTGTGCGAAGGGTCCATTGGGTCACTATCCTGCCAAACAGATTCATGATACAAAAGAAGTTGGGAACTGTGATCTCCTCAGAAACTCCTGGTCTAGAGGTAGAAGAGATCAGAGCCTAAGAGAGAGACTTGAGGAACATTTAGAGTTATAAGGACTGATACAGATGATGAACCAGGAATGGAGATAGATGGAGTGGTCAGACAAATAGGCGGAGAATCAGGGGAGAGTAATGTCACAGAATCCCAGACAGGAAAGAGTATCCAAGATGAAAGGATGGACAGCACTTAAATGTAGCAGAGAGAACAAGAAAGACGGAGACTGAAGAAAAGCAATTAGATTCAGCAATTATGAGATCTCTTTAGCAACTCAGAGTGATTTTCCATTATGAGATGTAAGGAAAGCTCAAGCTTTGGGTAACATTATTAGTCTGGACAACTATATAGATGTCTGGGAAGCGAGGTTCACTGAAGGGGAAGGTTGCTTGACTTTTAAGAGCTCTAAGCCTTTCCTCTTTGAAGCAGGGGCCCCCAACCAGTGTTTTGCTATTACTGTAGAGGAGAGTATAGGTCCATTTAAAGTGAAGAAGACCCCACTAAAATGGAAAATAGTGATTTCTCCACTGTTTATCATCTCAGATGTGTCTTGATTTTTTTTTTTGAAATTAACAGAAGACTGTTCCATTATTCAACCTTATGTTCTCCTGAGTGACTGTAATAAAACTCCTAGACACGGACTTAATTCAGATGTTATCAGGTGAAACACTAGGAAAGAGAAAACACCAAGCATTTGTTAAATACCTACTATGTGCCAGGTCCTGTGCTCAACACTGGGTACAAGTAAAAGAGGTTTATATGAGAAGGGGCCATGAGATTGAATCTAGGAAATGTAAATCTATGATTTTGGTTATGGGCTATATATAGTTTATACTATGAAAAGAATATCAAAGCATTTAGAGAGAAAATCAAAGCAAAGGGGGTAGGCTCAGAAGAAAAAAAAACACAAGGATAAAAACAACTTGACTCCTATCAATGATGGTTATATCATCTTATTATTAGCATCCAAAGAAACTTTGAAAGGACATGGGTTAAAAGGCACAGGACGAATCATTCTCTATATGATTAAAGCCCTTGATGCAAGACATGGCACTTTTCTCCTCTAGTTATTAGCTCAGTGAAAGATATTCACATTGACATGACTCTGATACTTAGTGGACCTTCTCAGGGACCTTGCTGCCAGAGATTCTGTCCTGCCACTTGATATTGGCTACCTGTCCATTAGGAGAACATACTGTGAGCAACAATTAGAGTTACCAAAACACAAAGCAGATTTGACAATGGCCTTTGTCTTGGTTTCTCATGAAATGTTCAATGTGGCCTACCAGAAAGAGCATGAGGCTGTTAGTAAAAATGTCTGAGTTTGAGTTCCGAGTGTCTTCTTGATCATATGTGCAATTCAGGGGAAATTATGTGATCGATTTGTACCTCATTTTCTCCATTTTGCAAAATTTATCCAAATATTTATTTAGTGTTTACTATATGTCAGACATAGAGCTAGCTCCTGGGGATATAAGGAAAGGTTAAAATATCCTAAAAAGCTCACATTCTAAAGGAAAGACAAGATGCAAAGAATGTGCACCTAAGATGAATATGGTATAATCAAGGCTATATATATAGAGAGATGAGTTTGCTTTTGCATATTCAATTCTATTCCACGACAAGCATTTGGTGCCTATTGTGTGCAGATCTCTGCACTAGATGGTAGGGGAGTTGCAAAGTTTAACTGAGATACACTCCCTTCCTTCACAGAGCTCAGATTCTGTGCAGAAACAGATACATTATGCCCTTGCTGTCCAACTCTTCATGATCTGGTAGACCACAGCATTGCCAATATTGTCCATGGGATTTCCTTAGCAAAAATACTGGAGTAGTTTGTCATTTCCTTCTTCCATGGATTAAGGCAAGCAGAGATTAAGTGATTTGCCCACAGTCACATGATTGATAAGTGTCTGAGGCTGGTTTTGAATTTAGGTCTTCCTGACTCCATGCCTATCACTCTATCTACTGAGCCATCTAGATGCCTTTACATCATACCCTATAAATACACCAAAGAGGGGCAAAACAAAGTTTACTTTTAGATAGCAATGAGGTAAAGGTTGTGATTGTGATGTTTAGGGTTGTCTACCTGAATGAGATGTGGCCCTTTATTTGGGCATTAAAGGATGGGTAGAAATCCCATAAATGAAGAAGAGAAACGAGGGCATTCCAGAATTCTATCTCTAGAAATACTATTCTAGTATTTCACATCTAGACTTTTACATCTTACATACATCTTATGTGACATATATTCAACAGAATCAAGTGTCTACTATGTACAAGCCACTGTGTTAGATGTGGCAGAGGATGCAAAGGTAAGTAGTCTCTAACATTAAATGGCTTATTTGTAGAGAGGAAAAAGAGTAATATGCCATAATAGGTAATGACTATTAAGTATTATATGATTAGTGTAAATAAAATGCCTTAAGTCTTGATAGGGGAGGTTTTGCATCTGGTTGAGTAGATTAAGAAATCTAATTAGCATTTAATAGAGAGAAGCAATATTTTGCAAGTAGATTTGGGAAAGAAAATGTCAAATAAGGATGTATCAGGTCATCAAAAGCAACACCTACCAATCACCAGCTACAATCACCAACAGTTTATGACCAATAACCATGGGTATCTTACAGAACTCTGTTCTTGGCCCTCCTCTCCTCTTATTCTATACTATTTTACTTAGCAATCTCATCCGCTCCTATGTATTCAATTATAAGCTCTATGCTGATGATTCTCAAATCTACTTATTGAATCCTAACATTTCTGCTGACCTCCAGTTTCACATCTCCCCCAGGTTTGCAATCTACACACCTTTCCTGATTCCTCTCTCACAATCCCCCCATACCTAGTCACTACGACCTTTCAATTTTAGCCTTGTAACATCTCCTGCATTCAAGAAAAGCCTCTTTGCCATAAATCTCTTCATCATTACATCCATTAGCTGTCAGTGACCTTAAAGCATGGGTCTGAGCATATCACCCTTCTACTCAATAAAGTATCTCCAAGATTGAATAGAAAATCTTTTGTTTGATGGTCAAATCCTTTCTTAACCTCCTCCCTGATACATACACTTTTCCAGTGTTCCTATATCTTATACTCCCTCTGGAGCCTTCCCCACAATGTACTGTTCACACAAGACATACTGTCTTCCAACTATACACATTTTCATGTCCTCTAACTATTCCTGAATGTTTTTCCTCCTAGCTCCCCTGACTCTCTTGAAATTCTGCCTTCCACAAGCAGCCTTTTCCAATACCCCATAATTCTAGTGTCTTCCCTCTGCTTATTATTTCCAGTTTATACTACATGTTTCTTATTATTACGCAGTTGTGACCCCCATTAAACTATAAGCTCCTTGAGAACCAGGACCATCTTTTACTCTTTTGGTATCCCTTGTACTGAGCAGAGTGCCTGGTATAGTAAGAACTTCATGAATGTTTATTGACTAATGACTGACAAGAATCCCAATTAAAGTTACAAAGATCACAATGCAAATATTTATGCATCGATCTGGCAGGAACTAATAATAGCTCTGATGCAGGGCATATGGTCCCCATCAGTGCCCTTGATATCAAGAAATCATCAGGAACGTTTCTTGCTTTTAGGCTTGGTTCTCTGTGCTAGATTTATGGGAGACCATAGAGAAGAGTCCCATAGGATAGGCAGGCATGGCTGAGTTGTGATATTTATTATTGAAAGGAATACCCTGAGCAATTAGATAACAAATGCATTAAAGAATTGCAGACAGAGCTCAGATTTATTTAGTGGTCTTAAGATTTGCTAAAAGAAAAAAATCCTTCACAAGATTCCTGAGAAAGGTTGTACAATATTAATTATTCCTATTTTGGTGAGGAAACTGAAGCTTAGAGAAGTAAATATGACATCTAATAAGCATCAAAAGTTAGTGGTGGTGTTGGAATTCAAACCCAGAATTTCTCCTGACTCCAAATCCAATGCTCTTTTCATTTTATTGTGTGGTTTCCCATTATATAATGACTTTGGCTATTTCTCTCTCTCTTTTCTTGTGCAGTATGATGTGAATGAGGAAAGACGGAATGATAGAATTGTAGAATTTCACATGTTGAATGAGTATTCCAGTTGATATCCTCAGGGAGGCATTGAGGAAGTTTGTGGTGTCTGCTTTAATATGGACAAAACACCCATCTATGTTAGATCAATTTTCAGATTGATTTTCGGCCTGGGGTTTTGCTTCTTTAAAGTGGCCTTTTATCTGACAAATGACTTCTCATGCTTGTGATTCCTGGAAGCACTGATAACATTCAGAAGCCTCACTTAAAGAGGAAAAGAAACATAAAATAATTCCACACACTGTGTTCCATATGATTTTCAGGGTTGACTAGCGACATCTTTCCCCTATTCCTCACACAAGTCTCACTCAGACAAATACTCATATAAATAGAGTAGCAGTACTAATGACTCCAGGATATTATGACTATTTTATAGATGGGGATAGATAGAGATGATCCTTAAGGTTCCTTGCCATTGTAAAATTTTATGAATCTAGGATTCTATTAAGCAAAAACATTTTAACTGCTACTCTATATATGAATGAGAAATGAACACTCTCCACAGTCCAGACAATTTGATCTTCTTACTGTTCCTCACACTCCTTTTTCCATGTCTCTGTCTTTACACAAGCCTTGCATGTATTTTTTTGTCACCTCTGCCTCTAAGAACTCCTAATTTCCTTCAAATCTAGATTAAGTACCTTCTACTCCATGAGGCCTTTTCTGAACCCCCCAGCTGCTAATATCACCCTTCCATTACCAAGCATTTTAAATATATAAAGATACACATACACACACATATGCAGTCTCCTCAATAGACTGTAAAATCCTTGATGAAAGTAACTGTTTTATTTTTATCTTTGTGTTTCCAGTGCCTATCATGGTTCCTACAATGTAGTACCTGCCTAATATACCTCTTGATTGATTAACTGATATAAAAGGGGAGTTGTAATAAACTGATAGAATCTTAGCATTGGAAACAGAGCTATATCTAGGAATTTTGATGTCTAAGAATAATTCAGTTAAGTAGCATAAAGGGTTCAGGAGATATTGATATGACTTGGATCTCCAAAGAGTATACTAATTGGTCATTGGGCAAAGATCTCACAATTAGAATATCTAATGGTTTTAGCCTAAGATCTGTGTTGCATAGCTTTCTTCTTCTCACTCTCATTCTTGTTCTCCTTCTCCTTCTCCTCTTCCTTCTTCTGACTGTTTATTTTTCTTCTGTTATGGGTTGTCATGACCAAAGAAATTATCACCTAGTATCCATCCAGCTGATAAGCTTCTTCATACTTAAATGGGTTGGTTCTCTGTAGCAGACTCAACCTGTTGCCAGGACCATACTCAAAGCTTTACAGTCTGGTTAAACTTGTTGGAGCTTGTGTTCTCCTGACATATTCCTCAAGAATCAGGATTACTGTTGAACTTTGACAAGACATGGGAGTTTGACTTTTTGTTGGCATTTATTATCCATCAATCAATCAACCAATAAGCGTTTATCAAGAGTTTTTTTTGTGCTTTATCACTTTGATAAGGTCTGGGAATAAAAAATATTATATTGCTTAGAGAAGACAAAGGTATTGTAAAAATCACCTTCACAAAATGGTTCTATTTAAGCTCCAGATTCAAATTCAAACATTTAATCTCTTCTTCCTTGACATAAATTAAGAATTTTGTGCTTGTTGAGATGAAATGATCTTTTGATATCATTGGAGAAAATCTGTCCAGGATGAAAGAGATGTTTATTTGTACTTCAGTGGAACCATATAAGTTGATGTCAGTCATGTACATGATGATTGATAGTATGCTTTGGTTCAACTCCTTCTTTGGCGTGAAAGCCATGGTCAGTTCAATTTTGGAGTGATGATAATAGGTTTAAGGCTAGGAGAAACATTGTGAGCTTAGACAGTTTTTTGATCTGTTGGTGAAATGTTTTAAATAAAGAAATGGTTTCCATGTGAACATTAGATAACACTTACATTCACACTATGTTTGGACCTATTTTATATATTTATAGTATATAACTAAAAGGCTTTGTGATAATCATTTGGTATAATTGCTAAGACCTAGAAGGTGACTTGTTCAGTAATCACTTAGTTCATAATGATATTCTTTTTGTGCATCCTGGGACTTTTTCGCACACATTTTAAAAATAATTAATTTTTATAAGCATTTATTACCTCTTCCTCCCCAATAAAAGAATTAAAAAATAAAAAACTAAAACCCTCATAATAAATATGCACAGCCCCTTAAATCAAAAATCTACACTGACCATGTCAAAAATGTGTATCAATTTCTGCTCTTTTTTTTGTATGTCATCTTGCTAAGAGGAGATGTATATAGCATGTTTTATCTTCAGCCTTTCATATTGGCCATTACAAAAATCAGAGTTTCGAAGTTACTTTTCTTTATAATGTTGTCATTTTATAAATTTTCTCCTACTTCTGCTCACTTCACAAGGTATCATTTTTTTTTTAAATATATTTTATTTGATCATTTCCAAGCATTATTCGTTAAAGATCATTTTCTTTTCCTCCCCCCCACCCCCCATAGCCGACGCGTAAGTCCACTGGGCATTAGATGTTTTCTTGATTTGAACCCATTGCTTTGTTGATAGTATTTGCACTAGAGTGTTCATTTAGAGTCTCTCCTCTGTCATGTCCCCTCAACCTCTGTATTCAGGCAGTTGCTTTTCCTCGGTGTTTCCACTCCCATAGTTTATCCTTTGCTTATGAATGGTGTTTTTTTCTCCTGGATCCCTGCAAGTTGTTCAGGGACATTACACCGCCACTAATGGAGAAGTCCATTACGTTCGATTATACCACAGTGTATTAGTCTCTGTGTACAATGTTCTCCTGGTTCTGCTCCTCTCGCTCTGCATCACTTCCTGGAGGTTGTTCCAGTCTCCATGGAACTTCTCCACTTTATTATTCCTTTTAGCACAATAGTACTCCATCACCAACATATACCACAGTTTGTTCAGCCATTCCCCAATTGATGGGCATCCCCTCGTTTTCCAGTTTTGGGCCACCACAAAGAGCGCAGCTATGAATATTTTTGTACAAGTCTTTGTGTCCATTATCTCTTTGGGGTACAGACCCAGCAGTGCTATGGCTGGGTCAAAGGGTAGATATTCTTTTGTCGCCCTTTGGGCATAGTTCCAAATTGCCCTCCAGAATGGTTGGATCAATTCACAACTCCACCAGCCATGAATTAATGTCCCTACTTTGCCACATCCCCTGCAGCATTCATTACTTTCCTTTGCTATAATGTTAGCCAATCTGCTAGGTGTGAGGTGATACCTCAGAGTTGTTCTGATTTGCATCTCTCTGATTATAAGAGATGTAGAGCACTTCTTCATGTGCTTGTTAATAGTTTTGATTTCTTTATCTGAGAACTGCCTATCCATGTCCCTTGCCCATTTATCAATTGGAGAATGGCTTGATTTTTTGTACAATTGATTTAGCTCATTATAAATATGAGTAATTAAACCTTTGTCAGAGGTTTCTATGAAGATTTTTTCCCAATTTGTTGTTTCCCTTCTGATTTTAGTTATATTGGTTTTGTTTGTACAAAAGCTTTTTAGTTTGATGTAGTCAAAATTATTTATTTTACATTTTGTGATTCTTTCTATATCTTGCTTGGTTTTAAAGCCTTTCCCCTCCCAAAGGTCTGACATGTATACTATTCTGTGTTTACCCAATTTACTTATGGTTTCCTTCTTTATGTTTAAGTCACTCACCCAGTTTGAATTTATCTTGGTGTAGGGTGTGAGGTGTTGATCTATTCCTAGTCTCTCCCACACTGTCTTCCAATTTTCCCAGCAGTTTTTATCGAATAGTGGATTTTTGTCCCAAAAGCTGGGATCTTTGGGTTTATCGTATACTGTCTTGCTGAGGTCGCTTTCCCCCAGTCTATTCCACTGATCTTCCTTTCTGTTTCTTAGCCAGTACCAAATTGTTTTGATGACTGCTGCTTTGTAATATAGTTTTAGGTCAGGGACTGCAAGGCCCCCATCGTATGTGTTTTTTTTCATTATTTCCCTGGATATCCTTGATCTTTTGTTCTTCCAAATGAACTTTGTTATGGTTTTTTCTAAATCAGTGAAGAAGTATTTTGGTAGTTCAATGGGTATGGCACTAAATAGATAAATAAGTTTGGGTAGGATGGTCATTTTTATTATATTGGCTCGTCCTATCCATGAGCAGTTAATGTTTTTCCATTTGTTCAGGTCTAGTTTTAGTTGTGTGGCGAGTGTTTTGTAGTTGTGTTCATATAGTTCCTGTGTTTGTCTTGGGAGATAGATTCCTAGGTATTTTATTTTGTCTAAGGTGATTTTGAATGGGATTTCTCTTTCTAGTTCTTGCTGCTGAGCTGTGTTGGAGATATATAGAAAAGCTGATGATTTATGTGGGTTTATTTTGTATCCTGCAACTTTGCTAAAGTTGTTGATTATTTCAATTAGCTTTTTGGTTGAATCTCTAGGATTCTTTAAGTAGACCATCATGTCATCCGCAAAGAGTGATAACTTGGTCTCCTCCTTGCCTATTTTGATGCCTTCAATTTCTTTATCTTCTCTAATTGCTACTGCTAGTGTTTCTAGTACAATGTCAAATAGTAGGGGTGATAATGGGCATCCTTGTTTCACTCCTGATCTTATTGGGAATGCATCTAGTTTATCCCCATTGCAGATGATATTAGCTGTTGGTTTTAGATATATACTGTTTATTATTTTTAGGAATGACCCTTCTATTCCTATGCTTTCTAGTGTTTTTAATAGGAATGGGTGTTGTATTTTATCAAAGGCTTTTTCTGCATCTATTGAGATAATCATGTGGTTCTTGCTAGTTTGCTTGTTGATGTGGTCAATTATGTGGATGGTTTTCCTAATGTTGAACCAGCCCTGCATCCCTGGTATGAATCCTACTTGATCATGGTGAATGATCCTTCTGATCACTTGCTGGAGTCTTTTTGCTAGTATCCTATTTAAGATTTTTGCATCTATATTCATTAGGGAGATTGGCCTATAGTTTTCTTTCTCTGTTTTTGACCTGCCTGGTTTTGGAATCAGTACCATGTTTGTGTCGTAAAAGGAGTTTGGTAGGACTCCCTCTTTGCTTATTATGTCAAATAGTTTGTATAGTATTGGGGTTAACTGTTCTCTGAATGTTTGATAGAATTCACAGGTGAATCTATCAGGCCCTGGGGATTTTTTCTTAGGAAGTCCTTTGATGGCTTGATGGATTTCAATTTCTGATATGGGATTATTTAAGAATTCTATTTCCTCTTCTGTTAGTCTAGGCAGTTTGTATTTTTGTATATATTCATCCATTTCTCCTAAATTGGTGTATTTGTTGCCATATAATTGGGCAAAGTAATTTCCAATGATTGCCTTAATTTCCTCCTCATTGGAGGTGCTGTCCCCCTTTTCATCTTTAATGCTGTGAATTTGCTTTTCTTCCTTCCTTTTTTTAATTAGATTGACCAGTACTTTGTCTATTTTGTTTGTTTTTTCAAAGTACCAGCTTCTTGTCTTATTTATTAAATCAATAGTTCTATCACTTTCGATTTTATTAATTTCTCCCTTAATTTTTAGGATTTCTAATTTGGTTTTCTGCTGGGGGTTTTTAATTTGATCGCTTTCGAGTTTTTTCAATTGCATTTCCAATTGATTGATCTCTGCTCTCCCTTGTTTGTTAATATAAGCTTTCAGGGATATGAATTTGCCTCTGATTACCGCTTTGGCTGCATCCCAAAAGGTTTGAAAGGATGTTTCGTCATTGTCATTTTCCTTGATGAAATTATTAATTGTTTCTATGATTTCTTCTTTAACTAGACGGTTTTGGAGTATCATATTGTTTAATTTCCAATTGGTTTTAGATTTGGTTTTCCATGTACCATTACTAATCATTATTTTTATTGCCTTGTGATCTGAGAAGGCTGCATTCATTATTTCTGCTTTTTTGCATTTGTGTGCTATGTTTCTGTGACCTAATGTATGGTCAATTTTTGTGAATGTGCCATGTGGTGCTGAGAAGAAGGTGTATTCCTTTTTATCCCTATTTATTTTTCTCCATATGTCTATTAATTCTAATTTTTCTAAGATTTCATTCACTTCTTTTACCTCTTTCTTATTTATTTTTTGATTTGATTTATCTAAATTTGATAATGGTTGGTTTAAGTCTCCCACTAGTATGGTTTTATTGTCTATTTCTTCCTTCAATTCGCCTAGTTTCTCCATTAGAAATTTGGGTGCTATATTATTTGGTGCATACATGTTGATTAATGATATTTCCTCGTTGTCTAGAGTCCCTTTTAACAAAATATAATTACCTTCCCTATCCCTTTTGATCAGGTCTATTTTTGCATTGGCTTTATCAGATATCATGATTACCACTCCTGCCTTCTTTCTATCAGTTGAGGCCCAGAAGGTCTTACTCCATCCTTTAATTCTGACCTTGTGGGTGTCAACCCGCCTCATGTGTGTTTCTTGAAGACAACATATGGTAGGGTTTTGGATTCTAATCCATTCTGCTATTCGTCTACGTTTTATGGGTGAGTTCATCCCATTCACGTTCAAAGTTATGATTGTCATTTGTGGACTCCCTGGCATTTTGATTGCCTTCCCTAATTCTAACCTTTTCTTCTTCGGCTCTACCTTTTAGTCCAGTGATTTACTTTGAATCAGTGCCCCTTGTCCCCTCCCTTGATGTTTCCCTTTTTAGTCCCTCCCTTTTTGTTCCCTCCCCCTCCCCCCTCTCTTTCCCTCCCTTTTTGTTCTCCCTCTCCCCCTCCCCCCTTTGGTTTTCCCTTCTCCTTACCCTTGTTGGGTAAGATAGAATTCAAGATCCCAATGGATCTGGATGTTTTTCCCTCTCAGAGTTGATTTCCCTGAGATTGAGGTTTAAGTAACCCCCCCCCCTCTCTTCCTCTCTTTCTTATAGGAATTTTCTTCCCCTCCCCTTCCCATGTGAATCTTTGTGTGAGAACCATTATTCTATTTGGTCTTTCTTTACCCCCTATTTATACATTACATTTTCCCCACATGTTAGTATACATAGATTGATATAAATGTAGTCCTTATAGAAGAGAGTTTGAGTAAAAGAAGAAGTAACATTTTTCCCCTTTCCTTAATATTTACCTTTTCAGGTATTCCTTTCTCTTTGATTTTCGGTATCAAACTTTCCACAGAGCTCTGGTCTTTTCTTTGCAAAAAGTTGGAAGTCTTCTATTTTGTTGAATGCCCATACTTTCCCTTGGAAGTATATAGTCAGTTTTGCTGGGTAGCTGATTCTTGGTTGGAGACCCAGCTCTCTTGCCTTTCTGAAGATCATGTTCCATGCCTTACGATCATTCAGAGTAGAAATTGCAAGGTCTTGTGTGACCCTGATTGGTATTCCTTTATATCTAAATTGTCTTTTTCTGGCTTCCTGTAGGATTTTTTCTTTTGTTTGATAGCTTTGGAATTTGGCAATTACATTCCTGGGAGTTGTCTTTTGGGGGTTTAGTGTAGAAGGTGTTCTGTGAGCTCTGTCAGTGGCTGTATTGCCCCCTTGTTCTAGAATCTCTGGGCAATTTTCTTTGATTATATCTTGTATCACCATGTCCAGTTTGGTGTTTATTTCTGGCTTTTCTGGGAGTCCAATTATTCTTAAATTTTCTCTTCTCCCTCTATTTTCCAGATCTATCACCTTGTCGGTGAGATATTTTATGTTCTCTTCTAATTTCTTGGTGTTTTGGCTTTGCTTTATTAGTTCTTGCTTTAAAGCCTGGTTTTCTTTTACAGTTTGGTCAAACTGGTTTTTTAGATGCATGAATTTCTTTTGCATTATTTCCCACTTTTCCTCCCAGAGGGCTTCCATCTTTTTGGTCATTTCTGATTCAAATTCTTCATGGGTTTGTGGAGAGTTTCTATTTCCTTTGGAAGATTTTGGAGAATTTTCTTGTATATCTTCTTCTATCTGCTCTGTATTTTGTATTTTGGCTCCATAGAATGTGTCCAAAGTCGCCCCTTTCTTCTTATTTTTCTTGGTATTTTGGGGCTTCTGTGCTTCTGTGGAGTTTGTCATCTCTGAATGTGGAGGATTAGCTTTTCTTATCTCTGGTGATCTGAGGCTTTAGTCCTGGGCAGATGTTGGTTCTATGAGCTTTCCCTGGGTTAAACTGAATATGCCTCACTGGAACTGGAATGGAAGGGTCGGACCACGAGGCCACACTCTCCCCCCAGCTCGCTTTCAGGAAGTTGCCTTCAGAATCGCTGGCCGTGAGGCTGTTTCGTCGGCCTGCGGGGGGGATGGGCTGCAGCTTTCCCAAGCTCTAGGGCAAGGACTTTCACTGAGACTTGGATAGCAGGATCCAGCCCGTGAGGCTGTCTTGCCCGCCGTGAGGGTTGCTGTTGTTTCGACCAGCTCTCTGCAGCGGAAGCCCCAGGCAGTAACTTTCACCGGGACTCAGGTAGAAGGCCCTGAGGGTTCTGCTCTCTGAGCCCGGCGGGCTGCGGCTTCCGGGAGCCTTGGACTCTGCGCTCCTACCCCTGAGGTCCGAGTGATCTCGGGTTCTGGCTTTTGAGGGGGGCCGTACCTTTTGAACCGGGTCCAGGTCCAGGAGGAGGGTTCCCAGGGTCTGTGCTGTTGATCGTTTTGAATTTCGGCGCCTTAGGAGCTTATATTTTGAGATTGGTCGGGATGGGTTTTCTGGAGATCTGAGCTTTAGCTTTCTCTAAGCCGCCATCTTAACCGGAAGATGCTAGAAGTTCTTAAACTTTCTTGGTTCATGGCATTCTATTACCTAAGTAAATTTTTTCATGGTGCCCCAGGCTAGAAGAAATACCCAACAACTCCATTAATGAAATAGATAAGTCAAAAATGTGAAATATCCCAGAAGTCCCCACAAGGTATCATTTTATAAAGATCTTTGTCATTTCCTCAGGAATCATCCATTTGATAAATTCTTATATCATAACAATATTATATTACACTAATAAAAGTATAATTTATTTAGCCATTTCCCATTAAATGGGCACCTCCTTGGTTTCCAATTTCTGGCTGCTATGAAAGAGATACTAGAAATATTTTTATACTTATGTGTCCTTTTCCTCTTTCTCTGCCCTCCTTGGGATATAGACTGACTAGTGGTATCCCTGAGTCAAAGGTCATTCCCAGTTCAGTAACCTTAGGGGCACTGTTCCACCAGTACTGCATTTGTGGCAAATACATTTTATTCTTCATCCCATATATTATTTTCTGGAAATGAAATGCTTTACAGAAAGTACATAAATATATAATTGATCACTTTTTGGAGGGATAATTGATGTTTTTATCTTTTGATAATAAATATAGGATGGTCTCTATTAAGAAAGATGGACTCACTCTCTGGCAAAGGCTTCATTTCTCAAATATACAGAGAACTGAGTCAAATTTATGAGAATGCAAAGCACTTCCCAATTGACAAATGGTAAAAAAATATGAACATGCAATTTTCAGATGAAGAAATTAAAACTATCTTTAGTCATATAAAATGCTCCATATCACTATTGGTTAGTGAAATGAAAATTCAAACAACACTGAGATACCACCTTACATGCACCAGAATGGCTAACTTGATAAAAAAGTAAAATGATAAATGTTGGAGAGGATGTCAGAAAATCAGGTCACTAATATCCTGCTGGTGGAGCTATAAACTGCTACAACCATTCTGAAGAGCAATCTGGAACCATGCCCAAAGGGCCAGAAAACTGTGCATACCCTTTGACCCAGCAGTACCACTCTTTTTGTGGTGGCAAAGACCTAGACCTGTCCCTCAATTGGTGACTGGCTGAACAACTTGTGGTATATGCTTGTAATGGAATATCATTGTGGCAAGACTTAAAATGAAGGGAGACAAAGCGAGGTGATCAAAACAAGGAGAACATTATATATAGTAAAGACAATAATGTATGATGATCAACTGTGAATGACTTAACTATCAGAAAGGCAAGGATCCAAGACAACTCCAAGCACTCATGATAATAAAAAATAAGGTTATCTACTGTCATAGAAAGAACAAATGGATGCAAACTGAAATAGAGCATGATAATATATGTGCAATCTATATAATATTGCCTGCCTTCTTGGAGAGGAGTGAGGAGTGAGAAGGAGAAGGAGAAAATGGATTGCCAAATATCAGAAAACAAATATTGAATAATTGTATTGAAAAGTAAATCAGAAAAAAACTATTATAATTATTTAAAAATGAAAGATGGAATCAGGCTTGCATCAGAGAGGGAACTGAAAAGTGCTTTGCTTTTCATTTGTGTACCAGTATGAAGAACTTGAGCCAATAAATATGAATCTTTTCTGAATCCATTGCTTTGCAATTTTCCAGAGAAGCTAGACCTTTAATCACCTCCTTTGGCATAACTATTCTATCATTCATTTATTAATGGTATGTAAGCTTTCTGTTTCACATTTGATCCAATTCTTGTTTTGTTGGACTTTTTATGACCATCTAGACAACTAGGAATTTTCCTCATCCTCCTTGAGGGGTTTTCTCTCTTCTCTAATTTCTTTGTTTCTTCACTTCTTTAATACCATTTTATAATACTGAATTGTTTATTTTGGGATGGGGGTGTGCATTCCTTGTGTTCCTTTAATCTTTCGCCTTTTTGTTTCTAATTGTTCAGAGAGGAAATGTTTCATCCTCCCATTTATTTTGTGTTGCCCCCAATCAGCCCATATAGTGTTGAGGTTTGCTACTACAGGTACCAGCTGGATACTGATGACATCTCCCAATCTATTTTCTGTGGGCCTTCAATAGCTTTCTCAACCTGTTTCTCTGATGGTGTTACTGGACACGTATGCTCCCAAGTATTCTTGACCATGTATATGCCTTCCCCTCTACTCTTCTCACGGTGGCATTGGCCACAGCATATACTGTTACTGGCATATGCTGAAATGATTTTATGCTCCCTAAAATATTGTGGGAGGATACATTGTGGCCATAGTTATAGCAGGTAACAACTTTGTTGAGTTACTGTTTTGGTAAGACTGTATATTTATTGTATTCTTAACATCAAATTCAAAAGGACTTTTCAAGGAGGAGAGAAGCTCTTCAGGATGGATTTATTCAGTGGGAAAGGAGCAAGTGAGAAGTCTACAGAATGGGTCAAGATGGGAGCCACATACTTTGAGAGAAAATGTCACTGTGTCAAAAAAAACCCACAATTCATTATAAGACTCATATATGTTATACTATAATCAGTGCTCTAAATAGGATTAAGTGCAATTGTTAAAGGAGTCTCCATCTTACTGGTTAAATTGCAGGATCTTCACCCTATCTGGGTCTCTGATTAAACTTGGGAATTTTACTCTACTTAGGCCTGCTGAGACAGCTCCTGGTATGCCTATTTTGACTTCTTTCTCCATCCTGCCTTCCCCAGCCTGTTGTCAGTTTATTTTGCCTTCAGGCTTAACAGAGCCTCTCCCTTCCTGTTAGAGCTTTCTCACTGCTCAGTCAGCAAGTTATCAACTATCCTCTCTCCCCTGCAGACATTCCTCTTCTTCCCTGGGCTCTCCTCCCTCTTGCCTTTCATGTTCAGCTAGATGACTGTCCAGCAGTGTCCCATCAGCCATTTGGAGTTCTGGGTAATCTGTTCTTTATTCTGGAGCCTAATGAGCCATAAGGAAGAGCCTCTAGCTTTCTTGTAGGTTGTAAGGGATCAGGCTGCTGGAGGCCTCTGGGAGGGAGCAGAGCTGATTCCCATGGCTCAGACAGGCCAGAAGTTATTGGCTTCAGTAAAGCTGTTACTTTGTTTTAAGAACCTGCATGAGTCTGTTATTGTTGGGTACCCTGGAGGCTAATCACTCAGGGGGAGTTTGATTCTGTCCTGTCTGAGACAGAACACTGCAGACTCTTTGTTTCTCTTCAGAGGGCCCACCAGCCCAACAGCGCCCGACATTCTCCAAGCCATCATCTCCTGAGGAAAAAAGGTTCTAATACAAGGCTCTGGGTTGGAGGGAGGAAGGGAAGGAATCACAGTTTATTTCAGAGTAAAGCATTGCTGGGTTTTCTCCTCCATTTGTTTTTATTCCCCACAAAAGTCTACAAATAATTATTTTTAAATGCTCCCCCCCCCCTTTTAAAGCAGAAAACATCAATAATCCTCTCTAAATTGGAAGGGATTTCTAATGTATGAGATTCCATTACATGAATAGAGACAGCCATGTGGCTTCATGGGTAAAGATAGATTAGACATAGAGTCAGGAAGACCTGATTTCAGACACTAACTATGTGATCTCAGAATTCAACCTTTCTTTGCCTCAGTTTCCTTAATTTGAAAATGGGGATCATAGCTAGCTGGCAGAGTAGAGAAAGTGCTGGACTAGGACTCAGGAAGACCTGAGTTCATATCTAATTTTGCACTGTGTGACTTAGTCTCTGCCTCAGTTTCCTCATCTGTAAAATGGAGATAATAATTGTACCTACCTCCCAGGTTATTGTGATGACCAAATGAGATATCTGTAAAGCACTTTGCAAATATTGAAGTGCTACATAAATGCTAGCCATTCACAAAGATGCTGACTTGTGATAATATATGTAAAGAGATTTATAAACCTTAATGTGCTATATTATTGTTAGCATTTATTTTCCATTCAGTTAAGCAAACCCTGAAAACGAGTGACAATATATTACCTGAAACTACCACATTAGATAGGTGCATTCATTAATCCATCAACATTTATTAGGCCCCTACAGTGTGCCAGGCACTATGCTAAGCTCTCTATTGCAAATATAGCATTTAAAATTTTGGGGGGGTTTGTTGATAACTCTACTTTTTGGCCCCTAGATGATTCAATATTTTTTCTCCTGTGGCAAAATTTCAATGCCTGGTCAACATGCTTTTAATATCTAGGATCCTCTAAAGCTTTTGGAAAATGGTTTTTGGAGGCTATAGGCTAATTTTAAAATAAATTCTGCAAAGCAGAATTATTTTTGTCTAATAGGTAAATGAATAATTTGCTATAGGAAAAAGACATGACTGGTCAAAGGGTGCAGATTCTGCCTCTGCTGCTCACTGACAATGTAGCCTCAATCTAAACTTTTAACTTCATTTTTCTCATATATAAAAGGAAGAGACTAATGTCCCTTTCACCTTTGTATCTATGATTTCATAATATTCCTAATTCCAAAATAAGACAGTAATAATAATGTACATTAATTAAGCACCTACTGTAGGTAGAAGGGGATAGCTAGGTGGCAGCATGGATAGATAGAGTGCTGGGCCTGGAATCAGAAAGACTCATGTTCCAAAGTTCAAATCTGGCCTCAGACACTGACCAGCTGTGTGAATCCGGGCAAGTCACTTAACTCTGTTTGCCTCAGTTTCCTTATCTGTAAAATGAGCTGGAAAAGGAAATGGCAAGCCACACCATCATCTCTGCCAAGAAAATGCCAAATGGGGTTAGGAAGAGTTGAACAGAAGCTTACATTCTACAATATCTATGACAGCTACTACATTCCTGAGTTACATTTTTCATTCCCAATATCCATGCCTGAGTTGGACCTGGCCAGGACAGAAATCACCTTGCCTTCCTCTCCACTCCCCATGGCAGTGATTTGGGGAAAATGGTGCAGAATTGAACTCTGACTTTAATATCCCCAAACCCCCAACACACACACACACACACACACACACACACACACACACACACACTATTCTTCCTTCTATTCTTCCACAGCTGCTTTCTACACCTTCATAGAAGCATTAGTAATGCATGGAGTCCTCTCTATGGGCATGGGATTCTGCCCACATTTATACACTCACCCTGGCTTTGCTCCATCAGGACCCAGACATTGATTCTCTTTGATCAGCACAAAGCAAATGTAATGGGGACAATGCTCCCTAACCTCTTGTTTCCATGTTCCCTTTGGCTACACCCACACAACCTCAAATGGACAAACTCTTCTCTGTATCTGGAGCCATCAAATAGAACACTTTTCCTTTTAAATTCAGACTTTGGGCCAGGTTTAACCAGGGGATGAGTTAGCATCAAGGAGATTAGAATACTTCCGCCCTCTATTTGTGTGGCCTTGGGCAAATCACTTTACCACTTTAGGATTCCATTTTCTCTCTAGTAGCATTGGAAAGAATAAGTGACTTTTAAAATCCCTTCCAGCTCTGACTTTCCACTCTTTCATTATGAGTCACCTACAAAATGTTATTTTATATGGTGCCCTATGATATGTTCTACAGCCTAAAGTCATTCTAGAAATATTAACTTAATGATTTAAATTAGCAAAAGTTCAAACTAATGATATCTATCATACATCTGGCATTTTATCCAAATAACTTTTGCACATTACTTCATCATAGGCATAGTTTGAGGGAGAGATATTATGAGTTGCATTTTACACATGGAGAAAATTAGATTGATGTAGAAAAGAGTGCTAGACTTGGAACTTGAGACACCTGGTTTAAATCGTGCTTCTGATATTTATTAGCAGTGGGACTATAAGCAAATCATTGAAATTGTTCGAAGCCTCAATTGTCTTGACTGTAAAATGGGTATAATAAGACCTATGGAACTGCTTCCTTACATGTAACAGTTTGAGAATAGTAATTACTTGGTTAAAAATTCCATGAAGGCGTGCACTATTTCTTGGTTGAATTTTATTTTCCCCAACCCTGGCAAAGAGTAAGTATTGAATAAATGTTTCATGAATGCATTAACTGACCATATTTCAGGGAGTTTGGGGACTAACCAAAGGTCACTAGAATCCTTTCTAATAGAAAACTGTGACTCCCAAAGTCAAAACAGATCAAAGTACTTGTTGAGCATTTTTCATGTACTTGCCCCTGCCTCTGCTTTGTGGCATGCACAGTCAGCATTTCAGTCATATCTGTGAAATCTTGCTTGAACTGGTCTACTTTGAAGCCACCATGATCCAAGGACCCTCTGACCTAACACACCTGAGAGCATGAGCAGATTTCTTCTGACTGCTTCCTGAGGTCATGACACAGGGCCTGAAACATAGCAGGTTCTTATTAAATATTTGATAGATTACTTGATGACCTAGATGTTCACATTTTGTGATGATGAAAGGTCCAGCTGAGTTGGAACTCCACAGATAATCTGAAGTCTCCATGAAGTCCCTGAAGCTTCTTCTTTTTCTCATTTCTCAAATACAAGGATGACTTTTAAAGCTTTTGTAGGAAGATCAGGTAAGGGGTTCATTTCCATGTAGCCCAGCCAAACCAGTGAGTTCAAGGCTCCCTAAGCAAGTCTTGTCTTGGACACTTGGATGTTTATATCTTCTTTCTAGTAGTACAGAACCTTGTAATGTCTCCAAAGGCGACTGACATCTTCCCCTTTCTGGATAGCAGGTTAGTAGCTACCTGAGCAATTACAGTGGCAAGAGAAGCAGGAACAGACAGGATGGAAAGGAAAGAGAGACAGAGAGAGAGAGACCGGCACAGAAACAGACAGCTACAGATAGAAACAGAGAGGCAGAGATAGTGTCAAAGAGACAGAGATACAGCAATAGGAGAAAGAGAGAGAAGAAAGATATAGAGACACAGAGAGATAGAAGGAGCTCAGTAGGGAAGTGAAAACATAGAATATCTCAGTAGCACTCACTAGGAAATTCCCCACAAATGTTCCAACGAAGCTTGAATATTGGCTTCTCATCTAATTGTACTAGTAGTGATAAGTTCCAGGATCCTGTTTTTAAATTTGTTGTTCCTTGACTGTCCTCCCAGCCAGAAATGCTCTTACTCATCACTTCTGCCTCCTGGCTTTGGACAAGACTCAATTCAAATCCCATTTTCTCCTTCAAAAGATCTTTCCTATTTCACTGCCCAACCCAAAGCCAACTTCAGTTTGCCTTCTCAATGAGATTACCTCCATCTTATACTGTCTATTATTGAAATGTGAAATCTCTGAGGCCAATGACTATGTCTTTTTTATCTTTCTTTGCATCTCCATCAGTAAACAAATTGTCAGGCACACAGTAAACAGTAAACAGTAAAAATGTGTGTTGAATGATTGCCTAACTTAAAATTCACTTCTCTATGTGGGGATATATTCCATATCTGATTCATGATTTTACTTTGGGTTCCATTTCTATTTCTCTGGCTTTTAGGGGAAACACTTAAATTGTCCCTGGTTTAGCTGGGGTGCAGGAATTAGCCAACAACCATGAGAATTGTGAACCTACTTCCCCTATGTGGAGATCTGGATCACCCAGCTACACCTGAACAGGAGGGCAGGTAAAAGGCAAAGATGGGGAATCAGGGTGCCAGTCTCTGGATCCTCCACCAAGTAGTGCTTGGCAAACTACTGTATAAGAATCACCTTGGGGATAGGATCAATGAAACCTGATTTTATCCAGATGGATACTTCACCAGTGATAAGGATTTGCAGTAGTTGGAAAATTAATCACCTGTTGGTAGAACTTCTAGGAAAAGCTTCAGACGTCAAACAAACAGACTCCCTGGAGTCTTTCTAAGAGCTTAGTAATGCCTTACTTTTTCACTCTATAGCAGTGCTTTGAGGCTTGCAAAGTGCATAATATGCCTTATCTCATTTGATTGTCACATTTACTGTATAAGATAGACAGTTTAAGCCATGGCTTATATTTACTTTAAGAAATAATTGATGTTTGTTACATTAAAGTTCCTAGGAATCTCCCACCTTCCTTCCCTTCCTTCCCCTGGAGAAGACACCATTTAACAAAAAGGTGTATGTATGTATGTGTATAATATACACATAGTGTAATATATACACTCCACCATAATGCTAAAGGAAGTGAAGAGAGTGAGACCAGGAATCCCAGTCAATATATCTCTCTATGTCACCATGTAATGACAGGAAGTCAGGGGGCTCCTGGGAAATGCAGTTTTTAGGGTAATAGATTTCCAATTACACATTACACATATACATAAACCTATGTCTTTCTTATGTCTATTTATCAGTTTTTTTCTTTGGAGGAGGACATACACAAGTCATTCTTCACATGAAATTTCTATTGCTATATAAACAATTCTCTTGGTTCCTCTTATTTCACTCTTCATCATTTAAAATAGGTCTTGGGTGCAGCTGGGTGGCTCAGTAGATTGAGAGCCAGGCCTAGAGATGGAAGGTCCTGGGTTCAAATCTGTCCTCATATACTTCCTAGCTGTGTGACCCTGGACAAGTCATTTAACCCCTATTGCTTAGCCCTTACCACTCTTCTGCCTTGGAACCAATACATAGTATTGATTCCAAGACACAAGGTAAAGGTTTTTAAAAAATAGATCTTAGTCTTATATTTTTTAATTTAATCATTTTAAAGGTGTTATTTCCTCCTATAGAATATAAACTGCATGAAGGCAGGGATTTTTTTTTAATTGCCTCAACTTCACACAATGCCTGATATAAAATGGATGCTTATGGAAAGAGTATGATTTTGGAGTTGGAGGGCCTGGGTTCAAAACTTGTGTTTGACTCTACCTATGTGATTTCTCTGGGCCTCAGTTTCTTCATGTACAACCTCCTGAGAGCAAAGACCCTTTTTTAAAATTTTTGTATCATCTCTCCATACCTCAGTTTCCCTTCTCCAAAATGAGGCTAATAATAATAATGTCCATGTAATCATGTCTATTGTGTGGTTCAGTGGAGCTTATGCATGCAAAATATGGGCAAAGTGCTTTGCAAGCTTTAAAAAGGTCCATGAGCCAGTTATTACTAGTGATGCATACTTCTCAGAATTGTTGGGAGAATCAAGTGACATAATGTATGAAAAGTATTATGTAAACAATAAAGGGCTATATGTAAATGTTGAATGTTAATATTCTGCCACCAGTTCTCCCTAGTTCCTTACTTTTGGACACATTCTTCCTCATCCCACATAACCACTTCATTGCCAAATCTTGTCATTTCTTCCTTCACAACATCTTTTTCATTCAATTCCTTCTCTATTCATGAACATCTCAGTTTAATATTTCAAAATTTCTTACTTGGAATAATGTAAGTCTTCCTAACTGGTCTCCTAACTTCAAATGTCAATCCACTTCAAAACATTTTTCACATAGCTGCAAAATGATTTTCTGTAAGATAAGATCTGGCCATGTTACTCCTCCTCTCAGTAAACTTCAGTGGCTCCCTATGGACTGTGATAAAATAAAAGTTCTTCTATTTCATTTTTTAAAGCCCTTTAGAATCTATACCACCTCATTATGCCTTCCCAACATCATCCACTTCAGCCAAATGAGCCTTCTTTATGTTCCTCATTCATGATATTCCATTTCCTGTCTCCATGCCTTTATACTACCGGTCTGCCATGCTTAGAAAGAATTTCTTCTTTATTCTGCCTTCCAGCATTGTCCTCCTATAAGCACTCTATCTTAGGAAGGCTTTCTTGATACCCAAGCCAATAGTAAGTCTCTTCCAAACTCACTTATGTTTATTATTTGGAGTTTTGGCATTTGTTATGTATATTATTCTCTAAATGCCTGTATATGTGTATATTGTATTCCTGAATACAACTTAAGTTTTGTGAGAATAACATTTGTTGTCTTAGCTCCTAGTAAAATATCTGGCACATTGTAGGTCCTTAATAGATGCTTGTTGATTGATTCCATTACAGACTTTTCTAGATCTAATATATGATACTCATCATCCCTCCCTTCTAATTCCATTAACTTAATGACCAAGTCTGATGAAATATAAAGCATTCTGTGTTCGTAGTACCTCTCTCAAAAAAGGTTGGGCATACTGCCCTCTCTCTCTTCTTGGAGGAAGACTAAAACTCAACATTCGGCTAAATTTAGCATCTTTCTTATTTATATTATTGTAATAAATGTTTGTTGAAGCTAGTTGGCATAGTAGGTAGGGCAAGAGGCTTGGAGTCAAGAAGACATGAGTTCAAATCCAGCCACAGAAACTAGGTTTGTGACCATGGGAAAGTCATTTAACTCTATTTTTCTCAGTTGCATCATAATGTAAAATGACCTGGAGAAGGAAATGGCAAACCATATCTGCATCTTTACCAAGATAACCCAAAAAGGAGTCATGAAGAGTCAGACATGACTGAAAAGTGATTAAACAACAATTGTACATGTTATCTTGATTCTGTATCAGCTCTTTCAAGTCTTCTCATTTTTCTCTGAATTCAAAAGGGAGAATCTCGGGATAGAGGAGACTAGTGTTTTTAATTAATTTCTCCCTTTTTCAGGTTAGTATTGAAGGGAAAACTGGCTCTGGACTGATAAGATTTTATCTCTGCTGACATGACCCCCAGCTCGAACCTATTGTTCATTATACTAAGTTTTGTTTTTGTAAGAAAGGTGTGCATGAGTTCTCTTTTCCTTAGTTGGCTCCTATAATTTGAACATTATTACATAATGTAGCTTTTGGAAATAATTTCAATTTGGATCAAGTTCATATTTTTGGAGCTATTAGGCTCCAGAGCCATAACTATTCTATCATTTTCAAGCCTGGCATTACAATTTTAGAGGCTGTCATAATTTTTTAAAGCAGTCCTTTGATAGCCAATACCTCAAAAGAGTACTCTGATTATTTCTAAAACCGTTTTCCTTTTCCTTCAGAAAAGATAACTGGAAACTTAGATAGGGGGTTTTTGAGTGACAAGTACTCAGTGGGCTAAACAGAAGTTATTCATCAAGACAGTGAAAATTGCTTATCATCCACACCCTTGGAGGAGAGAAGGGAGTTTTCTAGGTCTGGTGATATGGTCCTCCTGTAACTCCCTATTTTCCAAAGGGAACAATTTGGCAGTGCTGTAATTTAAACTCTTATTTCTATCTATAAATCATTAGTTTGCCCCTTGGGTTGACAGTTTCTGCATAAAATCTGAGAATTACAAAGTGTTCCAGTGTACAAAATGCATAAATCTCATGCTTTTTCTACCCACGTCAGCAGCTAGATTTTTAATAAAATGCAGACAGGAGAGTTAAATGCCAAAGCAAAAAAAAAAAAAAACAAATAAATAAATAAATAAATTTAATTAAATAACAAAATCCCTTTCCAAATGAGGGGGCACTTTTGTAAATAAGATAATTATTGAAAGATGTATATTTTTGCTTTTAAGAGCCTTGAGTTACTCAATGGAGAAAGGGAAACTTAAAAATATAAAGAAACCAGGGGTAAAGTCAGCATCAAGTATCGTGCATTTCTTAGATTAATGATAGGATATTTGTGCAAATAGCATGAAGGAACAGAAAGAGACACTAGCTAGGAATCAGAACTGTGTTAAGATTCTACTGCTTTACTAAATGATTCACTAGAGATGGAAGGGATTGTTGAGGTCATATGTCCTAATTTACAATTAGGTATATAGGAGTCAGCATGTGCCACTTCTAAGGACCAACTGTTAAATTTTCAGTGTGGGTATTTATATCTCAGCAATTGGCAGAGAAGATAATTCAGAGCTTGATTTATTGTTTTGCTGATTGTCTTGACTTAAGAAAGTAATGGAGGAAATGTTAATAATGTAAATTAATTCTTTTCTCAGAAAGATAGTTGAAAAAAATTAACCAGTACCTCCCTTGAGAGGTTATGTGACTGGACAGAACCTTTTTTGTTAGCTTTGTATAAGTCAAGTTTCTTGGCCTCAGTTTCCTTCCCCTATCATATTCTTCCCTGGCCATCTTTCACCATTCTGCCCGGTCATTGCTGCTGCCTCTTGGCAATGCACATTTAAACAGAACCTCTGGAAACCATGCCTTGTAGAACCTAAACAATTCAGCTTTGGACCACAAGTCCTGGCTCCAAGCTGTCCCAGCTTCTATATCTAGCTATCCTCAGATCCATTTCCATGTTTGTCTTCTAATCATCTTCTTTCCATATCTCCATGTGGGAATGACAACTCTACTTCTTGCCCTAGAAATAGTGATGAAATCAACATAGCCATTGCTTTGGGAGGGTTATGTCAATCTACTACCATGTGTTTCTGCTTACTATCTCTTTGACTTCCCAGAGCAAAATGTCTGCCCCTAGTCACTACTCCCCTGCATATGTTTTCTGTCCTTATTAGGAAGAAAAAAAATTGTCTCTCTTTTATATTTGTAATTCCAGCACTTAGAAAAGAGCTTGCTACATAGTAATTTAATAAAATCTTTTTCATTCATTCATTTGTGCATCCATCTATCCATCCATCTTTTGAGTCATTCTTTAGTAAAATGTGAGATTGTACTAAATGGTGACTTTTAGCTCTAAACTATGAATTTTAGATTTACTGCACTCTGCTTAGTCTTCAGAATTCTATCAATCAGGAATGTATACACCCCCACTTAAGGAGTAAGTGTGGGGGAGGATGGTCTGTGACCCACGTGTGTTGGCAAGAGACAAATCAGAACAACTGACTGACCCCCCCTGGGCTCTCCTAAGCCAAGTTTAAGCCACTGTTGGTACACATGTGAGACACAGGAAGTGATGCAAAGAACTGCCTTTATATTTTGCATCACTTCCTGTGAGAGGAACTTTTTTGTTAGTTGTACGTGACTTGGAGGACTCCAGCTGGGATCTCAGATTGCTTCCCTGAAATGACCACATGGTGAGTGATAAGGCTGACTCCCCTTTCCCTTGACCTTTCTGAAGGTACCAGCCTCCAAGAAGGCCCCTCATCTTGGAGGAGGCCTCATGGCTAGAAGCCGAGTTGATTTAATCTTCTGGGAAGGCCTCTTGGCTGAGGCCCCTGAACTCCCCCTGGCTCAGACCAGGTCAGAAGAGATCTTCCCTTTCTCTCTATCTCCCTCATTATTAATTTCTTCCTTCTATTGTAAATAAACCATCATAAAATTCCATTCTGACTTGAGTATTTCATTAGGATTTAGAATTTAAATCCCTGGTGACCACTAAAATATATATTCAGTCTCAACCCTAAAATTTACCCTTAAAAAAATTCTTCATGATCTTATATGTCTTTCAGACCATAAGGTTACTAATAGATTTATTTACTATTTCTTCAAATTGTATATTCTCTTCTGGCTTTAAAGCATAAGAATCACTTCTTTAAGTGTCTTATTTGCCAAGTTGGCAGATATGATACACAGGAAAAAGACAAGAACATTGACTTAAATATTTCCACTTGTAAATAGACATAATCAACTTTTGTCACCTATTTTCCTCAGGGATTAAACATGAAGATGTCTTTATAAATTTACTAATATTCTTCAATATCTCCCTATCACTTATAAAATAAAATTCAAACTGCCTTACCTGATATTAAAAATTCTCAGTGGTATGCTGGAGGCAGCTTATACTAGCTTCTGAGAGCTGATTATGAAATTTTCCATGTAACCATTTATGGCAAATATTACATATCAAGCCTTAATTTATTGATTTGTTGATGGAAAAATGTTAATAATGCAAATTAAACTTTTAATATGCATCATACATATATATATATATTTTTCCCAGAGACCCTGTATAAAATATTTATTAGTATACCTCTGGATACTCTCCATAATTTGGTACTATCTAATATTTAGTTTTATCTATTACTTGCTTCCATGTACTCTAAACTCTAGCAAAAGTAGGCTACACACTCCTCTCCACACACAACTCCTGGTTTTTTCCCTATGCTTGGCATGCTTTTCTGACCACCTCTACTATCAGCTCAATTTCTTCCTGTTCTTTAAGACATAATCAAATGATACAATTCTGTTCTTTTTGTTTTTTAATCATCTCAGCCAATAATGACCTTTATCCACTTTGGACCACATCCTTCACTTTCTTTGGATATCATCCTTCACAATTCACTTTTTTTTTTACATTTAAAAATATTACTGTTTTAATTTATTTAAATTATTCATTTAAAAAAATTTTCAGTTCCAAATTCTCTCCCTCCCACCCACTGAGAAGTCAAATCATACAATATTAATAAGATGTAAAATCATGCAAAACACTTCCATATTAGACATGTAAAAAATAAAAAGCAAGAAATATGAAGAAAGAAAAAATGTTTCAATCTGTACTCAGAGTTCATCAGTTGTTTCTCTGAAGAGGGATAGCATCTTTCATCATAAATCCTTTGGAACTGGTTTCAAACATTGTATTGATCATAGTAACTAAATCTTCTACTATTGATCATAGTTCTAAAATTGCTGTTACTATATACAATCTTTTCTTAGTACTGATTTCACTTTGCATCAGTTCATATAAATCTTCCAAGTTTTTCTGACAGCATCCCTCTCATCATTACTCATAGCATAAGAGTATCCTATCACAAGCATATGACATCTTGTTCAGTAATTCTTATTGGTAAAATCTCCTTAATTACAAATATTTTGCCACTATAAAAAGAGCTGCTATATTTTGTACATATAGGTCCTTCTTTTGCTTTCATCTCTTTAGGATACAGAGTATCTAATACTTATATTGCTCTTTCAAAAGTTATGCACGATATAGCCCTTTGGATACCAAATTGTTCTCCAGAATAGTTGGGCCAGTTCACAAATTCCCTAAGAAAGTATTAGAGTTCCTACTTTTCTATCTCTCCTCCAAGATTTGTCATTTTCCTTTTTTTTTTTAATAAGCCAACCTGAAAGGTTTTTAGTGACATAAATTTTCATTTCTCTAATCAGTAGTGATTCAGACCTTACTTATGTAACTATTAATAGCTTTGATTTCATCATCTGAAAAATGCCTATTCATAACTTTTGAGCACTTTTAAATTGGGAATTGCCTCTCATTTTTTATTTTTATTTTTTAAAAACCCTAACCCTTCTGTCTTGGAACCAATACATAGTATTGGTTCCAAGGCAGAAGAGTGGTAAGGGATAGTCAATGGGGGTTAAGTGACTTGCCCAGGGTCACACAGCTGGGAAGTATCTGAGGCCAGATTTGAGTCTAGGACCTCCCATCTCTAGACCTGGCTCTCAATCCTCTGAGCTATGCAGCTGCCTCCATCTGTTACTTTTTAAACTAAATTTGACTTAGTTCCCTTTGTATTTGAAAAATTAAGTCTTTTCAGAGAAACTTACTATACATGTTTCCCTAGTTTCCTATTTTTGGCCAAATTTTTACTTCATTGGTTTTGTTTATATAAAACTTTTAAAATTTCATTTAATTAAATTTAACATTTTACTTCCTGTGATCTTGTCTATCTCTTGTTTGGTCATAAGCTCTTCTATTCATAGATTTTACAGGCAATTTTTCTCCATGCTTGTTCCTCTAATTTGATTATAATATAACCCCTTATTTATATACATACTCATTTTGAGCTTCTCTTGATATACAATGTGATATGTTGATCTATGCCTGGTTTCTATGAGACTACTTTCCAGTTTTCCCAGAAGTTTTTGTCAAATGGCAAGTTCTTGCCCCACAAACTCAGATCTTTGGGTTTATCAAGGACTAGATTACCATGGTTGTTTTCTGTTGTGTATTGTGTAACTACATACTGGTTCACTCTTATTTCTTAGATGATTTTAGATTGTTTTCATGATTACTGCTTTGTAATATAGTTTGAAATCTGGTATGACTAGGTGACCTTCCATCTTGTTTTTCATGCATTCATTTTATTTTCTTGACTTTTTGCTCCTCCAGATGAATTTTATTTTATAAATATATAAAATATTTTTTGTCATTTTGATTAGTATGGTAC
The DNA here is from genome assembly GCF_027887165.1 of Monodelphis domestica. Classification (NCBI taxonomy): domain Eukaryota; kingdom Metazoa; phylum Chordata; class Mammalia; order Didelphimorphia; family Didelphidae; genus Monodelphis; species Monodelphis domestica. The sequence continues at coordinate 117,341,707 of NC_077233.1, read as the reverse complement.
TGAATAAGTAAATTAATCTAGGTAGAATTGTCATGTTCATCAAATTGACTCAGCCTACCCATGAGCAATTAATATTTCCTTAAATGTTTATAACTGTCTATATTTGTGTAAAAAAGTATATAAAAAAAGAGAGGATGCCCTCTCATTGGGGAATGACTGAACAAATTGTGGTATCTGTTGGTGATGGAATACTATTGTGTTCAAAGGAATAATGAACTGGAGGAATCCCATGGAGACTGGAACAACCTCCAGGAATTGATGCAGAGCAAAAGGAGCAGAACCAGGAGAACATTGTACACAGAGACTGATATACTGTTGTACAATCAAACTTTGTACTTTGCTATTAGTAGCAATGCAGTGATCCAGAACAATTCAGAGGGATGTATGAAAAAGAACATTTTCTACATTCAGAGGAAAAACTTTGGGAGTAGAAACACAGAAGAAAAACAATTGCTTGATCACATGGGTTTATGGGGATATTATTGGGGATATAGACTCTAAATGATCACCCTAGTGCAAACATCAATAATATGGAAATAGGTTTTGATCAAGGACACATGTAAAACCCAGTGGAATAGCAGGTCGGCTATGGGAGGGTGTGGGAGGAAGGCTAGGGAAAGAACACAATTCTTGTAACCGTGGAAAAATAGCCTAAATTGACTAATTAAATAAAATTTAAAAAATAAAATCAAATTAAAAAATAAATAAAAAGTGTTTTGTAATTGTGTTCATATAGTCCTTGGGTTTTTCTTGGCTGGTAGAATCTCAAATATTTTATATGGGACACCGTTATTGTAAATGGAACCCCTTTCTGTTTATGTAGAAATATGGATCTTTTGTGGGTTTATTTTATATCTTGCAACTTTGCTGAAATTATCTTCTGTGTTTGTGTTGTGTTATTCCACAATGGCCAAGTTCTATTATTGCTGTTGTATGTTCAATTTTCCAGCTTTTTTCTTGATTTTAAACTTTATGTTGGGCTCTCTTCATGGGATTGGAAAGGGGTACAGGGTTCACTGCCCTTAGCTTCAGGCTTTTTGCATTTCTGTTTTCAGAAATAGTTCTAGGAATCTGGAACTTTTGGTGTTTCCAAAATGGTGGAATCTAGGAAGAAGTGTTGTCACCGCTCCTTTTTGACCAGAAGAGAGACTGTTCCTCAAAGTTTCTATTCCCTTGGAACAGCATGTGTTCCTCTCTATCTTGGAATTGTGATCTAGAAGTGGGTCCAGGCAATGGCATTGTCAAACAGTATCAGGTTCTGTACCCATTCCTAGCACAAGGGTCCCTTATAGTCTTTTTCCAACCAATTGCCTGATCCCCTCACTGTCTCCTTGAGTGCTCCCAAAGTTGTTGCTGCTGCTTTTTCCTTCTTCACACCCACCACTGGTGTTGCTAACATGTGGATTCCAGGCCTGCCCCCATCCCCTTATCACAGACCTCTTTTTCCATCCTCCTAACCTTTCTTGGGCAAGAAAAATGTCTCACATTAACCTTTGTTGGGTCTACTACTCCAGAATTTGGTGAGGCGTTATCTTAGCATTGTTTGGAGGGGAATGCTGGGAGAGCTTAGCTGCTTCCTTTACTTTGCCATCCTGTCTATGCCCCCAGAAGTCTCCACACATTCACTTTGAATGCATCCTTGTATACTATTATTTGTCCTTTTATATCAGATTTTGCATTGCCATACTCTCTAATACCCAGGAAATAGTGAAAGTAGGAGATATGTCTTAGTTAAACTGTATATATCTTTCCATTAGTGTCTAGTACAGTTTTTTTTATTATAGTATTCAATTAATACATTTTGATTAAATTGAGATGAAAACATACCCTAAACTCTTTTTATTCTTGAAAAGGCTATTTAGAATCAATATTCCCCTTTAGACAAATTACTCAGAGGTCAGGATGTGGATATTTATATTGACTTTTACCTTTTCCCATTATTTTTTACAAAGTAATATGAAAAAGAAAAATGAAAAGAAGCTTTTAAATCAACTCTTTAAAATTATATAGTTTCATTCCTCTCTCTTTTAGTTTTAAGTATCTTGGATAATGTCTTAATATTGTACTTATTTATAACGACCAGTTAAATTGATGAATAGCAGAAATAGGGATTATAATATCCTGAGATGACACATGCTTAATATTTTTGCTTTTATCTTGAACTATTTTCTCTTAAATGAGTTAGTTTTAAATGGTTATGCCTTTCTTTCTACCCTCCCTGAAACTCTAAAATATGGTAAATGATGATGGCAAAACCCTTGTCCTTCGACTGAGGACTTTTAAAGGATAAATGGAGCGAGGACAAAGTCTGAAATTATATATATGGTAATGTCTTAATGCACTGTGATGGTCGTATTGATTGGTATTGATCGCTTACTCTGTACATTTCCATAAGAACTATCCCTATGGCAGCTATTCTGAGCTCTGCAAGATGGTTCCCACTCCTCGCCTTTATTTCACAAGCCACTAACTGGATGTAGAAACCTCTGGCTTTGCTCCATGTGACTCTAGCCTAACTAGGAAATATCTTAGTAGGTCTCTTTCTCTCAACTGCAAAGATGCAAATTGGTTGAAATTAGAGTTTGTATTTTCTTAATGCTATGAGGTCCCATGACTATTGGGACACCAATGAGAACAATTTGAAAATATCCCAGCTAACAGGACATATGCCTAACAGTGACATAAATCCAGAGCTACAAGGAACCTTATCCACGTAGAGCACAAATGACCCACATAGCACAAAAGAAACTTGGTTGACACAGGAAAAATAATTCTTTACTAAGCATGGATAGACAGAACAATTGGGATGGTAGTTAAATTGCACCCTGTTAACTCTAACAATACAAATTCTTCCACATGACATTTAAACCCTCTGTGATATGGCTCCGCCTTCCCTTTCCATATTTCTTCATGTTACTTCCCTTAATGTACTCTTAAATTTCTGACAGATGAGGCTATCAAACATTGCTTAAACCACAAGATGCAATCTCTTGCCTGCATGTCTGATGTCTGGAATGTAATCTCTCTTCGATAATACTTTTCAGAAGTTTATCTTCCTTTAAGGCTCAGTTCAGGTGCCACCTCCTAATCATTCTTTCTTCACAGATGACAACATTCTCTTTTCCCAAATATTACTAGTTCTTCTATCACCATTATTTCCTAAATTAAATTCTACTTGCAGGTCTATATTTTGCCAAACTCCTTGAAGGCTAAGTATGTGTATTTTTATCTTTAGTACCAAGCATAGCACTTTGCATATGTAGTGATGACCCTCGTAAGCTACATCCTTAGGTCCCCAAAGACCTGGCAGGTGTGATTGCAGAGATAGTCAACTATATCTGAAATATCATGGAAAACTGAAGAGCTATTTTTCAACTGGAAAAGGGCCAATATTGGCCTTAATATTTTTAAAAAAAGAAGAGAACAGAGTCTACAAATTATAGATCAGTAAGCTTGACTTTGATTCCTAAGAATATTCTTTGAAAAGATCACAAAAGAGATTAGCAAATAACTAAACATAGAAGCAGGTATTTCAGTCAGTATGGCTTCATCCAGAGCTAGTCGTACCCGCAAATAACTAAACATAGAAGCAGGTATTTCAGTCAGTATGGCTTCATCCAGAGCTAGTCGTACCAGATTAATCTCTCCTTTTTTTTTTTGACAGTATTATTAAATTGCCAAGTAAAGATAATATGGATATACTTTATATGGATTTTTGCAGAGCTTTTAAGAAAGTATGATATTATATTTTTGTGGAGAAGGTGGAGAGACAAGGATTCCATGACAATATAGAGAAATTAATTCAGAACTGGTTGAATAAGGGTCAGCTGGGTAGCTCAGTGGATTGAGAGTCAGGCCTAGAGATGGGAGGTCCTAGGTTCAAATCTGGCCTCAGACATTGCCCAGCTGTGTGACCCTGGGCAAGTCACTTAACCCCCATTGCCTAGCCATTACCACTCTTCTGCCTTGGAAACAATACCTACTATTGATTCTAAGACAAAAGGTAAGGGTTTAAAAAAAAAGAACTGATTGAATATCTAGACTCAGAAATTAGTCACTGATACTTCAATGTCAATATGAAAGATGGTTTTCAGTGAAATGTCCCAAGAATTTGTACTTGTCCATGTGTTATTTAACATTTTTATCAGTGATGGTATGCTTATCCTATTTGCAGATGACACAAAGCTGGGAGGGAGAGCTTATACACTTGCCAGGATGGCTGTCACCCAAGACTCTTCAATTATTAGTCAGAGATATGAACAAGGTGTGAACAAGGCCTGGATATTGTTATTGAATCAATCATTCAGCTAATCCCATTCCATTTACAAATGAATTCCCTTAATTATTGAATAAATCAATCAATTGCTTTAGAGTAGATGTGAAAAGACCTTGATTATCCAATGGGCATTGAATAAAATGGGATGAAAAATCAGGTGTATTGGTACTATCCCAGGTCAAGACCTGTGCTTGTTCTATACAATAATGAGTCAATTTGAAATAAAAGGATTCCAGTGTCTGGCCAGAAGATTAATAAACTCAGGCCAGACTTTAGCAAGAAATCACCAGATGTGTTGGGGAGGAAGAGAATGCTTGACCCTCCCCCTTTGACCACAGAGGACTGTGAAAACCTCAGAGGGTCAGATGATTTGGACTTCTCATCAGTGTCCTAGCAGTGATGAATGACAACATCTGCATCATAAGCCAAGGACCAACTATTCTGAGGAAAGGACGTTTCCCGGCTCTGCAAGGAACCCAACAGAAAGCTATACCAGCTTCACAAATGCAATACCCAGAGGTCTGGGTCAAAGGCAGTTGTTTTGAAAAGGATGTTGGGGTTTAGTGGACTGAAAGCCCAATGAGTCAGCAAGGCTCCATTAGGAGAGGCATAGCTTTCAGCAATGGAGACATGATAATTCCACTATACTTTGCCCTTGTCAGACTTTATCTAGAGCACCGTATTTAGTTTGGGGTGCTTATATTTAAGGACATTAATGAGTTAGAGGATAGGGTGAGGTTCCTTGATTTAATTACCTGTGAGGGTGAGTCAAAGAAGCTGAACTTTCATTTTTAGCCTAGAAAGGAAATGGGAGATTTAACTACTTTGTCTAAATGTGTATTTATTCACTTATCCTTATATTATATATATATATATATATATATATACATATATACACATATATAAATATTCATGTATCTTTATTTATACTTGCTGTTCCAAAGAGAGTCTAAGTTCATTGTGATGACAGGGTTTCATTCTTGATGCATCCCCAGAACCTGACGCAATGTGCGGTACATACTGGGCACGTAATAAATGACAGGATAGCCGAGTTTAAGAATTTGAAGGTTTGTAATGTAGTGGAGGAATCATACATGTATCTGGTTCCAGGGGGAAGAATTAGGTACAATGAATGGCAAATGCTATGAGGCAGATTGAGGTTTGATGTGAGGAAAACTTTCTAGCAATTAAAGCTGCCTAAAAGCAGAAAGACTTGCCTTGCTTGTGTGGTGACAGGTTTACCTCCTCTGAGGTCTTCAGATAGAATTCGGATTGCCATTTGTTGAGTATGGTATAGAGCCATTTTTTATGCATGATTTCGTCCAAGTGATTGCTGAGATCCCTTCAAACTCTATTCTTTGGCAATTTTTCTCAGTATCCCCAGTACAAAACACAGAACAGAGGTTTATTAAATGAATGGAAAATTTCATAATTACAGTTTTTGATCATTTCGAATCAATGTGGTGTTTTCCCATTAAATTCCTAACTTTTAGCACTAAGTCATGAATTAATCCATCTTTTGGTCTTATTTGAGTTGTGGGTGATGTCATTGTGGTTTCTCTCAGGAGGCATTTTTGGTTCAGTAGAAACCATTCAGAGGTCAAAAAATTTTTCTCTTATAAAGGAGAGGGAAAACCTGTGGTCAGAGCAGCTTGTGCCCAATGCTAATGAGCTTTTTTTTTTTTCACTTGTGGCTCTCAAAATCAGCACAATATCATACAAATGGTAACTTTTAGAATTTCAAACAAATATTAGGTTAACATTTCCTCTGGGCAAAATTTCTCAATTCTACCCAACACATGCTGGTCAGGCAAATTTGTCTAGGACTATTGACAATTCACATTTCCATCAAAGTAACAAAGAACCTGTGTTGACCAGAAGTTCTTAACCTGGTGACCTTCAAGACATTTGTAGGTTGATGTTAGAGGTCTTCAACTGGAATGGAAAGAAAAACTTTTTTATTTTCATTTGCCTGTAATTAAAATTTGACGAGATGATGAGCATGACTAGTGTTGTATTTAATCTTGGTCCTTGGTTTCTTCCAAAACTCAGCTTTAATGGGACCTTCTAAATTAAACTTTTCCTGATTCCACCCTTTGGAATAACTTTGTAAACATTCAGTATATAATTTTATCCATGTATACCTTCTCTTTCATTAGAATTTAAATTCTTTGAATAACAAAAATGATGATGAAGATGTTGATGATGATGTCACAACATTTATTTAAGCACTTTAAGGTTTAGAAAGTACCTTACATAAAATTACCTCACTTTGAATGTAGAAAATATATTTACTTTGGATCTGCAATGATCCTACAGTGATTGATGTACAATTGACACGATGCTTATTGAATGAGCATAATATATCAATAATACAAATAGAAATAAAATTTCAAGTAAGCTTAATGGTAACTTTTCTTTTGGGGCAACTTTATTTGCTTCATTTTTTTTGGTTGTTTATCTTACTATGTCTTTTCTACTTTGTGGCAATTTCCTCTCAAAAATTAAATTAATAATTCTATTTTTCTGGGATTGTGATATATTGTTTGGTGCCATTGCCAGTACAGTGAACCACTGAATGATGTGACACCATGAGTTTTACCATTAGTCAATGGGTTAATTAAAACCATAAACAACAAGATTTATCAAGCACCTACTATGTGCAAAACAATATGCCAGGTGTTGGGAATAGCAAACAAAAAGTAACTACTTCCAAGTAGTTTTCATTCTAGTTCCATAACATTTCTCTTATTAATGGTACTCATATTTCCTTGTTATATATGTTAATATCTGTGTGTATGTTCTTTTCCACTGTTATTTATCTTTTATGTATAACTCTTTGAGGGCAGGCATAATTTTATTTATCTTTCTTTTTATTATCTATTTCCTCCTAATGCTAGCACAATGCCTTACACATAATTGACATTAAATAAAGATTAGTAAAATGAATGAAAGAATGTTTCTCCAAGTGGCTTTTAAGTTCCCTGAGGACAGGAATTTGCACCAATCATCAATGAATCATCAAACAGTAAATATGTGTTTGAGCTGAGCTTTGTGCAAAGCTGGGGGATTCTAAGGGCTAAAGATGAGAAGGAGGTGCGTTATGGCTGTGTCCCAAACATGTTACGTAAGCTGCTTTCCCTGCAACTATCTCTTTATTAGAAATAGAGGTTCTATTGATTGACTTCTGCAATGTAGCTGGAAATAAATCTATGGAAAAATGACTTGACAAAAAAAAATGGAGGTTCCACTATTAGCTGCCATCATCCAGAAAACAATATAGCTATCATCATAGAAAAAGCACTTCAAAATATTGGACAGCATAGATTTGAATCTCAGTTGTCACTTGCTATTTATATGGTCTGAGAGTACTCCTAGCATCCTTATCTGTAAATTTAAGGGAGTGGCAGAATGAACTAAGGTTTCTAACCCAGAGGAGACGTATGTAGAATATGCTATGCTTACTGTCTTCACATGTTTGAAGGGTTCTCATATGTAAGAGCTATCAGAAGTTTTCTTTGCTTGACCCCAGAAGGCAGAAAAAAAGAAATAATAAGTAGAAGGAACAAAAGAAATAGATTTAGGCATTCTCTAAAACATTGGTTCTTGATCTGGGGTCTTATGAGGTGATTTTTAAAAATTTCAATAGACATATCACAATGTAATTTTCTTATAATACTGTGCATTTTGTTTTATGAATTAAAAAAGTTTATTTTGAAAAGCAGTCCGTAGGCTTCACCAGATACCCAAAGGGGTCTATAACATGCAAAAATTTATCCTGAACTCTTATTCTAAGGAGAAACTCCCTAACAATTATAGCTATCCAGAAGTGAGAGGCTATCTTGGGGAGTTGTGGGTTTCCCCTAATTGAAGGTCTTCAGACATAGGCTAAATGACCACTTTTTGGCTAAATTACAGAATGGAATTCTGTTTCTCTATGAGTGTGTTTTCTAACATAAATTCTGGGTCATTTGATGATATAAAAATAATAATGACTAACTTTTATACAGTACTTACTATGTGCCAGGCACTGACTAAGTACTTTACCATTATTATCTCATTTGATCTCACAACAACCCTGGGAAATGGATACTATCATTATCCTTATTTTATAGATGATGAAACTGAGGCAAATAGAGGTTAAATGACTTCCTTTTATCTGAAGTCAAATTTGAACCCAGGTCTTCCTGACTCTAGGGATGACACTTTATCTGCTACACCACCTATCATCTCTCAGATTTTTCCCTGCTAGAGTCCTATGACTTTAGGCCATACTCTCAATTCATCTCTTCCTCTCCATAGTTTCAGGCAGGGTGTTTTTTGTTATTGTTTTTAACCACAAAACTCCTACTATCCCTTTTGTTTCCATAATGTTTTGATAATATGATGCTTTTCACCCAGAACACTGGAAAACAAGGTAGTTTCCCCCCACACTTTCCTGTTCATGTGGTTAAAGCTATTTTGATATTTCCATTATAAACTCTGTTTTTTTGAGACTTTTAGACACCCTCTGTCTCTGCTCCATAAAGGCATTTTTATTTGCATCAGGTTAGACCTTGACCTGCATGGCCTTAGCCTCCAGGGAAATTTTCATTGTTGTTGTTGTTTTAAACTAAATTCTGATTGAAATTGGTTTGGCTGATCCCCTATAGCTTGCAAAGAGCCAAAAACAATTCTTATTTGGACAGTTTGTTAGGACTTTATTTGCCCTTCTCAAACTTGAAAAGGTTTCATTATACAAGCAATATGCTGTAGACTTGGAGCAAGGAATGTGACCAGGACATTTTCTTTCTTCTTTAAAAAATTGTTTTAAGTCAAATGATTGATAGTGGCTAGTATGACAAAACCTTTTCTATTGTTCACTTGTGAAATGACTTGTTCATTTCCCTTCTGGGCATTTCAGGATGTCACACTATGCAAGAATATTTTTGAGGAGAGCAGAAGCCTCATTCTGCTCCTCCCACATTAAAAAAAAAATTAAACAGAGTTTATTGTCTAGTTTGAGGAGAAAATCAACGACCAGCAGTTGGCAGTCTTCTATACAGGACAACTTTTCTGGGACTGCCAATCCTAGCATACCAGCATAATTCCTTAAAGAGGAATTAAGGATTTTTATTCCATTTCTTGGGAAATGCCTGAGGGTAAGGGGGTGGGTAAAAATGGCCACCCTTATTCCATGGGATTGGGAATATATTGAATATATAAAGAGTTTCCAGAGTGAAGAAGGCTACAAACTTTCCAATTCTTCCACAATTCATCTCCCCTAGTATTCAGTGAATATTCAAAGGACTTACCCCTGGATGCTTAGATGTATTCAGTGTCTGACCAACAGCTCAGAAAATAGGGATCAAGTTCTATTTCAAAGGGCACAAGCCCTTTCTATGAAAGCTTTACACACTGTCATCTTATAATTATAGAAGGAGAGATATGACTTTCTGGGGGGAAAATGTGGTCTATACTTGTGAATAGAGCCTACTCTTCTCCCACATTCCATGGTATCAGAACTATATTTAGGTCCAAACAAGAGATAATAGTAGGTAAGAGACATTGGAATTCTGATGCCACTCTTACCAAATCTCAGTAAGTAGGCTGATTGAGACCATCTGCCTTCAGGTGTGATTACTGAGCAGGTATTATAAGGGCAGAGGTTTCTTCCCTTCAGCCTCCAGTGAAGTTTAAAACTGTATTTGCCAAAAGGGTTTTGATGCTAAGAAATGATAATGCATTGCATTTCTCATTTATCAAAACTGGAATAACATTTTCCCTCAGTTTTGCAAAGAGCTCATTAAACCTTCAGTGAAACAGGTGAATGTTTACCTAAGAGCTTGGATTCTTGCATGTTTTCATTCAATTCGGACCTCCCATCTACAAAAATCACAAAATAATGTGGTAGCGTTTTGACCTCAAAACCAAATTGATTCTATAAATTTTCTTTTAGGATTCTGGGCAGCGTCGAGGGAAAAGAAAGGAGGGAAGAAGGGATATGTATCTTTTGGGTTAAATCTAAATTCCATCTATTACAAGAGCAGAAGAAATCAATAAACATTCATTTATTAATCACATTTAAAATATGTAACATTAATCTAAAATAAATAAATACAAATACAGACTCAGTACTTGAATACAATGACATTTGAGAGGGAAACACTAGATGTTGGGGAGACCAGAAAAGACTTCCTGTAGAAAATAGTGCCTGAGATCCATCTTAAAAGAAGGAAAGGACTTTGAAAGGTGGCAGTAAGGAGAAAGTATATACCTTTCAGGCTCTGAGCATTGAAGGTTGGGTGGCAGACAAATAGTAAGCTCCATATAGTGCATGGCGATACATTAAATTTTGAACTCCATACAGATCCTCCTGGGTTCCCAGCCCCATATAAGCATGTATATTTCAAGCCTCTTCACCCACTGGGACCCCATCTTGTTGCCTCACCCCAATTTCCTTGAACCAAAATATTCTCCATGTCTCCACTTCTATTAACCTCCACAGAATCCATGAAGTAGAGAACATTCAACCAGTTGAAGAGGAATTTTATTTATTTTAAGACATTAAAACTGCTGTCATGGTTTCCTTGGCACAACTTCTACTATATTGAGTGTGCCCAATCTCCCTAGGAAAAAAATGGGGGACATTGTAGCTGTCCAACATGAAAAAATGTTGACCTTGAAAGAATCAGGATCTTGATTTGCTTTCGCAATTGCTTCATGGGGTCTGTACTAAAGCTATTTTTATCGCCATTTTATAAATGAGGAAACCAAGGTAAGGAAGGCTAAGCCACTCACCCCTGGTAACATAACTAGTAAATGCCAGGAGTGAGGTTCAAACTTAACACTCTTGTTGTTATACTAAGCTGCCTGATACTTTTAAAAATGGTTCAGCATTTTCAGGTACTTTCCAGTCTTCTGAGAGACCTTCTCTATCCTTCACACTAAAAGTGGGTTTTATATTTTATGCCAATGTCCAACCAGGTGGATTAGTGCATTAGCTTTTGTCATATGGCTTTTCCATTACATCTCAGGGAAACCATCCACAGACTTTTCCCTCCATGGTTCCCTGAACACCTAGGAACTGGCTGTAAGGCTTTCTCCATGGAGGGCTCCTGAAGCTGGAAATCACTCTTTCCCTCTCTCTCTCTTTTTTTTGGTTGATCAAAGGAGTGGGTTAACCCCACCCACCCCAGGATGTGGTGGCAGACACATCTGTTCAGTCTGGCTTCCTGCCAACAGGGGATTTACTTTCTGGAGTGGAGGGGAGAGGAACTTTTATGTCAGGAGGGGATTTATTGTTGGCTGACGGGGTGTGGCGAGGGTGAAGGGTGGGAACCACTTCAGTTTTGTGGCCGGATTGTCTGCCTTTTTTGTACTGCAGAGTTTAATCTTTGTATGTGGTTTTCAGGACTTTTGTGAGGAGGGCAAGTGCTGAGTCAGTGAACTTTAACGACGAACCCAAACACTTTTTGAGAATAAACTATAGACCCCAAGGAGCAAGCAGATAAAAGTAGAGGTCGGCTCATTATGTACAGTGAAATACAGTTTAAAACCAAACAGTTGAAGATTAGTTCTGCCATTACTGACCAGACAGGTAGCATGGCTCAGTAGGCGAAGCAACCAACTGGAAAAACAGGCTTTGTCACTGGGATGGGTTCAGAGGCTGACTTTGCCACTGACTCACCAGCTTTGTGAATCCCTGGAAGTCCTTGAACTTCTCAGTTGTGCTGTTCCCTCACTGTCATGACAGCAATCATAGAACACTCATGACTTCAGTGATGCATGCTTTGTTCTAGGGAAGTGCTGGGGATGAGGAAAACTAGGGTAAGTTTTGATCTGGACCACATCCAGGAGATTTTGTTTATTGAAGAAGCAAAATGCCATCAGAGTACCATAGCTTTAGAGTTGGAGAGGGTTTTAGAGTTCATCAAGTTCACTCCTCTCATCTTACAACTAAGGAAACTGAGTCTGCAGGAATTAAATGACTTTCCTGATGTCATAGAGCTGGTAAAGAGACAGAAATGGGACTCGATCCTAGGCTTTTCGACTACAAATTCAGCATACTTTCCATTGTATTTTCCTTCATCATAAGAAGGTTGATTTCACGAGAAGATGATGCTCAGATTTGGCTCAGTGTATTGGATTTGGTAGATTATTAATAAATATTTGTTGGACTTGAATTGAATTTCAAAAGTGAGACCCTAAATCATAGCATTATACTTGGTATCCTTCTATTGTTGTAAAATTAAACGAGGTCTGATTTTTGAGGTTACATGATGGTTAGCAATATGCCTGATGGAATATTTCCTTTTCCTATTACCTAAGGAAGTCATGCATATAATTGGTTATCAAATATACTTTTCTCTTACCTTTTGAAAAGATTATCAATTTAACAGTTATCAACAAGCAACAAACTGAGAAGGGAGGAAGTAGAGGCATATAATATATATGTATATATATATATATACATATATATTATTGTCAAGGAATTTAGTGGAGGAGGGGGAGAGAGATTGGTGATGATAGCTAGTGAGGATGGTAGATTCCAGTGTTTTATTTTTTTTTAAGAGAAGACTTGGACATGTTTGTGGGCATCAGGGAAGAAGCCGGTAGGTTGGGAGAGATTGGAGATAAGTAAGAGAATGGAGACTTTATTCAAAACAATCTAATGAAATAAAAAAAATTATTTAAAATTGACTTGGAAAATGGACACCTCTTTATCTAAGGTTAAAGTAGAACAGATAGTGGGAGGAAATGTGTGAATAATATGAAATGAAGAATACTAAGAGAGAGGAGGGGGCCCTTATTAAATAGCTTCAATATTTTTTATTGAAGAATGAGGCAAGATGATCATCAGAGAACATCAGAGAAAAGAAGTTTGCTTTGGAGGCTTGAGGAAAGAAGAAAAATTTGGAATAGTTTCTAGGAAAGTGGGATCATGAAATAGGAGCAGAAGGATTACTTTGTAATAGTGAGGGGCCATTGGTTGAGATTAGATACCCATAATTCATCATTGTAGTAGACCCAGTCAATATATTTTTGTGATTTCCATATGTTCAGCAGTATGTGAATAATAAGGGAGAAAATGGTAGGAGAAGCAATCCAGGGTTAAAGTTTGACAGAGTGTTATCAAACATAGAGAAAGTGGTTCAAGAAAAGAGGAGAATTCAGAGTTAAATTAGTTCATCAAGGGACTGAGATAGGAAAAGAAGGGGCATAAAATTAGTTCTGGGGTACTGTCTTGGAAGAAAATTAAGGAGTAGAAGGAATAAAAGGCATAGGGAGGACCACAAACATGGAGAATAATGGTAAGATATAGTTAATGATGGAATAATAAAAGATTATGATCAGATAAGAGAATTTGGAATTCATAAACATAGATGTGCAACCCTTCTGGGTAATGGCACTATTAAGGATGGGGAGATCTCTCTGTGTAACTAAAGCAGAATGGCAGAGTAATTGGAGGAAATGGAAAGTTGGAGTATTTGAGGGAGCATCAGTATGCATGTTGAAATTTCCTAGTATAAGAGTAAGATTTGGGGTAGAGAAAAAGACTGAGCCACACACTAAATTAATTCCCTAGGTAAGAAAGAGAATATCCTGGGAGTTAATATGTATTAAGTCTAGTTTAGGTGATAAATTTGGATAGTATGAGGGGAATAAAGGTGGCTGAATAATAGAGGGGATGAACAAAATTGACAATAGGATGTCAGGAATATCCCAAGCTCAAACAATGAGTGTGATGTATGAATGCAAAATATAATCAATATTCAAAATAGTGGCAAAGAATATAGAACCAGATTTTAATGGATGCCAAAAGATGGAAACAGTGAGAAAGGAAAAGACTTAAGATGAAAAGATGTTTGTGAACTATAGACATGAGATCTTGAGGGCACAATGGAAGAGTTAGGGAGATTTGCAGTGGGACATTGTGAAGAAGTGATGAATTGAGGAGAAAGGAATTGAGCAGTTGGAATGGGGAACAAGATTTGTACATTGGAAATCCTGGTTTCAGAATGACTGGGATAGAGTGAAAAGGGTGGAGCACACTAATCATTAAGGAATGACTATAATGTATTAATGAATGGAGAATGATTTGTTGAGTGTTGGAGCAATTGCAATGTCAAGGTCCTTCCTTAAAAGGTCTAATCTTGGGTGTACAGCACATGAGAAGCAATCTGTACTATTGGAAATGGTACTCATATCATTGAGATCATAGATCCATTTAAGTATTGACCAAGCACAAATGAAGAAATTATATTTATATCTGTCTGTCTATCTATCTATCTATCTATCTATCTATCTATCTATCTATCTATCTATCCACATCTGTATAAATGCTCATATGTGCATTTCCATCATTTATGAGCCATTCCTGACACCCCGTCTTCCTTATATGTAGATATAGGTAGATCTGTGCACATGATTATATCTGTGTATGTGTATGTTAATCTGTATATAAAGAAATCTCATTTTATAATGGTTTCCTCTATTGGGGACACTAAATAAAAGATGGGTTAATTAAATTCTCAAATTTAAAAAAATTGGAGTAGGTGACAAAACTGAGATCCAGGAAATCATTTCAAAGTTATGATCCATATATCTTTATTACTATGCTTACTGACAGATATAGCTATCTATGACTATACTATCTAAGTTGATATTTGAGTATATCTATATCAGATATATTGACTGATTCATTAATTGATTGATTGATTCATTCAGGGGCAAGTTGAAGCCAGCTCATATCATCTTATGAGTCTGTTATTTAATTTCTAATGTGAACATTTATATCTTAGAAATCAGCAAGCACTATAAATTGTGGTTCTATTGTTTTGTTGATTTCTAGACTTAAGAAAATGATGTAGAAAATGTTAATATTACAGATTAAACTCAAGGTGTTGTGGGTATATATAGATGTGTGTGTGTGTGTGTGTGTGTGTGTGTGTGTATTTGGAGAGCCTGATTGTTAAACATTCACCAGCACATCCTTGAGTATGAAGGACAACAAGAAGATCAATATGGTTGCACCTTAGAGCTCTTGAATGAGAGTAATACCTAATAAGACTGGAAAGGTAGGCTGGAGCCCACTCATACCAGACTTTAAGTACTAAACAGAGGAAAATGCATTTGCTCCTAAATCTAGATTTGATTGTATTTTATTCTAGGGAGATATTAGTTTATTGATCAGGGTAATGACAAGGTCAGACCTATGCTTTAGCTATATCACTTCAGCAGCTGTGTGTGTGTGTGGGGGGGGGGTAGATGAGAGAGGAGAGACTTACGGCAGACAGACCAGTAAGAAAACTATTTAAGGAATCCACTGGAGAGGTATATTTCCTGCCTTTGCAAGTATAAGGAGATAGACCTAGAGTGTTATGTGCAGTTCTGGGTATTAGATCTTAGGAAAGACATTGATGATGTATCCAGAAAAGGGAGACTTAGAATAATGAGGAAAGAACTAGAACCACTTGGGTGTTGGTGATAGAAGGCAAAGTCCAGCTCAGTGTAAGGAAGAACTGATAATCAAAACTATCTACTTCTAGGGTTTGCATGGAAGTGAGTGAGTTCCCTGTCCCTGAAACTTCAAGGAGAGACTAGATAACCACTTACTAGAAATGTTGGAGAGGAGATTTATCAATCAACATGGATATTAGATAACCTTCCAGCTCCTGTATTCTATAATTTTAAAACACAGTAATTGGCTGCATAACCTGCAGTGCATTTGCCAATTAATGTAAAATGATGGGATTATTGCATTACCACATTTTAGTCCCCATATAACAAATATCTGAATAAAAAAGGCATAGTTTTTGGTAATCTGTGACCAATTCACAATCCATTAATTACAAATCTAGCAGAAATACTTTGCTATCTCTTACACCTTTTTTTTTCTTTCCTCCCTCACTTCCTACATGTCAGGCTCCTGCTTCCTTTTTGGTCACTGTGTAAATGAGCAGCGACTTCTCCTAACCCTATCAGATTGGCAATGGCCTTTAGTCTGTGTTTTTCCAAGTCTTGCCAAAATAAGCCTGGTCATTTAGTTCTATTTGTTTTCTGTTTTCAGACATCAGGTATTGTCTGAATTCCAGCTCCCACACAAAAGTACAATCTGTCTATTAAGCCTGCAGAGTATCTTTGGGATTCTTGCTAATTTTAGTGGGCTTGGCACAAGACCAATGACAGGCTATCATTTAAAAGCCTCCAATCAGTATTGGTCTTTCCAAAGGACTTCATATTCCAGGTCTGGCAGTATAAATTACCTTTTGAAATCTTAAATTTGAAAGCAATATTGACTAGAAAGTGAAGGGTCCCAAAGACTGGTGGGTGGCCCGCTGCCTTATTTGGAAGGTAGAAACAATTCCTTCCCTGACATACTTACTAGACCATAAATTTAGAGTTAGAAAGTACCTCAAAGGTCATCTAGTCCTACTTGCTCATGCTATAGACCCAATTGAGACCCAACATGGGGAGTTACTTAACCAGGATCATTTATGTAGTAAGTGGAGGTCAGAATTCAAAGTGAGAGTTTCTGTTTTTAACTACATCATTCTTCCTCCTGAACCACACAACTTTATGTTACAGGTATAATAATCTCACCTTTTTGTATATAAAGGATACTGTCATGGTTCTCCTCTCCCCAAGTGAAATGCCATACTAGAGATACAGGAGATAGAGAGAAAGTAACCCCTGGTGATTTGAATAGCCACAATCAGTTGGTTCCAGAGACATTTGTGTATTCAGTGGGACAAGGAGGACAGGAATTTGTGGATTCTGTTAAACTGCTAGATCTGGGCAAAATGTTGTGGGCAGAAATTCCAAGAATGGGGCTGGCATATTAGCTCTGCAGACTCACCTTGAACCAAACTAGTGTTGGGAATGAAGACCTACTTTGAATATGGAAGGGGAGAATTATGCAGCATCACTCTGGGACTGTGCTAAAATCTTTTTATGACAACAAAGGTAATAGAACTATGGAACAATGGGAAAATTTGGAAGAGACCCTCAAGGGGTTTCACCACACTAGCGCAGGATGCAGGGAAGCCAAGTATTTTGAACTATGGCAAACAAGCATCCTCCTGAAACTAGAGGACTGGTTTCTGGTGGGAAGATGGGAAAAATTTCAAGTGCCATTTTATGGGAATTATAGAGATCTTTAATAAAAACAGTACCATTAACCAATCGGGAAATCTTCTGAAGGGCCAAGTTTAGCCTGCTCCTTATTTTTGTATACCCACTAGCTAAGAATGTTTTTACATTTTTAAATACAATAAGATTTTATTTTTAAGATGTAAAAACATTTCTTAGCTCTGGGACATATAAAAATAGGTAGTAGGCAGTTTTAACCAATATGCTGTATTTTACTGACTTTTATAGAAAGGAGGTAAAAGGACTCATGATAGGAAGCAAGGATCTCCATTTTCTACTGTAATATGTGAACAAGTATAGACAAAAAATTGAACAATATGCAATAGATTTATAGAGCAAACTAGAGGGACAATCATCAGAACATCAGTAAGAGGATCCACTTTCATAATAGCAGATGATAATAGCTAACTTTGATATATGTTAACCCATAAGGTTTTCAAAGCATGCCAAACATTATTGCACTTGTTCTCAGTTTTGTCACTTTGTGACCTTCAGCACCTAACATAATTAATCTTTCTGTACCCCATCTGTCAAATATCTCAATAACATCTAAGTTTTTAACCAAGTCTACATCTAACATCTATCAGGGAGGTATTATCATTCCCTCTTTATAGAAGAGGAAAACAAGATAGAGGTTCAATGACTTTTTCTGGACCAAAAGCTATATTTGAATACGTCTTCATGCTCTGGACTCTAGCAATAACATCTACCATAGGCATAATTATAATTGACTGAGACTATACATGCTTAGGTTGCTCATAGGCAGGTCATATTATTTTCAAGGGTTTAAAAAAATTTTTTTTCCCAAATAGGGACAAGGGAGTAGGGAGAGAAAATACATCTTTGTTTATTAATTTTAAAAAATAAAATTTCACAGTTGATATTATGACTCCAATTTTGTTTATTTGACTTATAAATAAAGCTGTTTGATTTTTGGTCTTGTGAACTATGTACTTGCAAAGAGAGTTGGTGACCCTATACTGATGTCAGGCAATGAAGTTGTCAGATTGTCTGAGTAGTCCATTAAGTGAGAGAAGTAAGAAATCCCCCAATGTATGCTCAAGTTCTTCTTGTCTCTGGAGAGCCAACAACATTGAGGTTACATTTGATCTGCAACTCATAATCTTCACTTAAAATAAAATTTAAACTTTATTTTCTAAGCTTACAATTTGCTTCCTAGATTTATAAGTTAAATAAAAGTAATTTGAATTTCAAAGTTTTCATTCAATAAAAAAATTCAGTTTTTAACCAGATATAATTTCTATTACTAACATCAGAAATTAAATCTTTATTCAATTTAGAATTTATTTTGAAAGCCCATTTCTCTTGAATTGGAGATTCAATCATTCTTTGGATATACTTAACTGCTTTTCAACTAAGGTTATCAAAGGATTCTACCTACACTTTCCACCCACTATAGTATAACTGTTGCAAGAAAATGAAAATTAAAGAGAAATTTTAAGACATTCAGATGAATCATTCTGCATCTTAGTTGAAATCAAAAGAGGAAATAGAATGAAATCTAAGATGATGATCCTTAGAAGAGACAGAACAACAATTATATCCTTAAAAAGATATTCATGATCATGGCGATTCTGATGATGAAAAAAGAAAATAAACATAAAACTGTTTGGAATGACTTACATGCAAACCTTCTTTGAGTAAGGGATTTATTGGGGAAATTTTTTGGAGATCATCCCTCCTAAACCTAAGCAACCAGGCAGGAGTACAAGCATGAAGTAAGGGACTGATTAATGAAGGTTTGCCTCCCAGATATCTGTCCTCTCTACTCAGTTCGTTTTTACTTGTTTATAAAGAGGGCTTAGTTACCACTCTCCTGGTAACCCCATCAAGTAATGGAGATAGTAAAAAAAAGAACCACAACATTTTGAAATAATCATTTCTAGTTTGAACTTTCAAAATTTCACCAATCACCTCTCTACATTATTTCATGGTCTTACGTTCAGACATTTCTAAAGACAGAGTGCTCTTTTTCTTTTCTTTCTTTTTTTTTTGTTTTGGCAAAGACATGCTTAATGATTCAGTTACTTCCCACTCATGTTGGATCACCATTATGAAATTCCTCAGTATTTCTGATCAACTGTTCTGTGATTATATTATCCCTAACCCCACTCAAACAATCTCTGTTATGAAGAAGTAGTACACTGTTTGAATTTGGTAAGAAAAACATGTTGGGGACACTTCCTTAGGGCAGAATTCCCAACTCTGATTATATGACATACTGAAGTGATTGAATTTATCTCAAGGGGGTGTTGAAATATCCTTAAAACATTAATGTAGTAGACAAGAATTCTGGACTTTGAGTCAAGATGGCCAGGGTTCAAATTTTACCACCAAAGAATCACTAGCAATGCCTCATTCCACACCAGCAGCTTAACACTCTGCTTAGAAGAGGGAAAAATACTTTTCTGGTATTGGCTAGTTCTTGTGTTTTTCTTTGGTTTTCAAAGCCTTTAATGAAATTATTTAGTTTGGTTGTTTTTTGTTTGTTTGTTTGTTTTATCTATGAGCTTCAGTTTCTTCTTTGGCAAAATGAGAATAATAATAACAATACCCACCTCTAAGGGTTTTGGAGAGGAAGAAGTGAGACAATGGAAAGTTCTTTACAAGCCTTAAATTACTATATAAATATGAGTTATTTTAAATATTAATTTACTTGAATAAAATAGCCATGAATTTAAGATTTTAAGAATGGAGGAGGTCTGTAAGAGTATAGGTTTAAGCACCAAAGAATAAAAAATTTTGAGCTGGAAGGGAGCTGAAACCATTGAATCCAAAGTCTCATTTTAAGAATTAGGAAACTGAGGTAAAGTGGCTTTCCAGGTTACACAACTATTAAGTGTGTGATATGGGATTTGAACCCAGATTTTTCTGACTTCAAGTGCAATGCCCTATACACTATACCCATCTACCTCTGAGTCTACCTCTCATTTACACCTTGGGTAGAATTCAGTCAGTCCCCTATTCCTGAACAATAGCACTACTCTATGATTACATCTCACTTACATCTCTGAGCTGCTTGGGAAGTCAGTGGGAAACTGTCTTTGAAAAAGATATTTATTCTTATGTCTGCCGTGTGTAATCATTTTAACCCTATTGATAGCATAGATTTGATATAATTAATAGGTCTACATGCCAAAAGGAGTAAATGAAAAAATTATAATACATCATGTCACAATCTTATCTCTACTAGCGCCATTTTCAAATAAAAATAACATTTTACTGGTTGTGAGCCATGCGTTTGAAAATGGGTTACCATGAGATTGTCATGGGATTTCATGTCTGGGAAAGAATGTGACGGATAATATAACTAGCGCCTTAACTACTTTAGAATATAAAATTGGCACACAGACCTTGTCTGCTCTATGTACTAATTACTGTAATTTGATTATTATAATGGTGATAATTTCATATTCACTTTATATGACATAGCCTTGTAACATTACCTGTCATATCAGAGTAAAGTTGCTTATAACATTTTGGTAGAAACTATTATATCTTATCAACAATGCCTTTAGTATCTTAATTATGATATGTCTTTTTAAAATTTTTACAGCACTTCTTACATAGAGTGGTTCTCAAAGAGAGAACATTAGAATTCCAAGAGCCTTATCAGAAATCTTTTTTCATTAATTGCCAGTTGCAATTGCTAATACAAGTTCTATTTTTTCTAGGAGTATGTATTAAAAATGGCTAAATCACTTGGGATGAAATGAGAATTAAGTCTTCATTTAAGCAAAGAACAAAATTAAACCTTTATTTAAACATGTATGAAAAAGGGAAAGATTACTACAAGAGCTAGTCAGTACAGAGACTTGTAAAAGTAACAATTTTTTTATAAAGAACAATAGTACAACATGTAATGCACATTCAAAAAGTATCAAAATCCCCAAAATTATAATAGCCATTTAATGACAAGAGCAAACAAACCCACTATCATTAAAGAAAATCTTCTCAATGCTGGTAACATGCTTCAAATACAAAATGGAGAGAAAAAATAAAACTGAAATAGTATATTGCACATGCTAGCAAAAACAATAATAAAAGAGTTTTAAAAACTAATAATATATAGCTTACAATAATTGACACTCTGTCAGCTAAGGAAATATAGAATACAAAGGTTTCTCACCAAAAATGAGACCATTTCCTCTTCAAACCTGACCATGTTCCACTGTGAGTACAAGCAAATGATTTTCACAATTTTTACAGATGTAGCAAATCTTTCAACCTTGGCAAGTATATTTTTAAACAAAGTAAAACTTATTTGGATCTAGAACATCACCAAGAAACCTAGATTGTTCTGGTGGAAGTAAATTAAACTGAAGAATTTTGCAGGAGCTCTTTTTGGATTCTGGCTCCATAGGAATACTGTGGTAGGAACATTTCTTTGTTTCTCTACCTTTAATACAACATTCTTTAAAATATAAATATAAAAAACCCTCATCCATTCAGAAACCACTAGTTAATTAAAATTATTTCTGAAGAACCATTAACATTACAATTAAATTCTTAGCTTATTAAATTCTCTAAAGGTCATTAGCCAGGTTGAGTCCATCCATCATCTATGTGATAATTAACAAATTAAAAATTAAAAAAAGGCTGTTTATGGGCTTTTACAGTATTTTACAATATTTTGTTCATTAGTCATAAAGGAAAGGTAACAGAATATATCTAATAGTTAAAACACAGTAGATTAAAATGATTCAATGTAATAGAACAGTATCAAATACATTTAATATACGAACCTAAAACAACAAAATTAAATCTTAAACAAAACAATCAGAAAAATACATTGATACAGAGATTTTCATTTAAAAAATGGAGTCTGAAAAGGCTTAAAATTTTACCTCCAGACCCTTTAAAGTTCCTTTTGCTAAAATTCAGATCCCTCTTGTCAGTACAGTGGTATCTCCCATAGTGAGAGAGAACATGGGTTTTAGAAATCTCAAACTCCACAAACCCAAATGGCAAAGGGTAGTAGGGGGCTGAATTTCTCCCCTGAATCTCAGCCAAGATAATCGAAAGGATCAGTGGTAGAAAGAAAAAAAAACATCCTAAAGCTGGAAGCTATTTGAAATAGATAATGCAATGCTCTTTCATAGAATATGTTATGATTGTAATCAACTTCCTGTTTGGAAGAGTCTCTTCCTTCTCCCCGTGGTAAAATTCTAGTTTCTCCTGAGGGAGTTAGGAGGTTAATGTTGCCTAAGGTAAAAAAAAAAAACACCCTTTTTTTTTTTAAGCATCTGCCCTGAGGAGCAACTCCAAGGACTCCTAGCTTCTCAGTGGCAGCAATCAGCCCAGCAGAGGCAGCAACAGTGATCAGGGTTGGGGTAGAGGCCGATTTAGAATCGATGCTGGAGATCAGGAGGAGGATTTCTGGAGACTGGGGGTTGGGGTCAGGTGAACGATCTGGGTCCAGAAGATCAGGAGGAAGAAGTATCAGCAATGCCAGTCAGCAGCAAGGAGGAACACAGGAGGAACGAGGAAGGAAGGACTCAAGCAGTTGGAGGAGTGAAGCGGTTTAATTTCTTCTTTGACAAGAGTCTCCCCAGCTAAAAATAGCCTGGCCAGTAGGGAGAGCAAGCAACCAGGCAAAAAGTAGGAAAAGAAAAACGCAACAGCTCCAAAGAGAGTTGGAGTTTGTGAGGGTGGGTGGGTTGGGCAAAAAGCCTTGGCAGGAGAAATGTGACTTAAAATTTTTTTATCTAGGCTATCTTAAAATTTTGAGTGGTTCTTCTCTGACTAGTGGTTGCCATCAATGTAAAAGTTAAAATTAAATCTCAATAATAATATTATATTTTAAGAGATTTATTAATGATCATTAAAAACCAAGGAATAAAGAAGATGCAAATAAAGACCAAGTGCCCATGACTAGTTAGCCATTTTTTTTTAGTCAACCCCACTCACCTCCATTAATGCTGATTCTACATCAGAGAGAGGGAGCCTCCAAAGCCCATGCCCTTTATCCTCTGTCTACAGGAAGTACGTAATGACAGGAAGTCAGTGGGCTCTTAGGATATGTAGTTCTTTTTTTAGAATAACAGATTTTCAATCAACAGACTGGTGGGGAAGCAACAATTTTTTTTCTTCCTTCCAGGGGTTGGTAGAAATGGCCATTGGGCCAGATTGTCTTGATAATCATACTTCTTTGTTACTAGGAACAGGGAAGCTACTAGGGAGAGGGAGGATGGAATAGAACATGTGTATTGAGAAATAATGGGGTTTTTTAAGCTTTAGTAAAATACTTGTTTAAAAAATCATCAGTGAGTTAGAAGCATGATAATGATTTGCTTGCAAGGGAAGGCTTTAATTCTCAATCTAATAATTAATTATTGTATTATTTTTTCATAGGGGAAAATGTTTATGAGACATAATACAGATTTTCTAAAGCTGTTATGGCCAAAGAATGGAAAATTATTTAAATGATTATTAAGAATGTCTCAATTGCATCATAATAAAAGCTCTCCTGGAGCCATTTCACAAATGCTTATGATTTAAAGTCAAGGCTACTGGTGTTTGCACATGCAAAACAAGAAGTGAAGCAATTTTATAGATAATACTTCCCTCCTATCTATTTTTATATCTAATAGCCACATAATTGAGACATAAAGTAGAGGGGGTTGTGTGGGTTTTCTTCTTGGGATTACTCAAGCTATCATCTTAGTTTTCTTTTTTTTTCTTTTTTTATCTTAGTTTTCTATTTCACCTTATTAGCTGGAAAAGAAAGTCATTCTTCAGAGAATTTTCCTTCAGAATCCAGGCAAATCTTGGTTGATATATACATACACACACACACACACACACACACACACACATATATATATATATATGTTTCAGTTGTTTCTAATATTTCCAATATAGCAACTAAAATCTGGCAGCAAAACAAAATGAATTATGAAGGCAGGGTAGGGCTTTGGATCTCTAGATAATTGGCTAGGGTTCAGATCTCAGCTCTGCTATTATTATGTCTGTGACTTTGGGGTAGTCACTTCCTTTTGGACAGATTGATAGCTTCTTAGATTTAAATAGAGAAGGGATCATCTCATTTTGAGGATAAGGAAACGCAGCTTAGAGAGATAAAAAGTCTTGTGTAAGGTCACTCAATAAAAATGGCGGATAGAGGATCTGGACTCAAACCTTCTGAATCTATTCTGAGCCCCATGTCTTTTCCTCATGGGTATGCTAAAGGAAGATGGATTAGACTATCTTTGAGGTCTCTTTCCATTTTAAATGCAATGATTTTATGATACAGAATAATAACAACCAAAGAAAGAAATCTTTCATTCAAGATTACTGGAGAAGCAAGGAAAATGAAAAAAAAAAACCAACTAATTTTGAAATTAAAAAAAAATTAAGACCTACTTTCCCTCAGCCAATATTTACAAATGAGTTGATTGACACTAGTCTTCAGTAAGTGTGAGCAAGTTGTTGGTTGTGGTTATGGACTTTCCTCAGAAGAATATAGAACAGGTACCAAGTACCTTTCAAACACACTTAGTGACCCAGTGTTAGTGGCCCTCTATGGGCATGTTGCAGTATGCAGAGTATTTCTGAGTCTCGGAGAGATAAACCTATTTTGTACCTCTCTGAATGACCCTCTGACAGGGAGAGTCATGCTTGGAAAACTAAGGTCTTCCAGAAAAAAGCACAGGAGGGAACTTTCCAGGTATAGAGTTAAGACAGAAGCTCAAAAAGCATAAGAATTCCTGAGAAAAGAGATGTTAGTGGCTGATGCTGAAGGGCCATATGGGAAACTGATGGAGACCAAAGACTTGCCACAGTTTCAGTACATACAACCAAGTTGTGAGTCAACTTCATAAGATCTAATTTAAATAAATGGGCAGTGGGGGTGCTGAGGAAATAAAAAATGAATCCAGTCATCCCTTAGTGAGTGATTCCTACCAATGAGCTGATGGCAACAATAAAGACTAAGATTGTTGCGCCAATTCTTGGCTTTCATATTGAACCAATGTTCACGTAGGTTTTTGTTGGTGAATAGAAGGTCATTTCTAAATGGGTAAAAAATTTATCTGTTCAAGTTTGTGGGTAAAAAAAAAAGTTGGCTGAGAGCCAAAAGAAACATGAATTAGATTAAATGCACCCGGAAGAGTTTGTAAATCAAATAGCTGCTGAGTGGTAAGGAAGTTCTCTTGAGAACAGTGTGTGACTGCATTAGTGCTGCAGAGAGACCAGTTTTGTATTTAATTATCAAAGATATAGTTGGCGCCCACTGGAAAGGCCAAGCATTGGCCCTGAGAGTTGGCTGAACTTTGCAATACTTCTTTTTTTAATTATGATTTTTTTAACTAAGCCACACATGGTGCTTCTCTTACCATAACCCAGGAGGCCTAGTTAAGTAATGCTACATGCTTTCCAATTAAACCATAACTTTCACATGTGCATTTTGTTGTGTGCACCAGCATTATTAACTAAATCTATAACACCTGAATAAATTCTGAGCCCCAAGTACACAGACTCTGGAAACTACTTCAGCAGTGGGAGGTGGTATTTGTTTGGGTTTTTTTTTTTTAATTATTTTGAGTTCAACCAAGAATTTGACAGAATTTGGATTGGGGCTTTAAAGCAGTAGTAATAAAAGTATGGAATTTGATTAGCAGTAAATCCTAATCTATCTCTAAAGTCTATTTAAATGCCTCTTTGTTGTATGGAGGAAGCCCTGGTTCTAGAAATCTATGACAATAAAGCATACGGATATTGTAAGTTCTCCCAACCTGGATATCATGACAAATGTAGATGAGTGGAAGAAATTCTGGAGAGGAAAAGACTAAGAGGGAATATAAAAGCTGTCCTTAGTAGACTATAAAGAAAAAGTACAACAAATTATGAAAAAATGGAACAGATTACCAATATTTTTAGATTTATCTTTTGTCATCATTAAAAATAATGGAACTCTCATATGGGAAATATAATGCTTTAGTCTATACGTGTTATTTAAAAAAAACAGTACTGGTAAACATATTAAGCTGAGAAAAAGAACTGACCCAGAAACAAATGTATGGAAAAGAAATCTATAAAGGAAGGGCACATTTTCTAAAGCATTGAGGGATTTCTCTAATATTTCTGTTTTATCAAACTAGAGAAACCAAGAAAAAAAAAGAGTGACAAGGAATATATATATATGTATATATATATATATATATATATATATATATATATATATATATATACATTGGTTTATTCTACCTTAGATTGCTTATGGGAGAAGGAACCCTTGGTCAGGGAACAGATTTAGTCAGGACACTAATATCCCCAGAGCTGTATTCTAATTAGAAATGATGTCTGCATTCGATGCTGCTGCTTGCTTCCTTAAGAGACTACTAAATTTGCTGGTTTAGTGACATCACTGGGTTATTTTCTCTGCTCTTGCTAGACATTCCTGAGGTCCTCATTTAACTACTGTCCACAGTGCTGCAATAGCTGTTCTCTGATAAATTTCTCTTCTATTTGCTGGTCTTCTGAATTTCTGCAACATGTAACTTTTAATGCAGAGAGGAGAGGTTCACAGTTCTTAAATGTGAGAAAGCCCAGGAATGGTTTTAGCTCCCTTTTGATTCAGACTTATAGTCATAGCTAGCTGTATCTACTGAGATAATCATGTGATTTTTGTTGGTTTGCTTGTTGATATGGTCAATTATGTGGATAGTTTTCCTGATATTGAACCAGCCCTGCATCCCTGGTATAAATCCTTCTTGATCATGGTGAATGACTCTTCTGATCACTTGCTGGAGTCTTTTTGCTAGTATCCTATTTAAGATTTTTGAATCTATATTCATTAGGGAGATTGGTCTATAGTTTTCTTTCTCTGTTTTTGACCTGCCTGGCTTTGGAATCAGTACCATGTTTGTGTCATAAAAGGAATTTGGTAGAACTCCCTCTTTGCTTATTATGTCAAATAGTTTGTATAGTATTGGGATTAGCTATTCTTTGAATGTTTGATAGAATTCACTTGTGGATCCATCAGGCCCTGGGAATTGTTTCTTAGGGAGTTCTTTGATGGCCTGTTGAATTTCTTTTTCTGAAATGGGATTATTTAAGAATTCTATTTCTTCTTCTGTTAGTCTAAGTAATTTATATTTTTGTAAATATTCATCCATATTGCCTAGCTTGGTATATTTATTACCATATAATTGGGCAAAGTAGTTTTAAATGATTGCCTTAATTTCCTCTTCATTGGAGGAGAGGTCCCCCTTTTCATCTATGATACTGTTAATTTGCTTATCTTCTTTCCTTTTTTTAATTAGACTGACTAGTACTTTGTCTATTTTGTTTGTTTTTTCAAAGTACCAGCTTCTAGTTTTATTTATTAGTTCAATAGTTCTATCACTTTTGATTTTATTAATTTCTCCCTTAATTTTTAGGATCTCTAGTTTGGTTTTCTTCTGGGGGGTTTTAATTTGTTCACTTTCAAGTTTTTTTATTTGCATTTCCAATTCATTGATCTCTGCCCTCCCTAATTTGTTAATATATACACACAGGTATATGAATTTTCCTCTGAGTACTGCTTTGGCTGCATCCAACAAGGTTTGAAAGGATGTCTCACCGTTGTCATTTTCCTCAATGAAATTATTAATTGTTTCTATGATTTGTTCTCTAACCAATTTTGGAGTATCATATTATTTAATTTCCAATCAATTTTTGATTTGGCTCTCCATGTACCTTTACTGATCATTATTTTATTGCCTTGCAATCTGAAAAGGCTGCATTTATTATTTCTGCTTTTCTGCATTTGTATGCCATGTTTCTGTGACCTAGTGTATGGTCAATCTTTGTGAATGTGACATGTGGGGCTGAGAAGAAAGTGTATTCCTTTTTGTCCCTATTTATTTTTCTCCATATGTCTATTAACTCTAATTTTTCTAAGATTTCATTCACATCTTTTACCTCTTTCTTATTTATTTTTTATTTGATTTATCTAAATTTGATAGTGGTTGGTTCAGGTCTCCCACTAATATGGTTTTACTGTCTATTTCCTCCTTCAATTCTCCTAGTTTCTCCATTAGAAATTTGCATGCTATACCATTTGGTGCATACATGTTGATTAGTGATATTTCCTCATTATCTATACTCCCTTTTAACAGAATATATTTACCTTCCCTATCCCTTTTAATCAGGTCTATTTTTGCTTTGGCTTTGTCAGATATCATGATTGCAACTCCTGCCTTCTTTCTATCAGTTGAGGCCCAAAAGGTCTTACTCCATTCTTTAATTATGACCTTCTGAGTGTCTACCCACCTCATGTGTGTTTCTTGAAGAAAATATATGATAGGGTTTTGTATTCTAATCCATTCTGCTATTCATCTACTTTTTATGGGTGAGTTCATCCCATTCATGTTCAGAGTTATGATTGTCACTTGTGGATTTGCTGGCATTTTGATATCCTCCCCTAATTCTGACCTTTCTTCTTTAGCTATAACCTTTTAAACCAGTGATTTACTTTAAATCAGTCCCCTTAGTCCCCTCCCTTGATATACTTCCCTTTCTATCCCCTCCCTTTTTGTTCCCTTTTTGTTTGTTGGTTGTTTTTTGGTTTTTTGGTTTATTTGTTTGTTTGTTTTTTTAGGGTCTGTTAACTTCCCTCCCCCCTCTCTTTCCCTCCCTTTTTATACTCCCTACCCCCCTCATTAATCTCCCCTTCTCTCTTCGCCTGTTGGATAAGATAGAATTCAAGATCCCAATGGATCTAGATGTTCTTCCCTTTCAGAGTTGATTTTACTGAAAGTAAGGTTTAAGTAATACCAATTAGCACTCTTTTCCTTTCCTTCTTATAGTAGAATTTTTCTCCTCCCCTTCCCATGTGTATCTTTGTGTGAGAAAGATTAATCTATTTAGTTTTTTTCTATTTCTTGAAGTATATCTTAGTACCATCAACGATCCCCCCTCCCTTTTTCTTCTTTCCCACCCCTTTCTCCATATAGTCTTGATGACCCAATCTTTCCCTATGTGTGTTTCTTCTAACTACTCTAATGATGCATACAATTTTTGAGAGTTACACATTACATTTCCCCCACATGTTAATATATATAATTTGATATAAATGTAGTCCTTATAGAAGAGCATTGGAATGAAAGAAAAAGATAACATTTTTCTCCTTTTCCCTTTCCTTCATATTTACCTTTCCATGTTTCTCTTGTTCTTTGTGTTTGAATGTCAAACTTTCCACAGAGCTCTGGTTTTTTTTTTTTTTAATACTTGGAAATCTTCTATTTTGTTGAATGCCTATACTTTCCCCTGGAAGTATATAGTCAGTTTTGATGGATAGCTGATTCTTGGTTGAAGACCCAGTTCTCTTGCCTTTCTGAATATCATGTTCTAGGCCTTATGGTCGTTCGGTGTGGAAATTGCTAGGTCTTGTATGACCCTGATTGTCATTCCTTTATATCTAAATTGTCTTTTTCTGGCTTCTTTTAAGATTTTTTCTTTTGCTTGAAAGCTTTGGAATTTGGCAATTACATTTCTGGGAGTTGTCTTTTGGGGATTTAGTGTAGAGGGTGTTCTGTGAACTCTTTCAATGCCTATTTTACCCCCTTGTTCTAGAATCTCTGGGCAGTTTTCTTGGATGATATCTTGTATTATGATATCAAGATTACTGTTTATTTCTGGCTTTTCTGGTAGACCAATGATTCTTAGGTTGTCTCTTCTTCCTCTGTTTTGCAGGTCTGTCACCTTGTCATTGAGATATTTTATGTTATTTGCTAATTCCTTAGTCTTTTGACTGCTTTATTAATTCTTTCTCTTTTGCAAGATCATTGTCTTCCAGTTGCCTGATTCTGACCTTTAAAGACTGGTTTTCCTTTTCAGTTTGGTCTATCCTGCTTTTTGAGACTTCAAGCTGTTCCTGCAATTGCGTGTTTTTGTCCCTCAGATTACTAAATTTTTTTTGCATTATTTCCCGTTTTTCCTGCCAGAAGGCTTTCATCTTTTTGATAACTTCCAATTTAAACTCTTCAAGAGCTTGTGGACAATTTCAATTTCTTTTGGAAAGTTTTGGAGCATTTGTTTGTCTTTGCTCTTCTGTTTCCTCTGTATTCTGTATTTTCCCTCCATAAAATATATCCAAAGTAACTCCCTTCTTCTTGCTTTTCTTGATGTTGGAGGCTGTTCCTGAGCATTGTTTGCCATCTCTATGTTTTTTTTTCTCCCCTTTCCAGTTAGAAATCTGAGTGAGGAAGGCTTGCTCTCAGTGTAAGAGTTTAATGATCAAGGCTTTAGCCTCGGGCAAATTCTTGATTTTCCTCAGCTGTGCTGTCTTCCTGGGGGAGCCCACGGTCTGCCCTCCCTGGTCTTTTGGTGTTTTGGTTGTTACTGCTCTCAGGTGTAGGTCTTTGGTGGTCTTAGTTAACTCCCAAGACCTGTGGGTGACCCTTGCTCACTTCAAGCATTCCCTTCGCATACTCGTTGATTATAGCACACTGGTTCTGGGCGCCTGAGATCTGAGTTCCCCTTGCCTGCCTGCCGGGGTTTTGGGTGTTACTACTCACAGGAGTAGGTCGTTGGTGGTCTTAGTCAGGTCCCTAGACCTGGGGCTGACCATTGTTCAGTCCTGGGGTTCTGGCTCTGTCAGTGTGGTGGGGTGGTAGGTGGGGGATGATAGGTCAGCTTTTCATTACCTTATATTGTGGAAATGCCGGGATCAGTGCTGTGCCTTAGTGTGGGGTCCCTCCATTCTTATGAGAATGGTTGTTTTTTTTTTGGGGGGGGGTCTTTTGAGGTTTTCTGTGTCATTGGGTCTGAGGAGAGGAAGTAAGCTTCATCTACTCTGCAGCCATGCTTTCCTGGAAGTTGAAATGATTATATTTGATCCAAACCTTCAGATTCTTTTTTTTTTTGGTTTGTTTTGTTTAGTCTAGTGATTTCATCAATATGGGGAATTTTTAGTATGGAAACTTTCCCTCCCAATATGCATTGTCAATTCTTTAATAACAGGTAGATTTAAGAGGTTGCCTGAAGGCAATGGGAGGTTATTTCACTTCCCAATGGTAGCACAGCCAGAATAGATTAAATGTAGGTCTTGGTGATTCCATGGTTCTTTCATTATGTTATGCTTCCTTTCTCCTTTAAGATTGAAATGAACATATAAGAGTTGAGTTAGAAATGTTTTATATCAACATATTCATTTGTACTATAATTTATAGTGATGTCTTACTATGTTCAGGAAATAAGAATATATAGTACTATTTTACTGATAGAAAAGTTAATCATAATAATGTTAATAGCTACATATCACATTAGATCAAAGATTCAAAAACCAGAGAGTCATTGTTTTGCCATAAACTGATTATATGTTAGGGGAAGTTGCTGTACCTTTCTTGATAATTTTTTCGCTTATTAAAAAAAGGGGTTGACTCAGATGATCCACTTTTGTTTTAAAGAGTCTAATTCTATTTTAAATTAAAAGAGTAAAATGACAAAAAAATAAAGTTAAATAATACTTCCCTATGAGAAAATGGTTACTAGCACCATCATCATCAACTCTATGTCAAAGCCATATTGATTATCCAAATTACACATAGAAGAAAACAAAAAGAAGCTTGAAAGGGGACATAGAAGGCTTTCATGTCTATTTCATTAAGTTTTACATGCATTTTCAAAAAATACAATATAATAGATGTTCACATTTTCACAATAATTTCCTTTATAGTCATCCTACTTTGCAGTGTTTGTATTTGTTAATGACTGTTAAGATAATAAAAAGACTACTTATAAGTTTATATTGATATACATTTCTTTGGATATCAGTCTCCTTTATATCTTTTAGAATTTCTTGGATACCAATGAAGCACATGATTGGTTGTCTCTCACTCACTACTTGGCTGGTCAACATTCTTCTATGGTCAAATTAATTTGATGACATCCTTTGTACCTCTTGCATAATTACTTTTTAGCAATATGTTACATGCTCATCATGAGATGCAGATTATCATGTCCACTATGAATCCTGGATTCTCATGTCTACCATGAATCTCTCCATTAAATATTCAGTGATTATCAGCTTTAATTTCTTAGAGACTACAGTATTTCCTTAAACCAGAGGCACACACAACACGATGCGAACAATATTATTATTTAAAAAAATTTTTTTTAAGTTAGGTCTTTGTTTCAGAGAAGCTGGCATATTCTCAACCCAAACCAGTCAAGTGCCTATACCTATTTAATCCTGGACCCAATTTATTTCCCATTCATACTACTTGTCCAAGATAAATGTAGTAATGCTTTCAAATTTAGCAGCATGCCTGGCATGTAGACACAAAATTGTCCTTATGTACAATTTAGTGGTTCTCATTTCTATTTGAATTTGATACCATTGGTGTGAAAGACAAAAGACATTTTTATCAGCTTGATTTTTATGGTATGGTAATTAATATTTATTTCACTTTTTTAAAGTTTAAAAACTTCTATGTGTGCATAATATAACCTATACATAAAATATACATTATGTTGCTGTTCAGTCATTTCAATCATGCCTAACTCTGCATGACCCCATTTGAGGTTTTCTAGGCAGAAATACTGGAGTGGTTTTGACATTTCCTTCTCCAGTGCATTCTATTGATGAGGGAAATAAGGCAAACAGGATTAAGTGATTTTCCCAGGGTCAAATATTTAGTGAGTATCTGTGGCTGGATTTGAACTCAGGAAGATGAGTCTTCCTATTCCACGCCCAGTACTCTATTCACTGCACCACTTGGCTATCCACACATACATATATAAATACATGTATGTGTGCATATATTTGTATATGTATGTATTTACGTATATATGTATATGTATATATGTATATGTATGCATATATATACACATATATATATGATCTAATTTGAGCCTAAAGTAGTCATTATTGTCCCCATTTTAAAGATGAAATAGCTGATTCTCAGAGGGTTTAAGTGATTTGTCACAAAAATAGTATCTGGAGGCAGACATTATACCCAGTTCTTCTTGACTCTGTCTGGCCCTTTAACTATTGTGGAAAGGAAATTAGACTGACAGTTTGTGGGGGAAGGGGCCAACTGGGAGTGGCAGTTGGGTCTTGTGACTAGCACTTCCTTCCTGCCAGGTGGGGACTTGCTTCCGGGTGTTGGAGGAGGAAGGAGCTTGTCAGCCCAGTCTGGTGGGGTGTGCCACCTCTTCTTGGTTCAGCCCGAAGACTCAGGCCCATTCACCTCTGAAGGTTAGACCTGTTCTTGTTTGCTTTCTGTCTACTGCTAAGATTCTAAAAAAGTCAAAACTGGACTGATATAGAGTAGACGGGAGTGGGAGAACCCTCCGCCAGCCTCTAGGGCCTGGCCCTATACTCTGAAGCTAAGGAAAAACTCCAATTCCAACTGGATTATTAAACTTTATATTATTTAAATTTGCAGTCAGATAAGTGGACTATCTTTTCTGGTCATAGAGGGAACTGAACATCAGTTCAGTCATTCTACAACAAATAGTCCTTATTGGACCCCTGCTGTTTCCTCTCAGCAGGGGGCATCTCCCTCCTTTGCTTCACCAGGCAGTATACCCTCTCTCCCCTCTCTCCTCCATACCCTGCTACAAACCTCCTATTTATCCCCATTTTTCCAATCCCATTTTCCTTTTCCAAATAAATATTACAGTTTTTGGCAAGCCAGATAGGAGCTGAATCTAGAAACTTCTGATCCGCAGTCACTATTCACTACAACCTATTCTGAACTTCTGTGAGTGATTAACACATCTTGTTCAGACGTCTTCTGTGACATTATGGCACTCAATCACTGGGTCAGGATCTCATTTTTGCAGTAGAAACAATAGAGTTCAAACCCTGCCCTCTTTGCCACCCCTCTGTCACTATTGCTGTAGAAGCAGAAGCAATTGGGGCACATGAGATTGAGGATTGTTTGTATTTTTCCTTTGTTCATTGGCTGATCATGCCAAAGAAGTTGTGACCAATTGGCCAGCCCACTAGCAATCAATCGCTCCACACTTAGGTACTCTAGTCCTTAGAATGAAGCATCAATTTGCCAGCACAGCACTGGAAGCTTCTCCATCACTGAATGGATCTGTCAGAGCTTATCCTGGGCTGCCATGACCTTCAAGAACCCAGGTCATCTTCGCCTCACAATAAGGTATCAGAGAAAGACTTTTGTGGGTTCCATCAAATATGATTAAGTGCAAAGGCAAAAAAAGAAAAGAAAAAGGGTTGCTGGTTAAGGGATCGAGCTTCATTTATGTGGGAAACGTACTTACTAGAGTACTTCCTTCCCTAACAATCGTAGATCAATGAACGTAAAGCTCTGCACTTTCTTTGTCTTCTCCAGACTTAAGTAGTGAAGATTCAGATTGCATACTTTGCTAGGATTGACTCAGTGACATCTTAATCAATTTTCATTCAGTAAATATTTACTAAATGCCCAGGCATGAACTATACAACATGTATAAGATAGGATCCAGGTTCTCAAGGAGAAATCTAAGTAGGAAGACACAATATATCCATATATCCTCATAGCCAGACAATAATTAGAGGGTATATCGTGTGGCATTGGAAACACGTTCAATTAGTGTTCAGATAAGAGTGAGATCAATGCAGTCAGTAGTATTCAAGGAAGGTCTTCAAAACAGAAATAATTAGACTGAGAACTATACATCTTGGATTAAAGAGACAGTTTCTTTCTCCAAACACAGGTCAACCCTTCCATTAAAGCATAAAGCCGAAAAGGAAGGTGACAGGTATTGTAATAAATATAGCTCATATGGGACTTTCTTAAGCTTTGATACAGGAAAATACCTATTTCACAAATATACTATCTGAGACATTAAGTCAAAGGCTCAAGAACACAATGCAAAAATCTATCTGAGCTGGAAATCAAACCAAACTTTTCTGTCTCCATGTCTAGTAATATTCACATTGCAGCTACTTCTTTGTCTTTCCACAGTACTGCTTTCAGAGTTTATCTTGGTTTTCTTATTATTCCTTCCATTTTGCTTATATGCTCCCTAGTCCAACATGCCTTCTTATTGGCTTTTAATTACTGTGGAAATAAATATAGTGCTTCAGAGTTTTTCTAGGTTTTCAAAGACCTTTGAGAAAGAATCAGAGCTCTTTATTTTATTCAAAATTGAATAGCACTAAGTTACATTTAGAAAAAATGGAACAAAAAATTGTTCCATTCCAAATAAGACATTTCTTTGTTTAAAATGAAAAGTGCTTGCAATTTTTTTATTTGAGCATTAATGCATTCAATTCAGTAAGGAACAATTCATTCTTGAAACTTCTTGACTGAATGCTCCTGTTTTGGAAGGTGACAAGACAAGAAGGTTTGATTAGTTAGTGTTCCTACTAAGTTGTAGAGCCACACATCTTAGGTCTTTTCCAGATGTGTTTTCCACTGTTGATTCATTTGTACCCATGTGTTTGCCATCATCTTGTGTAAGGGTGTAAATCCTTAGAGGGTAGGATGATAGAGCTACATGGCATCTTAGACACCATCTCATCTAACTCGTCCATTTTGGAGATGAGAAACCTGAACCCCAGAGAGTTTCAGTAACTTGGCAAAGTACCACAGCTAGTTCACTTTTTAATATTTCTAATTCTGTTTCTTTTATTCTACTACTTGTAAACTTTTTGCTTCTTAGGTACTCATATTACAAATCTTCAGTACAAGAGGAAAATATATACTTTATTGCTTTTTTATGAAATTAAACTAATTGAATTCCACTTTGCATGCTATATAATTACATAATGAGAATAAAAAGAATAAAAATAAAAATAAAGCCAGTGAAATGTAATCTTTAATAGGAAATGTGCTTTGATATTTGATGTAACTATTTTTTTCATGTTTGTAAAACCCCTTTGATTCTTGCCCTCCCTTGTGACCCTTATCTATACCTTTCCATATATCTTTAATGAAGAATTCACCAAACATATTGGAGAATTATTAAAATTCTTTTAATAATTTGTAGGAATAATACAGTAACTAATTAGTATATCTTTTGTCTTTTATTTTCATTATGTGACTTCTTTTTGTGGTCATACGTGTTCTCCAGAGTGTCTTCTATGCCAATTCTAAAGCATAAATTATAGTTGATAAAGTGTAGCAGTTATTTACCTCTACCAGGGATTCTTTTGCCTTTTTGATAATCATGGTCTTCAGTTTCTGAGATTATAGCATTTTGGAAGTCATAGGCTTAAATCACTGTGAGCATTTTGGTGTAAAAGAGGTGACCTCCTATGGAAGCAAACCACTGGGAATCACAGAAAACTGGGTGCAATTCCTTCAATTAAAACCAGCCTCCTTTCCACTTACAGTAGACCAATTTCACAGTTTTGCATTAGAAAAGTAACTCAAGGACCATCTAGGCTAACTCATACCAATATAACAAGTGGTCAACCAACTTTCTCTTGAAGAGCTCTATGATAAGAAGGGAGCAGCCAATTCCACTTTTTGATAGTCCTACTTTTCTTTTTTTCCAATTTAAACATTATTTTATTTGGTTATTTTCAAACAATATTCCTTGTAAACAAAGATCCTTTTCTTATCCTCCCCCCCTCCCACCGCCCCTTCCCTAGCCAATGCACAATTCCACTGGGTATCACATGTGTCCTTGCTTCAAACCCATTTCCATGTTGTTGGAATTTGTATTAGGGTGTTCATTTAGAGTCTCTCCTCATTCCTTTCCCTTCCACTCCTGTAGTCAAGCAGTTGCTTATCTTCGGTGGTTTTATTCCCACAGTTTGTCCTTTCCTTGTGGATAGTGTTTTTTTTTTCTACTGGATCCCTGCAGAATGTTCAGGGATTTTGTATTGACACTAATGGAGAAGTCCATTACGTTCTCTTGTACCACAGTGTGTCAGTCTCTGTGTACAATGTTCTCCTGGTTCTGCTCCTTTCGCTCTGCATCACTTCCTGGAGGTTGTTCCAGTCTCCATGGAATTGCTCCACTTTATTATTCCTTTGAGCACAATAGTATTCCATCACCAACATATACCACAATTTGTTCAGCCATTCCCCACTTGAAGGGCATCCCCTCATTTTCCAATTTTTGGCCACCACAAGGAGTGCAGCTATGAATATTCTTGTACAAGTCATTTTCCTTATCTTCTCTTTGGAGTACAAACCCAGCAGTGCTATGGCTGGATCAAAGGGCAGACAGTCTTATCCGTCCTTTATCGCCCTTTGGGCATAGTTCCAAATTGCCCTCCAGAATGGTTGCATCAATTTACAACTCCACCAGCAATTAATTAACATCCCGACTTTGCCACATCCCCTCCAGCATTCATTACTTTCCTTTGCTGTCATATTAGCCAGTCTGCTAGGTGTGAGGTGATACCTCAGAGTTGTTTTGATTTGCATCTCTCTGATTATCAGAGATTTAGAGCACTTTTTCATGTGCTTATTAATAGTATTGATTTCTTTGGCTGAAAACTGCCTGTTCATGTCCATTGCCCATTTATCAATTGGAGAATGGCTTGATTTTTTGTACAATTGATTTCACTCTTTGTAAATTTGAGTAATTAGACCTTTGTCAGAGAATTTTGTTATGAAAATTGTTTCCCAATTTGTTGCTTTCCTTCTCAATTTGGTTGCATTGGTTTTGTTTGTACAAAAACTTTTTAATTTGATGTAATCAAAATTGTTTATTTTACATTTTGTGACTCTTTCTATGTCTTGCTTGGTTTTAAAGTCTTTCCCTTCCCACAGGTCTGACATGTATATTATTCTGTGATCACCTAATTTTCTTATAGTTTACTTCTTTATGTTCAAGTCATTCACCCATTCTGAGTTTATCTTGGTGTAGGGTGTAAGGTGTTGATCCAAACCTAATCTCTCCCACACTGTCTTCCAGTTTTCCCAGCAGTTTTTGTCAAATAGTGGGTTTTGTCCCAAAAGCTGGGATCTTTGGGTTTGTCATACTGTCTTACTGGGGTTACTTACCCCAAGTCTATTCCACTGATCCTCCTTTCTGTCTCTTAGCCAGTACCAAATTGTTTTGATGACCACTGCTTTGTAATATAGTTTGAGATCTGGGACTGCAAGGTCACCTTCCTTTGCATTTGATAGTCCTAATTTTTAGGAAGTTGTTCTTTGGGTGAAAAATAAATTTGTCTTTCAATAACTCCTACTCAGTGGTCCTAATTTTGTCCTCAAAGACCAAGTAAATCAAGTTCTTCTTCTATCAGAAACATTTTCAACCAGTTACAGGCAATGTTTACCTTTTGATTATTGTAAAAAAAGGCAGAAGAAATCCAGCGTTTTGCTGATACGAAAAACTACAAACAATTTTTTAGTGCCCTCAAGACTGTCTATGGGCCATTAAAACCCCCCACTTCCCCCTTGCTATCCTCTGACGGTGACACTCTCATAAAAAATAAAAAAGGCATCAGCAACAGGTGGAAAGAACACTTCAGTCAGCTTATCAATCAACCTTCTTCAGTCGACCAAAGCACCCTTGACCAGATCCCCCAAAGCCGCACCATTGAACAACTTGACGTCCCTCCTTCAATAGAGGAAGTCCAAAAAGCCATTAAACAAATGAGTGCAGGCAAGGCACCTGGTAAAGACAGGATCCCAACCGAGGTGTACAAGGTCTTAAATGGAAAGGCGCTCCAGGCATTCCACATAGTGCTGACCAGCATATGGGAAGAGGAAGACATGCCCCCAGAACTCAGAGATGCCTCCATCGTAGCCCTATACAAGAACAAAGGCTCATGAGCAGCCTGTGACAACTACAGAGGCATCTCACTACTCTCCACTGCTGGGAAGATCCTCGCCTGGGTTATACTCAACAGACTCCTGTCATCTGTTTCAGAGCAGAACCTGCCTGAATCACAATGTGGCTTCTGACCAGATCGCAGCACCATCGACATGGTCTTCATGGTGAGGCAAATGGAGGAAAAATGCCTTGAGCAGAACCTGAGTCTCTACATTGTCTTCATAGACCTGACAAAGGCGTTCAACACAGTGAACAGGAACGCCTTGTGGGTGATCCTCAGCAAGCTCGGTTGCCCAGCAAAATTCATCAAACTGATCCAGCTCTTTCATGTCAGCATGACAGGGGAAGTCCTATCTGGTGGAGAGACTTCCGATCGCTTCAACATCTCCAATGGTGTGAAACAAGACTGTGTCCTTGCTCCGGTACTATTCAACCTATTTTTCACCCAAGTATTACAACATGCTGTCATGGATCTAGACCTGGGCGTCTACATCAAATACTGACTGGATGGCTCACTATTCGACCTTCGCCGCCTGACCACAAAAACAAAGGCAACAGAGAGACTCATCCTGGAAGCTCTCTTCGCAGATGACTGTGCTCTCATGGCCCACCAAGAAAATCATCTCCAAACCATGGTGGACAGGTTCTCCTCTACAACAAAACTGTTTGGCCTGACTATCAGCCTCAGCAAAACAGAGGTGCTGTTCCAACCTGCACCAGGGAGGCCAACTAACCAGCTGTGCATAACTATCGAAGGCACGCAGCTTTCTAACATCAACACTTTCAAGTACCTGGGCAGCACCATCTCCAATGGAGGGTCCCTAGACCACGAGATTAATGCCAGGATCCAAAAGGCCAGCCAGGCACTCAGGCGGCTGTGCTGCAAAGTCCTCCAACACAGAGGTGTAAGCACTGTGACGAAGCTCAAAGTGTATAACGCAGTGGACCTCAGCTCGCTCCTGTACGGTTGTGAGACATGGACACTGTACCGGAAGCACATGAAACAGCTGGAGCAATTCCACCAACGCTCCCTCCGGTCAATCATGAGGATCCGATGGCAGGACCGAATCACCAACCAGGAAGTCCTCGACAGAGCCAGCTCCACCAGCATCGAAGTCCTGGTCCTCAAAGCCCAGCTACGATGGTCTGGACACGTCATCCACATGGACCCACAGCGAATACCAAGACAGGTTTTCTATGGTGAACTGTCAACTGGACTCAGGAAACAAGGCCGACCAAAGAAAAGATTCAAGGATCAGCTAAAGTCCAACTCGAAGTGGGCTGGCATTACACCAAAGCAACTAGAACTCGCTGCCTCTGACAGAAGCAGCTGGCGAACCCACATTCACCATGCCGCCACCTCCTTTGAAGATGAGTGACGTCGACGTCTTGCTGCTGCGCATGAATGCGGACACCAGGCCACAGCCGCACCTCCCGTAACAACTGGCGTCCCATGCCCCGTGTGCCACAAACTCCGCGCCTCAGCCTTTGGACTTCAAAGCCACATGAGGGTACATCAATAGATGATAATGCACAAAGACAATTGTCATTCTCAGTCACTGAGAGACTATCACTATTGTGGAAACAAATAGAACTTTTAAAAAGCATTCTAAGCATCCAGAGATCTTAAAGGAACATATGAATAATGTGAAATTACAAATGATAAAACACAGAAAAAGCAACATGAAAGCTTCCCCAAAACTTTTCTTCTGTTGGCTCAATAGCCCCAGGTTCTTCAACTGATCCTCAAATGGTGCAAACCTGACTTACAGTATTATAAAAAATATACTTGAGGCAGCTAGATGCCTCAGTGAATAGAGAGCCAGATGTAGAGACAGGAGGTCTTGGATTCAAATTTGAATTCAAATACTTCTTGATTGTGTGGTCCTAGGCAATCCTCATTGTGTAGGCTTTACTGCTCTTTTCCTGGCTTGGAATTGATACTTAGGATAGATTCTAAGCCAGAAGTCAAGGTTTTTATTTTATTTTTTAAAACCCTGTTCTGCCTCTTATTCCTCATGAGACCTGCTATGAGTCATTTCTCTTCTCTGAATCTCTATTTGCTCATCTGTGAAATGAGAGAGTTGGACTAGATTATTTCACGTAATGGTGAATAAAGTGATGGGCCTAGAGTCAGGAAGAATCATCTTCCAGAGTTCAGGAGTTCAAATCTGTCCTCAGAAACATAATAGCTGTATGACCCTGGGAAAGTCATTTAACTCTGCCTCAGTATTCTTTTCTATAAAATGGTCCAGAGAAGGAAATGGCAAACCACTCTAGCATCATCAATAAGAAAAACCTACATAGGATCATGAAGGATCAGACATGACTGAAAACTACTAAAAAATAGCAATAAATTCAACAATTCTTTCTGACTCTAGATCTATAATCCTATAATTTTGGTTGCCTTAGGCTGAAATCACCAGAATTTAGCACAGTACCTGGCACAGTCAATGTTTAATAAATACTTGTCGATGGACTGTTGTGCACTGTTCAAATCACTGTCCCTCTGTAGTACCTGCCTAAGATAAAAAGAGACTAATTTGACAATGTTCCTCCAGCTACCTGGGCTTTTGGAAAGGAGTGAATAGATAATTGGGCTAATCCCTTTCCCACTGCTATGGATTTACCAGAATCTCAGGATGGGAAGGTAGTTCAGAAAGCAGAGAGGCTCACAGAGATTTGAATGAAAACCGAGCAGGCACTGTCCTGTTTTGCAGGTTGTTGCAATTAGTACAATTTTACTTGCAAATAGGAGCATTTCAAATATCTCACTAGGGACAAGCAATCGCACAATAGCTGAGGAATTGTTCTTTCATTTGGACTTTCTAGAGGCAGAATGTCCGTCACAATGGTGAAGGCATGAACATATTAGGTGTGAAGTGCTTTTTATATACGTACATTTTCTATATATTTACTTTATGCATGTGTATACGGGTATTGCACGTGTGTTTATGCATATATTACATGCTTTGTGCACTTATGTGTATATGCATGGGCATATACATGCATGAGTATTTTAGGTATGTAGACTTTTGTGTATGTGTATTTATATATACACATAAGCACTTATATTCTATATACTATGTGTGTGTCTATATGTATGCACATATACTTCATATATATGGCACACACCTATATCCTACACACACATGAAATACCTACGTTTTTATGTGAATGTAAAAATTTTCACAACAATGCTTTCCATTGTTTGAATTATTTATGATACGATATTTCCAACAAGAGTAAAGGTCTTGGTTCTACTTTGAATGTGCATCTATCTTAGGGAGAAAAAGCTTGCTAGGGAATTTTTCTGAGAATTCATTGTGTGCTCTCAATACCTAAATGAAAGTATTCATTATCAATGCAAACTATTCTACATTTATTATTTATATTTGTTAAGAGTTGCATAACCTTTTGATTTCAGGTGCTAAATTCATTAGTGTAATAATCTTGAATACCATTATTTATTTCCTTTTGGCTTTTTGCCAGTTGAGACTATGACTCTAATTCTATATATCTTGGCTAACAATTGATTCTAGCCTTGAAATTTATATATCTCACTTCTCTTATTTTATAAGCAAACTTCCTATTGGGTTATGCACTATTTTTTTCTTCCTTCCTTCCTTCCTTCCCCCCTCCCTCCTTCCTTCCTTCCTTCCCTCTTTCCTTCCTTCTTTCCTTCCTTCCTTCCCTCCTCCTTCCTTCCTTCCTTCCTTCCTTCCTTCCTTCCTTCCTTCCTTCCTTCTTTCCTTCC
Organism: Monodelphis domestica; assembly: GCF_027887165.1. Taxonomy (NCBI): domain Eukaryota; kingdom Metazoa; phylum Chordata; class Mammalia; order Didelphimorphia; family Didelphidae; genus Monodelphis; species Monodelphis domestica. Next base: position 117,298,832 of record NC_077233.1, on the reverse strand, counting down.
TTCCTTCCTTCCTTCCTTCCTTCCTTCCTTCCTTCCTTCCTTCCTTCCTTCCTTCCTTCCTTCCTTCCTTCCTTCCTTCCTTCCTTCCTTCCATCTTTCTCTTCTTCCTTCCTTCCTTCCTTCCTTCCTTCCTTCCTTCCTTCCTTCCTTCCTTCCTTCCTTCCTTCCCTCCCTCCCTCCTTCTTTCCTTCCCTCCTTCCCTCCTCCTTCCTTCCTTCTTTCCTTCCTTCCTTCCTTCCTTCCTTCCTTCCTTCCTTCCTTCCTTCCTTCCTTCCTTCCTTCCATCTTTCTCTTCTTCCTTCCTTCCTTCCTTCCTTCCTTCCTTCCTTCCTTCCTTCCTTCCTTCCTCCCTCCCTCCCTCCCTCCCTCCCTTCCTTCCTTCCTTCCTTCCTTCCTTCCTTCCTTCCTTCCACCTTCCTTCCCTCCTTCCTTCCTTCCTTCCTTCCTTCCTTCCTTCCTTCCTTCCTTCCTTCCTTCCTTCCTTCCTTCCTTCCTTCCTTCTTTCCTTCCTTCCTTCCTTCCACCCTCCTTCCCTCCTTCCTTCCTTCCTTCCTTCCTCCCTTCCTTCCTTTTCTTCTCTTTGCCTCCCTCCTTTCTTGTCTTCTTCTTACTGGTATGTACCTACTATGTGTAAGGCATTGTGGGGCATAGAGATAAAAATAAAATAGTCTTGGCCCATAGAGAACTTTCATTCTATGTGCTTTTGTATGAATATGGGTATCATGTAACACTCTGATTGCATTAAATTTCCTCAGGTTTTGAGTGTATGGCATATTACAGAATTTTTTTTGGTGGGGGGGGAAGGAATTTGGATCTGTGATTTCATTGGTATAACAAACTCCTGGTATATAATAAACCCACTAGACTTATGACCCTGGGACAATTCGTTTGTAACAGTCTTAGAACCTAGGGACAGTGAGAGATGAATTAATGCCAGGTTATCATATATCCAGTGTGTATCAGAGGAAGGACTTGAACTCAGGTCTCCCTAATTCCAGGTCTTTATATAAAAGAAATAATTTCATTCTTTCCCTCCTAATTCATATAAGATTATGGCCACTTTTAGGCCACATGCAGGCCATCAAACTTATAATTGAAAAAGGACCAAAAAAAGCCTCAACTCTAGCTGTTCTAAGCTGACCTTCAGACTGATCTTTCAGTTTTCATCTTCATGTTTGGCTCTGTGAAGACCCAGTCCTAAAGTGCAATGGAAAGGAATAATCAGAAACATAGCTTTACCCAATACTAACCTTCAGCAAAAGGCTTCAAACAGCTAGACAAGAAAGGGCATTTTCCACAAGGAATATGATACAGTATATGATATATTTACAGTAGGATGTGAATGTTTGAGGTTATAAGGTTGTAATGGGGAGAGCATTTCTCCTTCTTTTTCTCTGCTATAGTATTTCAAACAGTGGATTAATATTTTTGGATCATGTTCAAGATGTACAAAATTCAAAGAATGATGACCTAAGTCCCATCATCTACAATTTCATTTAATAGGCTCTGGCTATATTACTGAATTTTAAAACTTTGTTATTTGCTGCCTTTTTTGCTGTTTTTGCTAGTCTGCAGAGTGTATGGCAAACATTCTACCAGCAATTTCATTCCATTATTAATGGACTATTGTTCTTTCCTTTAATAGGCTGGCCTTATTTATATTTCAGACCTCTCACTGCTTACATTGTTAATCATGCACAAAACCTGTGGAGTGTACATAGTTCCAGGTCTTTCTTGATCACCTCCAAGAGAAAAGAGATAAATTATGACCACATTTTTCAACCAGCCAGTCCCTGGAGGCATGATATTTTGGTGCTGCAATCAGTAAATGTATTGACATCCAAGGAAAAGAAAGGATCATTCTGCCTTGCTCATAATTCTACTGTTTGGGATTTCTATGATCTCTCCTAAGAATTTCCCCCAAAATAAGCTCACATTTATTAGAAGACATTACTGTATAATTTGGTGGAATATTCCTCAGCTCTAAAAAACATGAGGCAATTCTGAAGAATAGTCAGAAGACCTGGGTCCTAGGTCTGCTATCCAATTAGCTCTGTGACCTTGGGAGAGTCACTGTACCTCTTTGTAAAATGAAGGGATTGGATAATCTCTCAGCCCTCAGTGGACCTGGTTTCAAATTCTTTTAGTTTGCTATTGTTAAGGTCACTTTTTTGGGTAGTTTTCTCATCTCTTATGAACAAGATAGGTTGAGTATGTGATTTCTAAGTTTCCTATGCTTTTAAATCAAGGATCCTAACCTTAGCCTTGAATTCAATGGTTCTAAAATGTTGAAAGAGAGGAAAAAAAAGATTGTATCACTTTAGGGGAAAATGTTTTCCTGTAGCCTTTGAAATTTAAAGTTATCATATGTTAGAGAACAAACCAATTCAATGCTAACCCACCTCAGCAAATTAAAGCAATTGGAAGGACAATGAATGAAATGAAGAATTATTGTAATAAGAACCTCACTTTGACTAGAATGGAAGCTCCATTGGACATCATATATGTGTGCAAATATATTGTTCTCCTTCCTCTCTTTGCTTTAATCACAGCATTAAAAATAGAGAGCTAGTAGAGTCCAGTCTCAGATACATAGAATCGATTTATCTCTTTAATCTCTTATTGGCCCAGGCTACTTTCTCAAACTATAATTTTCATAATTATTGCAAAAATGCATTAAAGGATATCAAGCATGCCAATGAAATCACAAGTCCAGTCCCAAAATATTCTTAAGTGAATGCAATTCGTTAGGTTGTTGTGAAGATTAAATGATATAATATATGTGCAATGAAAGGGGGGGGGCTGGAACTGGCTAATGGAAGCTCCTTTGGAGCATACTCAGCATGTTTGACCTGATGTAAACCCTACAGGAACCTTGAAGAGTGCATCCTGCTTTTCATACCAGGTGAAGAAGATTTTAAAATGGCTGCTGTAAAATGCATACAAAAGGGTAGCCCAGATGATTCTGGTCTCTTCTTTTTTCCTCTGGGTTGTCTTGATCAAGGGAGAGTTTCCTAGGACCTTACCCTCCAAACCTGGAACAACATGTAAGTCAGTGAGTACCAGTTTCTGCTCTTTATCTTTTGCATTTGGTCGTTTCTCTCTTAGATGGAGTATCAGAGGAGGCTACGATCTTGGCCTCCTTTCTCTTTGGGATGAATTGCTTCATGAGAAACCCTACAGCACATCCATGCACCCACCCACTTTCACTTCTCAATTGTGGGGATCAAAACTGAAGTCCTGGGCACTCAGTGCACAGCATTCTGCTGAAAAACTTTTCAGGTGGTCAGGGGTTTGCTGGCACTATTCTGCTAGGCTGGTCCCTCATCAGTCTGGTGATAGGACTAAGACTAGATGGCCAGTAGTAGGATCCAAAATCAGGTCCTCTTGGGCAGACTGACAGAATATCTAACTCATCTTTCTCACAATGGCATCTGTCAAGAAGTCATAGCTGTGGGGATGGCTGGGGTCTAAGGACCAGATTGCTGGAGGTTGCAACTGTACCTCCTCATATCTGTTAAAAGTCTGTTTTCTGTCCTTGAGCAACTAGAATCCCCATTTTGGCTTTGTTCTTGAGCCTCAGCCAGGAGTTGATTTACCTGGGTGACTTGCTAAAGGCACCCTGCTGCTGCTTTTGCTGTCCTTAACTGGGAATCATGGTATTCCCCAAAGCATTCTTCTAGCCCAGCTTGTTCATTATCCAGAGGTCCTGGAGCTGAAGTCCATGAGAGATTTTGCAGACAGTCAAGCAGGTTGAGGAGCCTAATCAATTTCTATCTCATTGATTCATTGCATTGGATCTATAGCTAAAAGGGAGAGAGAGCCAATCATCCACATTCAGAAGTGAACTTGCTTAGTCTAATGTCTTGTAGAATCTGCTGCAGATTTGAACCCATTCTTCCCAAGGACTAATATGGTAGAGGAGGGACTGTATTCCTGGTGCTAAGGAAAATGTGTTTTTACTTGCTATCTTTTTAGGAATGTAGGGATTAAAATTTATGGTTGGATTAAATATAAGAGAATGAAAATCATAAATAATATGGTGGTCACTGATTTAAAATATTATAGTTCAAGTAAAATGATTTACAATAGTTTTTATTTACAAAATACATGGAGAGAGTGAAAGTTGAGAAATTCAAAAAGAGGGTAGAGAATATATTTAGCCTATCACACTAAATATTGCTCTGGTGCTCAACTTAGCCTGGCATGACTTGTCAAACCTCCATTGGAATTAATCTCTCTCCAGAAGTCAGGAAAAGAAAGCCAGCTATTCACTCAGCCAAGTTCCCTCCAAGAGGCAGTTCGAGCTGAAGATAACGACCTGTTGAAGATGACTCCTGAAGCCAACATCTAGCCCCAGAAATTCAGGGCTTTTATAGTGACTTCTTGTCCCTTCCCCATTTCACAGGGGCCAATCACAGCTTTCAAATTGTCTAGCACTGCCCAGTGGGGCAGTGTCTTGAGGGATCCACTTCTCATCCTCTGGAGGTGTAAACTCTTATCAAAAGGATTCATAATTTCCTTACATATTGAGTTCTTATTCACTTTAGCAAATGACTTACAAACACTCTTACTTAGTGACTGGGGAGGTACTAAGTAGGGGTACTAAAAGAAAGTATGATTCACACTTCATATCTGTGGAGGTTCTAAATAGGGGTACTTTAATGTTAACCAAAAGTGTTAACTCAAAATAGACAAAGAGAATAAAGAGTTCCCTTTTACAGGAACTAGGCCTTTGTAAAAACTAAATGACATTAATAGGTTAAATGACAAATACTGATTAGTACTGGAGAGGAGACATTGGAATGGGAGCTTGAACCAGTGACATTAGAGAAGAAACCTCTCCCAGCTATTTGAGAGTACCCCTTGTACTGTGAGGAAAATGAAGTATAGCCTTGCTCTGAGGTACCCTACTTGTTAGTGAGATTAAGAGTTGAGATAAGGACTAAAGTGTTTTGCAAACTTTTAAGTTCTGTATAAATGTTAACTTTTAATGACTTGGGGTCTAGCCCTGTCGGAGTTAGGAATATCTAGGTCTAAGTTCTGTCTCTGGCAATAATAGCTACATGGCCATGGGTTAGTCAGTGTCCATTAAAACTGAGACTAAGTTGTAGATGAGTTATGAATTTGACTGATTTGAGGGGGGATTTTTAAAATTGATTAAATCAGATTCAGATAAAGCAAGGAAACAAAAATCCCTTCATTTAGCAGCAGCTACTACATTTCAGATAGAATGTCTAGAGCAGAGGTAGGCAACACACACCACAAACTATAGTGGAACCAGATTAAAATACAGTTGGGAGGTATTTAACAAAATAAACAAAAATGCAATAGAAGATAGATAATGTTAATGTGTAATTTTCTAAGTCAAAATGCAGCCTACTGGGATACTTATATGTGATTTAATAGGTTTCTTTTTTAGTTTTCCTTCAGGGGTCTACAGGAAACATTTAGCCTTTATACTGCTGATATAACATTACCAAACCTATTAAATGATGAAAAAATTGATGCCCAGATACCACATTTATTAATAACAGTTTCAAAAATATCCTAAATCCATCTTCCTCAAAAAAAAAAAAGAAATAAGAATATCCAATAGAAAAAAAGGAGGCTATATATAAGAAATAGAGAATGAGAATGGCAAAGACCTATGTCTGTAGCTTTCTTATTTAAAAATGCATCAATACAAAATGACTAAGAGCAGTGAAAATATCTTATCAGGCCCATTGACAAATTGGTAGGCCTGAAGCCTGATTTAAGTTGTTATTTGAGGTGGTGGTGGCAGTGGAGGGGTGTCACTATAACTTTTGGCAATGGAAACATTATTATCCATTATCAGCAGGGTCAGAGTCAAGATGGCAGGGTAAAGGCAAGGACTCCCGAGCTCTCCCAAATTCTACTCAAAAAAACCTTTAAATAATACTCTGAAATGATCTATAGTAGCAAAACCAACAAAAGTATGGGGTAAAATTACTTTCTATACCAGGGCAACTTATAAGGTCTATAGGAAAAGTATGTCTCATTGGGGTGACAGTGGAGCACACTCCAGCAAAGGCCACAACCCAGAAATCCAGCAACAGGACTAGAGAATAACAGAATCAGTGGTGGGAGATTCCATATTCTCAGTCCACTTATTGTAAGGGGGTTAGATAAATGATCAAAAGGGCATTACCAGGGACTATTAGTAGTACTGAGTACAGGACTTCATTACATTGCCCATATGCATTCCTGAGTGGTAATCCCAGGGCAAGAAAGATCATTAGCACACTAAAATAGCCTCAGGGGAGTGGGGACCATGTTCATATTTCCTTGTCAGAAAAAAAGTGCTTGTGGTCACTCACAGACAAGAGGACAGGCTAGGAAAGCAGTGACCATACCTCTTAGATCATACCACCTTGGAAGAAATGAAAATTTGCAACCCCCCAGAACATTCTACCCTGAAATGAACAAAATGAAAAACTTGAAGTCTGGAACTGTGTTTCCTTTACCCTAGGGGAAGAGCTCAACTTTTACATAAAGTTAAAAATCAAAATATAGGCTGGAAAAGTGAGCAAACAACTAAAAAAGAACCTGACTATAAAAAAGTTACCCTAGGGATAGGGAAGGTCAAAACACAAACACAGAAAAAGACACCACCACCTATGTGTAAAACCTCAGAGAAAAATGTGAATTTGTCTCAGGCCCAAAAATAATTCCTTGAAGAGCTCAAAGAAGATATTAAAAAATAAAATTATAGAGGTCAAAGAAAAATTGGGAAAATTAATGAATGATGCAGCAAACTATAAAAATAGAGGCAACAGTAAGAGGCATGAAAATACAGAAGAAAAAAAAATCATAGTGAAAGAGGGATAAAAATCCACTGAAGAGAAGAACTTAAATTAAACTAAATTTAAAAAGTAGAATTCATCAAATGGAAGAGGTACAAAATTTGGTCAGTAAAGAAAATAATTTCTTAAAACTTGGAATTAGCAAAAGAAGCTAATAACTCCATAAGTATTAAGAAACCATAACACAAAATCAAAATAATTTTTAAAATATAATAAAATATGAAATATTTATTTCATTGGGAAAAAAACTGACCTGAAAAATAGATAAAGGAGAGATAACTTAAGAATTCTACCTGAAAACTTTGATCAAAGAAAGAGTCTTGACATCAAATTTCAAGAAATTATCAACTTAAATGGGAAGAAATACATTTTAATTTTCATTTTTCTTTAATTGAAATTTGGTGAAATGATTTGTAAGACTAGCTTCCAAAACTTAGCTCCAATGGCACCTTCTAAATGAAACTTTTCCTGATTTCCTCCCTCACCCCCCTTTGTAATTATTTTGCAGACAATTAGTATATAATTTTATCTATGCATACTTTCTCTTTCCTTAGAATGTAAAGATTCCTCAGAGGGGAGAGAGAAGCTTTAAGGTAGGAAGATAGAGAAAGGATAGAAGTTTTAGATACCACGAGGGGGATGATGGAGTCGAAGTAGAGATATAAGGTGGCAGGAATGAGTCTTTATTAATTACCAATGAGCCACAGCCAAGCTCTGATCAAAGGACCCTTCCGAAGGCTTTCACCAGTCCATAGATCTAGGTTCAATACCACACAGGTCGGGGAGATGATAGAGAAAGATTAAAGATGGAGCCTGGCCAGGCTCCAGCAAGGACAGCCATCAGTGCGAGCCAGGAAGAAGAGTAGAAGAGAGAGAGGCGGAGCTGGCTGAGGCCTATTTAATCTCTTTGATATGCAAATATACACAGTACATAGGGATGATCATCATTGGTTAATGACAAGGTATAGGTGTGGTTTCTCTTAACCAGGTGAGCACAAAGAAACCTGTGTTCCTGCCTAGCCTGGGGGAAGGTGGGGTCAAGGGTCAGAGGCTTTCCCAGCCATGTGCAATACTGAGCATGCTTAAGACTGAGCATGCTCTCTTCTAAGGCAATCTGTACATACCAACTGTTCCCCTTGCCCATAACTAGGGGTGGACTGCTACAGAATGTAAATTCTTTAAATAATAAAAATGATAATGAAGATGTTGATATTAGCTAACATTTATTTGACCACTACCATTTGGCTCATTCTTTGTATTTACCTTGACCTCAAGTTTTCCTACCTGTTCCTTCAAAATACCTAGGCAAAAATGCTATTCCCAGACAGTCTAGATAATATTTTCCCATACAAGTGTTAAACATTTTGACCTTTTGAGTTCCTTATGATTAGTATTTTAGTATGTTTCTTACATGTCATATTTTTCTATTGAGCTCTAGGTTTTTCTCCAGAAATAGTTGAAATTACTCTAGTTTGCTAAATATCAATTTTTAACCTTATATAATTATGTTCACTTTTGCTGGATATGGTCTTCTTGGTTGTAAGTCTAGTTCTTCTGCTTTCTAAATTTCTGTGTTCCATGTCTTACATTCTTTTAATGTTTCAGCTGCTAAGACTTATGTTATTCTGACTATAGCTTGACAGTATTAAATTTTTTTTCCTCTTGCTTGTAGTATTTTATCCATATCCTGGGAGTTATGAAACAGCAATGATGTTCCTGTGTATTTTCATCTTTGGGGCCTCTTTGGGATGATGATCAGTGGATTCTTTCAATTTCTATTTTATTTTCTCTCTGGGCAGTTTTCTTTGATGATTTCTTGGACTATGATGTCTAATTTCTTTTTTTTTTTTTTGGTTGTAACTTTCCAGGAGTCCAATTATTGTTATATTGTCTCTCTTTTATGTATTTTCTATATCATTTGTTTTTTGATAAGATGTTTCACATCTTCTATAATTTCATTCTTTTGATTTCATTTTATCATTTCTTGTTGCTTTAGTAAATCATTAGTTTCTCTTTGTCTGATTTTAGTTCTTAAGTGATTATTTCCTTCTCTGAATTTCTGGATCCTTTTTCTATTTGGGTGATCTTTTTTCATGATTTTCTTGATTTTTCTTACATCACTCTTATTTTTTTCTATTTTTTCCTCAACTTCTTTAATTTGGTTTTTGAGGTCTTTTTAAAGTTTTTTTCCAAAATTTCTTATTGAGCTTGTGTTCATTTATTGTATTTCTTCACTGTTTTTTAATTAGGTGATTTTTCTTCATTGTCCTCTAAGTTTGAACTGAGACCCTTTCTGTCCCCTAGTAGTTAGCAGTAGTTGGGTTCTTTCTCCTTTGGTTGCTTTTTTTTTTAATCTTAGTTGCCAGGCTGATGGACTTAATTATTGGCTTTTCGCTGGATTCCCCAGGTTCCTCTGGTTTGGGTACATGTTACCTCAGGTTTTGTAATTTTTTGTGTGTGTTTGTTTTTACTAGGTTATTCTAATTTTTATAATCCAAGGTCTGATATAATCCCTGATGCTGGACTCAAACCCTAGTCCTTGATTGATCTTAGATGCTCCAAGCAGAGCCTACAGGCTGTTCTGCCACTGAAGCTACAAGCAGACAAGCTGCTTCCCCTTGTGGCTATAACCAGGCTCCACTCTCTTGGGTGTGATTACAGCTGACAGGTCCCAATCCCTTTGCAGCCACACTCACCAGTGTGCACTCTTTCCTCATTCATCTTCTCCCACTCCCAAGACCCAGGATAGAACAGGTGTCCAGTCTATATTCTTCTGGTCTCCAAAGTCCCTCACTGGTCAGCAAAGAGGCTTGAGGTCCTGCCCTTAGGATTTATTAAGACTCTGCAGTAGTCATTCCTTAATCCCCAATTTCTGACCAATAGGGGTCTCCCATTTTGTTCCCAGAGCCCTTTACCTGCTAATTCCAATGGCATCCTCTTGGTAGTAAGCTCCTGGTCTCAGCAAACAAAGGGAGCTTGGAGGTCCTGCTCATAGGAGATGTTTTATTCATTCCAAGCTGTTTGCTTTGTTCCTGCCCCCAGAACCTGCAGTGGGGGGATTGTGCTGGGACTTGGGACTGAGGTCAGGGAAATCAGAAGTCTTCCTTCCTTCTTGACCTTGGCTTTTCAGCTTCCCTCTTGATTCCTGTTTGTTTTTGCTACTTTTAGCATTGATTTTGTGGAGTTGTTTTTGGTTGTCTTGGGGAGATATTAGGAGGGCAAAGACGCCTACAACCAAGTCTTCTTCCCACAATCTTCCCACAATGCATAGTGCTTCGTTTGGAACTCAATATTTATATTTTGATATTGATGGAACTCAATACATATATGTATATATATGTATATATAAAGTTTTTACATGTAATTAATTCTTTTTAATTTTAAGAAGACATGCTAAGTATAGGAATAAGACAAGAAAGAAATGGAAAGAAAAAATGTATAATGGGAAACAAAACTATCACTATAGATAGATAGATAGAGCATAAAAATGCTCTATCACTATTGATTAGAGAAACGCTAGTTGAAACAACCTTCATTGGCTAACATGATAGAAAGAGAAATGAGAAATGGTGGAAGGGATGTGGGAAAAAATGCAACTTTTCTGAAGAACAATTTTAAACTATATCCAAGAACCATAAACTCTTAATATATTATTTGCCTCCAAAATACCATTAGTAGGTCTGTATCCCTAAAAAAGGAAAAGAGGAAAGGACCTGTTTTACAAAAGTACTTATTTTTTTATAAAGTTTTTTTTATAAAGTTCTTTATTTGGTGGCAAATATTTGGAAATTGAGATGATACCCATTCATTGGGTAATGATTGAACCAGTTGTAGTATGTGATTGTGATGGGATACTATTGTGTTATTAAGAAATGATGAGCAGGAAGTTTTCAGAAAAACCTGAGGAGAGTAGTATGAACTGATGTAAAATGGAGTGAGAAGAACCAAGAGAATATTGTTCACGATAACAGCAATATTTGTAAGCAAGCATAATGAATTGTGAAAGACTCAGCTACTCTGATCAAGACAATGATCTAAGGTAATCCCATGATGAACCCATGATGAAAAATGCTATTAGCCTCCAGAGAGGGAACTGATAAATTCTGGATGCAAATCAAAGTATTGGTTTTTTTTTTAACTTTATTATTCTTGATATTTTTCTATCCTTTCTTTTTATATTACTAATGTGGATATATGTTTTGCTTGACTTCGTATGTATAATCAATATCAAATTGTTTCCTTTTTTAAGGTCATCTGGAAGAGAGGTAAAAATTTGGAATTTATAATTCTTAAAAATAAATGTTAAAATTTTTACTTTAATTAGGAAATATTTAATAAATTAAAATATTTTTAGAAAATTATCCCATAACTGCTTGCTTTCTTCAATATATATCCACCACACAGCAGTCAACATTAATTGTCTAAGACTTTTCTTTTTAAAGAAATTAAGTGACTTTCTTTTCCCTGCAACACAATATATAATCTCTGATTAGCCAGTTTCACCACAATTTAGATCTGATACTCCTTCACAGACTCATTTTACATGTAACATCTCTCTGTCCTCACTGGCACTGGGATTACCAGTAGATAATATGTCCACACTAATGTATTTCCTATGAACAATTAGCCAAAAATGCATTTACTCAAATGTCATAGGAAGAAGAACAAATACAAAGTATTTCTTCACAAAGACATAGGGCATGTTCTCCCACATAGACACAAGTTAGGATGGAAAGAGTAGGCCTACACATAATGATATTTTAGGGAATACACATAGCCAAACTAACTACTCAGAACTCCAGAACACCAGAGTCCAAATGTCTTCTCTTTTTCCGAGAAGTCCTTTTGAAGTTCATTGTGGAACAGTGTAGCAATATCTGTGATGGATAAGTCATCATTGATATTGTTGAAGGAGCTTACATTTTTTTTTACTTATCTAAGTTAAATAGGTGGGACCTGAAGAAGTTGAGGTTAAGATTTTGAAAAAGAGGAAAAATAAGGAAGAGTATTTGGGGTCCATATAAGGTAGAGTTTTAAGATTCATATTTACATATTTATAGAGAACCATTTTCATGACCTCTTCCTGCAACTAATAATCAATAGCAGGAGTAGATGGTGGGAAAATGAAGAATGATTTTTATCAATGATTAGAATTTGGGAGGATGAACAGAGGTGTAGTGAAACCCCTTTCCCCCACAAAACAAGCTAAATTAGAACAAAACAAAGCAAAAAATGACCGCTAAATGTCAGATCAGAAAGAGAGGTCCTGGCTTCTGGCATAACATATCCATCATGCTCATAAAATTACTTTCTTTTTGGGAGGTAATGATCTAGTTTGAATAAAGATAGAAGTGAAACCAGAAATTTAATGTGGAGTGGGAAGATGGAGAGAGAAAAAAGGACTTTCATTTGAGACAGGGTATTGGGATGTATGTGATATATATCTTCAGTAGGTGTGAGAGAGTGGGAAAAGTGGAATGATAAGAGATTGCCAGGGAGGAAATGGAGCACTACCAAGTGATGACAATATCCAAGGTATAGTTTTGCTTATGGACAGATATAGATTTAATTAGAGATTTAAGTCATTAGAGTTGGGGAGGAAGAAAAACTATAGAAAATAATTTTTAAAATAGAAGAGTCGTCTTCTATTAGAAAACTTTTTAAAAAATGATCCCCAATTTACATGACCTAAGCATGTGCCATGTAAATGGCATGATCACAGTAATAGGTACTGAGGAACATAAGTGGCATGGTCTCTGGCCTCAATGATCATTTAATTTTATTGGATAAAATAAGACATAAACATCTGAAAGGTCAACTAATAGCACAAAAATGCACAACTTGATGCAACAAGAGATAGCACAGTACATGATTAATTGCTAAATAAATGGTCCAGATAATAAATGGTGTAGGAGTTCAATCACTGTGGGCTTGAAGTTTTTACTGAAGAGAAGTGATTCATGCTGGATCATGAAGGATGGGTAGGATTTAAATAGTTGTTGAGACAAAGGAAGACACTCATATGCTCAAACATAAGGCCATGCAATGGAACACTGTAAAAATGTGAAACAGGTTGAGTTTGTACTACTATTCCATTTTGCAATATTTCTATCATTTTAAATAATAATTGATACTGTTCATTTCACAGGGAATAGTATTTGCTTCAACATATTCAATCCTTTTCTAGTGTAAAGCATCTGGTTTGTAGATTAACTCTAACTACTCTAAATTCCAGTAAAATAGAAAAAAAGATTATGGTTCTTCCATTGTAATATATCAGTATTTGATATTTCAAAGAGGTTTCATTTCAGTAGGGGGAAGTCTCCTTTCCTGGAGCAGCTAGGTAGCACAGGGAATAGAGCACCAGGACTCAAGTCAGGAAGAATTGAGTTCTAATTCAGCCTCAGACACTTGCTGTGTGACCCTGGACAAGTCACTTAAATCTGTCTGCCTCAGTTTCCTCATATGTGAAATGAGCTGGAGAAGGAAATATCAAATTACTTCAGTATCTTTGCTAAGAAAACCCTAAAAGGTGTCACAAGGAGTAAGACATGATAGAAGCAACTGAACAACAACAATCTCTATGAAACTTAGTAGAAAGCCTTTAAGAGTAGCTATGATCAAAATATTCATCATCTCGTAGCCAATCTGGTGATAAAATCTTCCAAATGTAGCAAAGCTGCCCACCTTCAAGAGAAAAGCAGTCCATCTCTAGACCCATTCTCAAATTCTGGGATCATGTTCAAATACTTTTCAGTTCAAAACTTGTTCTTGTCTGTACTTTCTCTTCCTTCTCTTCCACCTCAGAGAAAGACAAATCCTCCCTTCTTTCCTGGGTTGATCCTTCCATTTATAATCTGTATCTCATTCCACATCCATGGAGATTATATTCAGTCCCACAAATTCAGTCAGTTCAAACAGAGTTTATTAACATCAGCTTTGTTTAAAGCACTTTGCTAGCCATTAGAACCCAGTGTTATCTCCACACCTTGAGGAAGCAATTATGTTCTTTCAAATCAAGTTCAACTAAAGACATATTAAGGATCTGGTTTAGGCTTGTGGGTTTTTTGTTTAAATCACAAAAAAAAAACCCATCATTTCCCTCTCAACTCTCTTATTTCAACTGAAAAAGAAAGAAAACCATTGCAAAAGTCAAACAAAACCATTTCCCAATGTTGAACTGGCTATGCCCAAAAAGTAGTTGTCTTAATCACCTCTGTCTCAGGGATGGGTAACATTTCATCATGAGTCCTTTGGAATCATGGTTGGACATTATGTTGATCAGGGTTCTTAACTCTTTTAGAGTTGTTTGTTCTTAAAGTGATGCTGTTATTGTGTATATCATTCTATTAGTACTTCTTATTTCACTCTTTGTCAGTTCATACGTCTTCTTCAATTTCCAGGAAACTGTCCTCTTAACAATTTCTTACAGTACAATAATATTCAATTACATTCATATTTGATAATTTTTTCAGCCTTTTCCCAGTTGAAGGCTCTTGGGATCTCGTTGACTCAGAGAACTTCTTGGTAAAAAATAACTTTAAAAACACAATAATACATGGAATTTTAGGGAGTTGCCTAGAAGACTTAGAGTTTAATGATTTGTACATAGTCACACAGCTAATATGTGTCATGTTTTTCTGGATTCAAAGCTGATTCTCTATCTGCTACCACCTATATTGTCTCTTGAACACAGATTATTTATGGTTTTTATTTTTAAGAATTGTTCAATTCTTGGTTGCATTTGATTTGTATTTTAAAATACTTATCTTAATTACTAACTTTAACCATCTGCATCACAGTGGTAATATGAGATTTTTATTATAAGCTTCTTAAAAGAATTGGGCCTTTTTTCATATCTCCAATTGTTTGCTGTTTCTTTCACATAATAGGAAATGTTTAATGTTTGTTGAATTAAATAGAATCTATAAAAATGAGGGGTAGATAATCTTTGACTGTTCTTTGTCAGCTCCAAAATAGTTTAGGCTCCCTTGTTCTTATGTCATTTTTAATGAAAGAAGAGACATTCTTAACAACAACAAAAAGAATGATGGTTGTATGTTAAACATTGTTTAGCAAGTCAAAAAGACTTTCATCTATTGCTTTACTTAACTTCCCAAGTACTGCCTAATATGCTTAAGAACCACTGGAATTACTAAGCTGCACAAAATAGCCCTCTTTGCAGGTTTCTGTTTCAATGGAGGAAAATTGAAAATTAAATGCTATGAAAATGGTAGGCTGATCACTGTAATAATCTATATTGGCTGGAATGACTTAAAGCAATAACATCCAAAGTAGAAGGTTGAGCCCGAAAGGCATCTAATCAACTAATCACAGAGTGGAGAAGTATTTGCCTCCCATCCTTTCCAAGATAGCCAATTTTGAAGCTTGTCTCAAACACAACCTCATCTGTCCTGTTCTTCCAACTCCATTCCCTGTACATGCTCCCAGCCTCCCTCTTCTACACTTTAACTCCTCCGGGAAGTTATAACCTATTACTCTGGCCATCTATAGCAGCAGCCATACAGGTGCCATTAGGAAAATTCCTCTACACTTCCCCCTGGTACCTCCCCCACACTCCCAAATATTTTCCATAGCCCCTTTCTCCAGATGTGCCTCTGGGAAGAGGATAGCTCTGTGTTCTGGGTCACTTAAAAACAAGTAAATAAGGATTCATTAAGTACTTATGTCACTCAATATATTTATTAAGTGCCTACTAGGTACTAGGCACTGTGCTAAGTGCTTGGGATTCAAAGAAAGGTTCAGATGGCTGCTCTCAAGGAGCAAGTACGGAGTCTACATATAAGAAATTATATGCAGAAAAAAACTACATAAGTGATAAATTGGAAATAATCATCAGAGAGAAGACACTAAAATTAAGGGAAACTGGGACTGATTTCCAGGAAAAGGTAAGGTTTTTGCTGGGATTCATGTGACAGGTATTATGCTAAGTGCACTAGGGTAAATCAAATGCAAACAAAAAGATAAAGAAAAAAAAGAATGCAAAATAAACATAAAAAGAATACAAATACAAAAAAAAAAAAGGAAGGTAGTCCCTGTCCTCAAGTATTTTACTTTCTAATGAGGGAAGAAAAACATAAGAAGAAAAAGGGATGGGGTATGAAGTGGGGAAAAGGAAGCCAGGGCATTTTAAAGAAAGTGCAGAGTGTAGCTTGAAAAGGAATGAGGTGACTGCTATGAGTCCCACCTCCCCAATTTTTCATTTGGGGTGGGAGAGCTTGAGTTGCATAGGAGGAGCAGGCATGAATAGGGTGCAATCTTTATCTCAGATCTTATTACATTATCTTTTCCCCAAAACCTGTCCCTCTTAAGAATTTCCCTATTCCTAGACCAGTCTGTGCCTTCAATAACCCAGGTTCATAACCTTAGATTCATCTTAGACTCCTTGTTCTCTCTAACCCAACAGAAGTTTATTGTCAATTCCTTTCTTTCTCCATATCTTTTACATTCAGCTTCACTCCCAGATTTATCACTACCATCATTTCCTGCCTGGACTTTTTCAATAGACTCCTAATTGCTTATCCTGCCTAAAGTCTCTTCACTCTTTCAATCTTCTAGCACAAACTGCTAAGATGATTGTTTTTCTAAAGCACAGATCTGATGACTATGTTTGTACCCTGCCCACTGAACTCTTTTTCAGTCATTTCAGGTGTGTCCAACTCTTTGTGGCACCATTTGGGGCTTTCTTGGCAAAGATACTAGAGTGATTTGTCATTTCCTTCTCCAGCTCATTTTACAGATGATAAAACTCAGGCAAATAGGTTTAAGTGACTTGCCCAGGATCACACAGCTAGTAAGGGTCTGAGGCTAGATTTGAACTTGGGAAGATGTGTCTTCCTGACTATAAGTCTGGCACTTTATCCACTTTACTACCTATCTGCCTCTAGCTTCCACTGAGCTCTAGTGGCTCCTATTTGCTCTAGAATGATATATTTTTTATTTCATTATTCTTAAATGTCTAGTTTTTGGTTTAATTTTTTATTAGCACAGTTGTACATGTAGAATAATCTGTAATAACATGTTAACATTGCTTTCTCTCACTTTCTGGTCCTTTCAGTTCCTACATCTAATCACTCTCCTGTTTATTCGACCGAACATCAGCTGCCTCAGCCTCTCTCACCCAGCCCTATCCTTCACCCTGACCTCTATGCTTTGTTCTCCCCTATTAGAATATAAGCATCCTGCTACAGAGCTGCCTTGTTATCTTGGTTTCCTATCCTCAGGACTTAGCATAGTAAGCACCTAATAAATGATCCATCCATCTATCTATCCTTCTATCTATCTATCTATCTATCTATCTGTCTGTCTGTCTGTCTATCTCTGTCTGTCTGTCTGTCTGTCTGTCTATCTATCTGTCTGTCTGTCTATCTATCCATCTATCTACCTGTCTGTCTACTTATCTACTATATTTATCTCTATAATCTGTCTGTCTCTATTTTATTTATCTATATCTTGTATCTTTCTAAATATAGTTTTTTTAAACCAATGGGGTAAATGATCCAAAAAGTTTTTGCTGATGGAGTAAATAATAAAAAAAAGGTAGACTTTGGGCTTAAGGGACAATGAAATGTATCCCCCGCCGCCAACTTTAACAAGGAATAGTTTTTATTTTCCATTTTTCTGGTTGCTGTTCTTTGCAGCTGGTCTCTATGAACTCTTTCCTCACTGCACATCATCTCCTTTCCTGTTCTTGTCTTTTGTCTTTACTGATCCCCATTCTTGGAATCTTCAGAAACCTTGGGGCAGAAACACAAGGGGTACTAAGGCTTCTGGGGGAAATGTAAATTCTTTGCCCTTCAGAGTCTTGCTGTCTTTCTTATCAGAAGAGAGTGTATTAGAGGACTGAATTGGTGACACAGCACCATCAAGACAAGATGGGTTCAGAACAGTTTCTGTTCCCAGGCCCTGGGCTCACAGGGGTGGGAATTTCTGAAGAGGGGGCACTTTGGGAGATGGGGGGAGGGAAGAGGAGCATTAAGAAACAGATGCTCTGGGTCTCTGAAGGGAAGCTGCTATAATCAGTGTACAGCAGTCTCTCAGACAAGCCACAGCTTTAGAGAGCAGAAAAAAAAACACACACAACAAAAACCAGTCTCTTAGTCCAGTGCCTAAATGTAAGAGGATTGCTTTAAGTGCGGGTGCAAGACTCTAGCCCACGAAAAATATTATTCAGGTTTAAAATAAAGCATTGTTTAGGTTTTAATGAAGGCAACTGAATTTTTACAACAGAAGTTCTGTTCCTGGATTTTTCCCCCTCCACATTCAGTTGCTCTGCCCCTGCACCTGCTTCCATTTTTGGCTTCCCAGAACCAATGCTCACAGAGACATCAGCTGGCAGTGGCAAACTGCTAAAGGGTTCCCTGCAATGCAGCTTTGCTAATGCCAGCCATTTACCCAATGGTGCATGCCGGTTTAACGAAATCTCTCTCTCTCTCTCTCTCTCTCTCTCTCTCTCTCTCTCTCTCTCTCTCTCTCTCTCTCTCTCTCTCTCTCCCTCCCTCCCTCTCTCTTTTCCTGGTTTTCTCTCCTCTTGCACATGTGCTCTCCTTTCTTTCTTTCTTTCTTTCTTTCTTTCTTTCTTTCTTTCTTTCTTTCTTTCTTTCTTTCTTTCTTTCTTTCTTTCTTTCTTTCTTTCTTTCTTTCTTTCTTTCTTTCTTTCTTTCTTTCTTTCTCTCTTTCTTTCTTTCTTTCTTTCTTTCTTTCTTTCTTTCTTCCTTTCCTCTCTCTCTCTTGTTTTTCTCTCTCTATTCCTCTCCCCCACCTTTCTCTCCTGTCTCTCTCTGTTCCTTCTTCTCATTTCACTTCCAAATGACAATAAATGATCCAAGCAGGACAGTGGTCTGGCCCTTTGAGTAGCCCATAAGTGCATGAGGCCTTCAATTTACTGTGTTTATAATATTTTGATCCAAAGAAGGTTGTGGAGAATTTAGGCAACAATACTATTTCTTCTGCTCCATAAAGATCTATTGGCCCACAGGCTCATTTCTTTCTCCTCAGCAGATGGTGGGATAGTTTCTTGAGGTCTCTTTGACTTGAAACAGTCTTTTTTGTTGTTGCAGTTATACACTGAGAGCCAGTTGCCCCAAATACAATGAACAAAGCATCTACATTTCAATTTAAACTGAGCCCCAATAGAGAAATACTGATTTGGGGGTAGGGGTAATGAGTGGAGAGGGAGGATAGAAAGAAGCTCTGGAACTTGAGTGTTCAAAGGCTTTATAGCCTCAAAAGGAATGAAGTCTCTCCCCCCCCCCACCCCATTCATTGTAGCATTTCAGACTGTACACAGAGAAAGTGAGAAAGATCTGTGAGAAATTCAACATATATTTATTTTTCTTGGAAATTAGAGAATATCTTCACAGTGTACACTCTGAAGGGCTTTTGTTTTGTTTTGTTGTGTTTTTAATGATCTAAACCATCTGGGGAGTTGATAAAAGAATGTGATTTTTTTCACAAGCTGAGCTAGTACAGCCTATTGCTAAATCCCAAACCTTTATACAGCCTGCAGATAAAACCAGGGTGGGAGGACTTCCCTTCCTGTTAAAAAATTCTAGTACTCACGGTTCTGTGCTTTGCCAACTCCTCTTAGTAGTACTGGATAGGTTTGACAAAAGTGCATGGCTGAGGATGATACGGCCTGCTCGGAGTCTCAGAAGTATCCAGAAAATGGCTTTTCTCAGATTGGTGAAGTCCACAATATATAATTACTTTGGGGGCAGAAAAAAGAAAGGACAAAAATCCATATCATTTACTACTCTCTCTGATCCTTCACATAGGAGCTTCTTACTTCATGAAATGATGTAGCATTTACCAACTTTTCTTAATCAACAAACTCCTTTATGTAGTCTACAAGGGATCACGCAGAAACAGAATAGCAATGGTCAGGGCAGGTACCAACATAGTAAGCCTTTGCAAGAGATAATTAATCCTGACCTGAGGCATGGAGAAATCCATCTTTCTTATAACCCTGATCTCCAGGCTGGGGATTGACTAATGTCCAATTCAGATCCTTGGGTTTGGAACTCTCTGGTCTGAAGCTATGTGGCTGAGATAAAGTTTGAAAAGTTTGACTCAGAGGAACTAATTCATTTACTGAGAATGTCACAAAGCAAATTCCTTTTTCTTCGGTTCTATTTCATCTTGGGAACTTGTACTGAACGCACAAAATCAGAAGGGAAACTGGAGTCTTTTAATTCCAAAAGCATGAAATAAGTGAGACAAAGAGTTCTTTTTGGAGAAATTATTGACAATTTTATGGGCCACATCATCTTTTAAGTTCTCACTGGTATTTCTGTTCCTTCCTGTTCCATAGACCTTTACTGAGTAAAGGTAAAAGGCACAATTAACCATCTTCTAGCATCTTTGCTAGGGAATGACACTGTTTCAAGAGCTTTGCTAGCAATTATTCATCTCTTTGTACCCTTGCCTACATCAATTCAACCAACCAACAGGCAGGAAACATTGGTTAGATGCCTACTATGGGCATAGGGTTCTGTTGTACCTATTCTATTAGGGAATAGACAAGTTGTGTCAAGAATGTACTGTAATCTTTCCACCAAGGATTCCTAGAGTATTAAATCATTGGATTACCTTTCAAGAATAGCATGCTTTAGCTAGCTTGAGCTTCCAATCATAAATGTGAAGAAATCTCTCCATTGTCCAGAGTCAAGGAAATTATATCAACCACTGTATTCTTAAGTATTAAGTATTTTAATTAATTAATTAATAATTTTATTCAGTTCTTACTACCACATTTTAGGAAGAGTATTGCCAAAATGAAAGGTGTTGAGAAGAGAGCAATCAGAATGGTGAAAGGATCAGAGATCATTTCATATAAAGATGATGTGAAGAAACTAGGGGTGTTTAGCATTAGATAAAGGGAATTTATAGGGTAAATATGATAACTCTTTTTTAAGTATTTGAAGAGATAGCCTGCAGAAGATGGCTTAGACTTTCCCTGCTTGCCACCAGAGGGCAAAAATAAGAGCAGAATGTAGAAGATGTAGAGAACTAGATTTCAGCTCAGTGCAAGAGGGGGGGAATAAACCTCTTTCCAATGATTAGAATTTTTTTTCCAAATGAAATAAATTGCCATGGAATGTAGTATATACTCCATTACATTAAGTTTTTAAGGGGAATCTGGGTGCCTGTATTCAAGGATATTGTCAAGTGAATTCCCATGTAGCTGTAGGATAGATTACATTACTCATTTTGGTCATCTGTCACTTCATTTTCAGAGGACCAATGACTTTACAAAGTGATGCTTTAATTTGTGCAAGAATTGTATTTAAGTAAGTCAGAATTGCATGAAGTCATTCACTTCATTCTCTCTTCCAGAGTCATCAAAATCTAGCAACAAGAGAAAAGTCAAAATGACTGGTGATGACCTGAGATGAAATGAATGACCATGGCATCTTTGATGATGACTGAGCTCTAAGCCCTTCACAGTGCCTGCTTTGGCCACCATTGTGGCCTTTGGCACAAAGTATTCTTATTCCACATTCCACCTGGGAAGTCTTCATATGCTTGGTGTAGACATGCCCCTCATTCACTTACAAGTCTATGACCCACTGATTATTCAACGTGGTTTAGCCCATCTGCTGACATGGTTTACTGGGGTATGGCCGTGTCCATGCTATAAATCCTTGGAGCCACAGGTAGGAACTGAGTGGCAGATGGACACCAAAGTTTGATAAGCAACTCTGAAAAAGGTTTGGTTAGCCCTCATACCAGAAATGCTAGTTTTCCTTGAATGCCCATGTGAAATTGTGGTATAAGCATATTCTTAAGGATGGATTCCCTGAAAACCAATATTCATCTTTTAGAAGTATTTCATCTGAGGTGAGTGCTCTGAGCCCCTATTCCTACTACATGCTATTACGAATAGCCTCTGATTTTGAAAATATTGAGTATGAGGGGAAATAATGCAATGGGGTAAGACGACACAAGTTACAACTGCTCCTTCGCCTCTAGATCCTTTCCTTTTGCACTTATTTACTGAAATATGACAGGACTATGTGGAGGAATGGAGGAATTATAAGACTTAGGGAGACATTATTGCTCTTTTGAAGTATTTGAAAGGCTGTCATATACAAGGGGGATTATATTTGATCATTTTGGTCCCTGAGGGCAAAATGAGAAATAATAAGTGGAAGTGACAGGAGGGAAGCTTTTTGGTAGGCATAAAATAAAACTTCCTAACAATTTGAACTGTGTAAAAGTAGATTGGACTGTCATGGGGACCAGTGAGTTACTCACCACTGGAAATCTTCAAGCGAGGATATATAACCAGTCATTGGACATGTGGTAAAGGGATTCCTGTTCAGATGTGAATTGAACTAGATGACTTCTGAGGCTCATTCCATCTCAGAGATTCTGAGATTGAATCCTTGTGGTGACATGTTGTTGAAGGATATCAGTGTCCATAGGGGCATTTCAGTTTGAATTTTGCACTGGACATGCTGTATCACAGAGAATATTTGTTTTATCATTGGCTAGAAAATTATTGAACAAAATTATTTCAGTTTTTATTTCTTTCAAGTAAACTTGTCTAATTTTAACATATGCATGGAAGACATTTTGCTGTAAGTTCATATTTAAGCTAGCATTGGCTCTACCCAATCAAATACTTTTAAATAAAGTAATCAACAACAAAACACAAAGGAATCTTGTATTCTTTGCACCTCTTTGTGGCTATAAAGATATGCATTGCCCTAGAATACAATTATGCATTTTTAGACAAGTAGATGGCACAGTGGATAGAGTGCTTGACCTGAAGTCCGGAAGATTTAGCTTCCTAAGTTCAAATGTAGCCTCAGATATTTATTATCTGTGTTAGCCTGGACAAGTCACTTAAACCCTTTTGCCTCAAGTTCTTTATCTGTCAATTGAGCTAGAGAAGGAAAGGATAAACCATGGTGTATCTTGGCCAAGAAAGCCCCAAATGGGTCAAGAAAAGAGGTAATGACAAGCAAAAAGTAATTTTGCAAAAACCTTTATGTTCCTTTCTCATAGATTCATCCAAGATCTATTTGATGTGTGTATGTGTGTGTGTGTATGTGTGAAATTCTCAAAAATTTTGTAGCAATCAAAACCTAGATGTATGGGTTGGAAGTTATTGATATTTTCTCAACTGACATTTTTGATAACACTTATTTTTAAGGGCTAGGTATCAATACCTCTTCCTTTCTAAAACCTTAAGAAGTATATATTATATTCTTATAAGGAAATCCAGAAATGTGAGGGGAGAAACATGACGGAGAGGGGTTAGAGAAGGACCAATTGAAGGAAAAATAGAAAAGGTATTTTTTATTTTCTAGATACTGTGCTAAGTTTATTTGGTTATTTATTTCGAATTGAGAAGTTTTATTTAATTAATTAATTTAGAATATTTTCCCATGGTTATATGATTCATGTTCTTTAACTCCCCTCCCCCCCAACCCTGTAGTCAATGCACAATTCCTCTGGGTTTTACTTGTGTCATTGATCAAGACCTATTTCCATATTATTGATAATTGCACTAGGGTGATCTTTTAGAGTCTATATACCCAATCACATCCCCATCAACCCATGTGATCAAGCAATTGTTTTTCTTCTGTGTTAGAAAAGATATTATTATGAGAGTATATACAGAGGTAAATGCATAGTAGATAGTGAGTTTAGTGTCAGGATGATGGGTTCAAATCCCACTTCAACAGATAATATCTCTGTGACTCTGGCCAAATTATTTAAAATTTCAGAGTCTTGCTCATCTCCGTAAGAGTATAAATTATAAGAATGGTTGCTGACCTGCCTTGGTAGAGTCTTCTCACAGTGTATGAAGATTTCATACTTGTATGAAATCTAACATCTGATAAAAATATTACAAACCCCTTGTATAGGAGATAGAAATAGATGAGGAATTCTGGAAAAAGATCCTTAGCCTAGCATTATATATTAATGATAGTGGACTTCAATTATCTAGACATCTGATGAACCTCTATATACTAACTAAATATTATAAATAATAACTAATAACTAAAACAGAAAAACAGAACTCCAAATTATTTCTTGTTTTTTTTTGTTTGTTTTTTTACCATTTTCTGATATAGAGGGAAGAGTTGTGAGCTAGGAGTCAGAAGAATTAGGTTCAAATATGGGCTTTGACAATAGCTATTGGAATGGACCTTGATGGCAGGAAGAGGGAGGGAGGGAGGGAGGAAGGAAGGAAGGAAGGAAGGAAGGAAGGAAGGAAGGAAGGAAGGAAATAGCATTCCTTAAGATAGGTTTAAAATAATTCAAATATAGCTAATGCACACTGGTTTGAAGGCATATTCTTTGGAGACCTGTTAGGGTCCTTTAAGTTATATCCTAAAATTTAGGAAAGAGCTCCTAAGTGGATTCTGGTACTTTTAAAAAGTATCACTGGATCCACATTTGACTTTTTCCTTGTTTGGATAATTCAAATATCCAGAAACACAGTATCTGAGACCTTGGAGAGACCTAAAATGCACCAGAGAGGGAAAACATGTTAGAAAGCATTTGAATAAAGTTCAATGGAGAAGAAGATATGGCATTGTCATTATAATATACTACAGATTTTTCTGAACAGAAAGGGGAAATAGAAGAGGTTTGGGAAACATCACAGGCCTGGCATGGACTCATAATATAATAGCAATGGGGGACTTCAATTATCTGGACATCTGTTGGAGCTCTTTCTCCCTGCCAAAAGCAGAGTTGCTTATATTTTCCTGGCTTGCCTAATGATAATTTAATTCTTCAAAAGGTAGAGGAACCAATGAGGGAAACTGCTTTTTGGACCTGATTCTGACCAGTAACAAGAAACTGGTGGTTGAAGTAGAAACAATGGAGACATTTGGGGGATATAATCTTTCCATTTTAGAATTTGTGATAGAGAAGAGGAAAACATGAAATTATTTAATATGTCCATAGGTTTGAGGAAAGCAGATTTCAAAGGGTCTAAAGAAATGAATGATAGGTAGTAACTCAAGAAATAGCATTTTATCGGGAAAAGTCAATCCAAGAAAAATAGGAGACCCTGAAAAATGAAATTTTGAAGTTGCAAAGTAAAAACAATACCAATCATACAGAAAAGAGATAAAAATTAGTCTATTATTAATTCGAACTATTCACTTGTAGGTTAAATACTTTGAAACTGAAGCTTAAATATAATGTCCATATAATGAGAAGACATTGGAAAAAATATTGGGAAAGATGGAAGGCTAAAGGAAAAGGGAATGTTAGAGGATGAGATGAATATATAGTGTCACAGAAACAAAGAACATGAACTGGGACAGATATATGGAATTAGTGTAGGCTAGACGGTCCTAATGTATTATGGTCCATGGGGTCACAAAGAATCAGATATAACTGAATGACTGAAGAAGAACAAAAACAGTGAACTCCACAGTCACTTTATATTGTTGAAAGTCACATGTAATACCAAACAAGTAACTGAGGATTAATATAAATAAGTTGCATAAGAATAGTGTCAAGTCTTAAAGGTAGAAATATACTCAAATTCATGATGAATGCAAGGGGCAATAACAAAAATAATTAAATAATTTTTAACCTATATGGAGGGAAGAAGACAGTCAAAGAAGAAACGGGATCAAAATTCAGGATGGGAAGATAATGATGTTGTTAGAGACAAGATAGGTTTTCTTGACTCTATTTTGCCTTTACTTCTCTTCTAAAGAGAATGATATCTGGAAAACACAAAAGGATAAGATAAAATGCTTAATTGGGTGCTAAAACTGGAAGAAAGAAGACAGTAAAACAAATAATTAACCTTGACCATTTCAAGTCAGTTGGCCCAACAAAAATGCTATAGATATGTATATGCTATATATTTTTCTTATCACTTCAATTAGATTTCAAAAGCTTTGAGGACATACAAGGCCCAAGTTGTTTTTCATCCTTGCCTCTCCCAATGCCTAGCATAGTATCATATGTATTTTTTTTGCCTTTCTTTCTTTTCCCCTTCCTTCCACAAAAATAAACACATTTTAAAAATCATGCTGATAAAATCTAGAAGCTACACTCTGGGTAATACTTTACTTCTCTTAACTTCCCTGAGCCTCAATTTCCTTATTTGAAAAATGTGACCTATTATATAAGGTTGTGAGGAAGAAAGTATTTGATAATCCTTAACACATTATGTACATCTGAGGGAGGGGGCAGACAAATGATTTCATGAGTTTAAAGAATTCTCAATGAAGAAAATCCCTGGAGTCATACAAGTAGGCAGTAGTGCTGTAATTTACTATTGGAAAGTTGTCTAGAAGCATTAGCATTTTAAGGATTTGCCCAGGGTAGTACAGTTTATAGCAGAGGGGGAACTCAAAACCATGATTTCCTGAATCAGAGGCAGCCAGTTATTCTTAAAAAAACATTTTTGTGAAAATGCGTAACAGATATGTTTTCATGTCAGTTCTCATTTTTATCCAAGAAAAGTATGATTTCTATTATTCTAAAACATCATTTACATTTGGACTAACCCCCTGTATCACAATGGTAGGTAAATCAATCGATCAATCAACAATCATTTATTAAGTTCCTACTCTGTGCCTGGCACTGTGCTAGGAGCTGGGGACAGATACAAAGATGGAAATGAGAGTCAGTTTGAGCATCTTGGTCTAAAGTGGGCTTCTTCTAGTTGGAGTAGGAAAGGTATTTGTGAAAGCATCACAGAGGAGGTAGAACATGGGTTGATTACTGAATAGTTGGAAGGATTTCATAAACAGAGAAGGTGGTTGCAAGTTTAAGCATATATTTCAGATCATGAAAGATGGCATGAGTAATATAATTAGGGAGTAGTGTGAGATAAAACTAGAAAGGGAGTTTGGAGCCAGCCTGTAGATCATAAGAGCCAGGCATTCTTTTGTAGAAAGTGAGAGACCACAGAAGGTTTTTGAGTTGAGGAGTGACATATAATCCAATCCTTTGTAACCAAGGAAAGTGGAAGCTTATATTTTTATTATAGTTTAGGTTCATCATTTGGATCTCTATTAGTCTGACAGTCTAACAGTTTGTTTAAAATGATTTCCTAATAGGTTAAGTAACCTCACCATGGTAATCTAGGGAAAATGGTAATGCAGGAAGTTGTTATTTAAGGTTTTTCCCCACCAGAAGTTCCTCCTCCATTCTTAGTATACTTCATGTTTTCTCTTGCGACTCAGGAACTGTTCTGGTAATTGTCCTTTCCCTAAATCCTTTCTGAAATGTATCTGTCCTGTATCTCACCTTCTCAAGTCCATAAGGTAACCTCATAAATATAGGATGACTGTGGGGTCAAGAACTAAATGTTATGCAAACCTCGGACACTGAAAATCTAGCACCATGCTTTATGTTCATAGTTATTTAATTGAAGGTCAGAATGAATGAATGAATGGTGCTCTTCCCAACCATTTTTCATATTAACCAATGGTGTGAATTTCAGGCCAAATAGTAAGGGAAGACAAGTAAGAGACACATTTTGATGGGTTAAAGTTACTTTGTGCAAAACACTTCCACTAAGAGTGTGGGGACCTTCATACTCAATTTGGAACCCAATTTCATCAGACTCTTCTGATAAAATAAAGGGCATAAGTTTGATTATTAAAATAGTGGACATCAAGAGTTTTTGCTTCCCATAAGCACCTTAATTTACTGCATCAGGGATTAATTTCAACATTTAGGCTTAGAATCTAACCCAGTGAGCCTGAATTTCAATCAGCAATAAGGGATTTGTTCAAGGTCACATTGAAAATTATTGGCAAAACCAGAAATTAAACTTCCATTTTTAATGTACTCAGGGATAGTCCAAACAATGGATTGATGAAATTTGTAGATAATTTAAATATTGCTAATTTTAGTGAGGTTTTAAAATTAATATGAAAGGAGTTGGAGGGACCTAGGTTTTTTATTAATTTAAAAAAAGTCTTCACTAAAGTTTTACTGGTAGGGACTGAAGCATACTATATTTCACATTCTATTTTTTTTTTATTTGAGAGCACTTCTACAAAATTACTAATATGAGAAAATGTTTTATGTGATTACACATGTAAAATCTATATCAGATTGTTTCTCATCTCAGGGAGGAAGGAGAGGTGTGAAGGAAAGAAGGAAAGGAGATGGCAAGGAGGGAGAGAATTTGGAACTCAAAACATTTTTTAAAAAGGTTAAATTTGTTTTTATAGATAATTAGGGAATTTTTTTTAAAAAGATTTTACTGCTATGCCACATTGTGCTGTGCAGTTCACCTTGAATTCTCTGGATCTAGACAGATTTGAAGTATCCTTCCAGGGCTATCCCGGAGAGTAGAGTAGCTTGGCTAACTAAACTTGTAAAGACCCATTACTGGAAGGATGGTGGTTATAGTGTGATGACTTTGTCAAACATAGAAGCTCACAATTATACTCTGCTAAATTTCAGATGACGTTTTTAATCATGTTCCAAGAGGAAGTACCCAGGCTCAAGAAATCATGGATCCTTGAAATATGAAAGAAAACAGAAAATTAGGCAATATGTAATCATTTGAATCCAAATTATATATATATGTATATATATATATATATATACACATACATATATATATATATATGACAAAAACTAAATTTGAGATTGGGAGGCAGGGAAAATAATGAGTTTTACTACAAAGCAGTTCAATTCTTAGGCAACTAGGTGGCATAGTGGATAGAATGCTCAGCCAAGAGCCAAGACCTGAGTTAAAATCCAGTCTCAATTACTTCCTAGTTGTATGACCCTCTACATGTATCTATTGGTTTCCACAAGTGTACAGTGGAAAATAATAATAGCACTTATCTCTCAAGGTTGTTGTGATAAAATGATATAATATGTATTTATAAGGTGCTGGTACTTAATAAATGTTTGTTCTACTTTTCTCTTCCATCTTACCTTCTTAAATGCAGCCTGAGGACTCAAGCAGAAAGTTATTATTGCAATATGTATATTTTTTTCATAAAAATAGACACAGAGTAGAGAAGAGAAGGAGAACACTTTAAAAAGTAGAATTGACTAAATGGTACAGAATCTCAGTAAAGAAAATAATTCCTTAAAAATCTGAATTAAAAAATGTAAGCTAATAACTCCACAAGACATAAACAATAAAACAAAATTAAAAAAATTAAAAAATAGAAAAAATGTGAATTGTAGCATTGGCAAAACAACTGACCCAGAAAATAGAACAGGGAGAGATAACTTAAGACTTATTGTCTTACCTGAAAACCATGAACAAAAAAAAAATAAATAAAAGAGCCCAGACATTATATTTCAAGAAATCATCAAAAGAAATTTCTCTGATATCATGGAAGAAGAGGATAAAAGAGAAATTGAAAAAAAAATCTACAAAGCATTTCCTGATAGAAATCCCCAAGTGAAAACTCCCAGGAATATTATAGACAAATTTCAGAATTCCCTGGTCAAGTGAATGTATTGAAAGAAGCCAGAGATGAAATACACAATTCAAATATCATAAACCCACTGTAGGCATAACATTTATGTTCTTATACCTTAAAGGATTGGTAGGCTTGGAATATGATATTGCAGTGGTTAATAAAGTTGGAATTGAGACTAAGAATTTCCTACCCAGAAAAACTGAATATAATCCGTCAGAGGGAAAATGGAATATTTAATGACGTAGAAGACTTTCAAGAATTCTGAGGAAAAGACCAGAGACATAAAAAAGTTTGACTTTAAAAGATTCAATAAAGTAAAACTGTTTATATTCCTACATAATAAAATGATGTTTCTGATTCCTAAAAACTTATTATTAGAGCATTTAAAAGGAATATATCTAGACATAACACATGTGTGAGAGGACTACAAGGGGTTGATATCTAAAAGAATTATACTAAGTGATGAGAAAGTGAGGCACTGGGAGAAAGTGAAGTAGAATGAGTAAATTATTTCACATAAAAGAGGTATGAAAGAGCTTTTATGGTGGAAGGAAGATGGGGAGGAGGCAGGCAAGCAACACTTGAAACTTATTCCATTGGAATTCAAAGAGGGAATAACATACATACTCAAATGGACATAGAATTCTATCTTAACATATAGGAAATTAGGAGGAAATGGAGATAAGAGAAGTGAGTAGGAGATGGTGTTAATGGAAATGTAAAGCTTAAATTAAGTCTCTCCCCTGATTGTGAAGGCTAAATTAATTCCCCTGCCCATTTTTATATTTAATCACCAGAAGGGTAAACATCCCTCTTAATCATTAAGTGGGAGAGGTCTGTGACCACATATGCAATAGTGGGTGATGAATCAGAAGCAAATTGACTTCCCCCTGGGTAGTGTAAACCTTAAAATTTCTTAGACTTATGAATGTTGGAAATTTCCCCATTGGGAAATCTTATACTGGAAAAAATTTCCTACTGATAGTAAGAACTATTGGAATGTGAAACCCCCGGGCATGGGAGGATCCTTCTCTTCCCTACCTAAGACTACTTTAGGACAGAAACCTTTTGCTAAACAATGGAAAGGGCTTTGACCTATGCTTAAGCATAGAACAGGAAGTTCTCTGAGTCATGATTGATTTTAGAATTAATACAATAGAGAGACTTGGAATGACAGAACCAGGTCTTGGAAAATACAATTTCCACCCCACTCAGAGTAAAAGAATTTAGGAAGGGCTGCAGCAAGGATCAAGATTTAATTATTTGAGAATATGACCTTCAACAGACATGTGCAAAGGGGCAGACCTCTGGGAGGTCCTGGGTTAAGCTAGAGCCACAATTGGCACAGGGAAGACATGGACAGTGATTGGTAGATGTGAGAACTGAGGGGAGGGAACTTAGATGGTTTCCTTAAAGATAGTGGGATCTGAGGACTGGGAGAGTTGGAGAGGTTTTGCTCTGAGAAGTTTTGCTCTGAAGGAGTCTGAGAGGAGAGAGGTCCTGGAGGGAGAGCTCCTGGAGAGGTCTGAGAGGAGGGCTTGCTCTGAAGGAGGCTGGAGGTGGAGGCCCCTGAGACTGTTTCTCCATTTTGGTCACGGTGAGTGATAGGGACTGATATCTTTTCTTTGCCTCAGCTATCTAAGGGCTTGAGCCTTTTGGCCCAGCCTAAACAGAGGGGGTATTTAAGCCCTATTCCCTTCTCTCCCCTTCTCTCTCTCTCTCTCTCTCTCTCTCTCTCTCTCTCTCTCTCTCTCTCTCTCTCTCTCTCTAATACCTTTCTTCCTCCTGTTTGTAATTAAAAACTCCATAAAAGGTTGACTGCTGACTTGAGTTTTCATTTAGGAATTACATAGCTGAATTCCTTGGCGACCTTAAATTAATATATATCAGTCTTTTAAAGTGATTTCCTTGTCACAGTAGTCCTAAGCAAAGTTTCTATTGTAATTGGTAGACATAAAAAGTGGAAGAAGGCACAGGAAGTGACACAAAAGAAAGTGTTTTTAAAAGGGAGTTACAACTTCCTGTGGGGAGATTTTTGGAGAGATCTTCAGAAAGGACTTCAACTTCTTCTGGAGTTCTGAGTTCTAATTGGAGGCTGGTGAAGAATCTGATGACTACCTGAGACCTTTCCTGGTGAGACCATTCTTAAATCTCTCTCTTTGGACTTACACGTGGTCAGTGAAAAGAGCTAACTCCTTTCCTGGATTTTCTGAAGAGACTAGCCTCAGGAGAAACCTATTCTCTTGAGAGAGGCTCCCTGCATCCCCAGGTCCTCTGTTCAACTGGGTTCAGCCAGGGGCTGGAGCAAAATACTTAGAGCTTAGGCTAGATAGCTTACCCTATCCTCTCTCTGATTTCTTACTTCACTCTTTCTATATTTTGTAAATAAATTGTAAATAAATCTCTTTGGAATTAATTAAATTCCTGGTGACCCTATGTTTGAACAATCCAGTCAAACCTTTTATAAAAAATACCCCTATTTCCCCATTTCAGAAAGGAAGGTAGATTGAAAGAAGTGGTGATCAGAAGGGATGAGTAATTTTTTTGAGGAGGGATAGGGTAAAAGGGAGGAGAGAGACAGACAGACAGAGACAAAGTGAGGCAGAGACACAGACAGAGAGACAGGGTGGGGGAATAGGATGGAGGGAAATGCATAGTAATCATAATTGTGAATGTGAATGGGACAAATTCATTGATAAATTGAAAATAGATAGCATAGGGAATGAAAAACAAGAATTTTAAAATGCTATTTACCATAATCACACTTGAAACAGAGAGAAATATGCAAAGAAAAGGTAAGGGACTGAGAAAGAATCTATCATACCTAAAGTGAAGGTAAAAAAAAAAAGCAAGGGTAGTGACTTGATCTCAGACAAAGGAAAATTTTAAAATGATCTAATTAAATGAGGAAATGGAAAAGAGGAAAATCTAGACAGAGAAATGACAGTTTGCTAAAAGGAGCCAGAGACAATGAAGTAATGACAATATTAAACAATATATGAACCAAATGGTATAGCATTCAAATTCTTAAAGGAAAAGCTAAATGAGTTACAAGAGGAAATAGTAAAACCATACTAGTGGGGAACCTCAACTTTCCCTTCTTAGAACTAGAGAAATTGAATTAAAAAAATAAACAAGATAGAGATTAAGGAAGTGAATAGAATTTTTAAAAAGTTAGATATTATAGGTCTTTTGAGAAAATTGAATGGGAATATAAAGGAATATACCTTTTCTCCATGGCACATGGCAACCACACAAATGGAATAACACACCAAAACCTTACAACCAAATGCAGAAAAACAGAAATATTAAATGTATTGTTTTCATATTGTAACATAATAAAAATGATATTCAATAAAGAGTTGAGGTAATATGGATTAAAAATTAATTGGAAACAAAATAATCTAATCCTAAAAATGAGTAGATCAAAGAATAAATCATAGAAACAAATACTTTCATTAAAAAACAACAATGAAACTATATAAAAATTTATGGGATGTAGCCAAAGCAGTATTTAGGGGAAAATTTATGTCTCTAAATGCTTTAATCAATAAAATAGAGAAAGATCAACAAATTGGACATGCAACTTAAAAAAATAGAAAAGGAACACATTAAAAACAAAATTTTAAAAAACTAAATACCAAACTGGAAATCCTAAATATCAAAGGAGCAATTAATTATATTGAAAGTAATAAGACCATTGAACTAATAAAAAACAACTAAGAGCTGATTTTAAGGGAAAAATAGATAAATCATTGGCAAATTAGATTAAGAAAAAAGAAATTATCAGTATAAAAAATGAAAAGAGGGAATTTACCTACCAATGAAAATTAAATTAATATAATGAGTAAGAGATATTTTGATCAAAATAAAGGGGGCAGTTAGGTTGCTCTGTGGATTGAGAACCAGGCCCAGAGGCAGGAGGTCCTGGGTTCAAATCTGGCCTCAGATAGTTCCTAGCTGTGTGACTCTGGGCAAATCAATTAACCCCCATTGCCCAGCCCTCACCATTCTTCTGCCTTGGAACCAATATACAGTATTGATTCCAAGATGGAAGGTAAGGGTTTAAAAGAAAAAAAAAAAATATATATATATATATATATATATATATATATATATACATATATATATGCCATTAATCTAATTGAAATGTATGAATATTAACAAAAATATAAATTGCCCAGATTAACAGAAGGGGAAATAGAATACCTAAACAATCCTATTGTTTAGATCCTATTAGAAAACCTAAAAAATCCTATTTAGGCAAAATAAATTGAACAAGCCATCAATGAGCTCTCTAATAAAAAATCTACAGCATCAGATGGATTCACAAGTGAATTTTACCAAACATCTAAAGAATAATTAATCCTAATACTATTTAAAGGATTTTGAAAAATAGGCAAAGAAGCAGTCCCACCAAATTCCTTTTATGTGACAAATATAGGGATAATACCTAAACCAGGAAGAACCAAAACAAAGAAAGAAAATTACAGGCCAATATGAATAGTGATGTGAAAATTTTAAATAAAAAGACTAGCAAGGAGATCCCACAATGAATCACAAAAATCATATGATATAGCCAGGTAGAATTTATACCAGGAATGCAGGGCTGATTCATATTAGGAAAATTATGAGCATAATTGACTATATCAATAAAAAGTCAATAGAAACCTTATGATTATCTCAATAAATGCAGAAAAAGCTTTTGACAAAATACAATACTCATTACTACTAAAAGCACTAGAAAGCCTAGGAATAAATGAAGCTTTCCTTAAAATGATAAGTAGTCTTTATCTAAAACCATCAGCAAGCATTATCCATAATAAAAATAAGCCAGAAGCCTTTCCAATAAGATCAGAGGTGAAACAAGGATGTCTATTATCACCACTATTATTCTATATTGTACTAGAAATGCTAGCTATAGAAATAAGAGAATTGAAGAAATTAGAACAGACAATGAGGAAGCAAAACTACCACTCAGCATATATAATGGTATACTTAGAGACCTCTAGGGAATAAACTAAAAAAACTAGTTGAAGTAATAACTTTAGCAAAGTTTCAGAATATGAAATAAATCCATATAAATAAATTGATTTCTATCAACAAAGTCCAGCAGCAAAAGAGAAAAAGAGAAATTCCTTTTAAAATAACTGTAGTCAATATAAGTAATACTTAGATCCTATCCACTGAGATAAAACCAGGAATTATAAGAACAAAATTTAAAACCTTTTCCAAAGAAATATAGGTCTAAATAATTAGAAAAATATTAATTGATTATGAGAAGGTCAATTAGTTTACTTATTCAGTTCCACGCCAAACTACCAATAATTACTTTATAGAGCTTGAAAAAGTAATAACACAATTCATCTGGAAGGGCAAAAGATCGAGGATTTCAAAGGAGTTAATGAAGACAAAAAAACATAAAGGAAGGTAGCTAAACCATACCATTTATCAAATTGTTTTACAAACTACTAATCATCAAAACAGTTTGGTGCTGTCTTAGAAATGGACAACTGGACTATATCAGGTAAGCAATACACAATAATAAATGACTATAGTAATCTTTTTTTTTTTGATAACCTAATGATACAGGCTTTTGGGTCAAGAACTCACTATTTAACAAAAACGTCTGAGTAAATTGGAAAGCAATTTGACAGAAACTAGGTATAAACCAACATTTCACACTGTAAACCAAAGATAAGGTCAAAACAGGTACATGATTTAGGTATGAAGGGTGATACTATAAACAAATTATGGGAGTATTTCAGATCTATGAAGAAAGGAAGAAGTTATGATCAAATAAGAGAGCATTACACAGATGTAAAACGGATAATTTTGATTGTTGTTCAACCATTTCAGTCGTATCCAACTCTTCATAATCCAATTTGAGTATTTTATAACAAAAAATATTGGAGTTTTTTGCCATTTCCTTCTCCAACTTATTTTGCAGCTGAGGAAACTGAGGCAAGCAGGGGTAAATAACTTGCCTGGGGTCACATAAGTAAGTATCTGAGACTAGATTTGAACTCAGGAACATATATCTTCCTGACTCCAGGCATGACCTCTATATTCACTGTGGTACCTGATTGCCCCCAAATTTTGATTCCATTAAATTAGAAAGGTTATTCACAAACAAAAACAGTCAAGATTAGTACCAAACCACAAAATTGTGGGAGTGAAGGGAGAAATTAATAGCAAGTTTTTTTTCTGATAAAGACCTCATTTTTCAAATATAGAGAGAATTGAGTCAAATTGAGAAGGATACAATTCATTCCCTATTTGATAAATGATCAAAGCATATGAATAGGCAGTTTTCAGATGAAGAAATAAAAACTATTTATTATAGTCATATGAAAAAAAAATGCTCTAAATCATTATTGATTAGAGAAATGCAAATTAGGATAACTCTGAGCTACTACCTTACATCTACCAGATAGGCTAATACAACAGAACAGGAAAATGGCAAATGCTAGAGGAAAGGGGGAAAAAATAACACATTTAATGTACTAACTGTTCTAGAGATATATATGGAATATGCCTTCAAATGGAGAGTGACTAAATAAGTTGTTATATATGATTACGAGGCAATCATATTGTGTCATAAGAAATGACGAGCAGGATACTCTCAGAAAAACTGGGAAAATTTACATGAACTGATGCAAAGTGAAATGAGCTGAAAAGAACACCACGTCCAGAAACAGCAATATTGTAAGGATGATTAGCTATTCTCAGCAATACAGTGATTTAAGACAATTCTAAAGGACCTAGGATAAAAAATGCTATCCATCTCTAGAAAAAGGACTGAAGGAGTCTGAATGCAGATCAAAGCATACTTTTAGACATTTTTAAAAAATTTTTCTTGGGTTTCTTTTTTTGGTGAGGGTCCAGTGTTTTCATTTGCAGTATCATTAATATGGAAATATGTTCTGCATGACTGAACATGTATAATGTATATCAAATTAATTGCTGTTTCAATGACAGGAGAGAGGATGGAGGGAAGGAGAGAATTTGTAACTCAATATTTTTAAATGAATAAAATAAATATTAAAAATTGTTTTTATGATTGTTTTAAATTTTTTTAAAGAGACTAAGCCAAATGGATGGTTTTATTTTTGGTCTTAGTGATAAAAGCTTAAGTAAGCAGAGGAGATGATATGATCAGACCTACTTTATTTAAAATTTTTTTTAATTTAGAATATTTTTCCATGGTTACATGATTCATGATTCCTTTCCCC
This sequence comes from Monodelphis domestica, assembly GCF_027887165.1. NCBI lineage: Eukaryota > Metazoa > Chordata > Mammalia > Didelphimorphia > Didelphidae > Monodelphis > Monodelphis domestica. Next base: position 117,262,352 of record NC_077233.1, on the reverse strand, counting down.
TACCCCCTGTTCTTCCTTCCCCCTCCTGAAGCTGACAAGCAGTTCCACTAGGTTATATGTGTATCATTGCTCAAAACCTATTTCAATGTTATTCATATTTGCAGTAGAGTGATCCTTTAACATCAAAACCCTAATCATATCCATATCAAACTACATGATAGAGATCATATGTTTTTCTTCTGGATTTGTTCCCACAGTTCTTTTGTTGGATGTGGATAGTGTACTTTCTCATAAGTTCCACTAGAACTGGGTCATTGCATTGCTGCTAGTAGGAAAGTCCATTACTGTCGATTGTATCACAGTGTATCTGTCTCTATGTACAATGTTTTTCTGTTTCTTCTCTTTTCACTCTGCATCAATTCCTGGAGGTTGATCCAATTCACATGGAATTCCTCCAGTTTCTATCAATGGGGGAATGGCTAAACAAATTGTGGTATCCATCTGTGATGGAATATTATTGTGCTGAAAGGAATAATGAACTGGAGGAATTCTATGTGAACTGGAAAAACCTCCAGGAATTGATGCAGAGTGAAAAGAGAAGAAACAGAAGAAGCATTTCTCTAATCAGGAGGGATTTATAACATGTTTTCATGTACTTATTGACAGTTTTGATTTCATCATGTGAAAGCTGCCTATTCATTTCCCTGGACCCATGTGTCAATTGGGGAATGGCTTGATTTTTTGTAAATTTGACCTAGTTCCTTATATATTTGGGAAATTAAACCTTTGTCAGAGAGTTTCATTATAAAATGTTCTCCCAGTTTGCTTTCCTTCTAATTTTGGTTACATTGGCTTTGTTTGTACAAAAGTGTTTTAATATTTATATTGAAAGACATTCATTTTACATTTTGCAATGTTCTCTATCTCTTGCTTTCAGTTGTATACTTTAGCAAAATCACTTTGTAGTTGAATGGAGGATGAGCTGGAGTGAGGAGAGATATGAGACGGAAAGATCAGTTAGAAGGTCTGTTAGCTGAACAGGACCTGTGCCAGTGTGGTGACTATATTGAATGAAGAAGAGTTATATAAGAGAAATGTTGTGAAGGAAGAAATGAGAAAACAGCAATAGATAGGCTATGTGAGAAGAGTATAACTAAGGAGTCTCAACTTACACTAAGGTTATAAATCCTGGTGACAAGGAATATGTTGTTGAGCATTCTTGACAGCAATTAAAAGGTTGGAAAGAGGGGAGAATTTGGGAGAAATTTAATAAATTCTGTTTTGGGCAGAACAACTTTTTTCCAAATTCCAACTTAAATTCTGAATTTAAGATAACGGAGCTTGATCCAGTACTATAATTGGTTAAATCTATATTGGCAATATCTCCTAGGCTAACAAGATGAAAAAATTTCTATACACACATACATATACTTATATATTTTTGAAAAAAATTTAAATATATGATGAAATGTCATCTTCTGTGGAGACCCTTTTTCTTCCACAAAAAAAAGGGCAGAAGTGGGGAATCAGAGTATGGAAAATTTGTCTTATGTTTGGTGGAAAATTCAACCATGAGGGTAAGTATGATCATCAATATCTAGGTCTATATCATTGAAACAGGCCTAGTGACTTAGCAGCCCTGAGCATAACTAGTGGTTATAAATTTTTATTATTGGGAATTTAACATGTATCAAATGATATGGTATTTTCTATGAATTTTTAATTAAAAATGTAACCTATCCATAGAAGATAAAATCTAATTTCCATTTTTTCTTTAATAGAATTACATGCACTTGCATATGTAAATAGTAAATTTTTTGTCTTATTAGCTAAAACTTTATCAATTCCATAAGAAGGATACTATAAAGAAGATTTTTTTATTTTTTTGTTGTTTTCTTAAGTGAGGAGGAAATAGACTATCAGTCTAAAAAACAATTAATGATCTTTAGAAACAAGTTTGAGTTATAGTGATGAATGGTAGGATATATATTAGTAGTAGTTCATTCCTATTCCCAGACTTAACATAATTTCTGAAGGTGGCACTCAGCATATTTTTAATGGCCCATCATCGACCTTTCCTACCTCACTTACTTTTCTACACCACTTCACAAGCAACAAACACACACATGTATGCATGCACTTACAAACAGTTCTCTAGCTCTTTAGTCTACAAACCTGAGTGGGGAGGGAAGGAGTTTCCATGCTGTGTCTGGCATTAAACTTTCAGACTGAGTTTACACTTCCATGGCCTCTGTAAAACCTCACCTAGCACATGGATCTGATGGCAGCTTGAATTTCCATTGACAATTTTTTTCTTTTTCAGGAAATCCACTGAATTGCTAACATCATACTTTTTGGTCTAATATTTTCTCAAGGAAAATAATCATCTTATTTTATAGAAATTTGAAGGGACCACTGATAATATTCCTTCAATGTCCCTTTCATACTTCATTTAAGGATAAGATACCTCTCTCACAAGTTCCTGTATGACTCAATCTAATGTTTCCTTTTTTAATAGCTTCAAAAATATGATTTGAGTTGCCATAATTTTTCCTACTGTCATTCCTCATTCTTGTCAGGCTCCAAGGCACACCTTGTGTCACAGACTGACCTTCTTACAATGCCTAATATAACTGGAGAATGTTGGTGCTAAAGAGATCATCTGGTAGACCAATGGAATAGACTAAGGATTCAACACGCAATGGGAAATGAACTTATTAACGTACTGTTTGTCAAGCCCAAAGATCTAAGCTTTTGGAAGAAGAACTCACTCCTTGACAAAATCTAGGAAAACTAGAAAACAGCATGGCAGAAATTAGAAATAGAACATCTCATATACCAAGGTAGAGTCAAAATGGATGCATGATTTAGAAATAAAGAGTGATATTATAAACAAATCAAGGGAGCACAAAATAGTTTAGCTCTTGATCCTATGGATAAAAAAATAATTTAAATCCAACCAAGAAACAGAGAATATTATAAGATGTAAAACAGAAAACTTTGACTACATTAAATTAAAAGATTCAGCACAAACAAAAAGAATGAAGTCAAGATTAAAAAGCAAACAACAAACTAGGATAAGCCTCATAGCAAGTCTCTCTGACAAAGGCCTCATTTCTCAAATACATGAAGAAATAAATCAAATTTACAAAAATATAAAGCATTTACCAACTGGCAAATGGTCAAAGGATTTGAACAAGGAATTCTCTGATGAAGAAACTTAAACAAACTTCAGTCATATGAAAAAATGTTCCAAAATGATTATTGATTAGAGAAATAAAAATTAAAACAGCTCAGATACTACCTCACACCTACCATGCTGGATAACATGACAACAAAGGAAAATGAAAAATGCTTGAGGGGATGTGGAAATATTGAATACTAATATACAGCTGGTGGAGCTGCAAACTGATATAACCATTCTGGAGAGCAATCTGGAGCCATGCCCAAAGGACCATAAAACTGTATACCTTATGGCCCAGCAATACCCTGACTAGATGTGTATCTCCAAGATATTAAAGATAAGGGAAAAGAACCTACCCTTACAAAAATATTCATAATAGCTCTTTCTGTGGTGGCAAAGAACTGAAAACTGAAGGGATGTCCATCAATTGGGGGATGGCTGAATGAGTTGTATATGCTTGTAATGAAATACTATTGTTCTATAAGGAATGATAAACAAGATGATAAAAAAAAATCTGGAAAGAATTATATGAAGTGATGCAAAGTGAAGTGAGCAGAACACAGAGAATGTTGTAACAGTATCAATAATAATATATAGTGATCAATTCCAAATGACATCTATTATCAACAAGGCAAGGATTTAGGACAAATCCAAGAAAAGGCAAGAAAAAAAAAACATCCACAGCCATTGAAAGGAGGAGTCTGAATGCAAATTAAACATACAATTCTCTGAAGACAGCTAGGTGGCTTGGTGGATTGAGAGCCAGGCCTAGAAACAAGGAGGAAGATGGATACTGGGTTCAAATCTGGCCTCAGTCCCTGGGCAAATCACTTAAGTCCTATTGCCTAGCCCTTACCACTTTTCTGCTTTGGAACCAATTCACAGTACTAATTCTAAGATGGAAGGTAAGGGTTAAAAAAAAGAAACATGTTTTTTACTTTATTTCCTAATGAATTTTTCTCTAGCACAACAATATGCATCTTCTTTTACAATATGACGAACATGGAAATATGTATGATATAATAATTTATGTATATCCTAAATCATATAACCTGCCTTCTTGGGGAAGTGGGAGTGTTGGGAGGGAGAGAGAGAACATAGATGGCAAAACATCAGAAAATGAATATTAAGATATTGTATTGATGTAATCTGGAAAAATTATTATAATAAAAATAAATTAAATTAAATTAAAAAGAAGTCAAGTCTTCATTTCAAATGATGCTTCAAAGAAACCAAATGATTTCTTCATTTCACATAATGCTATTAAGGAAATCAGATGTTATTGTTTGTTTCTATGCATACACATTATAATCCCAACTGTGAAAATATTATTAAGAAATTCACAAAATAAATTCATATTCATGTTGTCACCAATAGTCATGTGTTTGGGAGGAGGTTGTATTCCTTTCTTAAAGTCGTGGTAGTTCCATTAAGAAGCAATATACTTAAATTTATAAGTAAGTAATTTTACTCAAATATTTCCTAGCAAGGACCAACTTTGCTGAAGGTTTTCACATTTGTAGTTATAGGGCCTTTATAAAAACTAATAAATAGTTATCCTTTAAAACAATATAGTGGAGGAATTAATTAATGAATCTGTAAGCTATTGAGTATCTCTAACCATCTTAATGATACAGAAACAATTATAGAGCTATGCTTCTTTCAGACTCTGAGTGGCCCATTTGCACATTGTAAAGTTTTCATTTATATGAAAAGATCAAAAAACTCTATTGATGATTGGTAAAGACAGCGGGCACTCCCCCAATCCCCATTTCTCTATCTACTCATTGATCTAATTAAGACTGAGAGAAGAAAGGGCTGGTCCTGCTACCAATTAGCTAACTGGACTGTTGAAAGAGCAAGACAGCCAGTTCTAAGCAAGAGGACTGTATAGTTAGGTTGGAGAAGATCATTTATTTCTACTCTTATCCCAGCACCCTGTCAATGATATCCTGGAGCAGAAACTCATGACAAAGTCCTGGTATTCTGATGAATCTGGTAAAAAGAATTGAAAATGGCTCCTTGAATTGGGATCTTGTTTAGCCACCAGATTTGAGAATCCTACTGATTCCAGAATAAGGGTTCTGGTTTTTTTGTTGTTAAAAAAAACACTCAATAATACTGTAGGCCAAGCTGTCAGTTGAGCCTAAAACTAAAGATAGAGGTGAAGAATCTGGGAAATGGAAGTAAGAAGTAGCAAAATTATCATCAGTCTTTCACACTGTAACATCATAGACATGAGTTGCTTCTCATAGAAGCCCATCTTTACTTGGGAATTCTGTGTTTGTCCAAACTTCCCAATGATACTGAATGTATTTATGTGAAAGGATTATGAAGGAAGATGTGTTGGTGCTTTTGTTTTTCAGTTGCCATATCAGTAATGTCTTTTCATTGAACTAATTATGTCTGGCTAAATCAAGGACCATTAGGGACTTGTGAACTGTAGAAGCAAAGACCCTCAGTATCTTGAATTTGTGGTAGTTCACCTATAGGGATTCAAAAGTCTACTTGCCCCTAGTCACTAAATAAAATTACCAACAGGCCCCAATTTAAGACTGTATTATCCTTTTGAAGACATTAGCCCAAATCCAACGCCTCTCTTTCCTAACGGTTTGTGGACATTGAGTTATGAAATTGATATATTTTTTTAAATCTCTGCTGCTGAAAAAATTGGAAAGAGAATTTCTCCCTTCTCTTTACACCATCCACCAATATACATGTTTATAGCAGATGGGAATAGCAATTAGAGCCCGTTATAATCCTGACCTATAGTGGCAGTAAAATCCCACTGTGATATAGAGCAGGATGTAGGATCATTTGAATGTAACACTCAGCATGAAGTTGTCCAAAGCAATTCCTTTTCTCAGATAGTATACAGTACTTATCTGTCCTCAAAAGTAATCTGGCAGGATCTAGAGAAATAAATATCTAGATAAAGATCAAAAGGCTTTGGGAGGTTTGTCCTTAAAATCTATTTCTGTGTGAATCACTACACCTTATAAGCAATGGGAAAATTGTTTTAAACTTAGTATCATTTCAAGAATACATTTAGAGAGTTAATCAGAAGAACCAGATCAACTGAAGAGATTATAGAAAGGTGGGTATATGTTTGGGATTCTGACTGTATCTCCCTATTAAGGGTATGAACATATAATATCCTTAGTAATAGAGATGAATTTAGTGTATGTGCATCCCTGCTACCTAGTAGATTACCCAGCACATAATAGATACTTAATAATTATTCTTTTATTGATAAATTGATGTATTATTTGAATAGACATTAATTGGATAGACCATCTACTTGTTAACCTATTCATAGATCATGTAAAGCTAGAAGGGATGTCAGACATCTGGTTAGTCCAACCCATTCATTTTACATATGAGGAAAGTGAGGGACAAGGAAATTAAGTGGCTTGTCCAAGATCACATAGATATTAAGTGACAGAGCCAAGATTCAAGCCTAGGTCATTAACTCCAAATCCATAATTCTTTCCATTGTACCACAATGCTTTCATATCTTAGTGAAGATGAATGATTAAATTTCAGTATACAGTGATGATTTGATTAGCTTGGGCTTTTGTGGACCAGAGCCAGCCCTTTATAGTGGGCCTATAAAATGGGGAAGAAGCATCTGTCAGTCAGCTTGAGGGAACTAGAGAATTTAAGACCAGTGTCTGTGACCTCCGGACTGTCTTCAGTCCCTGAGGGAGAAGCCCAAACAGCTGTACAACCCACAAGGGACCAAGCACCCTTCCTCTCTCCTTAGCCCTTGAGATGGAAGCTGAAGAAAGGCATTTGGAAAATCTCTCTACCAGACAGATGATCACTGGGGAAAGAAACCAACCCCTGCACCATGTCATAGGAGGTTCCAAATCCCAACTTTCTGGAAGAGTGTCGGACATTTCTACATTCTAGTTTTCTGGGGAAGACTGTCAAGAGGTCTTGGACTGAGACTCGAGTAAAAAAGTAAGAGAAGAAGCAAGTTGTTCAGCTATTAATTTGATGAAGGAAAACCTGAACATTGTCCTCACTTACTACCATGAGTTATTTACATGATGCAGATCCAATGGGAAGATAGTTGTCTGACAATTCCAAATTCATTGTACTTTCAGAAGAAATACAAATCTTTATGTACTACAGATAAGGCTAGTGGTCTTTGAGACTGCTTGCATAAAAGGCAGCATCTTTGAAGTGGGACAGTTTAACTCTCCACCAACCCAAATTTTGAAATGTTCTCTCAGTCAACAAGCATTATTAAGTGTGTTCTATTTTGTCAGGAACTGTGCTAGATGGTGTGAATATAAGTAAAAAGAAGGAAACAATTTTTACTTGCCATGAGCTTATATCTAATGAAGACAAATATATATATATATACATATATATAAATTCAGAGAAAGCTATAAATATATATATGGTATAAATATTTACTTCTCTCTATTTAAAACATGTACTTATGTATATATAATAAAGATTAATATATACATGTTATTGATGTATATATGTTGATATATGTATTTTTTGCTTATTTATCAGCTGTTTAACTATTTAAATTTTTTTATAAATGTTGTATCTCCCCAATAGGATGTAAGTCACTTTAGAAAGGAGACCATCTCATTCTTATTTATGTATCCCTAATATTTAGCAGAATTTTTGGAGTAGAAATATCAGAATGGCTATTTGTTTCTTTCTTCTGCTCTAAACTTCAATGGTATAAAGACCTGAGGTCACTTTGTCCCATTCTCTGGTTTTCCAGAAAAAAAAATATGTTTAATATTTTTGTGCAGTTCAGTCATTTGTATTTTTTTTGTATGTAATTCTGAGTTTCCCTCAGATTCTCTCTCTCTCATCACTTGCAAGATAGAGAATTAGAATTAGCTAATAAATTAATGATATAATTAGGGTAGTTTCAAGTCTTCCTGATGGACTCACTCAGAGATAAATGGAGGTTGATGGATGACCTTCTTAAAGAATGCCTGGAGCAGTTCTCAATTGCTAGGTCATAAGTGGAATAGTCTACTACACTATCAGAAATGTAAATGTTGGGTTTCTTCACAGGATAAAAGAAGGAATTGCCTAAGATTTTTCAGGCTTTCTGGCAATAAGATTTCTGTAAATTTATTGTGAACAAGACTGATCTTGGGGAAGTTTTTAACATGATATAGTGGAAGGAAATGACCATCTAAAACCCATAGTTCAGATCTATTTGTAAAGAAACAGACTCATATTTAGATGGCATCATGAATGGCATTCTAGTCTTAACTCATATCACTCTATCATTTTCCTGTTGGACTTCTATGGATGTGGACAAACTTAGATTTAAAATGTACCCTCATTCTTCATCTCTCTCTTTGAATGACAGACCATGTGTCAAATAGTCACATTGCAGGTACTTGATAATTTCAGGTGCTTATCCTGCCATTTAAGAGTCTTGGCATGTAGTACTGGCTCTCCTGGATCTGCAGTTCAGTGAATAAAATATTGCTAAATGCATGTTCGACTGATTGAGATAAAAGGCATTTTGGCAGAAAGTAATTCTGAAAATTGGTTACCAAAGAAGCCTTTGGACACCATGGCTATCACAAAGAATAATTCTCTTCATTATATGCATATGGGTTAGGTATTGCAGAAGAGACAGACATGTTCTGGGATAATTGAGACACCCTGATATCACATTTTTTGTTTTGTTTTAAGATGATTATTATTTCTATAGTCAAGAAAGTTTGCTCACATGAACAGTCCAGATCTTTTCCATTTAAGTGATTCCTTTCCTTCTTTGTTCATCTTTCCTGGGTTTAACTGAAAGGTTATGAAGTTGTTATGCCACATGCTTATAACCCTGAAGTCCTTATATATCTATCGGTTTCTAGAAATTGTAACATGAACTCAGCAAATGTCACACACAGCATGACATAGGGTGTAGATAATTGTCTCTCTATTTTAGTTTTTCATAGTTTTCATCACTTTATGACTTGAGTTTCTTGCCGGTGTATGAAGATTAGTCTTTCTCTTTTCCATGTCCTAAAATTAGCAAATTCTTTCCCATTTCCTAAAAACTTCCTTAAATTTATGTTAGAGTTCTCATTTTTTTCCCCTCATTTTAGCATGAATTCTTTAAAGTTACGCCAGCAGACTGTAAACATTAATGGGATCAGCCAAGATGGATAGATTTCACATGGGGCTCAGTGATGAACTCTATACCTGCCACCTGAAGGTCTCATTAGCTAATCTTTGAGCAGCTAATCCAAGAGCAAAGATTGATCGTTTTTGTCTGTTGTCTCTTCTGTTAGAGTATGAGCTCCCTGAGGGCAAGAACTCTAACTTTTTTTTTTAATCTGTAAATCTTTGCAGAATTCTGGGAACATAGTGAGTGCTTAATAAATGCCTGTCAAGTTGGACAACAGATGATTTTTTGTCATAGTAATATCCAATGACTTTATGATAATGTAGAGAGGAATTATGATCTATATTGGTTAAGGGACAACTCATTCCAGTGAAATTACTTCAAGTATTGAAGCAGATTTTTGCTACTTTAAGGAAACATACTGGGGTTTAACAAATCAATTTAATTCAATTTTAATCAAATTAGTTTGGAAAGAAAATACAGTAATACATATGAAAAAGTGACATAAGTGTATCATATTGTAGTTTGAAATTTTGTTTTGAAATTTAGTTTTCTTCTTTTTAATAGTTCATCACAAATCTTGGGAAGTTCTTCCATTTCTACATTTCATTGTTACAAGTGTTCTTTCCAGAACATTTACCTTCATGAAGCTGATCTTTGAGGAGAATGATCTGGTAAATAGCTTGCTCCTGTTGAGCCTTTTGTTGGACTTTTGCAATCTTGCTATTGACTCTATCCATTTTTTACCTCTGAATGTACTTTGAGTGCCTAGTACCTTGGTTACTCTTCTTTTTCCTGATGGGACAGAAATTCTTGAGCATCTTTCCTGTCATTTGAATGTATGGCCTCATTTATTTTGCTAAAAAATCATAACTCAGCTAGACATGTTTTCAGCAAATTTAAGATGTGTTCCTTCTCCACAATGGCAAAGACTCCAACTGACTTTTATCTCTGTTCATGCTTCTTTATTTAAGAAACGGTCTTTGCTTACTCTGTCAGTATTTTCCTCATTTCTATCACTTCCTTTCTACTTTCTTCATATTTTTCTTTCCATTCTGAGATCTCTCTTTTCTTGGTGATTAATCTTGCTCTAGTGATTTGGAGTGAATTTTCTAAATCTGATCACTGATAAAGAAGGACTGGAGGTTTTCCTGATTTGGAGGTCCCAAGGCCAGAGTACAAAGCAGTTTTGGAGATGGGAACATTTGGTGGACGTGGGTATAATGCAGCTTCCCTGAGAGAGTCCCCCTTTCTACTTCATAACTTTGGATATTTGCTTGGCTCTGGCAGAAGGACTTGCTTGGCTGAGAGAAAGATGGAGTCACCTTGCTTCTTTTCCCACCATGTTCCATGTGGATTTCAATATCTTTTATGAAAATCCAGAATATGTGTGATTTACTGATCCAAAAGCTGACTCCTCCTTTCTTCTGGAGATTTGAATGGCTTTCATTCAGGAAAATCCTAACAAATACCTATGATCTATTTCTCACAATTCTTTTTGGTTTTGTTCATTCAAATTCAGCATGCAGTTTTTAAGGTTGGTTCTTACTCTGAAAAAAGATTTGTTCTTCTTAAGAGTGGTGACCACTATTCTTAGCAGGCCCCTTTTATGACCCTTTCCTAAAGTTGCTTTCTGCATGTGCTTCTTTTTCTAATCAAAGCCTATGGCCCATGTTTGTACTTCTCTATAATTTTTTGTCTTTGGAATCTCTCCAGATCTCAGTACATTGCACAAATGATATCACAAACAAATCCTATGCTTGATAAATGATTATTTTATAAGTAATTCTCTTCCCTCACTTCACCAATTCTTATTTTCAGGGTCCCTTTCTGCTTCAAAGGTTTATTCTTCTAGAGTCTCTTCCATTACAAATTTACAGTAGGAAAAAAATACTTTTTACACAGACATTACTAAGACACATTTCCTTCTACCAGTATGGCCAACATAAGAATATAACAAGACTTAAATGAGGCTTTTGAAAATGGCATTGGAAGTACTAGCATTTTTGATGGGGGACAGTGAGACCCTTAAAACTTTTCCATTCCTTGGGTCATATTTGTTTAATGTTAAACAATCAGAAGAAGATAATTGTAATGCATATATAGACCCATTTATTAAGAACTCCAATTATCTTGTCCATCTTCATAATCCTACATACTGGGAGAGATAGAAGAAATAATGATCATTTCCTCTTCCTATAATAGAAAAGGCAAAAATAAAGACAGATGACTATACCAATGTTCAACCAATAATGTGAAGTCAATAACTAGAAAGAACAGTCTCCAGACTCTTGTTCCCACAAATGTTTTAAGAGAATAGTGAAAGCAATATAAAGCCAATCTGAATGTGCACATGAGTCCTCATGTGGGTATGTGCTCTAGGAGAACCAGGAATCTCCGTAAAGTTTTTGTAACACAGTTTACTCCATAGAAAGTTTTGGCAGTTTGGGCTAAAATCAAGACTTAAGGAAAGGGGGACCAGATGCTTAGTAATAATTAGTTGGAATTTAAAAAGGAGTTTCTTCTTTAATCATTGGATAAAAAGTTAGTCTGGAAAATATGAGTCAAAGTCCTGCCTCAAGAACTGACTGGCTTTATGACCCTGGACTAGCCTCAAATTCTGTCAGCATTAGTTTTCTCCTCTGAAGGACTGGAATAATAACTGCATCCACTATAAAAAAGTTGTTGTGAAGATCAGATTAGAATGTAAGCCCCTTGAAGGTAGAGATTGTTTTTGCTTTTGCTCTGTTTCTCCAGTCTTACTAAGTGCCTGACACTTACTAAGTACTTAACAAATGTTTATTAATTAATAGTGTATGTAAAGTTTTTTTAAAACCTTAGAACACTATACAAATATTAAATATTATTATTATTATTCCAAGTGAATTACTTAAATAATATTAAAGCAATTAAGTCAGTATGAAAAACTTAGATTAATAAAAAGTCATGCTTACTCTAAGTTCAAAAAGAGCTCACGACCAGTCTCTCAGACATATTTTATTTAATCTTCTATGAATATTTTTATTGGACACTGTTGCAGACATGCAAATAGAATGGCCTGTGCTTTGTTAATGATAACAGAGGCTATAATGTGGAAGGCCATCATAAGAAAGAAAGAGGAGGAGGCTGATGAAGGAAGGGAAGGACAGAAGAGAGAGAACTGGGGGTGTCCAAGAGAGGTGAGGCAAGGACACTGCACAGAGCTGACTGCTTCATTAGTAGAATCTGGATGGATGCCAACACATTCCAAAGCACTGTGCTTGCCTTAGGATCTCCTCTGTGTTGCTCCCTGCCCCCCTCTCCTTTCTCTTAGCTAAAAAGGAGGCATATAATGTCATCTTTCACACCACAGTGCACCCTTTTCCTTTGGAGGGCATGTATGCTGAAATGAAAACCCTGTTCATATTTCTTTTATCTAAGGCAACCAGAAAGTAACTTCCATCCAGCCATCTATCCAATTCCTCAGAGTTTTGCTTCCTTCCTTGCTCCCCTTTGTTGCTTATTACAAGTTTGTTTCTTCATTTCTAATTATGCAAAATTTAAGAGCTCAATTGGTTAGATCTGGAGGGTATATTATTCTAGATAATTCTTGAAATCTTCCCCCAAACTCTCTGCCAGTCTTAACCAACACCCATTTTCTTTCTCTACAAGGCTAGTTTGTTAATGGTGTCTCTGAGTACCATCTGTGTGCCTATCTTCTGTATGCATATCCTGTTTTATTACAAGCAAAGCACTTCCATTGAACTGAGCTGGTAGTGTATTTATTTCCCCTTTCTCTTCTCTTAAGTCTCTCTCTGTCTCTCTCTCTCTCTGTCTCTCTCTGTCTCTTTCCTTCTCTCTGTCTCTGTCTCTCTGTCTGTCTCTGTCCGTCTCTCTGTGTCTCTGTCTCTGTCTCTGTCTCTGTCTGTCTGTCTCTCTCTCTGTCTCTCTCTGTCTCTCTGTCTCTGTCTCTCTGTCTCTGTCTCTCTGTCTCTCTGTCTCTGTCTCTCTGTCTCTCTGTCTCTCTCTCTCTCTCTCTCTCTCTCTCTCTCTCTCTCTCTCTCTCTCTCTCTCTCTCTCTCTCTCTCTCTCTCTCTCTCTCGTTGTGTTTCCCACAGCAAAAAATTGCCTCCATGACTCCATAAGTCCAAGTTGGCGGGGCTCCTTGTTTGTGGTGCAGGTGTGCCGGAGACCTCCTCGTGTCGTCGCCACAGCAACCCGCCTGTCTAATCTGCTGCATATAAAAAGAAGAAACAGAAAGAGAAAAGCCATCCACCCCCTTCTGCTCCATCCATGAGTCCAAAAGAAGGATATCGTCTCTAAGCATTCCTCATAATCCCCCAGCCATTGCCCAGGCAACAGTCACAAGGAACTGGCGGGCCCTGTGGAGAGAAAGCAGTCCCTGTCTCAAGTTCATACCTCCTCCTTCTCCTCCTCCTCCTCTTCAACCTCTTCTGTCTCTCCTAATGGCCCCTAAACTCTCCCCCCCCCAACCCCTGAAAGCCCAACATCGAGTTCCCCCTCCTTCCCTACCTCACCCACCGGGGTCAGAGACGACAAATATATTTCATCACTTTTGACTTCCCGGAGTATGGAAAAGAAAAGAATAGAAAAATCAGAAAGGAGGAAGTTTAAAAGAGATTTCCATCTCCTGCCACCTTTCCGATGAGCTATGTGTTGCTACAAGTGTGTTTATGTGCTAGAGAGAAAGGACCAAAGGGAGAATTCTTCTTATCAAAGCTAGTAGTTTAAAAAGCAGTCCCTTGCAGTTTCAGTTATGACAGCTGTTTCTGGGATATGAAGAGGTTTTTCAGAGCTGTGGGCTCTCTATCCCCCGTATCCAGCAGTGAAAGCTCTCATTTGTCTTCCCACCATCATGTTGATGCAGCTGGCTTGACACTGCTTACCTCAGCACTTTTTTTCTGGTGGGGGGGTCGAAAGACAGAAGGCTTCCTTGTGATCCCAGGCTTTTCCTATCAAATGACACTCAGGCAATGGTTTTGGTGACTTATTTACTGGCACGGGACCAGTAAAAACAAAAATGAACGTTCACAACTAATAAATCCTTGAGCCTAGATAGCTACGGCAACCGTGGTAGGATTACATCAAAATGTTAAAAGTGATACCAAAAGGCTCTCTGGGAATATGGAACCTAATAAGTCAGAAGCAAGAGAAGGGGGGTGGAGAGAGACAAGGAACAGAGAGGAGCCTCTTTGTTAGTAATCTCATATCTTGAGCGACTCTAATAGGGTTGAGTCGAGTCATGTGGGATATATTTTTGGAGGGGGGGGGATACTTACATCATTGGAACCTGAGATCGCTAAAATAACCACCATCTCATCCATAACTATAAAGTCACACCAATTCACAGAACATGTTGAGGAAGGCCAGCTTTCCCAGTAGTAGATAGGGTGACTGGAGAGAGAAACCATGACTTTCTCAGAGGCACTGAAAGATACTATTTTTACCAAGGGCAAGAGGTCGAGAATGTTTAGCAAACAAAAATGTCTGCTATCCACTACTGGATACTTCAGGAAGGGCCCTTCTCTACTTCTGGTTGCTTTATTGAAAATTAATTCATCTCTTATAGGCTAGGATAATTGTACAAGTTCCTGTGGTATTGATCTACTGATTTTTATGATTTACCTGATTATTCCTGAAGCACAATGAATGTCATAGGGCTGTTTCTAGAAAATTTGGCCCAGAATACCATTGAATGTTGCAAGAAGCAAAGACAATTTTCAGTGGTTTGCAGAGGAAGCTACTGTGCATTTTTGCCCCAAGTTGTTTGTCTTCTCTCAAATGATTGCTTGCAAATCAAAGCAGTTACATTTTCTACAATGACCCAATAAACATCCTCAGATTTGTCAGGCAGATGGCTGAGCCCATACACAAGGGATTTAACCTTTATACCTATGGCCATGTTGAGAGGATAGCAAGAATCCACTTTAAAAGTGTGAGGAAAAGGGACAGAGGGTGGAATATTATGAATCATTTAGCTAATTGATCTATGCCAAGGCCAACATGAAGATATTAGGGAAAAAGAATTATCTCAATCTGTTCATTGAGAAAGTGAATTATGTTTCTTTGTCATAATTTGGTCATGACATTTGTGAGAAAAGAAAGAAAAAGAATTAAGGAATTACTTAATGGGAGAAAAACAATAAAATTATAGGTTTAAGACCTCTAAGGGATTTTATATATCATTTGGACCATCAGCAAATATTTATTAAGGAGATACCAAGCATTGTGTTATCATAGATGCTAGAGATACAAATGCAAGAATAAAACCACACCTACTCTCAAGGAATTTTCATTCTAGTGGGGGAGACAAATTTTAGATTTATAAATATGTATAATATGTTTGCCTCAGTTTTCTGATTTATAAATTGAGCCGGACAAGGAAATGACAAGCTACTCCAGTACCTTTGCCAAGAAAACCCCAAACAGTGTCACTAAGAGTTGGACATGATTATAACTGAATGGCGAAAGAATAAATACAAAATATACATACAAGATCATTTCGGTATTCATAGTTGCACTGTTTGTAGTGGTAAAAAAAATTGGAAAATGAGGGGATGACCTCCTGTTGGGGAATGGCTGAACAAATTGTGGTAGCTGATGGTGATGGAATACTATTGTGCTCATAGGAATAATCAACTGGAGGAATTGCATGTGAACTGGAATGACCTCCTGGAATTGATGCAGAGTGAAAGGAGCAGAACCAGAACATTGTACACAGAGACTGATACATTGTGGTACAATCGAATGTAATGGACTTCTCTACTAGCAGCAATGCAATGACTCAGGACAATTCTGAGGGACTTATGAGAAAGATGCTTTACACATCCAGAGGAAGAACTGTGGGAAAAGAAATACAGAAGAAAAACAACTGCTTGATCACATGGGTCCATGGGAATATGACTGGGGATGTAGACTCCAAAGGATCACCCCAGAATGAACATCATTAATATGGAAATAGGTCTTGATCAATGACACATGTTAAACCCAGTAGAATTGCCCATCAAACACAGGAGGAGGTTAGGGGAAGTAGGGGGGGGGGAATATGAGTCTTGTAACCATGGAAAAATATTCTAAATCATCTAATTAAGTAAAATTTTTTTTAAAAAAGATCATTTCAGGACAAGGGTGATAGTAGTTGGAGAGAACAGGAAAAGTTTTAATTACAGAATTGCATTTGAATCTAGCCTTAAAATGAAAGATTCTGTGAAGTAGAAATAAGGAAAGAAATCATTTCGGGTATGGAAAAGGCCCTTTGCAAAGACATGGATAAAGAAGATGAAATATCAGGTGTAAAAAAAAACAGCAAAAAAAAAACAGTTTGGCTAGATTGTAAAATATGGGAAGTGGAGGAATAGATGAGGCTGGAATGGAGAAGTAGAGCCATGTTGGAATGGTTTTTAAAGCCAAGAAAAGGAATTTGCTTAATCTGAAAAGAACTAATGAGCCATTAGAGTTTATTAAAGAGAGAAGTAATATGATTTGACCTATACTTAAGGAAGATCACTAGCAGATTTGTGAAAGATAAGAGGACATTGCAATCATCCAGGTAAGAGGTGCTGAGGGATTGAACTAAGGAAAGGGAAAAGACACATGCAAGAAATGGAAAATTAAGAATGATAATTTGACAACTAGTTGAATAAATGGAATGAGGAAGAGCAAGTAGTCAAAATAATGCCAAGTAGAGGGAACTTTCAACATGAAAGGGGAAGTTTTAGACATATTGAATTTTAAGAAGTCTATGAGACATTCAGTATGAAACATCCAATAAGCAACTTGTGCTGTACCACTGGAGCTGAAGGCAGAGACTGGGACTCATTAAATAAATCTAGGAGTCATTTGCATAAAGAGATTTGAAGCTGTAGTAACTTTGGGGTTCTCAAATGAGAATCTAGAAAGAAGAGAGCTTGGAACATAATGTTAGGGTACATCTACAATTGGGGAGCATGATGGATAAACCAGGAAAGGAAATTAACAAAGAACAGTCAAATGAGCAGGAAGAGAAGATAGAAGAGTCACAAAAACATAGATCTTATGTTTATCATATACCTCTTAAGATAATATATAAGAGGAAATATTGGTCAATATCACATGATAGAGAGGCAAAAATGATGAGGAGTGAGAAAAGACCATAAAATTTGGCAATTAAGAAATCATTGTTGAGGGCAGCTAGGTGACTCATTGAATCTACAGAGTCAGACCTAGAGATGAGAAGTCCTAGGTTCAAATGTGACCTCAGATACTTCTTAGCTGTGTGATTCTGGACAAGTCATTTAACCCCCATTGCCTAGCCCTTACCATTCTTCTGCCTTTGAACCAATAAAGAGTATTAATTCTAAGATGGAAGGTAAGTAAAAAAAAAAAGAAATCATCACCCCATATGAATAACTAATAATCAAAAGAAAAATTATAAAATATTAACAACCTCATGAAAAAAACTTTAAATCACTCATTATAAGCATGCAAATTAAAACATCTCTGAGTCTTCACTACAAACTCAACAAATCAGCACAGATAACAAAAGTCAGATTTAGTTGATATTAGAGTAGATGTGAAAAGACAGGCTCAATATTGCATTATGAGTGGAACTGTTAATTATCATTATAACTATTCTGAAAAAAATGTTTAATTATATATATACATATGTAATGGATAAAATTTCCATATTTCCTGCCCCAGAGCTTTCAAAGCTAGGCACTTAAAATATTGAGAAAGATATTAATAAAAAGAAAGGCTCCATTTCCTCCAAAGTATTTATAAAAAACACTTTTGGTGGGAGTAAAGAACTGGAAAAAAGCAGGTATTCATAAATTAGGTAATGGCTGGACAAGTTCTTACATTAATGTCACAATATGATTGCTTTTTTAAGATATTGTAAATATGGGAAATATGGGGAAACATGGTCTTACATGAACTGATTGATGCAAAGTGAAACAAGTGGAGCCCCCAAAAAAATGACAAATATGGCATCAAATTGAAAGAACAATCACCAAACAAAGAAATCACTCTACTTCAAAGAAAAGACAGGAAAATATATCTCCCTTCATATATTTGCAGAAGTCTGGTTCCATGGCTGTGTAACACTGACTATATTGACATGATTTTTTTTCTATATATTTATTGGTGTTACTAATTTTAATAATCTTCCTCTTATTCTTTTTCTTCAATAAGACTATCTTTCTTAAAAGAGATGGATCTCCAGAAGGAAGGGAAGTAAATGGAATTATTTAAACAATGTAAGAATAAAAAAGAGAAATTATTTTTCATAGAGAAATATTTGGTTACTTGAGAGAGGGTAGTTTTCAGTTGAATAATGAGTCGGGAAGCCGTGTTGCTTGTCATTTTGTAGAAAGGGAAACTGAGGCTCAGCAAGGAAATGACTTGCTGACACGCATGTAAGTTATTAATAATATGGCTAGAACTTGAATTAAGATGGTGTGACAAGACCCTGTGCTGTTTATATTGTAGAGAGATTGTTTTTCCTTTGTAGCCTCTTGTGATTTGTGCCCAGATTCCCATTGAGTATGTTAAAAAAAATCTCTCAGGAGAAAATAATCCACTTGCTATCTAAAATGCCTGAATAAAAGATGCTTTGTGGAATGTAATAAATATTAAATAAAAGCTTTTGGGATGAAATAGAATTGGTATCTTATAAAACATTATATTATTAAGCATAAAATTATTATTTTAGGCAATTTCAGTCCTTTTAACTGATGGTGAATATAAGAAAGAAGCAATATAAATTAAAAATACCATAATGTTTGTTTAAGGAATCAATTTGTGAAGTCAGGATTAGCTCTTTGACTCTTTCACGAATTCCAACTTAGGTAGTTTAATTTCTCTATTTTATCTGAACTAGGGATATTGTTGATTATCTATATAATAAATAAATATCTTTACACACTAGCAAGGTATACTCATTCTACTTAGTCAATGTCTCCCTTAAATTTTGGTAACTAAAATTCAGCATCCTTCAACTGTTTCTGCTGACCATTGCAGATCACATTGACCTTTTGGAGGGTAGACCATATCATACTATTATTTATGTTTAACTTGAAGTCTTTATTTCACATAAACAGCGATTAAGCTATCTCTACTATATTGATCTTTGGCCATTAATTATTTTTAACTTAAATTCAGGAGTTTACATTTATTTATTTCTTCTAAATTTACTTTTATTAGTTCAAAGTAATCATTCTGGTCTGGCAAGATCTTTGCAGATTCTTATGTAGTTTTCCATGCAACTTATTATGATCTCTCTCAGCTTCATGTCATTGGTAAGTTTGATAATTCTATCTATGTTTTCATTCATATTACTTACATAAACAACTAAATTTGATGATAAAACTCTAGAAAGCCACTGGAGGCCTCCTTTCACTTTAAATTTGCCCATTAAAAACCACAAGGGATCTCCCTCAAAGTTGAAATTTATTTATTAATAACCTCCATCCAGGTTGACAATGATCCATTAAAAACCACTTTTTGGTATGGTAATTGAGCCAGTTTTGACTCCTGCTGATACTATTATTCCAACCTTGTCTCTCCATCTTTCTCTGAAAGGTATTATGGAAAAACTTTACCAAATACTGTTATTAAACTTAAATATATTATACATAAAACATTCCCTCTGATCTACCATCCTTATATTTTTTAAAGGGAAAGAAAATGAGTGATTATTTGGCATAACTTACTCTTAGTCAACATGTAATACTTCCTAGCGATTACTTCTTCCTTTCCTAAATGCTCAAAAACTATGCATTGAATAATCAGTCCATTCTAGAATTTGTCCAAGATCAACAAAGGATCAAATAATCATCTATTTAGATTTGGAAAATCCTTGAAAGATCATCTGGTTAAACATTTTTATCACTGAGATGAAGAAATTTAGGCTGTAGAAGCTTAAGAATATTGTACAAATTTATTCAGGTAGTATCAGAATCTACATTTGAATCCAGGCTCCCTGACTCCAAAGTCAATTTTCCATCCATTATATTACACTGCCTACTCATTAGTATATAGCTGCCATATAAACATTTTAAAATCAGTATAGTATTTGCTCATCTATAGCCTTTTGGTATGTTTTCATTTTCTATTACTCGAATATTGGTTCTACAAATTATTTAATGGGCTTTGGCTTTCTTATTCAATCTTGACTGAAGGCACAATGATAGGAAATGTTGGAACACTTCTAGTATTATATGACCATGACAGCTACATGATCATAAACAAGCCACTTAATCTCTGAATTCTTATTTTTCCATCTTTAGATATAATAATGCCTATAAATCTACTTTAAAAGGTTATTATAAACTTCAGATAAAAGTCACTAACATACTTTGTAAACTTTGAAGTGTTACATAAATTTCACTTCTTGCTATACTGAGTTACTATTTTTATATCTGAGGACACTCCTTTGCATTCATCTTAGTTATGTGTCCTTTCTTCAATTCAATTCCATTGAATTAAATCTCATTAAATCCAATTCGACAAACCATTAATATGTATTTATTGTACCTATCTTAGAACTTTTAAAAATCTTTTTTCAAGGCCAGGGTTCATGTCTGAGAATATGTAATATTCTCTTTCTTAGTTCTCATATTATTTTAAATGACTTGTTATTTTCTGCCAGTTTTGTTTATTTCTACTTTATCAATAAATCCCTTGATATTTTTCAGAATTGGGTCTAGCAGAGCAGTTTAATTTAAAAATTCTTCTACTTTTGGGGGACAGAGTCAAGATAGTGGAGTACAGAGAGCAACCCAGTTGAATTCTCACAATATTCTCCTCCAAACAATTTTAAAATAGCTCCTCAAATGCAATTTTGGAGTGATAAAACAAACAAAAGGACTTAACAAGAAATTTTTCCTGTCTAAGACAACTTAGGAGGTTGGCAAGAAAAGTCTCTAATAATGGGGTAGAGATCCAGCACCAGCACCAGCTTTAAGAGCTTTCTCTCTACAGAGATGGTAAAGAGGTCAGACAACTGATTAAAAAGAAATTATAGGGGACCCTTTCCTGGCACTGAGTGCAGCTGGTGATAATTGGCAATTTTAATGCCTATAAGGAGTTCTAGGACACAGTTCCCAGGTGGAAAGGAGCACTGGTAGTAAATTTCAAGGGAGTAAGGGTCCTGGTTGCAATTCCAAGGCAGAAAAGAGCATTTAGCACTTACAGCTGAAGAGGAGCAGGGACCTAGTCATAGCTTCAGGGCCAAGAAGAGTACTAGTACTTATGGCTGCAGGAGAATGGGAACTCTTCCTGGATAAAGACCAGAATACAGACCAAGAGTGTCATACTACCTTGGAAGAACCCAAAACTTGCAAACCACCAGCTCTAGCTCTGAAAATAGCAGCATGAAAAACCCTAGAGCTTGGGACAGTGCAGGTGAAGAGTTCAAATTTAACATAAAGTTCAAAGTCAATAAATAGGCTGAAAAATGAGCAATCAACATAAAAGAATTTGACCATAGAAGTTCCTGTAGTTGCATTGAAGACCAAGACATAAATTCACTATAAGGCAATGGAAAAAGAGTTTGAAGCAAAGCTTTGAAGAATTGGACCTAAGCCCAACAAGAATTCTTGGAAGAGATGGAGAAAGAAACCAGTGATGCAAGAAAATTATGAAAAGTAAATTAATAGCTTAGTAAAAAAAAAGAGCTCTCCCCAATACTAAAGAAGATAACACCTTAAAAAACTGAATTGGCCAAATGGGCAAAAGAAGAGAGATGGGGGGGGGGGAGAGAGAGACAGAGAGTGGGTAAAAAAAAAAGAAAAAAATTTCTTCACTGAAGAAAATAACTATTTAAAATAATTGGACAGAAGGGCTTTAAAAGACTGCTTGCCCTTTTATTGAGCCATACTACTGCTGAGTTTGTACCAAAGAGATAATAAGGAAAAATGTTGGTACAAAAATATTTATAGCCACACTCTTTCTAGAAGCAAAAAATTGGAAAATGAGGAGGTGTCCATCAACTGGGGAATGGATGAACAAATTGTGGTATCTGATGGTGATGGAATACTATTGTGATGAAAGGAATGATGAACTGGAGGATTTCTATATGAATTAGAAAGACCTCCAGGAATTGATGCAAAGTGAAATAAGCAGAACCAGAAGAACATTATACACAGAAACTGACACAATCAAATGTAACAAACTTTTCAATTAGTAGCAATGCAGTAATCCAGGACAATCTTGAGGGATTTATGAGAAAGAACATTATCCACATCCAGAGAAATAACTGTGGGAGTAGAAAAGCAGAAGAAAAACATGATTGATCACATGGTTCAGTGGGGATATGATTAGGGTTTTGGCTTTAAAAAAATCACTGTTACAGATATGAATAATATAGAAATAGATTTTGAACAATGATACATGTATAACCCAGTGGAATTGCTTGTCAAGGCCAGGAGTTGGGAAGGAAGATGGGTGAGAAAGGTCACAAATCATTTAACCATGGAAAAAATATTTTAAATAAAATAAATTTAAAAAAAATTTAAAGAATTGGATAAATGGGAAAAGAAGTATAAAATCTCACTGAAAAAATATATAAAAATGAGAATCAGGCAAGTGAAAGCTAATGACTCCATGAGACATAATGAAAAAAAATAATAATAATGAAACAAAGTCAAAAGAATGGAAAAAAAGAAGAAAATATGAACTATCTCATTAAAAAAAACTGACCTGGAAAGTAGATCAAGGAAAGAGAATTTAAGAATTATTAGACTTCCTGAAAAACATGACCAAAAAATAAAAAAAAATATGTTCTCAGGAGATTGAACCTTTGTTCACTCAGTCATTTAATTTTTTTTAATAATCACAAACTCATATACCAAGAAAGTATCAAGGAAAACTTCCCTGATGTCTTAGATTGTGAGGGTGAAATAGAAATGGAAAAAAATCCACCAATTACTCCCTGAAATAAATCCCCAAGTTAAAACTCCCAGGAATATCATAGCCAAATTCCAGAGCTCCCAGGTCAAAGAAAAAGTATCGCAAACAAGAAGAAACTTCAAATACCATAGAGTCACTATCAAGATAACACAAGATGTAGCTGTTTTCACCTTAAAGGAGAGGAAAGCTTGGAATATGATGTTCCAGAAGGCAAAGGAATTAGGATAACAACAAAGAATTATCTATCCAGGGAGAAAATGGATATTTAATGAAATAGAAGACTTTCAAGTCTTCATAATGAAAAGACCAGAAATGAATAGAAATTATATCCAAAAATAATGTGCTCTATTTCCCCTCTTCCCAGTGACTGAGGGCATTTTTTTATATGCTTCAGCCCTCTGTCCAAATGCCCAAAGCAAGCACTTCCTTCCTCTACTTGCTAGGGTAATTTAGGGTGGGGTTGGGGTGAGGTTACAGGCAGCTTGAAGTTGCAGTTTGGGCACATGAACTTGAAAACCTTTACCAATGCTTTTCTAGATAATAAACAAAAATAAATAAATCAAGCCTTGATTTTTACCATTTGCTTATTTTTGAGATGTGAATGCTCAGAATGAAAAATTAACCATTTGATATAACAAGCTTATAAGAATTGGATCCTAGATAAATGTAAAATTAGGTTTAAAAAAATCACATTAGCACAAGGTTGGATCAAGGGACAAAGTGACTATACCTGTTTACCTGGGAATGTTCACCTGAGAAAGTCAAGAGAGTTTTATTGGCCTGCAAATGTAATATTTATCAACAATGCAATATTTTGTTGCATTAAGTGAACCATACTAGCAGCAGTGGAAGTCTCTTGGTTACCGAGAAAGACAATTGTCTTTGTGCATTATCATCTATTGATGTACCCTCATGTGGCTTTGAAGTCCAAAGGCTGAGGTGCACAGTTCGTGGCACATGGGGCATGGGATGCCAGTTGTTACGGGAGGTGCGGTTGTGTTATGTCTGGAGACTTCCTCAGCTGCATTGGATGGCCGTGTTGTCCTTTGTGCTCCAACACGCCCTAAGCACTCCACAGTGCTTTGCTGCGTTGCCCTCTCAGCCATTGAACCTTCTTATTGGTTTCTTCCGCCTGATTGGTTTCTGTTCAGCCGAAGCAGTCTTCACATGCTGGGTGAGCAAAGCCCTGGTTCAATGGTGAACCAGGCAACCAGAATGATGAAAATTAAATGATATGAAAAATATTTGAAAGAACTAGGATGTGATATATAGTTTAAAAAAAAAAAGAATACTGATTAAGGAATGGGAGATTGTTATCTTCAAGTACTTGAAGGGTTATCATATGAAACAGGGAATTAACTTGTTAGCTTAGTCTCAGAGTTCAGAACTAGGGATAGTACATAAAAGGGGAAAAAAGAAAAAATAAGATGTGATATATGAAAAAACTTGCTAACAATTAGAACTATCTAAAAGTGGAATAGGTTTCTAACTTAGGAGGTGGTAGGATCCTATTCAGTTGAGGTCTTTAAGCAAAAGGTAGGTGACTTCTCATGTTGGTTATGAATTGGGATTGCTTAAGATATGAGTCGAACTGGTGGCCACTCATGTCCTTTGTTACTCTGAAATTTTGTTTTTATATAATTCTTTATCAGATACAAATTTAACTTAACGGTCTCTATGGCCCTGTTCTACTTGGACATTCTGAGATTTTCAGATTCTTAAAAAAAATTTTTAATTTAATTTTTTACATTAAAATACTCAATTAACTTGTTCCTTTCCTCTTTTCCCCCTATTAAAGAAGCCAACAGTTTACAGAAAGGTATAGGTATATATAAAACTGTGCCTTATTTATCCTCTGAACTTCTTCCTGGTTCAGACCAGGCCGGAGCAGTGCAATTCTCTTTCCTCTCTTTCTTCTTCTTAATTTATTACTTCTATTGTAATTAAACCACCATAAAAATCCCAAACATACTTGAGTATTTTATGGTATTGAATTTAATCCCTGGCCACCACTAAAATAATATAAGCAGTCAACAATCCTAAATTTACCTTTACATTATCAGTTCTTTCTCTGGAGGTGGACATACACAAGTCATTCTTCAAACAATATTTCTGTTGTAAATAGTGTTCTCTTCATTCTGCTAATTTCACTGCTCCAGAATTTCATGTAGGTTTTTCCATGTTTTTCTAAAATTAATCTGTTTGTCATTTCTCATGGTGTAGCAGTATTCCATCACAATTATATGCCACAACTAGTTAAGCTATTTCTCAATTAATGGGCATACCTTCAACTTCTAGTTATTTGCTACCACAAATAGAGCTGCTATACATATTTTAGAACATATCTGTTCTTTTCCTTTTTCTTTGATCACATTAGGAAGTAAATATAATTGTGGTATTGCTAGTTCCAAAGGCTAGCACAGTTTTATAATTCTTTCAGCATAATTATAGATTGCTCTCCAAAATGGTTGGATCAGTTATAGTTCCAACAACAGTTGCATTAGTGTCCCCTTTTTTCCACATTTCCTTCAACATTTGTCATTTTGCTCTTTTATCATTTTAGCCAATCTGATATGCATGAGATATCTCAGAGTTGTTTTGATTTGCATTTCTCTTATTAATAATGATTTAGAGCATTTTCACATAGTTATTATATATAGCTTTGATCTCTTCATCCAAAAACTGTCTGTTCATATGTTTGACCATTTATCTATTGAGGAATGGCTTATATTCTTATATATTTGACAAAGTTCTCTATATATTTTCCATATAAAAGTCAGATTTTAATGTATGGAGAAATAATCATTGTTCATGGGTGAAGAGAACAGGTATAATTAAAATGACAGTCCTGCATAAACTAGTCTACTAATTCAGTGACGTCCCAATTAAATTACCAAAAGCATATATTTTATTGAGCTAAGAATTTTATAAAGCTCCAGTCTTTACATGGAAAATGAGGTGAAAACATGACCTATGTGTTTTACATCCTTTGATTTTTTTCCCCTTAAAGCTCCAAAGTGTTTAGAGATAGTTTATAATATACTTCTAGTGGTTCCTATCAAATGCATATTAATCAGAAGATTTTAAGGCAATAAGAAGACATGTTCTTATTTTTTCTCAACAATTACTAAACTATAATGTTTTTCATTAATTAATGAATTAGCTCTACACCAAGAAGAGATCAAAGATTTATCTCATCAATGTTGGTACTCTTTCCAATAATATAGATTCCAACCTATCCATGTGCACCCATCTTGTGTACTCTGGTCTATGTTCTCCCCAAAGTTATATGGGGCCTACTAAATATGTTAAAAGTTTTACTCAGTTTCTCCAAAATCTAAGAAGGACATTCTGGCTATCCATCTCTCATCCCTCACTGTCACCTCATGACTAGCCTATCTCTTTCTGTCATACAATTCTTTGATGACACCATTTATTCCTGTTTTCAGAGTTCCCCTCTGGTTACTTAGGGCAACCTGCTCATATCCTTGCCCTTTCCATTATCTTCTGTAACTTTTAAAGCTCTTCATAACCTAGCCTCTTCCTCCCTTTCTCATCTTTTTATTCCTTATTTCCCTCTATATACTTAATGATCCAAAGAAACTGACCTCCTTGCTATTCCTTACATGATGCTCCATCTTCTGACTTTGTGAATTTTCCCTAGCTATTGTCCATTCTTGGAATTTTCTCTCTTCCCATCTATGTCTCCTGACTTCCTTCAACTCCTAACTAAAATCCCACCTTCTACATATAGTTTTTCTTGATTCCCTTAATGCTAATGCTTATACTCTTAGATTGCATATTTTCATTGTACACAGTTAATTACATGTGGCATCCCCATATACTCTTTAAAAGCATGGATTGTGTTTTGTTTGTTTTTTGCTTTTCTTTTGCTTATCACAGTGGCTAGCACATAGTAGGTATTTAATTGTGACTCTAGTTTTTCAGAAACAGTGGTGTTCAAAGTCTCAGCTTTTCAGCAACTCCAATAAAATGCTTACATGGAGAATATGAGCCTTTGCTGTTATGGAAAACATAGGGTTAGTAAAAGAGCTTTGCAATTTACTGAAAGCAATCCAGCCTACTCCTCTTTTTTTAACTCTGAGCCCATGCCTTTGTCAATCTGCATTATATCTGCAATAAAGAATACAAAGATGACTACATCAACAAATGGCAGTTCTTGCCTCCAATTGCCTACAGTCTACTGGTGGATGCAAAATGTATACAAATCTATCAGAATCAATTCATCAACAAACCTCTATAGAGTATCTTCTACATGCTGGAATCTGGGGCAGGCATTGATAATGCCAAGAAAGAAATGAAAATGTCCCTTCCTTAAAGGGGCATACACTCTATTGCAGGAAACCTCTACACATAAAGTAATTTACAAATAAATATAGTTTGAGGAGGCACTCAGAGCTGAGAAGATGCGGTAAAGCTTCCAATATGAGTGGCATTTGAGCTACACTTTGAAAGTAGAGATTTTAGGAAGTGGAGGTGGGAAAAGAGTGAATTACAGATATGAAGAATTAGCCTGTTCAAAGACATGGATACGAGGGGGTAGAATCATGTATTATGTATTACAAGGCAAATTTGGTTGGAATATATAAAATAAAGCTAGAAAAGTAATCAAAACAAGACTGGGAAAGGACTTTACATGACAAAAAACAGAGTAGATCAACCCCTAGAGTGTAGTGAACATGTCACATCTATGCTTTAAAATTATACTTTGGTTTTAAGGAATTACAAATGGGAGACTTTCAGAAAAACCTGGAAAGATTTAGATGAAGTGATGTAAAGTGAAGTAAGCAGAACCAAGTAAATACTGTACTTGGAAAACAGCAATATTCTACAGTGATCAGCTGTGAATGACTTAGCTCTTATCAGCAATGCAAGGATCCAAGAGGATTCCAAAGGGACACATGATGAAAAATGCTATCCACCACCATAGAAGACACTAATGGAGTCTGAATGTACATTGAGGCATACCATTTTTTACTCTATTTTTTTTCTTGTATGTGTGATGTTATCTTTCACACCATGAAAAATATGGAAATATTACATGATAGAACATGTATAACCAACACCAAATTACCTGGAACTTCAGGGAAGTATCAGGGAAGGAAGGAAGAAGGAAGAGAATTTGGATTAGAAAACATATTAAAAATGGTTTCTACATGCAATTGGGAAAAATAATAGTAAACTATTACTGTAAAAATGAAAATTTCAAAAAGGATTCTTTGGCAAATATATAGAAGATGAATTAGAAAAGTAAGAGATTTTTTTTTAAAAAAGAAGAGATTTGAGGGAAACCAAATCATTAAGCAAAAGACAATTTGAGGAAGGAAGAAAAGAAACATTTATTAAGTGTCTACTATGTACTTTTAAATATTACTTCATTTGATTCTCACAAATTCTGAGAGATAAGTGTTATTATCATTCCCATTTTACAGTTGAGGATTAGGAGATTGAGAGCACTAAGAACTGTCAAAATTAGAAAGGTCTTGGTGTAAGAATTGTTATCAGAACTGTCATGAATAAACTGAGGAATTTTAAGAAGTAAAAATGAGAAGTAATACATGTTGGTACAAGAAATACCTCATATGAAGACAAAGGGATAACTAGGTAGCACAGCTGATGAAGTGTTGGGCCTGGATTCAAGAAGACTCTTCTTTCTATGACCAAATCTATACCCAGACGCTTAATAGTTGCATGACTCAGGGAAAACCACTTAACTCTGCCTCAGTTTCATCTGTAAAATAAATTGGGAGAAGGGAATGGTAAACCACTCTAGTATCTGTCAAGAAAATGTCAAATGGCATCATAAAGGGTTGGACATGACTAAAAATAACTGAATTACAACAATTAGGATGGAATAGTGAATTTGAAGAATAGCCTGTGGTCTCGTTTGGCTGAAATAGATAGTTTGTAAAGAACAATAATGTGAAATGTCTTGAAATGTTTTTATGGAGCCATTGTGTGGGCCCCATATTTATTTCCTGTTCTAAAACTTTCTTTTCCACTCTCCTGTTCTTGCACAGAAATAATCTGAATGTTAAAACCTTTAATCCATGCTCTGAAAATGAGGGATACTACCCTCTAGCACAAAGATGGCTTGGTACTGTCAAGGTTTAAGAACATAATTCAGAACCTAAAGTCCTCGAAGGTCACTGAGAACAATTTCACTGCCTAGTAGCTGTAGATGCTATCAATCATTGATTTAAAATGTCTCGTCTTGGACTAAAGTGCTTGTTCAGCATAAGTAGGTGAGGAAAGCAGCAACTAATGGGTGGGAAAAGTCCTTAAGAGGGATGGAAGAGAATAGTAATAAGCAGGAAAAAGTTTAACACAATTTGTTTTTTCCACTCAGTTTCCAAAGTGACTGAAGAGAGGTTCTTTCCATCCTCATTTGTCATAGAACATTTGGGAAGCCTATTTGTACAGTCATTACAGCCTCCACTGTATTTCCCACTTCAGACTTGGTAACCGAGAAGTGTATTTAATCTTATCCGGCATAATATTAAAAAATCAATAACAAATGCATCCTTTAAATTCTCTTCTGGTAATGGACCACTTAGAATAATAAGACTCAGAGTTGTGCTAACATACTTTGCCTTAATCTTCTTTGATCTCCCTGTATCAGTCAAATGACAAGTGTGTTTGCCCTTTGGGCACCAGGTTGTAAGCTCCTTGAGAGTAGGGACTGGGCACTATCTATATTTTTTGTCTAGAATACTGAATGTAAAGTCCCATATTTAATATATAATTACCAAATTGAATGGGATAGAGTTCTAGTTATCCATCTTCAAAATAAATGTTACTATCTTAAAAATAATTTTTAAAAAATGTTATCCTAAATTTCCAAATGCATCTATGAATATTTATATGTGAATATAAATGCAAATATGTGCTTATATATAGATGCACATTGCTATATAAACTTTTTTGCTTTTTTTTTATTAGTTTTTATCAATGTTTTTTACCTGAAAAACATTTAAGAGATTATCTCTCTTCTGGGAAATATTTTTTATGGTAAAATAAATAATCAAGCCAAACTCAATACAGTGACCTGTATTCACATGTATTGTATGTACCTGGAAATACATGCAACAATATACATCTTTATTATCCCCCCAACTTTGTTTTTATATTAACAGAAGTATACTTTCTTTCCCTCCTACTCCAAATCCCACTGGGAAAATAAAAAAGGAAAAACAAATTCTTTATGACAAATATGCAAAATCAAATAAAACAAGTTTCCTCTTCAGTTGTATACAAATATATGCCTATATATACACATATATAGACATATGCTTCCATATACAGAGAGCAAACAGACATAGGTGATAAGTAGAGAGATAAAAAGACAGACAGACAGATAGATGGATAGGTAGATAGGTAGATAGCTAGATAAATAAGATGCTATAACTTATTTTTCAGGAATTAGTATATTTCATCATTCTTCTTTTAGAGTCCTGGATAGTAACTTTATTTTCAAAGTTCTTACATCTTTCAAAATTGTTTTTACAGTGTTCTCATTATTGTATAAATTCTTCTGGTTCTAGTTATTTTGTTCTTTATCAGTTTATAAAAGCCTAATAATACATGTTTAACCCAGTGGAATTGCTTGTCACCTCCTGGAGTGGGGTGGGAAGAAGGAAGGGAGCCAACATGAATCATTCAGTTTCAGGAAAACTTATGTGTAAATTTGTCACTGGAATAAAATAAAAATAAATAAATAAATAAATAAACACATAAATAAATACATAAATAAAAGCCTTCAAACGTCTTTATTTTTATAATTGTGATATAATAGTCTAAATTATTTTTATGGTTCTGCTAAATTAACTTTATATTAATTCATGTAAGTCTTTCCATGTACCTTTGGAAAAAAACTCCTTCCTGAATTTTATAGCATAATAGAATTTCATCATGTCCATATACTATAGTTTATATGACCCTTTTCAACTGATGGGCATCCTTTTAATTTTCTGGGGTTTTATTTTTATTTTTTTGCCAGTATAAAAAGGGATGCCATATAGATATCATAGTATTTGGATTTTAACTAATAAAGAAGAGATCATTTCTTTGAGAATCACATTATTTATTAATGTGGGCATGCAAATATCATTAACAAAGAATGAAATCCTTTTGTAAAAATTAGAACCAGTCAGAGTCATCTTTACCTTTACACTTAAATAGGAAGCTATGTCTGCTTTCCAAATGGCCTGAAAGTTAGGTCTTTGAACCTCCCCCTGACAGTCTCCATTGGTGGATATTTAAAAACAAAACAAAAAGTGAATTTAGAGACCTCAACTCCTCCCTTATTACTTTAATTACAGGGGAAGTGGGTCTTTGTCCTTACAAGGAAGACCAGGAAGATACCAGAATACCCTTTCTGTCCCCTTTAGGCAACTGGGCCAACTTACCTTTCAAAATAGATCAAAGTTCACTAGGCCTCTAATCTTTTCAATCCTTTTAAGATCTTAAAAAAAGAAAGAAGTTCCCAACCCAGTTTGATAGCCTAGGGGCAAAGGGGGGGAAATGGGAGTATCCCCAGACTGTTTTTCCTGGATCCTATGAGGCCAAAGGGAAAAATGATTTCATAAAGAAATACTAAAATTTATACAATTCACAATTAATTTTCTTTGGGATATTTTCCTGTCTATCTGGTAATTTGGGGGTATAAGTCATTCAGTGCAATAGCAGATGCAAAGGGCATTCACTGTGTAGTAATTTTTTTATGTGCATAACTCCAAATTGTGTCCCAGTCTGTTTGTAACCTTGAGAGGTCCTCCAAGAATATCTATTTTCCCCACATTCCATCTAACATTTATCATTTTTTTGTTATTTCTGCCACTCCAGTGTTTATTGGGTAGAAACTAATTAGTTGCTAAATTATACAGAAAATATAGGACTAAAGTATGAATATCCAGCTAATAGAAATATTTTCCCACTTTTCATCTGAGAATTTACTGTTTTGTTTTGTTTTATTTTTTCCACAAACCTCAGCCTAAAATTCATCTCCCTTCTGTAGAATATCATAAATGCAGGGCTGTAAGAGTCCTTAGGTTAAAGATGAGGAAACTGATACCCAAGGAAATTAAATAAACAAATGATACTTAAGAAAACTGATATTCAAATAAATTATTCAAGATCACACAACTTGTAAGCAGCAAAACTAAGACAAGCTCAGGTCTTTTGACTGAAAATGCAATGCTTTCTCCTGGTTCTTTGAAGTTTTAAGTCCCCATGGAATTTGTCCTTTTTTTTTTCATTGTTGCTAACTCTAAATGACTATTTAAGAAATTGAACTCCATTGCCCGCCTTTTTTTAAGCTATAAAAAGTGCTCTTTGATATTTGCTATAAACAATATTTGTGTGTATGTGTGTGTGTGTGTGTGTGTTTTCCCCATTTTAACATAGCAGAGACCAAAAATCTTTTCCTTCCTGGAGCAAGTACCAGTCCTAGAAGCAGTGGTAGGTGCCCTTTCCTCTCCAATTTGGAAAGCCCTCACAAGCTCCAGGGTAATTTAAATAACTTTCCCCAGATTCCCCAGGGGAAAATAGCACACAAAGAAGATGAAATGGAAAAAGCAAAGGTGAAACCTGACTAAAAGGAATGGAGAAAATGTAGAAATTGCCACCCAGATACTGGGAGAAGGAAATGGTACTTACTGACTCACTATATGTTTGGGGTTTGAGATGACTTCTTTGAAGAGTGCAAAGAAGAAAATTTCTGAAATCCCCAGTCCTTTTCCCACCAAATCCCTTCCTTTCTATTTCCAAATCCTGCCAAAGTAAGTCTATGGTGGGGACTACTATCAGGGACTTTCAGGGACTGGACCAATATGGGACAAGTTAGTGAAGTAGTCCCCAGGGAAAGGAGATTAATGCCATCTGCTGGTGGGGAGACCACCTACAAAGTGGGGAAAAGAACATGGAGTAGCTAAAGTCCATTTCTCTTTCCATAGTTCAGTCCTTTAGCAACCAGGTAGACCTTTATCAATTGCCTGATTGAAGACAACGATTTAGAGAAGCAAATATGTACAGGTAGACCCTTTATTTCAGAAAAGAGCCTATCTCACAAGTGTTATATCAGACTATACAATTTTATATTTATTCCTATATCAAGGATCAAAACTAACTTGGCTGCCTTGTCCTGGGCACAGATTTACCCAAAAAAAGGATGATTTGTTGTTCACTTGGTTCTGGTAGGTTTATGAGTATAGTCCAAATGAAGTTCACTATCTTAGATTTAATTATTCCTCTGTTATTAGTGATCAATGAAAGAGTAGAGGACAAGAGAAAGAAAACTGAAAGGGGCCAAATTTTGTCTTTATTTTTTAAAGTTCATTGGATTCTTTCTTTTAAAATTCTTAAGCACATTATTAAAGGGATGCTTACAAAGTAGCTAGAAAAAGAAGCAGTGATCACATAAAGTCAATAAGGCTTCATGACAACAAATCATATTAGACTAACCTCATCATAAGACTATCATACTGCTAGACAGAGGAATAGTTTTCCTCAATTTCCAAAAGAATATTTGACAAAGTTTTCCAGGCTCTCCTTGAGGAAAAGATGGAAATATTTAGGCAGACAACAGTACAGTTACATGAATTCAGAACAATCTGAAGGGGGTGTGTATAAGTGGAAATGTTGTACCTTTGAACTACGTTCCCCAGAATTCCTTTGGTATTTCCCAGAATTCCTCTCCTCTCTCCACCACTTTGTGTGGTTACATTGTTTGTGTATAACGCTTTCTCCTCTCCTGATTGCAGCTTGGTTAGGACCATTTTTACTCTAGCTTTTTATTTTAGTTATTTTAATAAATCTTATTAAATATAATATTTGGACTTATTGTATATTAATTTTAATTCTCAGGTGATAGTCCCAATAGTCAAACTGTCACTATATAAATTACCTTGTATTTTTAATATTTCTTTATATCAATTTACATGTTTATGCTATTGCCCACAATTTGTTCTTAAAGGGCTTAGTGTATTTCATTTTTATCTTTGAATTCCTAAATCTTGCATAATATCTGATTTATGGAAGGTGATATGAGTCAGAATACTGGTGGTCCTGGGGAGTCATGAGTTAATTTTTTCACATGCTCAGAATACCATCTGGGACAGCTGGTGACAAGGATGGGATCTGATGCAAGATCTGGTGTAATAGTTTCTCTTTGAAAAAAAATGTGGTGAGTGAGAAGGCAGTGGTTCCCCGTTCTTCAGTTTACAGTGTAGGGGGCAATTAGGGCAATTATTTTTGACCATTAGGCAGGAGATTGGATGGCACTGGCAGCAGCAGAATAATGGAAAAGCAGTGGTACTCTGTACCAATAGCACTTGCATCAGCCACTGATAGTGACCTTAGTGATGATACCCAACCCACAGTCAGAGGCTCCAACAGCATCTGCAGTGAGACAGATTTAAAAGCAGTGGCATTCTAATCTGTAGGACTTAACTGGGCAGACAGCTGTGTGGTCCCTAGCCAGTGGTGAGCAAGCCCAAGCCTGGAAGCAGCCACAGAATATCTAAGCCATGTGGGCTGGAAGTAGCCACAAGGTATGTAGGTTGAGAAGGCTGGAAGCAGCTCTGGGTGGAAACCAGGCGGATGCAGGCAATCCTTAGCTATATTAGCAGACCAGAAGCAGCTTAAGTCCTCGCCAGCTGGGTTGGCCAGCAACAGGCATAGCACCATGTGGGCTCTGTTTTGTCATTTTAATGAGGGTGCTTTTGCCTATGATACAAGGAAGAGGAGATTATTGTACTGTTATACATATGTTTGTGTCCACAGCCACCTATATTTTTGAAAGCCAAGAGCCAAAGGGATGGAGCTTTGTTGGGCAGTATCCTGATGGAAACTACAGATTTGAATTAATATCCTCATCCTCCTCCTCTTCCTCTTCCTCCTCCTCCTCCTCTTCCTACTCCTTTTCCTCCTGCTGTTCTTCCTATTCCTCCTCCTCC
Source organism: Monodelphis domestica (assembly GCF_027887165.1). NCBI lineage: Eukaryota > Metazoa > Chordata > Mammalia > Didelphimorphia > Didelphidae > Monodelphis > Monodelphis domestica. Next base: position 117,227,242 of record NC_077233.1, on the reverse strand, counting down.
TCCTCTTCCTCCTCTCCCTATTCCTTCTCCTCCTCCTCCTCCTTCTCCTCCTCCTCCTCCTCCTCCTTCTCTTCTTTGTCCCAGATGCATTGACCTGGGATCTATCTGTCTGTCAGTCCTTTGGTTTAAACATCCTTCCTCGTGGCTTTTATCTCCTTTTAACTTCTGTAGCAAAAGCTCTGCCTTCATTCTCTAGATTAGAATGAAGTTGGCTACATCTCTTCTAGGTTCTAGGATTAGCTTTAAGGGATGAGGGTGTTTCTTTTCCAATTCTATTAGCTAAAGCCCCCCTTTTTGTGTATCTTTCTCAATTGTTAGCCACTATTAACTAAGGTCCTCAGTTTCATTTAACTAATCAGCATCATTTAGGGTGATATACTTACAGATACTGTGGAAACAGAAGTACTAATATTCTCTCCCAATACCTTGGAGGCAAATTCTTTCCTATATCTTTATTGGTCTCTGTGGAGAATAGGCTCAGACGTAACTCAGTTTCTATATATCATTCACTCCACTGAGTTTGCTTCCAAATACAAGGATAGTTGTTGAAGTACTTTGTGTCTCATTTGCCACTGGATTGGGTCTTGAGGACTTCAATGCTGAACTGGCTGTCCACTAAATCTTGGATTGGACTCTGCTCTAGTTCTTTTGTTGACTGGCTCTCCTGAACTTTTGAAGCTCACCAAGTCTTAGACATTTCTAATCTTCACTAGAAATGAGAAAGAATAAGCCCAAAAAGGGAAGGAACAGAAGGCCATATTCCTAGACTACATGTCAGCCTCAGATGGAGAGCCTGAGGACTTTCCCCTTCAGCACAGTCTTATTGGAATGCAGAAGGAGTGAAACTAAAGAACTTAACTTTTGAAAACACCACAGTTTTGGGTTGGCAGTGAACAAAGAGGTTCTTCTTCCAATGATTCATGTAATGAAACCAGTTGCAAAAGATCTGTGTATGTTCATAAGGTCCAATAAGGCAAGGCCATTGATCAATCCATTATTATATTCTTGCAAATTCCTTTCTAACTTTGTGAAGGATTACTTTTAAGTGGGGGTATTTGAAAATAATGTTATTAAAAGGATTTATTATTTGATTCCTTAGACTCTGAGTTATCCACTGTACCAGTCATTGAACTTTGACAAATGAAATAAAATGCTTATTGATTAATCATGTTATTAATTAGTTATCGATCATCTAGGAAAAGACATAGTGATCACAAAGAGCCAGTATGGCTTCATAAATAATTGGTTATGTCAGACTAATCTCATTTCATTTTTTGATGACTTTATTAAACTGGTAAAATATGGGGATGCTACAGATAGTGTCCTCAGACTTTAGCAAAGAACATGATAAAGTATCTCAAGTAGAAAATGTGTGAGAGAACTGAGTTAAACAATAATACAGCTATATATAGATTCAATATTTGTTGAATACCCAATCTTAAAAAAGTAGTCATTAAAGGTTCATTTGTACACTTAGTATGAGGTCTATAATGAATTGGCCCTGGGGAATTTTTTATTGACAATAAACCATTTAGCATTTTTAGCAACATCCTAGATAGAAATAGAGACAGCATGTCAATGAGAATTTGCAGGTGAAACAAAATGAGAGATATCTGATACATAGGATTATAGGGTCTCAAAAAGGTCTTGATAAAACTAACGCTGGTCTAAAATTAATGAAATAGAGATAAAGGAACAGTCATCTATGGATTGGAAAGATAAATTTAACAAGTAAGATCAGGAAAGCATGGATAGATCGTAGCTTGTTTGAAAAAACACTGAGGACTTTGTAGACTTCAACTTCATGTGTCAACAGCATAATATGGTACCTAAAATTTTTAATATAATGAATGTACTCTTCTCTGGTCAGATACTGCCTTAGAATTGTGTTCAATTCTTGAGGCCCATGAAGGACATAGATTACCTGGAAAAATTCCAGATAAAAGCAACCAGGGTGGTGAAGAACTTTAAAGTTATACTAAAATTGATGGGAGGAACTGAGAATTTTTAAATTGGAGAAGTGAAGACAAAGAGGAAACATTATTGCAGGCTTTAAGTATTTGAAGATTTGAAATGGAATTATACTTGACTTGCTTAGCAACACAGGGAAGAACCAAGAATAATAAATGGAAGTTGCAAAGAGGCAAAATTAGGTTTAAAGTCAAGAAGCATTTCTAAACAACTAATGTCACTCAAATGTCAGCGGTCTTCACAAGGAATGGACTTTCTTAATTGGAGGCCTTCAAATGAATGCTAGATGATCACTTGCTGAATATGTTGTAATAGGGATTTTTTTTTCAGCTGTCACTGAATCTAAGTATGACTGATGAATTCACTTATACTTTAAAATTCTGTGATTCTGGAACAGTTTTCAGTTCTGGGTTTTATATTTTATGAAATACATTAATTAGCAAGAGAATTTTTAGAGAAATGTGGCTAAAATGATAATGAACTAATGTCATCTGAGAACTGGTTGAGGAAAATGGCTCTACAAAATCTAGGTAAGGGAAGACAAAGGAACATACTAGTCTTCAAATGTTTGAGAGACTGCCATTTGTACTAGAGAACTAGAGAAAAATGAAAATTTCTAGGTAAACCCAAGTTCTTCTAAACAGATTTCAAAGAACAATGAGAAACTGATAAATGAAGAAAAATATCAATTGAAGGCATGAAAAAAGAAACTCCCACAATGTAATTCCCATGAACATCAAATAAAAGAGCTTTAAAAAACATGAATTTATAAAAATAAGTATATGAACATGGAGTTTTCAGACAAAGGATTTAAAGGTATTTATAGACATATGAAAATATTCTCTAAATCACTATTAATTAAATAATGCAAATTAAAACAATTTTTAGGTACCACTCCATACTTTCAGATCAGGTATTATGACAAAACCTGAAGGAGATGTGTGGGAAAGATGAGAGAGACACTGCCAATGGAGTTGTGAACTAATCCAACCATTCATTCTGGAGGACAATTTGGATTGATATCCAAAAGGCTATAAAATAGTACATACTCTTTGACCCAGAAATACTATTTTTATCCCCTCAAAGATAAAGAAACTAAAAGGAAAAAGATCTATATGCACAAACTATTTATAGCAGCTCCTTTTGGAAAGACAAAGAATTGGAAGGTGATGAGATTCTCTTCAGTTGGGCAATGGTTGAGAAGTTATGGTATATGATTGTGACGGAATATTACTGTGCTAAGAGAAAAGACAAGCAGGACAGGCCTAGAAAAGCCTGGACTTAAATGAACTGATTCAGACTGAAATAAGCATAACCAGGAGAACATTGTACACAGTGACAGCAATGTTGTAGATGAACAACTGTGAACAACTTGGCCATTTTCAGTAATACAATGATCTGAAACATTCTTAAAAGACTCATGAAAAATTTCATCATTCTTCAGCAAAAGAATTAATGGCACTGAATCTAAACCAATGCAAACTTTTTAAACTTTCTTTCTTAATTTTTCTTGTTTGAATTTCCTTCCACATAAGGATTAATACTGAAAAATGTTTTATATGATTGCTTATGTAAAATCTCTATCAGATTGCTTATGGTCTCAGTCATGGGATGGGGTTATGGGAGAGGGGAGAGAGAAAGGAAGGAGGTAGAGAATTCAATAGTCAACATTTTTTGAAATGTTAAAAATTATTTTTACCTACAATAGGGGAAAAATAAAATATCTTTTTTTAAAAAGTATCATTGGTATCCCTGTAAAGCATATTGAAAAAAAAAACACAATATGCTATATTTTAAAAATCATGGAAGTAAGCTGCTAAGAACTACTAGAACACTGAGATTATTATTATCATCTCCCTTAATAAACTATATGTTCCTAGGAGCTATGGATAGCTGTTCTCTGTATGAGAGACATTTAATACATCTGTTGACTCTAGGTTGAACAAATGTTTATATTTTACATTCTCATATAAAGTATCTGTTGCAAAAACGTTCGATAAATTAAACTTAATTTTTGCTATCATACTGATAAGAGATATTTGAGTAAAACTGAAAAGAAGCATCTTAACCTTTAAAAGGAGGGTGATCTATACTTTAATACAATCTCTTGGCTTTCAAGAAATAATTTTTTCCCCATGTGGAATGGTCCAAACTTAATGGACTGGGCCATAGGAAAAACTAAAAAGAAAATCCTAATCTGAGTTCCCTACCTCTTGAAAACAAAGAATTGGGAATATGTAGTTTAACCCCAAAGGAACAAAAAATTCCTGCTTTCCAACTACACCTAAATAATGACATCTTCCAATATAAATTTTGCATTTAGGCAAAAATTGGCCCAGATAAGTCATTCAAATCTGAAATTATTTTTTTGTCCTGAATCAAATCTTTAAAAAACTACTCCTAATCCAGATGTGAGTAAAAATATGTTAAGAGCAGAACATATTTTAAGTCTAGTCCCAGGATAGGCCAAACTCAATATTATGTTGAGCTAGGGCTCCACTTTAGAGCAAAGTACTTTCCTGTATGAAGTAAATAACCTCTTCCTAGGCATGAAATGTTACTCTCTGGAGGGCATTTTACTCACCTAGACTCACTCTAAGATCAAGACTGTTTAGGAGGCTTGAGTCTGCTGTGGTTTCTTTTTCCATCGCTTAGCTTCTAAATAATTTTTACCAAGTACTATTTTTAAAATCCCCTCTCTGATTCCATTCTTCAAACTCAATTTCAGTTTACTCCACCCAAGGAAAAAAAATCATCATTTAAAAAAATGACAAATAGTTTAAAAATACTCCCTGACTACATAACTGCTCTTCTAACAAGTGATCTCTAGAAGCATTTTTAAATTACAGAAAATTTTGTTTATTTTTCTGTGGTAGGGAGATCAAGCAAATAGTCGCCTGCAGGATGAGGAAGTCAGAATTCACAGTAGAGAGGCTTTTCACCTTAGCCCAACAGAATGTTTGTAGTACTTATTTATATGTAGTATTCTCCTAAATGCTATGTAAAGTGAATGAAATATTCTGAGTGCTTACAATCTAAAATACATGTACTAAATAAATATATAAATTAGTATAATTTATAATATAATTGCATATACATATAAATACATTAGTATAGACAAGGAAGTTTTTCCTTGGTAGAAATGCTGGACAAAGACAAGAGATTGTTTTTTCTGGTGGGTATCCATGCTAAAGATTGGGATATAGAATGAAGGCTCTAAACTCCAATCAGAGACCCACTAACTTCACCTAACCTCTTTAGCCTTATTTGTGTAATAGCCCAAATCATTATGGGAATCTGAAAGCAGCATCTTTACTAGACCAAAAATACTTCCTTGATAGTTTTGTTAAGCTGAATCTCCAAAGAGTTGAAGAAATATAGAATGACAATCAGAAATTTTATGAGCTAAAAGGAATTTTCTAATTCTATTGTGAATTTTAGATTTACTTCACCCTGCTTAGTCTTAGAATTCTAGCAACCAGGAATGTATACACTCCTACTTAAGGATTAAGTGTTGAGAAGGATGGCCTATGACTGACATGTGCTAGGAAGTGACAAATCAAAAACAACTGACAGACCCCCTGGGCTGTCCTAAGTCAAGCTTAAGCTACCATTGGTACATGTGAGATTCAAGAAGTGATGTAAAGAATGGTCTATATATTTCACGTCACTTCCTCTCTCTCTCTTGCTCTCGCTCTGTCTGAAGATGTGGGGTTTTCAGCATTGGGAGATCTTGGTGGTGTTCTTAGCATTCTTGGTGAGTGGTTTAGGATGATTCCTCTTTTCCTTTATCTCCTAAAGCACTATCCTCTTAGGAGGCCCCTCATCTTGGAGGAGGCCTCCTGGCTGGAAGCCAAACTAGATTGAGAAGGTCCCATAGCCTAGGCCTTTGAACTCCTATCTGGCTTGCCTGAGCAGTCCAATTCCTTTTCCTCTCTCTCTTCTTCTTAATTTCTTTCTACTATTATAATTAAACCACCATAAAAATCCCAAACTGACTTGAGTATTTTATTGGGATTGAATTTTAATCCCTGGCGACCACTAGTATAATATATTCAGTCAACAACTTTAATTTTTTACCCTTAACAGTCTGGCTAATCCACGAAGGTTGTGACAAGTACCCTCAAATCTCTGTGAAACCTTTCTTTCCTTTTTCTCTCTTTATTACCTCCTCAAGTCATTCTTTTAAGCATCTAACTCATCAGTTCAAAACATAGCTGAGAGATCAGGTGAGTATAAAACATTTTTTTCTCTTTTCTCCTTAATTTGAATTGAACACAGTCATTTTTTTTTAACCTTAAGTGGCAGGGCCCGGCCAGGGAAGCTGTTTCTGAATCTCCCTACCCTTAGGGAACAAACAACCCAATTAGACAACCCTCACTGACAATATTAGCTGCCTAGATTATTCTTAACTAGTGGTGAGAAAAATCTGGAGAAAGTTTTGGCCTTGTAAGGGTAATTTTAGGGTTGTGACTTAATCTAAATTAATTTGGTCACCAGAGAATATCCCAAATAAAATACCCAAGTCAGCTTGGAATTTTTTTTGGTGGTTTAATTAATATAGAGGGAAAGAATTAAGGAGAAGAAAGAGGGAAGGGTATAGGATTTCTCTCGCCTGACCTATGCCAGGGGGAGTTCAAAGAACTCCTCCAAGAGATTTTTTCAGAATATTAGAGGCTTTCATAAGAGGATAGGGTTTGGAAGATAAAGGAGAAAAGAATCACCCTAAACTCCGAGAGAGCTCAGTGAAGATGCCTCACCTGAACTAGGCTACTAAGCTTCTCCCAGTATTGTATCAAGGAAACTCACCGCCAGACCCAGACAATAGCTTCCATCAAGCCAAGATACCAAGACCACAGTATGCTGCCGCCAGTTACCTCTCTGCTCCAAGAGACTGAAAAGAGGAAATATATATAGACCATTTTTACATCACTTTTCTGTCATTTTTCATCACATTTGCCAATGGTAGCTTATGCTTGACTTAGGACAGTCCAGGGGTCTGTCATTTGTTTCTGATTTGTCATTTGTTAGCACATTTCTGTCATAGGTCATCCTTCTTCCTTCTCAATACTTAATCATTAAGTAGGGGTGTAGACATTCCTCTTTTGTTAGACTAAGTAGGGTGGATTAAATCTAAAATTCACAACCTAGTACTGCTCCTGGAGGTCTACTTTCTTTTTTTTTCCAAGTCCCCACCTGTCTATAGTTTTTAAAAATTAAGTAAAAGTAAAAAAAAAAAACTGGTAAGGCCAGCTAGGAAAAGCAGAGACTTGGCTCAAAGAAAGAAACAGTTTTACCCTGGAGAGGAGGCTTATGACCCCTCCCAAATTAAACAAAAACTCAGCCTTAGCCTCAGGCAAAAGGCTTTGTTTTCTGTCCTTAGGCATAGAGGACTTGATTGGATTAAAAGGCTCTTAAAATGGACACTATATCCAAATCTTTTGTTTTCACTTCCTGACTTTAACCCCTAGCCAGTAGGGACATCTACTGACTAAAACCAAAATCATAAATAATTAAAATATATATACATATATAAAAATGAATACTACATTCTATGAAATTTTCATGGCATTTGAAAAATTAGGGACATTAAAGATTTCAGAATGACTCCCATTTATTATGTTCTTAGGTCATTTTCTTTTCATACTCCTAAATATTATGACAAGAAATGCTACCCTTGAAAATATTTGAAGCTACAATTCAGGAAAACATACAAAACCAATTGGATAAATACTTCTCACAGGGTCAAAGGGCAAATACTGACTCCACCCAAAACATGTCTGACCCAATATGAATTTTGCATTTAGACAAAAGTTGGCCTAGATAAGCCATTCAAATCCAAAATTATTTTTTTGTCTTGAATCAAATCTTTAAAAAACTACACAATTGAAATGTTTGAACAACAACATATATAGCCCAAACTATATGATCATCAGCGGAATGAATAACCTTTGCCTGTTACATACAATATAAATTCCTGAAACTGGTCTCTCCATAATCTAACTTCAACTTAACTATTCAGTTTTATCTCATAATATCTCCTATCTTCACAGATTTTGCCTTCTAACCAAATTGGATTACTGTCTGTCCCCCTGTTTTCACACTAGCTATTTCCATCTCTATGATTCTCATGAAACCATTCCCCATTTGGAATGGATTTTTCTTTCCATAATCTCTATCTGTTTATGATTCTTTCTCTAAACATTCTCCACAAATATTTTCCTCCTCAACTTTCCCATAGTTTTAGTTCTATTATATTCTACTTTATAATATCCTTAATTATGCATGCCATATTGTTTCTTATTAAAATATAAGCTCTTTGAGGAAAGAGGCTATGTCAATGTTTATATCTGTCTCTAATGTCTCCAATACTGCATTTAACAGGCAATGTTTTCATAGCGAAACTTAAAATATTCCAGTAATAGGGAAAGTATAGAGCAAGAACCTGGTATCAGAAAACTTTAGGGCTTGTCCTGACACCTCTAGCCATGAGATCTGGGATGATTTACTGCACTTTTGAGCTTCTGTTTAACTATGAAATGTATGCCCTGATTATTTCAAAGAATTAAAACATTTTTAGTGAGATGGTATACCCTAAATATATCAAAAGTTATCAATGGTAGTTTTGAAATAAAGTACCTAGAACTTCTCCTAACTTGTAGGTAAATCACCCCAGGGACAATTCAAAGAATTCTCTGGGTTTACACCTCTAAAAATTACATTTCACAAGTCCATATCTATGAATTTACCCTTTAATGATCATCTGATCCAATTAGTTCAAAGCAAACGTATTCAAAATGGAATGATACAGTAAGAAAAGTATTTTTGAAAGTTTTCCCCATACACCCGTTTGCAAAAACATAAACAAAATCAGTTGCGAGACAGATTCACATAGAGATTACGTATGGAGGGTAACACATATAAGGAATATACATGGCCAGGGCATACACATGGAGCTAATGTCTCTTACACTGCAAGACTGTCTCCTTTTGGAGTCATCCCACTGCTGGGTTGTTTTCACAGATTTAGTGAGACACATTCCCCACCTGCTCTCTGTTGGGCACATACTGATCTCCTGCCTAGTGGTGGCTATATTTGTCTCTGCTATCTCACTGCATACTGCCCTGCTGAACATTGCTCCAACAGACACAGCTCCTAGGGTGATGCTCCCTGGATGGACATCCCTCAGCCAGATAGACACTTTCTACTTTCTTCAGATTCTTTATTTTTTCTCTTTCTTTCTTTTTTGTTATGAGGGATGGCTTACTTAGTAAGAAAAAGACAAACAATGAAATAAGAACTGAGATAGAAAGAAAGGTAAAAAATGATTTATGCCCTGAAGAAGCTCACCATCTAAGGGGGGTTATATAATATGTAAGTAGTTATGAAAAAATTAGAGGTAGATGTGTGTGTGTGTGTGTGTGTCTGTGTGTGTGTGTGTGTGTGTGTGAAGATAATTACAGAGAAAAAGCACAAAAAGCAAAACCACAGATTTTAGCTGAGACCTAAGGGAAACCAGGGAAGCCAAGAGAGGGCTCCAAGGAGGGAGAAAATTCCTGGTGTGGGGGGCAGTCAAAGAAAGTACACAGAGACAGGAGATTGATGTCTTATGTGAAGAACAGCAGAAATCAACACCACTATATTGTTGAGAATAGAATGGAGAGTATAGGCTTAGCTCATGGGCTTCTTATATGGCAATATAGGAAAGGATTCACTATCCCTGCTTTCTCCATTTCAAAAGTTTATCCCTATTTGTATTTGTATTATTTTTCACCAGAAACGTTGAGCCTCTTTTGTAATACAAAAAAGTGACATCACTAAATAAGTGTTTTTTGCCCTTTTTCTCTCCTCTCCATGTTATGACCTAGGGAACTAACTCCTTTGCCTAGCTCAAATAGACCTCTGCCTTAGCTATCATTTAGGCCAATATCTTCATTTAATGGATGAGAAAATGGAGAGCCAGAAAGGCTCTTTTGCCTTTCTGGTTTTGCCCATCAGTACAGTTATAAAGGTGTGAAAAGAACAAAGGTCTTCTGAGTCTCATTCCAGTGGACTTTTCACATCATAATTATAGTCTTTCTGCTTTCCACTTTCATAATGTGAAATTGCCGACTACCATCAGTAGAAGAATAGAGGTGAGACACTTGGCTACGAATGCCTCAAGGAGAAAGAGAAAGAAAGGATAGTAGATTGGATTCCGAGGGGGGCGTGATGGAGCCAGGTAGGAGATGGCAGAAATGAGTCAGAAACCAGGCTGTATTGATTACAATGGAGCTACAGCAGAACTCCGATCTCTGGACCACACAAAGGCATGAACCATCCAGTGATCCAAAATTAATACCACACAGGTCGGAGACATGATAGAGAACTTAGCTGAGAGAATTAGCCTAGGTTCTTTAAGCCAGTTGCCAAACACGAACTTTATGGCTGAGAGATTAGCATTGAAAAATGAATGAATGATTAGCAATGAAAATTAGCAATGAAAAATGAAAAATGAAAAAAAAAAGAAAGTGCCTGGCCCAAGGCCAGGTCCCAGGTGAAAGAGATAGAGAAGGAAAGGAATTAAAGATGTAGCTTGGCCAGCAAAGACAGACATAGGTGAGAGGTAAGATCCAAGAGAGGGAGGTGACTGCTGTGGCTGCTTTTAATGACTTTGACATGCAAATATACCCAATACATATTGATGAATTACATAGTGTATTGCCATTGGGTAATTGTAAATTACGACAAGGTATAGGTGTGGTTTATCTTAGCCAGGTGAACACAAAGAAACCTGTTTTCCCACCTAACCTGGGGGAAGCTGGGATCAAGGGTTAGGGGCTTTACTAGCCAAGACTGAGCATGCTCTCTTCTAAGCCACTCTGTACATTCTAACTGTTTCCCTTGTCCATAGCTAGGTGTGGACTGCTACAAGAGGTGTTTTGGCAAGAAGGGGGAAAAAAAGCCAAATACCCCCTTGTGATTCTCAGAACAATTTGATCTTGAAACATGTAAGTAAAGATTGTGCCTATTGCTATCAGCTGTCAAATGTTTCTTTTCCTTCTGGTTTTGATAGGATCAGATGCCATTGAACCATTTTTCTCCATCCTTCTTTGATGATCTTTGTATTGGTGACCAATAGAAGATTGAAGGAAAGAAGTCAGAGATGGAATTGGTTCATTATATCATTAAACAGATCATACTATGAAGGCACCTGAAGCATTGGTGCTTGGAACTCCTTTTCTGGTTCTTTCAATTAATAAAGATTTTTTTAAGCAACTATTTTCACTTTTCTTTTTCAATATCCAAGTCTAGTCAATGTAGCCGCTAACATTTCAGATAAGCATATTCCATCCACCTGCCTCCTGTAGCATTTCTTAGGGCTACAGAAAATTTCCTCTTTCTTAACTATGTCTTTTGCTAAAGTACTTTGGCGTTAGTGCATATCTGGACAGAGAACTTTTATAAGAAATAAACAAAATAGAATGTACTAAGCCAGGATTTCTCTACCAAATATAACCCTTGAAAGTTGTTTGAGGTCATTTATGCATAGTTGTTTACTCCCCTTTCTCACCCCATGAAGAAAAGAGAATGAAGTGAAATGACTTGGTGTTTTCCACATTGATTGGTCACCACTTGGGAATGGTTGGTGTCAATTATTTATTCTTCTTGGACTCAAATGAATCTAAGATGACACAGAGAGAGGCTGCTTCTTTAAATACAAAAGCATTCAAAGATAAGCAACATTCTCAAGAAAATGAAGTTAAAAAACTGTTTAATAAAAAGACAAGCATGTTTTGTTTTCTACAGGGTCAGAACTCCCTCTCAATATGCCCCAAATGTGAAGGTGTGTCAGGAAAAAAGGGCATTTTCATCTCAGGACTTCATGTCCACACCCAATCCATTCCCTTACCTGGCTTAGTACCAGGCTCTGGGAGAGACACATTTCATCATTAGATTGCCTTACTTTATATTTCTCTCCTTTTATAGAGGAAAATGATATCCAGCAAAGTATATGCAAAGTCTCCTTCCTATAGCTATCCCATTCCTAAAGTAGTCACTCAAAGATTTCATTATAAACCTTTGGAACCAAAATCTGGTATCCAATTTCATAGGAAACCAGATTTGAAAATCAGGAACTCCTGGATGCATTTATTTCCTTCTCAGAGCTTTTCACTTATAATGCGATTTGTCCTGCTCTTTTACTAGTTTTCCTTGGGGAATTAACAATCTTGGGTTATAAATACACATTTCTTTTAAAATATTACAAAGCTGAAATTTAAAATTTTAAATCAGATAAATCCAAGTATCTAAGACCTAATAAATAACCAAAGAGGACAGGAATCCCAAAGGAAAAATGAGTATCCTCAACGTTTTCTTTACAAAGGAAGAGTGAGATTTTAAATAAAGTTCACATAAGGTATGATAATTAGATGCTTTTTAAATGGAGGGGAAAAGCCACAGGCATTTCAGGATGAATAAAGTGGAGGAGTCCTTTATACTGTGCCTCAGTTTCTTCATCTGTAGATGACTAAATGATACCTAAGTTCCCCACTGGTTACAAACTCATTATATCACTTTGAATTAGACCCCAACAACATTGTTCTTGTCTCCTGAACATTAGGTTGAAAACTGAGTTAGTGTGGCACAGTGGAAAGAGCCCCACTAAAATCAGATAACTAAATATGGTGGAAATAATTCTTGATCAGAAGCCACTGGTCTCTTCTGTTCAAGTCCTACTCATTACCTCTGGCAAATCATTTAAACTCCACAGAAGTCAGTTTTCTCATCTGTACAATGGCAAGAGCACAAGCTCTAGAATTAAAGGACCTGGGTTCAAAGCCTTTATCTCTTTTTTTTTTTTAAATCTGCATGACTGGCCAAATCAATTAACCTCTGCGCCTCAGTTTCTTCATCTGCAAAACGAGGGGGATTGGACTAGACAACTTCTAAAGTCCCTTCTTCTTGCTTTCAATCTATTTGTTCTGTGCTGTCTTAAATCTGTTTAGCTGTCAATCTATGACCTTAAGCAAGGCACTACTTGTCTGGGTCTCCGCTTCCTGACCTGGAAATGAAGGGCGAACCAGATGATCTCCTAGGCCTTTGGGCACAAGGTTTGATCCTCCCCACCCCCACCCCCTAAACGTTCCACAATCAGGACAAAAATAGTATTGTCCCCAAGCGAAGTGAATAAAAGTGACCCGCTATTCCAGGCCATGTGCTCAGCTCCAGAACCAGGCTCCTTTGGAAATGTGCACGCAGCCAGTTACTAGTATCTGGAGAGCAGAGAAATCCCAGGCTACGCTACACTCCCCTCCGTGAGTCTGACAACACTTGGAAGGGAGCTGGCGCACTCAATTTAAAAGTAAATGTTTGGCAAGTTCAGCTGTCCTCAAGTTTGGCAGGCAGAATATAATCAACAAAGGGGCATTACTTTTAATTATATTTAAAAATATAACTCCCTGCAGATTAAAGGGCCCGGGTAGAGAGAGGCCCGTGTGCTGTTGGCCCCAAGCTCCAAGGGGGACCCGGTTTATATAAGCAGGCTTTGTTTTAATTAGGTCAGCAGCGGCTCCTCCTCTTACCATTCCTCCACATTACAATCCCTGGTAAACCCCCTCTGCTAAAAAGTGTTACTAAGAAGAAATCCACACAGGCCCAAAGCGCCTTGTCTGTAAGAGAAGCTTTTCCAGACAGACCACACTTCCTAGGGAGGGGAGACTGCCAGGCCCACAAGAATGGGTCTGCAGCTCTTTGGAAGGGTCCCCAGTGGGGATGAGACAGTGCCTTTAAAATTCATAGTGATGAAAACTGTCACACACACCCAGGGCCCTCCAGCTCCCCGAGACCCCCCAGGGAAAACCCAGGACACTCACATTTAATATGAGTCTAAGAGCCCTAAGGAGAAAACCCAGGACACCCACATTTAGAATAAGTCTAAGACCCCCAAGGGGAAAACCCAGGACACCCACATTTAATTTGAGTCTAAGAGCCCTAAGGAGAAAACCCAAGATATTCACATTTAAATAAGTCCAAGACCCCTAAGGAGGAAAACCAAGACACCCACACTTAAATTGAGTCTGAGACCCCCAAGGAGAAAACCCAGGACACCCACATTTAAAATAAGTCTAAGACCCCCAAGGGGAAGACCCAGGACACCCACATTTAAAATAAGTCCAAGACCCCTAAGGAGAAAACCCAGGACACCTACATTTAAAATAAGTCTAAGACCCCCAAGGGGAAAACTCAGGACACCCACATTTAAAATAAGTCTAAGACCCCCAAGGGGAAGACCCAGGACACCCACATTTAAAATAAGTCCAAGACCCCTAAGGAGAAAACCCAGGACACCTACATTTAAAATAAGTCTAAGACCCCCAAGGGGAAAACCCAGGACACCCACATTTAAAATAAGTCCAAGATCCCTAAGGAGAAAACCCAGGACACCCACATTTAAAATAAGTCCAAGACCCCTAAGGAGAAAACCCAGGACACCCACATTTAAAATAAGTCCAAGACCCCTAAGGGGAAAACCCAGGACACCCACATTTAATTTGAGTCTAAGAGCCCTAAGGAGAAAACCCAAGATATTCACATTTAAATAAGTCCAAGACCCCTAAGGAGGAAAACCAAGACACCCACACTTAAATTGAGTCTGAGACCCCCAAGGGGAAAACTCAGGACACCCACATTTAAAATGAGTGAGGATCTAGTCAGAAGGGACAAAAGCCAGGAAGTGTCAAAGTTAGGGACATCTCCAAGTCCAGCTTTGTAGGAAATAAATAAATAAAGAGACAATGGAGAGAGTTAAGGATGAAGTGCCAGCATTAACCCTGCATTTCCTGGCTTTTGTCACTTGCAGAAAGAGCCCTTAGTATATTTAAGTGGGCAGTTCCTGGCTAGGGTTTTTTTTTGGGGGGGGGGGATAATGGAGAGGGGAGGAAAGGGATGTGGGAAGGAGAGGAGGCATTAAAGAGGAAAGATGGCATTTTAAAGGAATAAAAAAAATCAGTGCAGAAAAGGTGAAATGGGAAAGGCATTTTATTTCTAGTAAAGTCATTTTAGTTAAATTCCTCCTTGGATTGACTTAAAACCATTTAGAACCCATGGTTTTTTTCATTAAGCTTTTGTTATCTGATTAAATACACATTTCCTTGGCCTGACTCTTGGTACTTTTACATTGAATAATGGGGGGAAAAAAAAGACCCAGATCTTTATACTACAGGGAAGTTGGGCTCCTTAAAAAAGAGAGAGACTTAATTGGAACCTCTACTCTTGTAAGGCATTCATTTGAAATTCATAATAATGCAAATGCTAGCTGACTTAAGGTTTTGCTGGACATTTAGATTATTACAGTTTTGAGAAGGAAAAGAGTGGTTTTCTTGTCTCCATGGATATCTCTGAACAACTCTCAAATTTTAAATTTAAACTTCAAGCCTTTTTTAAATGAATAAATGGAAATGTCTTATGCTCTAGGACCATTTTGGCAGGCATATAAAATATATATAATATTTATTATAAACTTCTGTAGAAATTATGTAATATAGAAATTATTAAATATATACACATGTGTAGGCATATATACATATATAATACACATGTACATCTATACATTTATGCAGAAAGACATACATATGTGTGCATATATATATATTTATAAAGAGCTAAAAGGGGTGAATGAGAAAGTAGCCTTGAAGAGCAATCACAGGTGATGGATGTGTGGCAGTGTTCAGGAGAATTCTATGAAGGGCTCCACTATAAGGTCTTTTTTTCCTTTTTTTGAGCTCCAGTGCATGCAGCATTTAGACAGGAAATTATGCCCTCAGCTGGCATGGAGAGAGAAGAGAAACATCTTTGGTTTCCTCATTAAAGTGGAGTTTGGTACAAGCCACTCAAGCTGACCTTTTAAACCCTCTAATCTTGTGCTTAAACTAATCTTTCCATGTCCCAAACTTTGAGTAAACATTTTTAACTGGGGAGCTAACAAAAAAAAAAAAATCACTTCTTCCTCATATTCTTTTGTGGAAGGAAATCTCATTTCCTTCCAGTTATTCAGCTAGATTAGACTCAGAATTTGTTTTGGTGCCTGTGGCCACATTTGGTAATAAAAGAGTCTCCTCCACGGGACCCCCCTGAGAAACTACTTGCTCATCTTCTCTCCGAATCAGGAGGCAGAGTGATGGAAATCGATCACTAGATTTGGAATGAAAAGATGTGAGTTCAAGTCTAGACAGAGCCTATGCCATTTATTTATTGTTAGGACTTGGGCAAATCAATCTACCTTCCTGAGGCTTGTTTGTTTTTTTTTAATCTGTAAATTAAAAAGGTTGGACTAGATGATTGTTAAGTTGCCCCTTGGCTATTCTAACATTCTGTACTTAGGTGATTTCCCCAAATCATCAGGATCAATGAATCAGCATTTATTAAGCACCCACTGTATGCCCATCACACTGCTAAGTGATGGAGTTACAAAAACAAAGATGGGGAAAAAAAAAGTGGCTTCTCTCAATAAACTTTTCATTCCTCTGGGGAAGAGAATATGAACACATACAATCATTGTTCAGTTTGGGGCTTCACTTCCACAAGGATAAACTGGGGAGCACTCAGAGCAAGCTTGGCAAGATGTTAAGTGAAGACCTTGTCCGATAAGGATTGATCCAAAGAACTGAGGATGTTTAGCCTGGAGAAGAGAAAGCTCAGGGGCAATATTGTAGTAGAATTCAAAGAATCGAAAGGCTGCTATGTGGAAGCATTAAAATTGTTTTGCTTGGCCCCAGCAAGCAAAGCCAGGAGTAATGGGTAGAATTTGCAGAGGTGAACATAGGCTTGATGTCAAGAAAAACTTCCTAATAATTAGTCTTATCCATTAGTGGATTGGATTGCCTCACTTTTCCTCTTACTGTAGGTCTTTGAGAAGAATGAAAATGACTGCTTATCGGATATTTTGTAATGGAAAATCTTTTCCAGGTATGGCTTAGGATAGCCACTGAAATCTTTCCCAACCCCAATATCCTGTTAGCTTGTTAGGGATGGGGTCCATGACCAGAAAATTAAGTAGAATTAAAAGATAGACATGGAGATGAAAACTATACCTTATCTTTGCTTACACTACCATAGAACCAATAGAGCTCACCAAGAACTTAGAAATTAGACTTTCTTCCACACTCAGTTTAAATACTGAACTGTGTCCTTTCCATGCCCCTGGCATTGTTAAATCATGTTAATGATACAGTGTGTAAAAGTACTGCAAAATGACTTGCTCTGTGGTATAAAAGGGTGCCTATTAAAACATTTGTAGGATTTAGAACAAAAAGAACCTCAGAGTTTATCTAGTTCAGTCTCCTCATTTTATAGATAAGTAAACTGAGGCTTTCAGAAAGTGGATGAACCAGGATCACCCAAGGCGCATTGACAGAGCTATAGGTAAGGAGAGGATGATAACTGAAGATTTGCCTCAAGGTGGTACTGACATCCAGAGCTCACATGTCTTTTTCATGGTCATTCTTTAGCCAGCTGGGTTCAAGATTATTTACTCTACCACATCCCTGACAAGTGGGCATAACAGAAGTCATTGAATAACTCAAATGACAAGAAATTTACTATAAAATTAAGTGGCCCAATCCACTTTTTGATAATTATAATTGTAAGAAACATGTCTACCTTACATTGAATTGAAATGTCTCACTGCAACTTCTGTTAAAGTTCTTGTTATTTCCTCTGGGATTAGCCCGTAAGAAATCTAATCCCCCCTTAAACTCGACAAGCCTTAAAATACATGGTGTCAGCTATTCTATCTCTACCAGATCTTTTCTTTTCCAAGAAAAATATCATCAGATAATTCAACTAATTCTTATATGCCATTATTTCAAATCTCCTCACTATTTTGGTTATCATCTGGTCCTTTTCCATTTGTCAATGTCACTTCTAAAATGTGGTATCCAAAACGGAACTCTCCATATGTAACCTGACTCAACCTCCTCCCCATTTAATGTAATTTATTAAAAATATATTTTTGGTGCTTACTATGTTTAACCTCTTCTTGGGGGGTGGGGGTGGCACACAAATATACCATGAGGCATATCAATCTCTGAGGAGTTTTTCATTCTATAAGGGACAAATTCAGCTCTGAAACAATATCATAGCATAGAGGTGCTCCTGAGTTTTCTATAAACTCTAACAAAATCTAATAAGTTGGAAAAAAGAGGAATTAAATGAACATTTGGTAATTGTCTCCTTTATGCTAAGTGCCTTATAAATGTCTTATTTGATTTTTGCAATAACTTTGAGAAGCAAGTGCTATATAAATAAAAGTGTTATAAAAATCTTTGTTTTATATCTGAGGAAACTGAAGCAGACAACTATTTTATAATTTGCCCAGACATACAGCTAATAAGTGTCTGAGGACAAATTTGAACTCAGGACTTCCTTATTCCAAAACCAGTGCTCTCTCTACTACACTAGGTAGCTTCAAGTACAGTCTCAGACTGAATCAGCTATTTTCAAAGACCAGCCTAGTTACTAATAAGAGAATACCTTTCACAAATAGATTAGATAACTAATTCTTTGAGCAAAACAACATATGAAACAAAGAAAAACAAAACTTCACCTACTATCTGGTATGCCCTCTTGTGAGTCTATAGTGTCAATGGCAGGATCACAGAAAATGAGGTAATAATAGCTGGTAAGGTAGCATTGTAAATGGGAAAAATGCTGAATTGGAAGTCAAGAAATCTTTGTATTTCAGACCTACTTGTGCTACTTACTGGATGTATATTTATGGCCTCATCACTACTGTCTCCATTTCCTCATCTTTAAAATGAGGGGCCCAATTGGATGGTCTCTAAGATTACTATTACCCCTAAATCTATGATCATATGATCCTCTCTGAACCTTAATTTCCTCATCTGTAAAATGACTATAATAACACCTGTAGTACCTACCTCACAAGATTGTTTAAAAACTCAAGGGCTATAAAGTGTAGATTTTGCAAATGTTATGGCAATATATACATGCCATTATAAAATATTACAATTTTAGATTATTGCTAAATATTCTCTTAACTGGTGATACTCTAAATGTGTTATTTGTCTAATGACCAGAATTAAAATACTACTGAAAAAAATGACATTTTCATGAAAATGGGTCCAGGAAACAAAAATACAGCTAAATACTAAGGATGCAGCCATGTGTTTGTAAATGTTTAAATGATTCTCCAAGATATATAAAAAGATATACTAATGATACACTTTTAAGTTTAATCTGCATTCACATGTTCTCCATCCCCTTCTTAAGTCCAGAGCTATGATGCTACAGAAAATCAACAAAATCATAAATAAAGTCCTGACTTGTAGTGGTCACTAATTTCCAAAGTAGGAAAATTCACACAGAAAATTTAACAATCAGCTTGAAAGCTAGATCTAGCTGACTCCAATTACTCCTGGAATAATAGTTCACAGATTCTCCTTGGAGAGACAAACAAAGAAGCTAGAAGAATCAATTTCATTATGCGGTGAAAGGCAATGAGAAAGAGAATTTAATGAAATATTTGGCCATTTTTCTTGCCGTTTTCCCAATGGGTAGCTTAATTCTCCATATCTATTGTAGAGGGTGAAAAGTTAGAGAAATTCTAGAAAAAAATTTGGCAAGATTATGTAATCTAAGTCATAATATATGAAGAGATGCTCAGTGACTTCAGTGTAGATAGTAGGGTGCCTAGAATGGAGAATGTCATACCTAAGGAAAGGAAACACATATAGGGGTCATGATTCCTGACTTCATTATACCCAGCTAGCACAGTGGAGACCCTGATGGCACTTCTCACTCCTAAGATTGTTGCTCTAAACCAACAGTTCTCAAATTGTCCCTCCAAGCACCTCTGTAGGTCCCTGAATCTACAAGGTCAAAACTGTTTTCATAATACTAAGGCATTTCAGTTTATAATACAGTAAATATTGGTACATACAAGCCACACAAACAAAAGCTTTTCCCAATAATTTGTAAGAGTGTAAAGGCATCCTGGTACCAAAAAGTTTGCCTTAAAATTGCTTTCTCAGGTTCCTATCCCTGTAACTCACAAGCCCCCACCAGTGGGTTTATAAGCCACAGGACACCCTTCAAAACAAAGACATTTAATGTAATTGCATAATAAAATAGCAACAAAACATCTAGCCCATAAATCTGAGACACACTTTACCATGAATATTCATCAAATCAATGGAAGTAGATACATAGAAGGAATACATGTGGAGAAGCACCCATGCAAGGAAAACATGTGTTCAGGGCACATGGGTGGAGGAGCAGTTTATTCTTCTCATGCTACAAGGCAGCCAAGGTCTTCTGGTAATGTCATCACTGCTCCCACCAAGACTGCTGCTCACCACCAGTCTTGTAGCCTCTGCCCAAAGCTGCTTAAATGAATGCTGCTTTTCTAAGCCCATAACCTCCACTGGTCACTGCTTGGTGGGATGCTGAGTCTCCAGCACTGCTCTGCTAGACATTTTTCAGATGGATGCTCCTCCACAGGGCACTTCTTGGCCAGATGCTGCTTGCTGTCTTCAGCTTCTGGATCAGCTGAAATCTTTGGCTATCTCTTCTTCAAGGGAACAGCGTGTGCTGCCATGCATTTTTAGCTTAAAGGACATGGGTTTTTCCCAATTCTTTTAGGAAAAAATGGCAGAAACATTTCCCTATGACCAGTAAAGAGCCTTACCTTTCTTTTGCCTAGCTTGTCTTCCCATCTTGTTTCATCCTACTCACCAGGTAGGTGCCAGCTCTGTGCCAGCTATGAAGCACGTTGTTTTAAAGAACAAGATTCCTCTTTTGTTAAAGGTTCTCCCAGCTCAATGATGTCCTCAAGAGGAGGGAAGTAAGATACACTGAGTTAGCCAAGAGAGATGCTCAAGTGGAGGGAAGAGGAGTGGATGGAGGGTAGGAACCAAACTATTTTGTTTATACCTTTGTATTCCCAGAGTCTAGCACCATGACTAGCACAGAGTAGACACTTAAGTATTATTTGACTTCAATAGGAAAATATGGTAGACATAGTAAGAAGCCATTCCCTGGGTGTTTGTGAGTCATTGAAGAGTGTAGTTGAGAGCATAGAGATAGAGAATTTATGCTTGATTTTCATTACCAAGCAGAAACCCAGGAAATGAATATTTGGTGCAACCAATTATAAAGTGCCTACTTAAGTAGGCATATACGTAGCCATATTAAGTAGGCATAGTGATGCTTGTCCAACTGGAGTGAAACAGAGTGTGCTAGTTGGGTCTATGCATGTGTATGTTGATGGTGTTGATCCCCAGGCAGATGGAGGTTGTATATTACATATAGAACCTTAGAAGATTCTGGATGTCCTCTTATGCATACTTCCTCATGGGAAAATGGTGGTGACTGAGAATTAAAGCACCCACAGTCTTTGTTCTGTTGGCAAGACAGAGATATGTTGCCTTCTTATACCAATCTCCTCTGAAGAAATTTTAGCATTTGGGAGCCCTTATCACAAAATCCTGGCATATATGAAATAGTTCCAAGATCCTAGTAGGCTCAGCATAAGAAAACGTCCGTCCACGGTAGGCAAGTAGGTTCAGAATCAAAGCATCGACACGTATTATGAGTTAGTCTGGGTAACAAGGCTCAATTTCTCTTTCTGAAATAATTATTGGATTTAGAACTGAAAAGAACCTTAGAGATCATCAAGTCCAAATCTTTCACTTTACAGATGAGGAAACTGAAGCCCAGTGAGTTTCAAAGATTTACTCATAGGCAATAAATGTCTGAGGTGGAATTTCTCTCTGCAGCTGGTGTCTACAGCTTGCTGATTCTTTTTTTCCCCTCCTTGAAGCCCTAGCTCAATAGTTTCCTCTTCCCTGAGGACTTTTCTGATTCCCCTAACAGGCAAATGACCTCATCTTTTTCAAATTTTCTTGGAGCATTTTGTCTGGATCTCTCCTTTTCTTTCAACCTTGTGTTCTATTGTGTGTACACATTATGCTCCTGTCCCCCCTTACCCATAACCTCCTTACCCCTAATTCATTTGAAAGAACTTTTGAAGTTGGGGAATAAGCTTTTCTCTGTAGTGCCTGGATCTGGAGTCAGACAATCCAGAGTTAAAAATTTGGCCTTAGACCAGTCAGATTGTCAGCCTTTATGATTCCACACTAGTCCCCAACTTGTCTGACTCAGTTTCCTCATCTATATAAAATGACAGTGATAATACCTACATCCCAAGATTATTGTGAGGATAAAATGAGATAATATTTTATGTACTTTGAAAACCTTAAAGCTCTATATAAATACTATCACAATCACCATCACCATCACCATTATCATCATCATAAATTATCATCATCTTTGTATTCCTAGTGCTTCCAAAGTGACATAATTTTAGGTGTTTCATTTGCATGTGTGTTTTTGTTTTTAAAAAAATGAATTGGGATTTTAAATATCCCTTTCAATGGTGCCTCATATTTTGTTATCTCTTTCATTTTGGAATTAATACAGTATTGGAGAAAGTACTCTGGACTTAGCCCAGAAGCCTCAAGTCTATTTTTCTCTAAACTTCTTGTATGACCTTGTATAGTTCATTTTCTCCCTTTAAGCTTCAGTTTTCTCATCTGTTATATGAAAGGAGCAGACGACCTGATCCTTTTTTTTTGCTCTAACACTGGGAGTTTTAAGGGAAGAGTCTATAATCATGTCACTTCCTTTTCTTGATTGTGAGTTCACTAACTTAAGGGACTATTTCCTTAAGTTCAATTCTTTTTTTTTTTAATTTATCTATCCTTAGAAAGATCTATTTAAAGTTTATTACCAATTCATTTGATATTTTACTCTCTGGAAAACCTCATTATCCTCTGAAAATGTCATGATTTCACTGTATTCTCTCTATTCTAGAACATAGGCTTGGTTCCTGGCTTTGAAATTTATAATTTGTGAAGCAGTAAGCAAGTCACTGATCCTGTTACCTTATCTGTTAAATGGAGATGATACCCTTTAAGCTATTTATTGTTTAAGTGTTGTGAGGCAAATGCTTTATAAAAATACGTAACTATTTAATTGTGTGGGCAATTATCATTTATTAAACTGCTACTTAATGTAAGTTTCCTTACTGCTCCTAAGGAAGCCCACTTTATACATGACTTCATCCAAAGTAGCACCTGCATATCCGTGACTTTTGTCTGCTGATTCTGAGGTAGTTCCTTATCTACAGCAAAACACTCCCACCAATACCATGTTAATTCAATTTTAAAAATAGCATTTCATGTGCAACCATGTCCAAAACTTTATAAAAAATAATCTAAAGAGATCGTATTTACCGGCTTCCTTTTATCTACATACATATTTACCCCCTCAAGGAACTCTGGTGGATTAGTCAGACATGATGTCTCCCCCCTGCAGAAGCAATGTTACCTGATCCTCAATAGGCTATGTTGTTTATGAGTTCAATGGGCCTACCCATTATTAACAGCTTATATAGTACAGAAGTAAGCCTTACCAGCCTGCGGTTCCTATGGTCCCATAGGCTTATAGGCTGCCAGAGCCGGAAAGGAGCTTAGAAATCATCTTGTCTAATCCCTTCATGTTATAGCTCATAGAAATCAATTGACTTGCCCTTTTTAACCTTGTACAATCTGGCTTCTAAATACATGATTTGACTGAAACCACATTTTTTAAAGAGATTTCTCTTGCTAGGTCTATTAACTATTAGAGTCAATGGACTTTTCTCGCTGTGCATCTGACATGACGTTTCTGCAGCTTTTGATATTGTTATCCACCCCATCCACATTCCTATTCTTTCCTTCTTTGGTATTTATGACATTGTCTTCTCCTAGTGCTCCTACCTATCTAGTAACTCCTCACAATCCTTTTCTGGATCATCATCTATCCTTTTTTATACCTCCTTTTCTTCTGTCTCTGTCCTCCCTCTCAGTGACTTGATTAGCTCCCTAAGGTTCAATGCATCTTCTCTATGCAGATGATTCACATATATATATATATATATATATATATATATATATATATATATATATATCTCCTATCTTCTAGTTTTCTCTAAATGAATGCCCCATAGGAAACTTAAACTTGACATGTCTATAACAGAAGTGATTATCGTCCCCCTTATAGTTTCTCCTCTTGCATATTTCCCTGTGTTGAGGGCAATACCCTTCTTCTAATAGGTGAAGTTTGCAACCTCAGAGTCAGCATTGCTTTTTTCCTCTTCCTCATTGCTCTCCAAGTCTTAAAAAAACAATGATCTCTACAACATCTCTCATATTTATCCTACTCTCTCTATGTACTAGCTATTACCTTAGCGCAGACCTCTGGTATAGACTATTTAAATATTTTGTTCATTGGTCTTCTTCTAGTCTATTCCCTCTCCAATCATCCTCTATATAACTGCCACAATTATCTCTGTAAGGTGCACATACAATTGTACCACTTCCTTACTCAAAAATCTTCAGTAGCTCCCAATTAACTTTATGAGAAAATATAGATTCCTAAGCTCATCATTTGCAGCCCTCTGTATGCTCCATGCTTGATTTTCATACTCTTAACCCATTCCTAGTCTTTAAAAACTCTATGCTTTAACTGTCTGCCCTTTGATCCAGCTATACCATTGCTGGCTTTGTACCCCAAAGAGATCCTAAGGAAAAAGGTTTATGCAAAAATATTTATAGCCACAATCTTTGTGATGGCAAAAAATTGGAAAATGGGGATGCCCACCAATTGGGGAATTGGAGATGGAATACTATTGCGCTCAAAGGAATAATGAATTGGAAGAATTCCATGTGAACTGGAAAGACTTTCAGGAATTGATGCAGAGTGAGAGGAGCAGAACCAGGAGAACATTGTATAGAGAGACCGATACACTGTGGTACAATTAAATGTAATGGGCTTCTCTACTAGCAGCAATGCATATAGGATAGTTCTGAGGGACTCGTGAGAAAGAACACTATCCCCATCCAGAGAAAGAACTGTGGGAGTAGAAGCACAGAAGAAAAACAACTGCTTGATCACATGGGTTGATGGGGATATGATTGGGGATGTAGACTCTCAATGATCACCCTAGTGCAAATATCAATGATATGGAAATAGGTCTTGATCAATGACACATGTAAAACTCAGTGGAATTGCATGTCAGCTATGGGAGGATATGGGAAGAGGGGAGGGAAAGAACAAGAATTCTTGTAACCATGGAAAAATATTCTAACTTAATTAATTAAATAAAATTAATATTTAAAAACTCCATGCTTTAAGTCAAATTGGACTACTAGATGTTCTTTACATTTAGTATTTCTTGTCCCATATCTGCACCTTCACTCAGGTTGTCTCTTCCACCTAGAAACCACTCCTTCCTACCTTCTCCTTCAGAGAATCTTTGGCTCCCTTCAAAGCTCAGCTGAAGTTCCATATTTTATGAAAAGACTATCCTAACTCTGATGTCTGCTACCACTCCCCTTAATTGTTAGCTCTCTCTCCTATCCTCAAATTATCTTGGTTCACTTCCACATATGTATTCTCCACTATAAGTATAACTATTGGGTGCTGGTGCAGAAGCAGGGAAGGAACAATATTCATTTTGTCTTTATATCCCCAAAGCCTGGTACGATGTCTTTGTTTAATTAATTAAAATTATTGTGGAATTGAATTGCTCTTGGCCCAGACTATGATTTGAATTCAAGTGGTGTAAAGCCAAATTATACCACATTTCTTACTGAAACCTTTTGTATTGATGGGGTTCAAGCTGGCAAGTCTGCCAGTATCCCTGTTCAGTCTTTAGTTGCAAGAGTAGGCCAGTGTTATGAGGCCACCTAGGTCAATATACCCTCTTCCATTTCTTCTACACTCTTGCATGTATAGTTTATGGCTCTTGTGACTTATAACCTCGAAGGATATTTTTTTCCACTTTATTTTTCTTGCCCTTTTCCCACCCCCCAAAAAAGGCTAAGAAAGAAGTACATTTTTGTATGATCTCACGTATATAACTGATATCATGTTTCTTGCCTTTTCAGTGGATAGAGGAGGGTAAGGAGGGAGGAAGAGATCCTGGAACTCAAACAATTTTAAAATAACATTTTATTTTTTCTAATTACATGTAAAAACAATTTTAACATATATTAAAAAAAAATTTGAGTTCTAAATTCTCTTTTCCTTTCCCCATTCCTTGAGATAGTAAGCAATTTGATATAGCTTATACATATGTAATCATGCAAAACATATTTCCATGTTGTGAAAGAAAACAGACCCCCCAAAAAGTGAAAAATAATATGCTTTAGTCTGTATTCAGACTTCATCAATTCTGTCTCTGGAGGTGAATAACATTTTTCATTTTAAGGCCTTCTCAGTTATCACAAGGCCACTGAGAATAGCTAAGTCCTTCAGTGTTGATCAGTAATATTGCTATTACTATGAGTATGTATGTATGTGTATGGGGTGCTCAGGGAGGGGTAGTATCTCTGGTATGGAGGGCTTGTCGTGCCCTCCTAGGGCAGCTCTCCAGCCTCTGACCCTCACCTGACACCCAGCTCTCACTTGTGGCTCCCAGTAGCTGCTAGCATGTGGCAGCGGCCACACCCCAGGCAACGGCTTTGACAGGCCGGTCAAACCTTGTGAAGGTAGCCATCGGGTCATTGACCCCTGGTGAACCAGGTACTTGCTCACCCAGCATGTGAAGACTGCTTCAGGCGGAAGAAACCAACAAGAAGGTTCAAAGGCTGAGAGGGTGACGCAGCAAAGCACTGTGGAGTGCTTAGGGCGTGTTGGAGCACAAAGGACAACACGGCCATCCAATGCAGCTGAGGAAGTCTCCAGGTGTAACGACTTTTTGTGCCACTGGACCCAGGCTTCCAACACCAAGAGAGTGGGACTGTCTCTGTGCATCAGCTTTTCCACTGAAATCTCCTTCACGCACAAGTGTTTTTGTGCACACTCATCTACATCACAGATGAATGGGCACAAAGACAATCGTCATCCTCAGTTACTGAGAGACTACTACTAGTACTTGTGACTTATTGATGCCTAGTTTGTCAGAAAGTTTCATCATGCCCTTTCTATTTGGTGCCATTTGATAGATGGCTACTTATTGTTCTATTCCAAATGACAGTGGGGGAGTTGAAATCTAATATCTTCCTTGTGAAAGACTAGGGCAAAAACAAATAAGCAAGCAAACAAAATGCATCCAGTCCATTTTTGGTCTCCTTTTCATCTTTCATTATATCTTTTGCATTGTGGTCATCAAGTGACTTCATGAATTCTCTAGGCTGTGTCTTACATTTGATGTAGTCTTTTATTTTGGGTGGCATTATCATTTATATAATTTTGTTTCTCCCTAAAATTTCTATTCTCAATTTTGGAAGTATGGATGCTAGTCCAGCTGGAAGAAAAATTGGTAGCCTGGAGATACTTCCATGGATCTATGATCTATGATTTTATTTATGGATATTTCCTCTAATTGTGAATATTATGACATCATTTGGGAAGACTTTTGTGTCTTCTAATAAATCCTCAACAAGGTATTTACCTAATTATAGGTCACTTTTCTTTAGAATTTATGTCAGGGGTATCTAGATGGCACAAGGATTGAGAACCAGGCCTAAAGATGGGAGATCTTGGGTTCAAATTTGGCCTCAGACACTTCCTAGATGTATGACTCTGGACACAACACTCAACCCCCATTGCCTAGCCCTTTCTGCTCTTCTGCCTTGGAACCAAAACACAGTAGTGATTCTAAGATGGAAGGTAAGGATGTAAAAAGAAAAGAAAAAAATTTGATATCATAAATGTCAGCTTAATAGGCAAGCTGTTTATCCATTATCCATAATACTCACTTTATGATTGCCTCTCCTTTTTGTCTGGTCAAATTAAAAAAAAAAAGATGACTTCACAACTCAACATCAATATTCCTTTATTAATCTCCTGCTATAGCCTACTGCCATCCACCATGCATTGCCCTATTGCCGTCATCCTCAGTTTTTTTAAGAACTTGATTTCCTGTAACTTGCAAATATATAGCACCACTGAAAATGACTGATATTCATAAAGTGTTTGTTTGTTTTAGACTGTGTGACATGTTGTATAAATTGCTGAACTTGGAAGCAGGAGCTCTAGGTTCAAAGCCTACCTGAGATATTTACTAAAAGTGAGATCTTCATGTTCCTTTTTTGTTAAAAGTATCTAATAGTAAAACTTGGTTGTAATGGAATCAATAAAATGTTTTAAAAAAAGCTCGAAAGAATCTTTTAACATGTTGAGTAGATTATGTATGGTGAATTTCTATTAATAATGAACAGGAACTACACGGAATGAGAAGATATGGTAGGGTTATAATCTGCACATGTGGTGAGAGTATCCCTTCAGTAAGAACATAAATCTATTGCTATTTTGACATACTGACACATGTTTTTGTTATAATGTTTACAGATATGCTATATACCATCTACTTTTCTTAGACTTTGGAAATAGCAAAAATTAAAATCGTTTTGCCTCTCTATTAAAATGGCTGAAAGTCTTGAATTAAAGGGGGAAAAAGAGGATTACTGCAGGGTCATAAGAAAGTATTACTAAACAATTCCCAGATTCAGTGTTGCTCTTTGAAGATGATAAACATTAAACCATTAGCCTGATTTGATATCTAATGAGTAATAATTTTTTGATAAAACAGAGAATTGAAACTATAATAGTAAAGCATTTAATTAAAACAGAAAACAACATAAGTAACAAGGAAAGGAATCAGACAGCAAAAATTTTCCACCTCCTTACATGAAGAGG
The DNA here is from genome assembly GCF_027887165.1 of Monodelphis domestica. Classification (NCBI taxonomy): domain Eukaryota; kingdom Metazoa; phylum Chordata; class Mammalia; order Didelphimorphia; family Didelphidae; genus Monodelphis; species Monodelphis domestica. The sequence goes on along the minus strand of NC_077233.1, from coordinate 117,198,523 downwards.
TACACGATGCCTATATCTCCAGGGAAATTATAACCAAATGTCTTTTCCTTTATAAGTTCACAACACAATTGGAACATATTGTCCCTTTATAATTTATAACTAAGGGAGAGGTAGACCCTTAGCATGTGATGCTTGTTTCTTATTTCATGTTTCCTGAAGTCTTTCCTGCTAGCCTGGCAGGACATAGTGGAGAGTGATTCAAAATGGTACCTCATCTGTATAGACACTGCTACGGTCTGGACGTGATGCTGGGATTTAGGACCCTGTGGGCACTACCATGAGTGGTCATCTTCTCTCTCTTTGAACATAGTTTCACATCTTTCCCCTTCTACCTACATCCCTATAACATAAGTTCCCTCCACCGTTCTCACAGCTCTTGCTTTTTAGCATTCTGCATTAGAGAACTTCCTCACCTTATTAAAATCCTCTCCTAGTGATATTGCTATGCATAGCCCTCTGAGAGATAATCTAAGCTTCAATTCTTGTAGCAAAGGAGAGAATCTATCCTATACCATATCCTTATAATAAAAATTATAAAAATCAATTAATATCACCGAAACTACCTATCCTTAATGGGGGAAATCTTTCTTTTAAAAAAGGAATAGTCAAGCCTGGAGATGAGAGATCCTGGATTCAAATTTGACCCCAAACATTTCTTAGATGTATGACTCTGGGCAGGTTCCTTAACTCCCATTGTTTAGTCATTATTGCTTTTCTGCCTTTGCACTGATACTTGGGGTAGATTCTAAAACAGAAGGTAAGAGTTTAAAAAAAAAGAAAGAAAGAAGGGAATAACATTTAAAATATGAAAATTAATTCCATATGCCCTAGAAATCATTTAACCATGGATGGATGTTTTTGATATACAGAATCCTTTTCAAATACAAAAATATATCTATACAGTTAAAATGGTTAACTTGATGGTTAACTTGACACTTCCTCTTTCTGCCTTAAAGATGTTTGTTGTAAAATATTCTACATAGATTTACATTATTTTAGAATACATATTATTCTAATCTAAAGTTCATTCTAACATAAGACCTTGGAGAGCACATAAAAGGCTATTTTCCAATAAGATGGTTAGTATGTCCTGAGGTATTCTCTGAGATGTATAACAGCCAGCTAAATTCTCCAAAAAAAAAAAAACCATAAAAGCATGGCATACACTTAATCTGCATCAGTAATATTTTCCCAAGTTTAAATAAGTACAAGACAACAAATCAAACCCTGACTTGTAGCATTTGCCAATTTCTGAGGTATGAATGCTCACCGTGAAAATGTAACAATTTACTCTGTAGATCCCTTAGAAGCTGACCCAATGACCATAAAGTACACAATGCTTTACCGCCCAAATAATGTATTATAGAATTATAGAAAGCCAGTGCTGGAAGGGAGACATTGAGTCTATCTCTGTCATTTTTACAGATGAGGAATCTAAAGCTATGCAAGACTACGGGATTTGAGAAAAGTCACACAAAAAGTAAGTGGCAGAACTGGAACAACTACTAGGTTTCTTGATTCTAAGTCTAGGGCTTTCCTTTCACCTTGTTGTAGGAGTAGTTGAGTGGTACTAGTTTTAGTAGATAACATCCTCCACCAATTGCACAAGAATTGAAGTTCAAGACAATGATCAATATTATCATCTTTATAATCAAACCATATTTAATAAGTATTCATTCATTTATTCATTCAATAAATATTTACTAAGCATAGTGTATGTATGGAGAACTCTAAATGTTGAGAAAGCTGGGAAACTGAGATAAGATATGGCCTCCCCCTCACAGTGGTGCTATATTGAGCGCCAAAGCAACTAGTTTAAACAGATATGGTTCCTGACCTCTGGAAGCTCTGTTCATTGCTTCAGGATGTTAGACTAATAGAAGACAAATGAGATGAATGATAGCATCTAATATGTGTATCAGTGCTCACTGACATTTCTTTTTTAGTATTCTTATTTAGGATTTTAATATTCTCATTTAGTATTATTATTCAAATTCTTATTTGGCATTTAGAATTTTATAGTATTCAAATTCTCCCCTGCCCTGTTCATTCTAGTGTCTTGTTGCTTCTTGGTTACTGTCTTCCTTGTGGTTCACAAGCTACAATAACACATAATGTATGTGAGAAGTAATGATAAACATATTGCATGATGTCATCTGGTTTCATGTGATGGTTATTCATACCATTCCCAAGTGATTGATGTTATCTGCTTCCTCTATCTTTTTCCAGGCCAATTAATGGTTCCTTTTTTCCTTTGTACAAATTATTATGCAAAAAAAAAAAAGAAAAGAAGGTATAACTTGGTTTAACAGATTGGATTCTTTAAAAACTTCATAGGATTAATGAGCAAAATGAGAAACTTTGGAGTCAAAAAAAGAGTACAATATTTCATAATAGGATTTGGGGAATAGGATATGGTCAATGAAGTGCAGCCCTCAAGTTCCCATTTTTCAAAAAAAGGATGAAATTGATTTCATGGGAATTCAATGATTTCATAACTTTATTCTCTGAACCTTCCTATGCCACTCTTACTTTATCTTATTGCTTCATCTCTTGGAAAGATCCTCCTCATTGCCTTCCACATTGACTTTGGAGTCATCTGTAAAGCTTTTATCCAATACCTTATCGGTAAGAAAGCTCTTCCAACCTGAGGAAACAGCCTGATTAAATTCCAGGTATGCATGCCAAAAATAAATTGCTCAGCACAGGTAGCATCCAGCATATTCCCACCATGATAATAAAATACCCGAGAGACAAATTTGCTGTATCAATACATACCATCTATCCGGCTCTATCAACTGCATGATCTTATCTGTTCAAGGTTGAGTCCAGAAAATGTTCTAATTTTGCCTTTGTGTAATAACTTTAACAACTCAAGGGGAAAAAAAGTTTCCTAACAGAAGATGATTCAGTTTTTCTTCATCAGTGACAAGAGAATTTATTCTTCAGGAAGACTATCTCACTTGGGAAAAATCTGAGTTGCACTGGAAAAAAAAAAGAGTTATTACAATTAGTGCAAACATTTCTGGCACCCTTTCTAATGTCAATAGAATGGAAGTCCAGTAATAATTCTGTTTTCTAGGTTGTTATTCCAGCACAGTTTCATAATTAAAAGATTGTTGTATGTGATTACAGGTGGGAGGAAAATCCAGCCATTCTTTTGGCTACATCTGGTTATCCAGAAACTCACAAGTCTTGTTTTGCGTATGTTGGTTCAGGATTCCAATAGTCATGTAGTGTTGAAGGGTGATATTTGTCATTAAAATTACAGATGCAAGACCCAACCTGCCAAGGAAACTTTGACAAATGAAAACCAGAGGGAGGCATTGCTTTTGGAAATTGAACAGGGCTCTAATCAGCAACCAAATTTTGATGAATTAAGCTAGTTTGAAGTTGATGATCTAAGATAGTGAAGACTCCTTATTAAAGACATTCTCCAAAAGTCTTGAGTCAGAGGACCTTGATTCAAATCCTAATCCTACCATTTCATAGCCAAATAACCTCAGAGGGATTATTTAATTTTTCTTAGGCTCAGTTTCCTCATCTTTAAAATGGGAAAAACAAACCCTCCCTTGTCTGTCTTGTAAGGAGACTATAAAAATCAAAAGAGAGAAACCCCTAAAGGGAGACTGAAAATCTTAGCTTCTGGTCCTCTGAATTATGGCTGATTCCTATAGAACACACATGTAAGTTTTCTAAACTAGAACCTATAATTAGTTGTAATTATTGCTTCTCAAAAGTCCTTCTCTAATTGCTTATTGTGGTATAGAGGTGACCTTGAGTTCTAGAAAATTATGCCAGAAGAATGAAAATCTTCATAGCCTACCAAGCTGGAAATGCTTTGAATAAGAGTCGGGGCAGCTAGACATTACAGAGGATAGAGTGCTGGCCCTGTGGTCAGCCTCATACGCTCTTTAGTTATGTGACCCTGGGTAAGTCACTTAACTTCTGTTTGCTTCAGTTTCCCTGACTTTAAAATGGAGATAATAACTGCCTTACATGGTCATTGTAAGGATCAAATGATATAATGTTTATAGAATGCTTAGTCTAATGCACATAGTAGGTGTACATAAATGCTTATTTCCTACGCTCTCAACACTTAGAGACAGACTCTGCCTTCTGGTATAAGTCTAGTTAAGTGGAGAGATTCATCACCAGAAAGATAAATAGACCAAAACATTTTCAAGTAAAAGGATCTCTTTGAGACACACAAAAAAGTACTTTTCAAATTTGCCTCCCCTAATATCACAAATACTGTTGTAGTATTACTTATTATATGTTGTTGAAGGAAATACATGACATCAAAAAGTGATGATGAATCCATTCTCATGTTCAAATGAATGTAAAGCTGATTAATCAAAATAGCATTACATGCATTTATTTGATTATTATTGCATGTCATGCATATGGAAGACATATTATTAAGTTTGGGAAATAAATTTGTAATTTGTTATGCCAAATCATAATGCATATTTTGTAGGCTAAATAAAGATCATAATAAAATGCTTTTTGAGCAAAGGGATTTGCAGATTGGTTGTGATAATTCAGTGACTTCTCAGGAGCCCCCACGATGCACAAGGTGCTGAATTCTTTGGATATGATAACTCCCTTCTGCTTTTAAAACATGAAAACATTTATAAAACCAACTGCAACAGAGTAGGGAAGAAAATACGCTGGACTGGCAACATGGAAATTTGAGGTCTAGTCCAAGCTCTGCCATTCACCAGGTGAGTCACTTTGGTCATATCAATTCTCTCAGTTTCTACTATGCAAAATGAAGGTATTGAATTAGATAATCTCAGGTATCTTCTAGGCTTAAATGTTGTAACACAATATGGTTTCACCCAAACTATTTCATCACACCTTTATTTCAATGGTTTACAGGTATCTAGAGATAAAGTATTGGTTAATGTGTGAGGGGGAATAGTACCTGGGATTTAGATATTCCAAGAAAAAAAATGGAATGACCTGCCTTGAAGGAGCTTATGTTCAAACTGGAGGGATGTAATGTGTATGAAAATAAATACATAGAATATAATTCCAAGAGGGAGAAGATGCTAATAAATAGAGCAAGAGGAATAGCCTTTCATAGGAGGTAGAATTTTAACTCTACTTTAAGAGAAAATATGGTTTCTACAGAGCTAAAGGGAGAAAGGAATGAATGAACTTCAGAAGTGGGGGAATCTATGTTTAAAGGTACAGAGTCAAAGATGGAATGTCATGGTTGGGGAACAGTTTCTAGGTAAGATTAACTAGAATTGAGAATATAGGAAGAGAAGTAACATAAAATAAGTTTGGAAAGACAGGTGGGATCCAGATTGTGGAAGGCTATAAATGCCAGACTGAGGATTTTTCATTTTATCCCAGAGCAGGGATTCTTGGCCTTGGCCCCAAGAATTTATTTTGTTATTGTTTTGATAACTATATTTGAATATTAATAGTTTTTAATGTAATCCTATCTGAATTATTTCATTTTATGCCTTAAAAAATTCCTTCTGAAAAGAGATCAACAGAATCCAAGAATCCGATGGACTTCTACTGGGGTCAACAAGAAAAATAATTGTTTTACAAACCCTTGTCCTAGAGGCAACAGGGACTCTTTGATGATTTTTAAATGGAATGAGGAGAAAGACAGATAGATATGTTTTAGGAATATCAGTTTGGCAGCTGTGAGGTGAGAAAATGGAAGCAAGGAGAACAGTTGTAATTCTATTGCATCAGTCTAAGTTCAAGAAAATGAGGACCCAAAATATGGCTGGGAGAAATATGGTTTTAATGTATGAATTTAAAACAAGTATTTTCTAGCCCTACTGATCAAAGCCCAATTCCATGTTAAAAATGGAATCGTTAACAGTAAATAACTAAGTTAGAATTCAAACATATCATAGCAGGCTTGAATATTGGTTGGACTAAATAAGATATTTTGCATTAAAATTTTTAAAATCATGAAGCATATAAATTAATATATAACATATACAAAAGTATGTAGTCATATACTTTGTAAGCATACAAAATTTGGGAGGCACACCTAAACAACAGTAAGTCTGGAAATATCTTGGGCTGAAGTTGTCTTCCTGTGTACTCCTAAGTCTGATAGTATGATATATCAGCGGTATGATATTACAACCCTGAAAGCTAAGACCATTGATCATTGGCTCTATTGAGCAGACCTGGTTGCAGAAATGATGATGTGATAGCTCGAGTGTACCCTGCCTGGGTCAGACCACATCTGGTATGTTATTTCATTTCTGAGTGCCATATTTTAGGTGAGATACTAATAAACTGGGAAGGGTCTATAATGGCCTTGAGGTCTTGGCATGTGAAGGCTGGCTGAAGAAACTGGGGATATTAGCCTGGATCAGGTGAGGATATGATAAATGTCTTTAAGCCTTTGAAGGCCTGTCATGTGGAAAAGGGATTAGCCATATTCTGCTTGTTTTCAGAGGCAGAATTATAAAAGCATTAAATGGAAGTTCCAAAATGGTATATTTAAGCTTCGCAATAATGAATTTTTTTAAGAATTAAAAATGTCCAAGAGTGAAATTTCAGGAGAGAGATACATTTACTCACCCTGATGGGAGGTTTTCTGACCAAGGCTAGATGACCAAATTGTCAGGCATGTTGTCATAGGAATTCCAGTTTAAGTAATGGTTGGGTAAGATGGCCTCGGAGGCCCCTTCTGACTCTCAGATTGTGTGAAACTAACTAATCCTTATGTCTATAATTCCTTCCCCCAAATGAACGCAGCTTGTCATACATGACTGGAATGCATGTATGAGGAGCCAATTTTACACTCTTAGCAGGAGAGCATTTTTTTTTCTCTCTTGAAGTGAGCCTACAGGTGGGAGAAAAATGAAACTGTCAAGCATTCCCTTCAAAGGATTGACTTCAGGCTATAAAACAATCATGACTGATTATCCATACTGAAAGTCACAATATTATAATTTATTTGCCCTAAAGAAGCACAGCTTTTAAGTTTTAGAAAAATTAATTTTTCCCATCAGCTTCCTACTTCTTTAATGTGCCATAATCCACTTGGAAAAGGGGGGGGGAGAATAAAGTTAAAATGCCCAAAGTGTGACAAGCTTAAGGCCAAGAATTTTGTATGGATATACAATTATCTCCGTTATAAGGAAAAAGTTATCATGTATGTTTATCTTGAAATCCTAAACTCCTATAACTCCTCTGAAAGCTCTCTGAAAAGTCTTATACTCTCAACTACTGAATTTTCTCTTTTAATACAATGAAATGAAATGAAGATAAAGATTTTATGCAAGATCTCCAGTGAAGCCTTTTGACTAGTGAAATAATTCATTTGGTTTTCACTTTGTTTTGATTTTTTTCCCATGGTAGAATGTAAACTCTTTGAGGGTAGGGACTAATCTGCTTCTGTCTTTATGTCTTCAGAACTTATACTGTTTTATTAGTGATTTATTTGACGGCAGAGTAGGTGCCAAGTATACAGCATCCCTAGGTGCTAGGTTGGTCAATTGTTGTCTTCCCTACTTGTAAAAAAACAAACTATGACATCAATATGTTGGACTCATGTACAGTGTGACTGATCTGATGAATATGAGCTGAGAAGGCTCTACTACAGGTTGGGCACAAATAACCCATGTATTTGAGATGGAGATGTCTTGACATTTTCAGATCTCATGTTTCTATGGCTATGGCAAAGAGCACAGAGCCTTCATTGATGTGGGCATGCCATACTGGACAATCCTGTGTCACTATTTCTCATATATTATAATTGATACCAAAGTCTTCAAAGAAACTTCGATAGAGTCCTTGTATCCTTCACTCAAATTTCACTCAAATGGAGGTCAGAAGAAATGATACAGGGATGCTCAAAGTTTTTCTGAAGAATTTTGGTATCAATAATAATTCACCTGTGGGAAACACAATGCCAAATTTTCCAACATTCCATTAAAACTATGTTTTATCCACCTAATCTATAACTTTGGTATCAATAACCAACAAAGCTTGCTCTCAAGGAGCTTGTATTCCATTTTGGGGGGGGGGGGACAAGACAAGCACATGGAGATTAATACAAATATACATGAAGCAAAAACAAAGCAATTGAAATGGGAAGAGGGGAACACTGACTGAGATTGGGAGTAGGGAGGAGAGGCAGAAATCAGGAAAGACTTCCTTTAAGAGAGAGCACTTGACTTTAACCTTGGAGCAAGGTAGAGAATACAAAAGGTAAGGTTAAGGAGAGAGAGCATTCCAGGCATCAAGATAGCCTCATTACCTTGGGACATAACTATTGCAAGAGCTTCTTAATTTCTCTTTGCCTCCAATCTCTCTTCACTCTAACTCATTCTCCATACAGCTACCAAAAGGAATTTTTTCTGAAGCACAGATCTGACCATTTTACTTCCTTTCCCCACTCAAGAAAGTCCAATGCTCCCCCATCAATTCTTGGATAAAATAGAAATTCCTCTTTTTGTCATTCAAAGTTCTTCATGACCTTACTTAACTTTGGGTTGTGGGTTTGCCATATGCTTTTCCAACCTACACCCCAACTTAACTGTCAAATCTTACTACATACCGTTCTCTATCATAGTGTCCAACCATGGAGGTTTTCCATCATATCTGGGTCTTTTTGTATGGGCTATCCCCCATGACTGGAATATTTGATCTCTCTCCTCACCACTGCCTTCCTTTAATCCCAGGAGTTCTTTTCTTGACCATCTCTCAACCAGCTAATGCTACAAGTCGGGGCAGTTAGATGGCACAGTGGATAGAGTCTGGGCTTAGTCAGAAGACTTGTCTTCCTGAGTTCAAATCTGGCCTCAGATACTTACTAGCTATGTGACCCTGGGCAAGTCATTTAAACCTGTTTGTCTCACTTCCTCATCCATAAAATGAGCTGGAGAAGGAAATGGCAAACCACTGCAGTATCTTTGCCAAGAAAACCCCAAATGGGGTCACAAAGAGTTGGCCACAACTGAACAACAGCAAAATTGAGGGCATCTGGCTTTTAACAAATCACTTCCCTCTATGGGACTCTATAAAAGGAAAAAATTGTTCAAGACGATTTCTAGGATGCTTACTAGCTCTAACTCTATGAGCCTTGGCCACATTCACACGCCTGGTTGTGGAAGCTTCCCTTCCAAGTCCCCTGCCTTCCTTCCCAGTGTTCTTTGCACAGTTTGACTCCTTGCCTATATCTCCATTATTTCATTAGACAAATGACCGAGTAAATAAATGACCCCTTGCAGCTGAACTTGATTGAAAATGCTGGGTACAGCTGGAGCTTTAAGTCTCTTCTCACCATTGTGTTATCAGTTGCAGAAAATATTATTAGTAGCACTAGATATTTATGTAAAGCAGCATGTCCAAAATGGCCAGAGAACTCTATTAGCTGGCTTTGTGAGAAACACAATGCCAAGTTTCCCAACATTCCATTAGAGCGATGTTTTATCCACCTAATCTATGAACATAAATCTATTGGAGGGAGCAAGGCTTTGCAACTTAATGATTAACCATGATTCTGAATGGGCAAATGCCAAAGATAGGGAGTCTTTGTTTCTCTCTCGGGTGCAAGACAAGCTCTGTAATTAAAAGTAGAGAGGATGAAATTATTCTAGTCCAAATGCATCCACAAGCAAAGGGGCTACCAAACAGGGCTTCCTCTCCTCCCCAGCCCCCACTCTGTGTGACACACTCACTATATCCGGAGTACATCAAGCAGGAAAAAAACAGACCTGTTTCCAACCATCCAAACAGGAAGACCAAAACCCCAGGCCCCTATGGGAAGCCCAATAGTTCAAAAACTTTCTAATAAAATCCGCTTAAACACTTCATTTAAAGGTACAGGCTTTCCATTTCAGTGTCTCCCTGTGAAGGCTGGAACAACTTGCATTTAATTTCAAGTCACAGCTTAAAAATTGCTCTACTAGTTATGATCATTATATTCAGAATCATTATTCTTATATTTAGCCATTGCTAGTGAAATTAAGTGATACATAGTTGAGCATTTTAAGGGCGGAAAATCAATTTAAACATCTGTCCCTCTGACAGAGATTCAAATATCTCAGCATGCCATGAGAGAATATATTGGCTTTGGGAAAACAGAATGTTGTGGAGCTTCAGACAGCTGACCCGGGAATTCGGGTTTTGATTCTGAGCTGCTCTCAGAGGTTTCACTTCAAGCAATTCTTTCCAAAATTATCCTGGGCTGTATGAGCACGGATAAGTACTCCCATACAAGAAACCCAGAATTAAGAACAGGCCCAAAATCTGGAAGAAGGAAAGAGGCAGTAACTGGTATAAAGAGAAAAGATAGGTTTCAAAGCAACTTCAAAGTCACCTATCAACAGCAGGAGCAGCAATCTCTTACTTTTGTTGTTTTCCATTGCATCCAACTCTCCGTGACTCCTTTTGGGGTTTTCTTGGCAAAGATAATAGAGTGATTTGACATTTCCTTCCTGGTTCTATTTTACAGATGAGGAGACTGAGGCAAATAGGGTTAAGTGACTTACCTAGGATCACACAGCTCATAAGTGTCTGAGGCCAGATTTGAACTCAGGAAGATGAGTTTCCTTGACTCCAGATCCAACATTCTATCCAGTGTGCCACCTAGCTTCTTCCAATCACTTATTAGACATCTGCTATATGCACAATGTCTACTCTGTTTAGGAACTTCTAGTTAAAGTGGAAGTTCATGGGTCATATGCAAAGGTTTTTATTTTTTCTTCCCAGAAACTTAGATGAATAGCCTGTGACCTTGTTTGTAGTGGGTAAGGCAGATCTTCCTCCAGAATAAATCACAACCCAGCTGTATCTTCTATTCCTTTCTAATCCTCACTATGCCTTATTTACAAATAATATTTAGTAAATGCTGAAGAACAGGAATAAAGGATTTCATAAAAGATTCATATTACAGAAAGAAAGTCGGCTGGTCATGCGGAAGGAATGAAGGATGACAGGTGGCTCATTAGAGGGCTAAATTGGTATGCAGATGACCTTCTCTTGGTTCTACCTTTGGTACATTAGACTACCAAAAGCCTAAAGATTAAGATGTGCAATTTTATTTATAAAAAGTTATTCAGTAGCCATCTAACTCCTCCAGATAAAAGCAGTCCATAAGGCAGGAAAAGCAGAATGGTTAAAATCGATAAGCAGCCCAAAAAATAGTCCACAAGGAAATTTCTCTGGAGACCCAGAACCTTGGCTAGAATTTTCTAGGTGTCTTCGCCCATAGGGCTCATAGTTGGGTCCCAGATCAATCCACTTGGGGGCAAAGTTAACTCAAATTACCCAAGGTATTCTCCATAGTTCCTTGTCTCAAAACAGATCCAGTTGGTGTTATAGTAGTGTGGAGGTAAAGGCAAGACAACACAGTTACACCAAAGAACTGGCCCACAACACTAGGTAATGGGAGAAAAGAAGGAAGACCTCCAATATATTCAGTAGACCCTCCCCTACTCAGCCAGTCACATCCTCTGTCAGTACTTCCAAAGAATTCTCTAATACTATAGGTTCTAAAGAAGTTACAAATCTGCATCAGGAGCATAAAAACCTCTACTGGGAATTCCTCACAATGATGAAATCATAGATCTGGATCCCCCCCCTTTTTTTTTTGCCTCTTCCCTACAAAAACAAAACAAAAATCTTATCAGTAGGCTATTTCATGAAAGTATTAAAATCTTGGGGCTGGTCATTTTTATCTTCCATTTTGAATGCATTAATTCTAAACTGGATGTTGTTATTTAAAAATTTATAAACAACTAGGTGGGGCAATGAATAGAACTCTGGACCTGGAGCCAGGAAGATTTGAATTCAAATCTGACCTCAGGCCCATACTAGTTTTATGTCTGTAGACAAGTCACTTAACAGCTTTCTGCCTCATTTTCTTTGATTGTGAATAGAGAAGGTGATAGCATCTAACTCTCAGGGTTATTATGAGGGATCATATGACGTGATATTTGTAAAGGGTTTAACAGAGTGCCTGGAAGAGATTAGACACAATAAACATTTGTTTTTTCCTTATGTAGGGATATCTGAATAGCCTATTTACCCTGCCCCACTCCTGAACTTTTTTTAGAAAACTAAAAATCTCTGAAACTGAGTTTTCCAGCTGTCTATAGAGAGTTTTCTCTAGAATAACATTGCTTCTCCTGGACTTCTCACCACTGAGTTTGATTTCATGCAGGTTTCTGATTTTTGATTATTCATTCTCTCCAGTAAATAACCAAATTTAATTCAGGAAGTGGGTAGTCATTCCCTGTCTCTCATGTGTAGAGGCTCCCCTGAAAAGTGATTTGGATTGTCTTGAATCTTTTAGGCCTTCATGAATTATTCAAGGATGGTCTATAAGTCCTTCTGCTGTACTACTTATAAGTTAGTAGCTGTTTATGACTAGGGCTGTTAAGTGGCATATATAGGGGCTGCGAAGTGTCTGGGAGAACCCTGAGTTCTTGTGGAAGGGGGTATTTAGTGAGGACCCTGTTCTGGAAAGAGTGGATAATGTAGCATCTAAGATATTTATTTAAGGATACAATTGGAATTTTTACTTAACAAAAATCAGTGGAGATTGGCAATAAATCTTGGCTTGAGAAATGATATGCAAAAAAGTGATCTGAAATAATCTGTTTGGAAGGCTTTTAGAGGCAGAAGTTCCCTGTGAATAGATCTGGTAATAATGGGAGCCATGGGCCATTTTGGTGAAAGACCACCAGAATAATTATGATTATTAAATGGCGAAATTAGCAATTCATGTCAATAGCCCTAAGGAGAGCCCTAGCTTCTTTTATACTCCGTTCACTTTCAACAAATACATAAAAGGGATGGAAAATAATATTCTTTTATGTCTATAGACTTGTCCTGCAAACTAGAAGTAGTGTGGTGGGTGTTAAATTTGGTGTCAAAAGGACCTGAGTTTGAATCCTATCTCAGAAACTAACTAGCTGTATGATTCTGAGTAGGTCACCTAATCTGTTTTATCTTCAGTATAATCAATGGAGATAATTAGTTGTTGTAGGATTCAAATGAGACAATATAAGTTAAAACACTTTGCAAACTTGAAAGTGCTATAGAAATGTTAGCTATTATTATTATGCTTTTGTCAAAGTGTCATTTGTCCTTGAAGGAAGGAAAGATAATAACTCAGGCCAGTATCTGTGATATTTGTGAGTGTCTGATGGTCCCTGATGGTTTTTCATCATGCTTTTACACGGGTCCCCTCAAGTGGTTTAAATTCTTAGAAAAGTCTTTGTACCGTGTTGTGTCTTGCTGCCTGAGACAAAAGCACTATAAATTTTAGCAGTGAAGAATTTGCATCACAAAGCCAATGACAGTTGCAACCTTGACAAAATCTGGAGTCATTCCTTGTACTCTCAAGTGTGCTTCAGTCATGGAGTCCTGACAGTCAGAAATCAAGAGATGCTGAGAACATGGTGATAAAATCCATGGTGTCCAAAGGCTATGGGACCGGAGGCAACCTGGAGAATTCCAGAAAGCCTTTAGATTTCCCAGAAGTCCTTGAGTCTGGTACTTGCTCTCCACATACTAGGGAACATCACCCTGGACCAGTAGCCACCAAAAATCATGAGTATCTATGGCTTGGTTTCATATTGGTCATCCTGGGCCAGTAGCCACCAAAAATCATGAGTATCTATGGCTTGGTTTCACATTGGTCATCCTGGACCAGTAGCCACCAAAAATCATGAGTATCTATGGCTTGGTTTCATATTGGTCATCCTGGGCCAGTAGCCACCAAAAATCATGAGTATCTATGGCTTGGTTTCATATTGGTCATCCTGGGCCAGTAGCCACCAAAAATCATGAGTATCTATGACTTGGTTTCATATTGGTCATCCTGGACCAGTAGCTACCAAAAATCATGAGTATCTATGGCTTGGTTTCATATTGATCAAATGGCCTTGAAGGTTTTGATAGAGTTAAAGCACCTCTGTCTGATATTCCTGATTAGAATGTGAAGTTAGGAAAAGGGAGGTACCCTATAGTATGGTATAAAAGGCACTGAATTTAAAGGCATAGGAACTGAGTTTAAAATCCTGTTTTTTTCTCCTTATTACCCCTAAGGTCTTAGACAAGTTGCTTAATCTTTCTAGGAATCAGTTTCCTTGTCTACAAAATAAGAGCACATCAGTTGAGGCAACCTCTATGGCCCTTTTCCAGCTCTAGCTCTAGATTTGTTTACAAATTACTATAAAAGAATAAGTCTTAATAGGAATATCTCTCTATATTCTGGTTTTGAACCTATGTCACATCTGTCCATCACTCCTCTCACAGCCATCCCCTTCTCTTTTAGAAATCACTTTAGCTTAGATCCTTATGATGTCTTACATGTATTAATATCATCGTTTCTTAATTTTGGTTTATCTCCTCATGTATTTTCTCTTTCCAATCCAACTTCATGGTAGATGCAAAAATAATCTTCTAGCATAGGTCTGGTCATTTCCTTGTCCCAACTCAAACATCTTGAGTGATTTCTGACTACCTCTAGCATAAAACCCAAATTCCCTAGCCTATCATTAAAATCCTCCACAATTTGGTTCCAAACTAGCTCTCCAGACATATTTTATATTACTTACTTTCACATACTGTATCCTGAAGCCAAATTAAACTATTGTTGTACTGGATTAATATTGCTCTTCTTGGCTCCATGGGTAGAGTAGGAGCAATGGCAGGGGGGGGGAGGGGAGCTAGGAACAGAGAGTTCAATTTAAACATGATACAAGGAAAAACTTTCTAACAATTATGTCTATCTAAAAGTAGAATGGGGTATGGTGTGCCATGGCAGGTAGTGAGCTCTCCCTCACTAGAAGTCATTAAAAAAGAGGCTGGATGACCACTATGTTATAGTGTTCATCCATAGGTAGGACTAGCCATCCTCTGATTTCCCTTTGCATCCTGAGATTCCTTTACCCTTTCTAACTTTCATTATACTTGCCAATGTGTATAATTTTTGTAACATCCAAGATTTTAAAATTTTTTGAGAAAAAATTTCAGAAAAAGAAGCTCGTTAACTCCTTGAATCAAGAAAATGAACTGTTTGGAGAAAGTGCCATAAAGAAATCTCTGCTGCATCAGAAGATCCAGAATGAACTTTGGGATATAATTGATTGAACTGAATGGGTTTGAATACATTTATCCTGAATATAAACTCTTGTGCTAAAGGGGACTTTCCCCAATTGGGTTTCTGTCAATGCACCTAGCAAACATTGGTTTTGTTCTCTCTCTTCTATTTCCCTCTTATCTCCAACTTTTGTAGTTTCTTTTTAGAAAGTACAATATTGTATGCCCCTTTATCTAGAAGCTCTTTAGAGGTATAAGCTGGTTATGTTAAATGAATCAATCTTTGTCTATAAATCAGCAATTGTTAACTTAATCAATCAAAAACTTAAGCACCCCTACCTAACACTTAGTAAGAGTGTTCACAAGTCACTTGCTAAAGTGGGTGACAAATCCAGAGGCAACTGACCACCCTCTTGGCAGTGATAGGCAAATTGAAAGACTGTAATTGGGTCCCATAAAGTAGAAGAAACAGGTAGTGATGTGGAAAAAGGACTATAAAAAGTCCTGAACTTCCTGTTCAGGTATCTTGGACTGGTGACTTGCCTCTTAGAGGTAGCTTTGGACTGGGACTTTGACTTTTGCTTGGGACCTTGGCTCTTGGAGTGCTTCTTGGAGAATGACTCCTGGATGTTCTCTTTTGTACTTTTGTGTTGGAGGACTTTGCCTTGGGACTTGGCCTTCGGTCTTCATCTTGGGAGTTTGTCCTGGGTAATGAGTAGCTGAAGACACCATGGACGTGGGGAAGCCCCTATGGGACTGAGCCTCATTTCACTAGAGAAGGGCAAATAGGCTTGTTAAAACCTGCCTCTTTAGCTACCTTTTTCCATTTTCATTCTTTTTACCTCTTTCTACTAAAGTCATTTTTTACTTAAGTTATATATTTAAATTGGCGACCACAGTATTATTTTAGAATTCTCATATTTAGGCTAACCCCTAAATTTAATTTCTTAAATGTGACTATATTATATCTGCTCCAGTAGAAAGTAAGTTTCTTAAAGTTGGGGACTCCCCCCTCTTCATATAATTGGTACCATATGTAATGCCTTATACATAATATATTTTAAATAAATATTTATTGAATTGAATGGGATCATAGAAGTTGTTGTTCCTGGATGAAAAGCAGAAGTCCAATGAGGGTTGCTTTATTGTAAAAAAATTATTCTTGTTATAATACAGCAGATGTAAGTGTCATGGATGGGGTCAGAACTCTGATTCTTGAGAGTAGACTTCAGTCTGTTAATTCCTGGAACTGGAGATGCACTAGATTTGGGGAGAATGATTACCAGACTGAGGTCACTTGGAGGTGCTCTGTTTTTCAGGTGTCTGTCTGTGCCTGCTAAACCATAAGCAGTTGACATTTATATGGCACCACAAAGATCATCTTATTTGATCCTTACAACAACCCTGTAAGGTAGGTGCTACAACTCATTTAATCCTGTTTGCCTCAATTCCTTATCACTAAAATTTGTTGGAGAAAGAAATGACAAACTACCCCA
Organism: Monodelphis domestica; assembly: GCF_027887165.1. Taxonomy (NCBI): domain Eukaryota; kingdom Metazoa; phylum Chordata; class Mammalia; order Didelphimorphia; family Didelphidae; genus Monodelphis; species Monodelphis domestica. The sequence continues at coordinate 117,181,976 of NC_077233.1, read as the reverse complement.
ATATCTTTGTAAAGAAAAAAAAAAGCTCAAAATAGGGTCATGAAGAGTCAGATACAACTGAAACAACTGAATAATAGGCATAATTATCCATTTTACAGAATAGGAAATGGAGTTTCTGATAGGATAAATAACTTGCCTTTACTCACACAACTATTAAATGTTTGAAGCAATAGTTGAACACATTTCTTACCTAATTCTAAACTCAATTCTGTTTCTACTATTCCTGGCTTCTTCTATGAGAGTTTCTGATTTTGACTTAGTACTCCTATGTCTTAACAATGACTCTAAACATGATATCATGGAAAAGGCATGCAACTTGGAATCAGAAGACATGAGTGTAAATTTACATCTTGGACAAGCCACTTAGCCCAGGGAAGTCTCAGTTTTCTCACCTCTGAAATGGAGATGATAACATTGATACTACCTGCCTTACAAGGTCGTGATGAGGATCAAATCTGATAATTTGTGCAAAATGTCTGGCATATGATTGTCCACTTGGATGATATCTTAATCCATCTATGAGGACCATATCAAGACCCTCGCACTATACCCCCCGCTGCCATGAGCCTCCTTTGCCTAGTTAATTACTATCTGTATTTCTAGGCCAGATGGTCAAAAGCATCACACTGGAAAATGTAGACACAGCACCCTGGGAGACTAAAGTCTCCAAATGCCTTGAACATGGGCTCAAGACTCTCCTGCTGCCCTGAGGCTCCTTCCAATTATCCCAAGTCTAAGCTTACCCCCTCTTCCTCTCTTCCAGGTGGTCATTCAGCTGTACACACAAATTTAAAACACAGCATGGTATCACGGATAAAGCATCAAATTTGTAGCCAAGAGACTTGATTTAAAATCCTGTCTCTGCTTCTTACTACCTGTGTGACATTGAGAAAGTCACTTACTCATTCTGAGCTGTTGATTCCCTCTTTATAAAATGAGAAGGTTGAATAAGATTATCTCAAAAATCCATTGCCCTCATATTACAATATAGGGAACTAAGGACCTTGGAAGTTGAAATGATTCACTTCAAATCACACTAATAGAAAGTGGCAGAAGTAGGATTTGAACCTAAGACTTCTATCTCCAATCCCTGCATTCTTTCAACTGAAAATATCATGCTACTCAGATAACCTTCTTAAATAGTTCACTCTGTACTGCATCTTACACTATGATTCTTATCAGATAGAATGCAATGGCATGTTTTATTTAAGAACATTTCTACTAATTTATACCCACCATTTGTAGTGGCCATGTTGTACTGGGGTGTGGTAGAAGGAACCGGCAAGGTTTGAAACTATAAGCATTTAATTTCCTAACAGAGGGCTCCCTTTTTCTGTCATAGGAACTGTCCAATTAAAGATGATTTACTAGTTCTCTAATAATAAGAGGCACCCTTGTTTAATAAGACATATGGGTTCAGGGCCAGATCTTCAATGATACCCCACACTGCCCCAAGAAAGTCAATATCTATTTCTGCTCCTTTTAATGTGGTAGTTGCATTTATAATGGGTTTGGGTAATATGGCAGTGCTACCATAAAAAAATAACCAACAAAAAAACACCGGTAAAATTATGATGTTGCCCTATAAAGGACATCCCTTTCTGTTATACGATAGCCTTTTCCATCATATCTTATATTTTTTGCAGTTGTTCTCTTGGGTAGTATGGGAAAGGATGCGAAGAAGAAAATCATAACCTACATAAATATAATGCTTTGGACCAGATTTCCAATTATCACTTAGCACAATCTCAGAATGTATGAGCTGGTTATAGCTTTCACTGATCCTGAGCTACAAAATTATCACAGACCAACACCTCAGTGGCATGGTACATGTCTAGACTTCTTGGGACCTATCATATAAAATGACTCAGTACAACTACTTAGATATAATACAACAATGAGTATTCTCATACTCTCTCTCTCTCTCTCTCTCTCTCTCTCTCTCTCTCTCTCTCTCTCTCTCTCTCTCTCTCTCTCTCTCTCTCTCTCTCTCTCTCTCCCCACCAATATGTCTTGCTTAGAGTCACTGAATCCACAGTGGTCAGTCTTGGACTTAGCTGACCCAAAATAAATATTTATTGAATGAAAGTATTGAATAGAGCATGTTCTTCCCTAGGACTAAGTTACTATTTGGTATTAAGATATTTGATTAGATTTTTGGCCATCTGGATATTATTATTAATACATTTTTATTACAAAACGAACAAACATTTCTCTGAATACTTTATTCACTGAGGTTACATAAAGTCAAATGATTGTCCAATTCAGGCAGTTTGGTCAACACTGCTATCTAGGCACTCCAGTGATTCCATGTCCTCTTTCTCCTTGGGCTACACATAGCTTGATTTTATAATTCCTCTGTAGTAATATATGTTGCTGCTATCAGTGTTTGTATCATATTCCCTTAATAGATTATAAAGTCTGGGAGGTCAGGAACCCAATCTTCTGTACACTATCTCCCCACTTCCAACATATACATTACTCTTATATGACACTTGGTAAATGGAAGCTACTTAATGATCGTTTCTTGAATTCAATGGAATTATTGAATTTAAAATTTTATAATTTAGGGGTATATAGAACCATCCAGATGGCTGAGTGACTTTTTGATGGAATTGCCTAATCCAGGCAGATGTTTTGGCATCATGAAGACAAAGCTAGTTTCAGGAAGGCTCTGGAGAGAATTGAACCCATTATGTCAATGTCTATTTCCCTATGGGAGTTCTCCATATTTTTGCAGCTTTCTTTGACCCATTCTCAGGGTACTCTTCAATATATTGCACTGTTATTGTGATGTGCTTTTTACTGTTTACAAATTATATATTAGTTCACCAAAGTGATTATTTATCCTCTTTGGGGGCTGGATTTATCTTCTTGTGTTCAGTCTGCCATTCTGGAATGAAACTAGAGGGGGGAAAAAAACCAGAAGAAATGTCCATTAGGTAAGATAGAATGAAGATTGTCCCATGATCTATCAAAAATGACTTTTACAAGTTTGTATTTTTAAATGCTTTGCATTATTTGGCTATGATATAATAAAAACAGAGCAACTTAGAAAGATGGAAGACATGAACCTTACTGAATCCCTACAGTCTAGTAAAACTAAGTCCTTGTCCTAAAAGGGGATTGAATCCTTCTGGACCTGTCTTGCACAACTACCTCTAGAAAGAGAAATAGCTTCACAAAACTGTTTAATTCAATTAATATTATCGAGAATCATCTTTAACAATAATTTTATACCCACTTTAAAATAATTTTTAAGCAATCTATGAATAAACATGATCACATACTGGGGTCCTACCTGTGTTCTGGTACTGCTTGATCCTGGGAAGGGTTTCCCTTCACACACATTAACTAAGTCCTTTACTATGTTTACTTTATCACTACATGTACTAAGCAAAAAGTTGAGGAAATGAAGCTCATTTTTTTCTGTTTTAGGGGGACACTGTTTTGCAGCAATGTACAAAATGCATTGAATTTGGCTCTTTGTTCTACTGAAAGTTGTTGATACTTCATATTGAAGAGGACCAATGATATCATGAGTCTCTACTTGCATGTAAATTGAATTTAAATGAGGCAAAATTGTACCATATCATCAGCTTTATTCTCTCTTCCAGAGTCATCAAAGTCCGTGGCCAAGACAAAAATCAGGATGACTAGCAATGGCTTGGGATGCAATGGATGATCTTATTTTTGAGAGCTGACCAAGCTTAAGCTCTCCACAATGCTTCCATTGCCTTGCCATGGAAATAAATTGTTCTCATTTGTTCATTCTATGGAGGGAAGGTACAAAGCGACCAGTGCCACAGTTCCTTCCTTTAAGAGCTACCTAATAATCTAATAAGCTGGACTTGATACATATACAAATAAAGATGATGCAAAGAAGAATGTCATAGGAACATGGAAACAGCCCTGATAAGTGCTCTAGGATACTCTGAGGAGGGAGAGGTCATATTCATCGAGGATTATGAGGGTTCAGAAAAGACCATGAAAGAGGCAGTAGCTGAGCTGAACCTTGCAGGAAAGGCTTCCTTCAGCATCTGGACATGAGGAGATGGTACTCTAAGCACTGGGAATGGATTGGCTGATATACAGATTGGGGAGATAAGCATGACAAGATTAGGGCACAACTTCTTTCAGCTGGGCTTGTGAAGTGGAATAGAATGAAAAAAGCATGGAAAGGAGCCACATTTTGAAAGGTTTTAAATGATAAGGTTAGTTTATGCCTTATTTGATAGGTAATAGGCAGCCACTAAAGGATTTTGAGTAGAGGAGTGACATGATCTGACCTGCTCCTTAAGAAAGTTACTTTGGCAGCTGTGTGGAAGCTAGATTAGGGAGGAGAAAAACTATGGAGAGGACGAGTAGTTGGGAGTTTTTTTTTTTTTTCTGGGCCATAAATAGGAAAAATAATCACATACTTGAGTGAAAAATCAGAACCACAAACCACTTAGGAGCTTATTCTCAAGACAAGATGAGATTTCTGGAAAAGAAATAGTTCATGAGATATTTTTTCCAGAAACTCTCACTTCATTATCCCCATAAAAAAGTTTAAATTGCTGAATTACCTTTGACTGTGGTGTCTGTTTATTTCCATCACTAAAGTTGTATAGAAATGCAGTGTCCTAAACTTGGAATTTATTAAAAAGTGGTTAAAAACAATGTGGATTCTGACCAGTTAGAAATAAAAAAGGACCATTAACCTTAAAACAATTATTATTCTAACATATTATCAACCCTATAATTTCTAACCATTTCTTTATGAAGACTAAAGAAATATGCTTCAAACAAGGAATACTTCTGGTCATAATTATATTGAAGTTCAATCTAAATCAACAAATTAAGATTTCACATATTTCTAATTCTTAATCTTATTCTTCAACAACAAAGATGAACACTGTTAACTGTTCTCTTTGAATATGTGTGCATTTCCCCTGTGTAATGATTTTAAGTCAGCCTTAGCAAAGGAATTATACATTGGTTTTATATATCCCCAAAGTGGATCACATAAACTTCCAGTTTGGCAACCTATAGCTAAAGAGCTCTTACACAAAGAATGCAGCAGGGAAGACTGCATATTCTTATGGGTATGTTTATTTTTTGTCCAATTTTGCTCCACGCTTGGGGAAAACTGTTGGTGATAATATCATTTTGAGGTATAGATGAATTATAATATCATATATTATATAAAGCTGATTGTTTATTCATTCTTCAGGTTATTCTTAGACACCAAATCATTAATAACATAATCATTCACACTTGCAAAGTGATTCAACATCTGGTTTGACTGAAATCCTTCTCTTTGACAAGGGGATGATGGGTGCTCTAAAACCATTTAAAAATACCCAGCAAAGACATTCCTTGTGTGTATCAAGTTGACCTCATTCTATTTCACCTTCAAAAGTGCTTGTGAACTGTCAGTGGCCAAGATCACAAGCTCTCTTGGTATTCAGATCTCAAAGGGTTGTTTAGAGCATCCATTAAATAAGCTTCTTTAAAGGGCCCTGGAAAGTGGGGCAGGGCAGGATGGAGCTAAAATATAGCACATAGCAAAACGAACACAGCCATCGTTTACAAGAGGAAGGAAAGAAGAATATTGTGTCTAATTAGAACTGTGGGGGTAATTTCACTAGGCACAGTGTCATTACCTGAGTGGGAAGCTAGCCAGGACATTAACACCTATGTGTAGAAATTCTATTTATACACCATTCACTTTACTATATTTTCTGGGCTGGGTGTTGGTAGGGTCAAAGGAAATAGAAATTTCTATCTACCTTTCAAATGGCCTAATAGAATATGGTAGGGTCCTCTAAGCCATGCTATCATAACTAGAACAACAAATTAATTAAAAAACAATCTGTTCCTCCATCTTGAATTTGGTTCCTGTATTGATCAAGATACTTAATAGATAGGATTTAAGTCATTTATCCAGAGTCACCCAATCAGAGTTCAGAACTTCCTGACTCCGGACCCAATGCTCTATCCTATCACTTAGCTCATTGAGGCACTGGGAAAGAAACCATTTGCTTAATAATGCAATTAAAATGCAACAAAACGCTGGGTTTGTTTATAGTTCATATTTAAAATACATTTCAATCATTTGGGACCAAGACTTTTTTACATCAGAACATAAATGAAGATCAGCACTTAGAATTAAATAATATCTTTGCTGATAACTATGCTTATTGTTTGTTTGTTTGGAAAAATCTACATTCTCATGCTTTTTTAATCTAGAGACCTAACTCAACCATTGAATGGGCAGCCATAATGGTGAATGTTGCCAAACTATTTCCTCCATGATTTGTACCTGGCAGTGAATCAGTTATATGGCTGACCAATCTCATTGGATGAGAGTTACATTCGCTATGTCTGCCATGTCACATTTATCAGGCTTCTTACAATAAATACTGTGGTCTGCTTGAGAATAGAACTAAAAAAAAAAATATAACAACTTATTGAATTCCACTATAAAACCACCAAACTATATGAATGCATTTCCTTAAAAGATTAAGACTGAGGAAAGCCTGCACCAGATTGGTGTCATTTTGCATAGTAGGAGAAAGCAAGGGTTTAGAGCATGGACTAGGGTCAGCAATGGAATACTGAGATGAAGAATTGTAAGGAAAGACAGATTGGCTGCAATAGGAAAATGTCATGAGGTAATGGAAAGATAAGAAATCAGAAAAGTCAAGGATATGTTTTATAGCCATGTTGCTTTGTTCCACTGTGCCTGTGGTTTTAAAAGTCACAGATGTGTTTAAGTTTTTAAGATGCGCCTCTTAATTTCACATTTCCTCTTCTTGGCTACAGTCTGACTTGCCGTCTTTGCCTTTTGTAAGGCTTGCTGTCCACATGGTCCTGGAAAAAAGAGTGAACTTTGTAGAGTTCACTTCAAGGCAGCTAAGCCTCTTGAGCCTACAAATTAGGCTGAGATTCCTGACAGCATGAGTTATTGGGAGATTTCAAGTTAGTTCCCTTTATTTCCTGTCAGGTTATAGTTACCACATCAACGGCCTCCCAGGGCGTTCTGGCAATTGGGTTTCCAAGTTGGCTCTTGAAAAGAGAGAAATGCACAGAAATGGGAAAGACTAGAAGAAGAATGGGTCAGACTTTTATTTTTTAATGCAACTACCACCAGGAAAAGTTTTACTGAAAGTTCACACACATTAAGTTTTTATGAAACTGGTTCTCCCTTTCCAATTCAGTTTAAATTCAAATGTGCTTAAAAAAATTCTTCATTATAAAGAATGGCTATCTGGGGAGGGGAGGAAAGGGATATGCTTCAGATTGAAGATGATGTAAAAACAAAATATATCACTAAAACAAAAAAAAAAAAAAACACTGTTCCAGTACAGGTTGAAATTTACTATGAAAAAAATATTTCCATTTTCTAATGAATTGTGTAAAGTGAATTTTAAGATTGTAAATCAAACATTCTGTGTCTAAAGCATGAGGGAAATCAGTCAGAAACACTGAGTTTTCAACTTATTCTAAATCTAATACAGGAGATAAACTTTAACTGAAATTCTCCTTTGAGGTTTCACTCTGGCATGGAGCTGACCTGGGATCTCAGAACCTATATTGATAGATTTCAAGCTTGTTTTAATATAATACTTAGAAATGCTGCAAGCAGGGCTCATAATGAAAGTCCAAAGAACAAGAACGTTCTCCATAATTTTAGAGAACTGTACGAGAGAGTGTGCCCCTAGGTGATGATTCTTCTAGCATCCATAACCCATTAAACAATCTATTAAGAGAAGGAAGAGCCCCAGAATCTATTTAAGGAGCAGAAACAACTTTATTGATGAAATCATTGAGTCTCTTTTCTATTGAGATATTATGTCCAGGCCACAAAACTGATAAGATTGTCATAAACAGGTAAAATCCTTAGAGATCATTTAGTCTGACCTCTTATTAATGAGAAAACTCAGCCCCAAATAGGATTGCTCTGCCTAAGGTCCTACAGCTAGCAAGTAGCAGAGCCAGGACAAAATCCTGGGTCTTTTGTTGCCTGATCTACTGTCTCAATTTAATTGTCCCAAACTAATTACAAGAGGGATTCTGGGGTGGCTCAGTGGATAGAGAACCATGTCTAGAGATTGGAGGTCCTGGGTTCAAATATGGATTCAGACCCATCCTAACTTTGTGACTGTGGGAGTCACTGAACCCCAATTGCTTAGTCCTTATTGTTCTTCTGCCTTGGAACCAGTCCTTAGTATTGATTATAAGATGAAAGGAAAATATTTTTTAAAAAACAATACTCTAAGAGAGTGAACTAAGTTGATGGTAGGTTATAGGAACTCCTGGAAGAAACTGAGGAAAAGGCAGTAATATTAACTGTAAAAGTTTATTAGCTTAGGTTTGATTGGGAGAGACAATCTCTGGTATAAGTAAAACTACATAATCTTTAAATTTTTGATGATAGAGCCTCAATCCACTAATATGTATGTTTTTATTTTCTCTTTCTATATTCATTTGGCCTTCTTAATATCTTTTTCTCTCCCATTTTTCTTCTTTTCCCACTAATAGATTAAATATATATCCTTAATATATAACCTTATTAATATATTATTTATATTATATTAATTATTATAATTATATTTTATATGCAATATAAATATATTTTATATTTTAAAAATATAAATATTTATATCCTATATAAAATATAATTATAATTGTTATGATAAATTATAATTAATATAACAATAATGATAATTATGATAATTTGTTTATTTATTAATCCATCCTTTCTGTATTACACTGACAAAGGCTGCATTGCTACACTGTACTATACTGGTTGATTCAAGATTTTTTAAAAAAAGGTTGTTGACCTCTCCTGTAAGTGCTTTCCATCATTCCCCCTACACAGATTAAGATGGCAGCTTCTATTTTACAAATGAGAAGACTGAGTCACAGGGAGGTGTCAAGTGATTTGCTCAAAGTCATATAAAAAAAAAAAAAGAAAAACCAAGTTATTAGCAGAGCCATGATTAGATTTCAAAGATCTAGGCCTTTTGTGCTGGGCTTAGACTTTGGAGCCATGCAGTCTGAGATTTATTCAGGCAGGGGCCAAAGATGGATTGTTTCTTGAACATGTAGGCCTTACTTTAGCTTTATAAATTATAATGATCTAGTTTCTCTTCCACTCCTTGGGGTCCATGTTACAAATTAACTAACCCCTCCTTCTCCCTCAAAACTTTTTCAGAAGAACTCTTAGTTCTTCTGCTTCTCTTTTCCCCTCTGGTACTTGTGAAGTTGATTTTTGGAACACTAAAAGAAGCCTTTACATTTATCTCTATTAAATTCCATCTTGTTCATTTCTCCCCCAACATTCCAACCCACTAAGATCTTTTCAGGCTCTGATTGCAAGCTATCCAGTATACTAGCTATCGCTCCAAACTTTGAGTTAGCTGCAAATGGAATAAACATTTCATCTCTTTTAGGTCACAATCCAAATGGGGCCCTGTGTTAAGGATATATACTCGGGGCATTCCCCTGGAGACCTTCTTCCAAGGTGGCATTGATATCCAAGCATTGATGACTATTGGGTAGAGCTATTAAGACTCTCCTGAGTCTGGTCATTGTATTTATTGATTAGCCAGTTTTTCTGTCTTGTATATAAAAATGTTAGGAGAGTCTTTTTTACAATAATTGTACTAAAATCTAGTTAAACTGTTTGCCACATTCCCCTGATCTACCCCTTTGGCAGGTCCCCCCTATGAAAAAGGAAAAAAAAAAGATTATCTGGGATAGCATGTTCTTAATGAAGTTGATCTGGCTTACCACTTCTTCTAGAGATGTTCCTTAGCCACAGTGTACCTAGCATATATTACTGTTAGTATTCAGTCATTCTCATTTATATCTAAATCTTCACGGCCCCATTTTGGATTTTCTTGGCAAGATATTGAGATGGCTTTCCATTTCCTTCTCCAGCTCATTTTATAGATGAGGAAACTGAGGCAAATGGGGTTAGATGACTTATCCAGGGTCACACAACTAGTAAATATCTGAGGCTAGATTTGAACTTGGGAAGATGAGTCTTCCTGACACTAGGCCTGGCACTTTACCACTGCTCCATCTGACATGAACATGAATACTTGTTGACTGAATGGCTGATTTTAAAAAATATATTCTAGAATTTTGCCTAGAAGTTAAATTAATCTAATTTTCTTAGATTTTGCAAATTCCATTTCCATTCCTTTTATTTTTATTATGTTTTAATGAGGACATTTTCCTTTCTTCAGCCCTATAGTACCTCGTTAGCCTTCTTGGATTACAACTTTGGTCTTTCAAAAATTACATACCATGGCTTAGTAATTATTGCTTTCTTGGTTTCTTATTTTGGTTTCTTTCTTGTTTTTTTTTTATTGTTTCTCTTGGTTTCCTAGGTCATAGTTCATTGGGCCAGTGTTCTCTTAATGGTTCCTTGTTTAAGTATCTAGCCCCTATATTAGTCATTTTTCTTCTTTTCTAGGCCAAAGATCACTCTCCTTGGCAGAGAAAATAAAAGCAAGATAAAAGGTAAATCGTTTTGCCTTCCCTATATCCTTAGTTATTGTCACTGGACCCAGGCAACAATCCTATCCCTTCCCACCCCACATCGCCACACAGGAGACAGATCAAAGAAGTGCCCTAATCATCTTAAGGACCTTATGCAATGGGGAGCTATTATTTAAGACTGATGATTGTACTTTCCTAAGGAGGTTGTGGATCCCCCTTGGATCTTCATTTTTGTCCAGAATTTTGAGAGAGATTAGGTTCTCAATAGAGGCAGTATGGTATAAAGAATAGAAAACTGGACATGGATTTTATACCCTAACTAGCTGTGTGACCCTTGACAAGTCATTTAATTTCTCATATTGTAAGATTAAAGGCATTCACTTGATGACTTCTAAAGTCCTTTCTAGCTCTAGCTCTGTCATTCTTGTTTCTGAAGGAAGCATTCAGTTACAGATTCCAGCTAACTCCTTTCTCCCCACATTTCAAAGGACAGATCAGAAGGCAAATTAAAGTTAAATGTGTTCTCAGCTGCTGAGTCCAAGAAAAGACTTCCTGGACTCTGACACCTGCCCAGGCTTGGACAGACAGTGAGATAACCACTAAGTCTGAGACATGTTTGCTATGGAAAGAGGAACTACATGGATAAGCCGTGGGAGTTCCTGAACCCCAGCCTTTGGGACAAGGAAGTTATAGGGGTAGCATAACTCTAGAATCCAGTCCTTTAGTGAAATAAAAGGAGGTCTTAGTCAGAATTAGCCTCAAGGTGTCTATCCAAATTTGAAATTTTGGGGACCCGATTCACTGGAGGGAGTAATGGAGCTCTTGAAAAGAAGTGGCTTGTTGGAGAAAGAAGAGGCTCACAAGCAAAGCCCCTGAAACTGGAAGAGCATAATGACCACAATATGGGGGAATAAAATACGGAGACTTGCCCTCTGTGGTTGCCAAGATTTATTTGAACAGTGTAGGTCTTTTGTAAAGGTAGTTGCCTATCTAGCAGTTCCAAGAGCTGTCCCCTTCTGAAAAGAGTTCAAATTCCTCTTCTGAAAAGAGACACCAAAAGGCTGGATGCTGATGTGGGTCTTTGGACTGATTGAGATGTTAGGAACTTGCCTCCTTAGCAACTCGAGTTTCATTTCCCCTCTTAGGGGAATCCAAACCACAGTTTGAAGGGCTCTTAGGACCCTGGGGGAAAGTGGGACTCAGAAGGAAGGAAGATTTTATGTATTATGTAGACTACTGGGATGAGAACAATATCCTTCAATTCTACTCTCATGAAAAAGTGGCTGTTTTTTCCTTAAAATTATCAAAAACATCCTTGCAACTCGTTCGACTTGGTGGAATAAAATCTCGGTCTATTAATATCACTATTATATGTCTACAAAAGAGAAGGAAGAGCTCTAGTTAGACTCAGATTTGGCTGGCAGACCACAGTGGGCAATTTAGAGGCAGAGAAGCTTCACTCAACTGAATAAACCTGAAGTGTTCTGGGTGCATATTCTTACTGAATACTTCCTCTGTTAAGACTAAATAAATTTCTGTTTGTTAACTGTTCACAAATATCTCATCTTGTTCCAATATTAATTTAAACTATCAGGGGACTGGTCTGAGTTCAGTCCAAGCCAGAATAGCTGTTGTGCATCCTTGATTTGCTTTCCACACTTTCTCTTTTTTCTTTGGTGTGTAAATGTTTGCCATAAGGATGTTAGTATAAGTGGAAATCATCTAGTAGTACAATCTCTGGACCAAAGGGTATGGAAACTTGAATCACTTTTCTAGTGACTTAGCAACTGTAAATTGCTTTATTTATACCAATCTATAATCCTCCAATGGTAGACTAGCATGGCTTTCCACACTGCATAAAGCATTAATTATTCCCATCTTTTGACATCTTTGCAAATTTTCTGGGTGTTAGGCAAAACCTCAGAGCTGTTCTTATCTGAATTGTTCTTATTATTAGTGATTTGAAGCAATCTTTCATATGGTAGCCAATATTTTGCAATTCTTCCTTGGAGAATTGTTGCTTTGACCACTTATCTATTTGGAGCATGTTTTTTTTTTTGACTGTAGTCTTATGGGAGTTAGGGAACTTTTTACCCATATCTATAGAAACCAAAACATGAATTACCTTTAACAAAATTTGAGCTATATTCTGAGATTTCTTAAATGCAACTTTGGGTTATAATTATATAAGCTAAAGAGAGATGATTGAGGAGAGAAGAAAGGAGTGTCCCCATCACTGGACTTGATTTATGTAAGTCTAAAGACTGGGGAACTGGACCGTGGCTATAAAATTAGATATTTTGGAAAAAAATCTTTTGTGTTTCCTTTAGTTTTCTTCACTAATTTTAGTTTTAGTCATCTTGATATTCTTAGAGTAGCTTGATTTGCTTTGTACAATTTCTCTTTTTCTTTGTTGTGAAAATGTTTGCCATAAGGATGTTAGTATAAATGGAAATCAACCTAGTAGTACAATTGCTGAGTCAAAGGGTATAGAAACTTGAGTCACTTCCTTAGTGGCTTAGCAACTTCAAATTGCTTTCTAGAATATTTATATCAATCTATAACCCTCCAATTGTAGAGTAACATTGCAAGGACCTTGGAAGTAGGATATAGACAAGACTAATAGGTTTATTCAGCATATTCTCATAACCAGGAAAACCTTGGTTATAGAAAAGAAGGCTGGATAACCAGGTTGAATCATTCTGCAGAAGGGAATAGATCCAGGGATTTGACCATAAGGGAGAACTTAAATGGGTCCAAAACAAAGTTTTAAGTCTTTACCCTTAATTAGGAGTTTAATCATGGCTAGACCCTGATATCAAGTCAGTGCCACTGAGGCAGGGGTAGATCCTTATTCAAGAGAGTACTATTGTTTGATATTGAGCTTAGGTCTTTAATTAAGTAAGTCTAGTGTCTCAGGAAGACTCCCTCAGGATGGCTTAGATAAGGGTCAAAGATCATAACAAGTCACAAAGTGATAGTAGCACAGTAGAAGCATACCAAAGTTCAGCTGCTAATTCTAATACATTTAGAGATCTCTGATTTCATCAGGAATCCCTCCACATCCCTTACACACCATAGAACAGGGATTTTAATTAGGCTTCAAAGAGGTCCAAAGATAGTTCCAGGGAGTCTATGAACTTTAGACTTTTAATACTTTGATAACTATATTTCAAAATAATTATGTTCCTTCTTGATCTGATGCATTTTATTTTGTGCATTAAAAACCTTATTGTGAGAAGGGGTCCATAGAATTCACCATGTTTATTACAAAGAGATCTATGGCACAAAACAGGTGATGAACCCCTGCCATAGAAGGTTATTTCACAGGTTGCTGTAGTTGAATGAATAAATAAATAAATAAATGGCTGTTCTGTAGCCTTTTAATAATGAATTTACAACCCAGTTTGTCTGATCCATGGATGGAAGTTTAATGGTGGACTGGAATTCAATGCCTTTCTATCCTGTTAGGAGCTCTCAGACCTTGTACTTCACTAACAAAACTTTGAAAAAGTCAGAATTATAACCACATTGCAATGATATACAAAACGTTGTCCTTGAAGGAATCGTTTAGCTAACTCAGCTAATATAGGTTTCTGTGGAATATCCTGAGTATCTTGCCCTCATTTCTAATATAACTAATGGGAGAAGATGAGATATAAGTTTCAAATGACAAACTTTTGCAACATGACTTGTTACTAAATTGGAATCTTGCCCTCATTATTTATTTTAGTTTTCAAATATTTATGGTTTCTTTCCAACTAAATTATAAGATCATATAGAGACAGGGTGTAATACTTCATTCAATCCAATTCAAAAAACATTAAGTTATGCTGTAGTGGGCTCAGTGTTGGGGTACAAAGGTGGCCCCTGTCCTCATTAGAATATGAATCCTGAGGTCAGAGACTGTTTTAATCTATTTTTAATAATTCTAATTTTATATCTTTATATAATAATCCAATATTTTATTAATTTATTAAATTTTATTTATTATTGCTTATTAATTTTAATTATTAATTTTTATTCTTTTTATTTTTATATAATAATTATTTATTATTTATTTTATATGCATATAAAATATATAATAATATATAAATATATGATTTATTATATGTTATATAATAAATTATTATTATTAATCAATTATTAAAATAATTTATTAAATAAAAATAATTTAATAAATAAAATATTTAAACTATAATTAATAAGCTAGGTTAAACAGAGAAATATTCAATTGGAAAAAATTATTTCATCGATCCAACATTTCTTTGATAGCCAAGATATACAAAACATTGTCATAAATATAGAAGAACAAGGGATGTTTCTCAATAGATAACTTTTGAAAGGATATGGATGGAAAATTATCAAAAGCTATATAACATATTGCTTGATATCACTCAAAGTAAGAGAAATCCAAAAGAAAAGAAACTCGATGCTCTTTGCACCTGGTCCATTGTGAAAGGGAACAAAAGACAAAAATAACTGATACTACTTGGGCTTTGGAAAGATCAGCTCATAATATGCTAATACCAGAACTGTGAATTGGTCCAACCATTCTGGAAACAATTTATAATTATGTGAGAAAAAAGAAACTACTTATACCTTTTGACATGGAGATCCCATTCCTTACCCTTGTGGAGATTAAAGGCTAAAAGGAAGGTCCTATAATATGCTAAAATATTCAAATTAGCACTATTTTTGATAGCAAAGAGATTGAAATACATCCAATCCCCATTGAATGGAGAATGGTTGTTTAGCTGTGGAATACTGTTATGAAATATTTAATGTTATAAGAAGAAATAAATACAAAGAAATCAGAAACATGAAAAAGATTTGAATGGATAAAGTAAGCAGAATCAGGAGAACAATGTATTCTTTTATTATGGTCCTACAGAAAGAGTGTTACATTGGGAGTCCTAGGAGCTAAGTGAGTCACGGCTTCTACTTATTCCCTGGATGACCTCAGACAAGTCATTTAACTCTCTTATCTTCGTTTTCCTCACCTGTACAAGGAAGGGTTGGACTACATGACCTTTAAGGTCCCTTTGATATTTATGACCCTATGACTCAATGCTCCAATATTCTAAGCGATTGATAGTGTCAATTAGGTAATTCCTTCCTAATGTTGATCTCAAGCCATCATACATACTCATCATTTATGATTCTTATCTGCATTTTCCCTTAATTCATCACAGAAGGTTCACTCAATATTCTGGAGACCTCTGTTACTTTCCCTTGACATCTCAGG
Source organism: Monodelphis domestica (assembly GCF_027887165.1). Taxonomy (NCBI): domain Eukaryota; kingdom Metazoa; phylum Chordata; class Mammalia; order Didelphimorphia; family Didelphidae; genus Monodelphis; species Monodelphis domestica. Next base: position 117,166,228 of record NC_077233.1, on the reverse strand, counting down.
GGTCTCTGTGGAACCTTCTTCTGGTGGTTTACTCTGCTGACTGTTATCCCTTGCCCTTGCCACCTAATTAGTTCAGCTTCTTTATTGTATGATTTCTTGATGACAACCTTTTCTCCAGTTCTTCCTTGAAGACTTTTAATAGTTATTTGTTTCCACAATATATTTATTCCCACCATGTACTCTTCCATTGCTCTTTCTGTTATATTTATTCCCAAATCTTCTACAACTGTCATGATGTTAATGACAAAAATCATAAACTAAAAAAAATTAACTAAGTTGAGGTTTAAACAATGATTCATTATAATAAACAATTTCAAACGTGGAAAATAAAATAGGAAATTTATCTCCTTTCTTTCCTTTGAAAAGTGGAGGACTATGAGGTACATAGTACTGCCCACAGTCAGATGTAGCCACTGCTCATTCGTTTTCCTGGCTTCTCTTTGACATAAAAGAGAGTTTGATCATCAGTGGTGGGGGAGTAGGGTGGTAATATATCATCAAATGTCATCAATAAAATATTTTAAGAGAAAAGAAAAAAGATATAGCAGCCCCTAATAGTATCTAACATTGATCTAGGAATATCATAGGAGTTCAGTTAGTGCTTTTTGATTTGATTTGATTTTAGAACCTGAAAAAAGGAAATACACTGAATATAGTTCTGGGCTATTACATACTTTTGTTAAAAGGTGGTGTGAGAAAAAAAAATTAAAAGAGACCATCCCTAAATTACTCCACTTTAGGAAAGGGAACCATGTTCAAAATGTGGGCACTAACTAAAAGGAAAAAATGAAACATTTTAAAAAGTAAATAATCTACAGGAAGCCTGGAGACTGTTTAAAAACACCTTATTAGAAGCCCAGGAAAAAAATGTGTGCCATGTATCAAAGGACCAGCACTCAAACAAAACCCCTAGATCACTTCATGGTTTGCAGGCAAAATCAAAGAGGCCCTTGTAGGGGGAAAAGCATCTTTTAAAAAAATGGAAAGATTGCTCAAATCAAGAAAACAGGAAAACTCAAGCCCATGAAACATGGCAAGTTATATACAAACTGAAAATTAGACAGGCCAAAAAATGTTTAAAGCAATTCCAAAGCCAGAAACAGGAGGTTTCATATTATCCAAAACAAAGGAAAGCAGCTAGAGGATGAGTGAGAAGATCAGCATGTGTAAAGGTAAAATCAAAAGAAGAAAGCAGAAAGACAACTCTTCATTCTCAAGTTTTACCTAGAAAAGACTTGTGGGAGATTTCTCTGCCCAAATGAAGTCTTTTGACTCAGAAAGGCCAAGAGTACTAGAACTAGAAAAAGCATGCTGTACTGAGACAGAATGATGGCTTTGGAGTCAGAAGACTCAGGTTTGAATCTAGATTCTGTTACTTACCCACCTGGCTGATTTTGGGCCAATCATTTCAGCTCTCTGGGGCCTCACCTGTAAAATGAGAAGGTCGACTTTATAATCTCTAAAGTTCTTTCCAAGCTCTGTGATTCTGTAAGCCTGAAACAGGATGTTACAAATTTAATTGGCAAGCTAGAGGTAAATAAATACTGTGACCAAATGGTATCCAACCAAGAGTTTGGAAATTGCTCAAGGGTGAAATTGTTGAATTCTTGGCCAAAAGGCATAACCCATTTTTATAACTGGTCACTGTGCTGCATGAAGGATTTCAAGATTAGCTATGGGAGTCACATCTGTAAGAAGCACTCTGGAGGAGACGGCGGGAACCACAGACTCTTGAGTCTAACTTCTCTGGCTGGCATGCTGGTGGAAATTATAATAAAGAGTAGATCCCTGAGCACTTAAGCTGACATAAACATTTGAGGGCAAGACAATATGTCTTTTGTAAAGGAAAATCATCTCTAAAGTCAGAATATTTGGAGCAAGTAAATCAGCATTGGAGGAATTGGTAGATATAACTCATCTAAATATTTAAAACCATTAATATTTTTTCAGAAAATACTTTATTTTTCCTGATAATGTGAAGAGTGAAGAAATGATCCTTGATGTTCTCATTCTAGGAGAGGAACCAGCTAGTTATTTGCCCATGATATAGTAGAAATATCAGCCTCTCATGCAGACTATCTGTGTGACCTTGGGCAACTCAATTAATTTCTATGATTTGTGTTTTACTGAAATCTGTAAAAATGTGAGGAATGAATGAGAGGGCCTTTGAGGTTCCTTCCATATTTGAGTTTGTATTGCCATAATGTGATGAGAGATAAATACTACATTTATGAGATTTTGCTAAATTCTCCCCTCTCCTTATAGTTGATAGAAAAGACATCCTCAGCCCTTTGTCATTCTGGCTGAATGTGTTCCTGGAAAACTCTTCTAGAAATGTGTATTGCCCATGTCATTAATATCCGCATGCACTAGAACCATTTATTCCATCTTTCCTCCTCAAATCCTTTTGATAGACCTTTCTGAGGTGTGTTACCTTTCTACCTCGTAGGCAAATTTATTGGTTACCTTAGACAATGGTTCTTGTAGGGTGTACCCTGTCAAATTTCAAATAGGAGTGTCACAAATTGTAAAAAACTTGTGCTTGCCATCATATGCACATATATGCATCTTTTGACTTTCCCAGAGTGTCCTTCAGTTCCCTAGGGTAAAGAATGGGATTGTGTCATCAGCCAAAATGTTTGATAACTACTGTCCTAAAGCCAGCTGTCAATGAATCCAAACATCAAATCTATCTCTATCCATACTTGGGTAATACTAATGCCTCTCATTTATTTAGAATTTTAAAGTTCATAAATAATTTTACATAGAGTATTTCATTTGACCTCAAAATAAGTCTCTGAGGTAGGTGCTATGATTTCTCCCATTTTAACTAGGAAGAAACTAAGACTCAGACAAGTTAAGTTTCAGATAAGTTTCCTGGTTTGCAGGATTTGATCTGAGGCAGGATTTGAAGTTAGGTATCCCTAACTTTTAGTCCCACACACCACCCATTACATTATTTTGCTATTACCAACTTTCTGGATTTTTAAAAAGTTCTTCTTTCATGGTTCAACATGGCATGTATATTTAAACTGTCTCATGAATGCTCTTTTTTTCTTGTTTTTTGAGACACCACTGTTACTACATGTTTCAAAAAAATGAATAAGTAAAAGTGTTGCCCTGTAATAAATAACCAGAGGCAAGAAAAATCAGTTTCATATTGGCAATCTGAAAATGTCTCATTGTGCACTTGTAGCCCCTCACCTCCTTGCCAAGAGGTGGGAAGCATGATTCATCACCAGCCTTCAGGAGCTGTGAGTTCATTATTTACTAAAATGCTAAGTGGTTTTTTAAAATAAATAAATAAAAGGTCTCTTGGTGTTACATGACTGAGAGTCATGAAATATTATAATCTTTGAAGAATTTTAAATTAACATCATTCACGTTGCCCCAGAGAGACACAACAGGAGATATGAGCAGCCTGTAACATATTACCAATAAGGCATTCTGAAAAATAATAGGAATAACAGGTATCACCAAGAGATATATGAGTGAAGAAGATAGGGTAGTAATGTGGTGAGAAGTGAGGAATGACTGATGAATTCTACTGTATTCTTGCTATCAAAAGTGAAAGTGAGAAATGGGCAAGATGGTGGGCAGGACAAGATGTGTTACAATCTGCATATTGAATGGAACACAGTCATCAATGAGATCACTGATCCAATGGATTATCTTTAATATTGGAATGCTTAGGCATATCCTTAGTAGATTGTAAAGACACTTTAGAGAAGGCGGGAGAGATATAAAGAATAGAACATTCTAACTCTCCAAAATGTACATTAAATTGCCTGAAGAAATATAGAATTGATGAACAAAGAGGGTAGAACAAATTCCATTTTTGCAGAATTGAGAGGCTTTTAAATTATAATAATAAAAGAATAATACATTTCATTCTATTCTTTTGGGTCAAAGGAAATATTTCCTTGTTCCTTTATTCTTTCACTGTAGTTAAAGCCAAAATTCTCTGTGAAATTAGGAATTTAGATGCAGAAAGGAAGTAATAAACCTTGGCCTTCCAAATATTCTGTTTTAAAATGGATTTATTGGCACATTTATGTCTGCACTGACAATAATTTAGGAACTTTCAAAAATAATTCTCTTCATTTTGCAAAAAATATGTATATTTAGAAGAAAGTGTGAAGGAACAAGAGTGGAGGTGGTTAACGGATGTCATTTAGTACATGATTGGATGCAGAGTGTATTTTAATACGCTGTGGGTGTACAAGTTAAAAGACTAATTAATTGTTAGCATAAGAGAACAAAGTGAGATGAATTTCAGAAAGATTGGAGATAATAATTAAATATTTGGTATATATATATGTATATTTGAGGTGGAAGTACACTTTCACTTTAGTAAGAATCAGCTGTCCGACTCTTCAAATTCTATGCAAAGAATACATAGCTTATAACTTCTTCAGGGCTTATTCTTCTTTCCTATATTTAGGATAAAAAGGAGTCACTATTCTTAGTATAATTATGCAGTTGAACACCCATATAATTTCTCTTGATCTGAATGGTGACAAATTAATTATTTCTCCCCAGATTTTCAAGAAACTCCAATTCAGTTGATGGCATTACCCTACAGACTATACCTGGGCCATCGTGATAATAATAATGGCAGCTCATACTCCTTTAGTGTACTAAGATTATAAAACTCTGTCCTCCCAACAGCCACGTGAAATAGGCAGAACAATTAAGGTAAATGAAAAAATTAAAACTCAAGAATAGTGATTCTGAAGACAGGCGATCTGGGTTCAAATACTACCTCTGATAAGTACCTGAGTGACCTTAAACAAATCACTTAACCTTGTTAGGCTGCAGTTTTCTCATGTGTAAAATTAGGAGGCTGTAAAGGTGATAAAGGTATCTTCCAAGTCTGGATCTATAGTCCTAAATTAAATAACCTTCTCCACATCATTCCCATTATCAGAGCCAATAGTGGGGACATGGCCCCACTCAGTACCTGGGAGCCAAGCCCATGTCTCATTGCCTTTTAATCTAGCACTCTTACAACATACTGTCCTTTAGTTCCTTGGAGTTACAGTACCAGAAGACTCATATAACCACCACAGGTATAGTCAGAAGAGAGCTTCACATATATTCATCCATGGTGTGTCCAAGATGTATCGTCTTTCTCTTGGATTCTGGTTTTGAGTTGTTTGTAAGTTCTGAAAGTCCAGTCTCTACTGAATTGAAAGGGAGAAAAGTATTTTTTTTTCCTGGTTCTCATTTTGCCTGTATTCCTGCACTAATTGTTATCACATCTCTATTGGGTATCCTATTTTGGGTTTCTGTTTTTGCCTGATGATTGCCCGACTGCCTATATTCCCAGTCTCTCTTCATTTTCAAGAAATGTTTTCTCTTGCTTAACTAGGTCCTGGCAAATATCTGGTACAATTATGCCCTATTTTGCCATTGCACATTTTCTGTTGACCCTGTCCAATTATAAGCAGAAATTGCCAAGACAAAGATATGCATACAGGGCATGCCAGTTATGCCCAGAAATATCATAATATACAAAAAGTAGTTTGGAATTTTATGTTTTATTTTTAGTTGTTTTTTAATAAAGTTTAATCATTATTGAAAAAATGTGTTTAGTTTCTTTTGATGAATAAAAATAATGTTCTTGATGACTGGATATTCAATAAATGTTTTCATTAATATTTTTTTAAGTTGGTGAATGCACACTATGATGAAATGTGCTACTTATGTCCATGCTCCCACAATGATCAAATAGGATAATTAGATTAAGGGCATTTAGTGGACATAGTACAACTTGAATTCAGAAAAGGATCTTATCCTTTCAGACAAGAGTGAAGGAGGTGAGCTGGATGATAATGTAATGAATTTTCCTGATTAAATAATCATACTGAAAGAGCAGTGATTTTCAGAAGAATATGAAGTGTCTAGCAGGGTATCCCAGGAATCTGTGCAGAATGGCATCAGAGGTCAGTTTTAGAGCTGGAAAGGATATTATAGATGATCAAATCCAACTCCCTAATTTCATAGGTGACATCCAGAGAATGAAGACCACATAGGGAATAATAAGTGGTAGAACTGGGATAAGAACCCAGGTCCTTTTGGTTCCAAATACAGTTCTTTTTCTAAGATGTCAAGCCCTGTATACAAATAGCTTGGATGAAAGTATAGATAATATGTTTATCAAATTCATTAGAGACAGTAAACTGAAAAGGATAGTTAATACATTGAATAATAATAGGGATCCCAAAATATCCCAATTGTCTGAAAAGATGGGCCAAATCTAAGAGATACAATTTAATAGGAATAAATTTTAAGTGCTGACTCTGGGTTCAAAATCAACTAAAATTACAGTCTGAGTATGGAATGAGAATCAAACCTTTTTTAAAAGCCATAAAATAATAAACCCAACAAACCAATACATTATTAAGTGTCAATAAAAATGTCCAAAATGGGAGATCATATCTAATATTTTTTGTTTTTGTTTTAGACATCAGGTTTTAGGAAAAATCTCTGCTGCTTTCATTGGTATAAAAACTCCCAATGAGGTAAGCCTCTCTGCCAATAGAAATGGTTAACTGCGCATTCTTGCAAGGTTACCTAGGGAAGTGAGAAGTTAAGTGACTTACCCTGAATAACACAGTCAGTATGTGTCATGTGTCAGAGACCAGACTTAATCCTAGATCTTCCTCACACCTAGGCTGGTTCTCAGTCTCCAGTGCCCTCAAGATTCTCAAGTCAGAAATACTTTTTAGGTTAAAAAGGAAAAAAAAAAAGAGGTGGAGGAGGAGGAGATGGGGTGGGAAAAGGATGCTTGAAGTCTGATGAAGAGAAGTTAAGGGTTTGGTATGGTTAATCTGGAGAAATGAAGATAGCAGTTCAGATTGGACACCTGATAACTTTCCAAATGTTTTCACATATAAGAGGAATTAAGCTTGTTCTGTTTGGCCCCCGAGGTAGAATAATGTGCAATGCAATGGAAATATAGTTAGATAGTTTTATTCAATAGAACAAAGGGCTTCTTAAAATCAGTGCCATGGCACTGGAATGGACCTCTAGTCCACCTGAGGCAGAACTGAGCTTCCAATCAAGGTCTTGGGACTTCAGACAGAAGCCATGTCTTCATTCTCTCTACCATAATCCAGTAGTTTCCTATGAAAAGAATCTATCCCCTTGCTGCAACTTCAGCTTATCTTGTCATGAGGAATTCTTCATGTGCTCATTCATTCATTCATTCATTCATTCATTCATTCATTCATGCATTTATTCTTTTAATATCAATCACTTATGATATATGACATTAGGAGGCCTTTGGATGAGCAGTGAAGAGGGAGATAAAAGAATGAAGAAGGTGAGTTCTGACTTCCAGTAGTTTACAGTCCTGAATAATGTGACCGGGATATCCAAAACAAAAATTGCTATAATATAATATTTTTTAGGTGTCATAACATGATATGAACACAGTGCTATAATTATTAAGAAGAAGGAGAGATGGAATCTAGGGAAGTTCATGACCAGTGAGGGTTTCATGCAAAAAGTGGCACTTGAATTGAACAGGGAAGGTTTATAATACATGGAAATAGAGGGATAGTAATAGAGGGTGTTATTAAAGCGGAATTAAGTTTTTCTAGTCCAAATTTTGGCTTCCCAAAAAAGTTACAGTGGAAAGGGCACTGGTCTTAGAGAGGAGGTCTGAGTTCTAATCCTAGTGTTGTTACAAATTTGAGATGTGATATTGGAAAAATCCCTTTTTCTGAGTGTCTCCACTATAAAAAAAAAAAGTCTTACTCTATACAATAATTTAAGTTGTTAAAGCAACTTCTTCTTTCAAAAGTCACTATCTGTGTTCAAGTGGTGGAAAAATAGGCTGAATTCTATTTAAGAATCAGAGGTAATTTTAATTAGGATTAGCAAACATGGAATTTCAGGTAAAATTACTAACCCAGAATAAATATGCAAATCCATCAAAATGATCTCTATGATTTGCTAATAAAATTCTTAATCTATAAAGTAAAAGACTTAGAAGGGATTCTATGAATAAAATGGAATTAAATGACCTTTCTTAGGTCTATATGGCTCTATCCTGATACTATAAGCACTGTAACCTCCAGCTCTAATTCAATCTGAGAGAGATTGAGAGAGAAGAAAAGGGCAATCTGTTGATCATTAATTATATCATTTTTTTAAAAAATTTCATGACTAAGTAAAAACAACCTGGCTCACCTAGAAGAAAAGGTAAGGAGAATAAGGATCAAAAGAAATAATGACTTTTCAAATCTTTATCTGTGTATACATATCAACATCTCTATCTATCTATCTATATTTATATGCAAGCTGTTTTTTGCTGTTATTTTTAAAAGCAAGTATTTCAAGAAATGTAACTTTTTTTTTAAACCCTTACCTTCTGCCATAGATTCAATACTCTGTATTGGTTCCAAAGTAGCAAAGTGGTAAGGGCTGGACAAAGGGTGTTGAATGACTTTCCCAGGATCACACAGCTAGAAAATTTCTGAGACTAGATTTGAATCTGGGACCTTCTATCTTTAGGCACCACTCTCAATGCACTGAGCTACCCAGCTGCCCCAAAAACATAGCTTTGAAACTAGCTAAAATAACAATCTTGACATGACCATCCACATATATGGAAGGGAAGGGAACATACATTCCATTTCAGAGAACTTTGACCTGGCTAGGAATATTTCTTCTCAGATACCCCTCTTCTATCTCTTTGCTCTATATCTTCCACTTTGCATGTGTTCTTCAGGACTTGGGCACCAGGTATTCCCACCTCTTTTTGTTGACAAGTTGCAAACAAATCTAAAATTTTATTTTTTAACAGTAAGTATTTGCCCTCGTCTTTTAAACTCATGCTGACCTCAAACATAATTTCTCCCAGGTGAATTATAATACTGAAAAGCCTCTGGAAGACACTTTTCTGCCTAGGACTGCTTCTAAAATTTGCCCCAAAGATGCCCGAGTGCATCTTCCAGAATTACCGTACTAATCCCCAGATGTCTCCAGTTAGACTGTTCCAAGGCTACAGTTCCTAATTCCATCTCTGTTATTTAAAACAGGTGCCTTCTTTGCTCCATGCCTTTTCATTTAGGTCCAGTCTGATGAAAATAATGACAGTAACTTGTTTATTCAAAGTCATAGTATTATGATTAAAAAAAGTATTTAGACCACAGCTCTATGTAGAGTTTCATCCGTGTAGAGCAGCTATTTTTAAACTTTTTAGACTCGGGACCTCTTACACTCTTAAACATTACTGATAGGTTGGTTATATCTATTGATATTGACTGTATTGGAAATTAAAACAGCTTAGTATTATTATGAAAAGACTTTTTGACCTCAAAGACTCCCTGAAAGTATCTTAGAGACCCAAAGGGGTGGCCAATTCAGACTCTGAGAACGCCTAGTGTGAGCACTCCCTCTGCCGATCCCCGTCAGTGACTCGTCTGTAATTCAGAGTGCTGGAGCTTCTGGAACATTGAGAGGCTGTGAGTCGGTTTTCCAGACTCTAAAGCCAGCCTTTTATCAATCAATCAACTGATCAATCTCATTGATCAATTAAACAATAAGTATTTATTAGGCGCAGGCTAAGCCATGGCAATACAAAGATAAACATGAAATGGGCTTTGCCACAGTAGTTCAAACACGGTAAAGGAGACATCATAGTTATCATTTAATTGTTCATTGGTATATGACTCTTTGGGACTCCATGGAACATTTTGTGCCACTATTGTCCATGGGATTTTTTTTTTTACAGTGAAGCCTGCCTTTTCCTTCTCTAATGAATCTAGACAAGTGGATGTTAAGTGATTTCCCTAGGGTTGTACATCCAGGAAACATCTGAGGCTGGATTTGAACTTGGGTCTTTCTGACTCCAGGCATAGAGCTCTATTCTTTGAGCCACTTAGCTTCCTCCCCCCCCAAACAAAACACACTGCTCAAATATCTATCTCTACTATCTTTACATCTATACCTAGATGGATGCTCACATAGACACACACACATACACGTAAAGGCAGTGAGGTGGTGCAATGGACAAAGGGCCAGCCACGGAGTCAGGGAGATGCCTCTTCATGAGTTCAAAGCCAGCCTCAGACACTTATTAGGTTGGTGACCCTGAGCAAGTCACTGAAGCCTGTTTGCCTCAGTTTCCTCATCTGTAAAATGAGCTGGAGAAGGAAATGGAAAACCATTTCTGTATCTCTGTCAAGAAAATGGAGTCAAAAAGAGTCATTTGAGACTGAAATGATTGAACAAATCTATACACATACACACAACATGTATGTGCATTTAAATAAATACAGGTATACATCCACATGTATGGATGTATACACACATACACATGCATATGCACTTTCACATATTTATACATTTATACACACATCTATCTATCTATCTATCTATCTATCTATCTATCTATCATCTATCTATCTCTATCTATCTATCATCTATCTATCATCTATCTATCTATCTATCATCTATCTATCTGTCTATCTATCTATCAATCTATCTATCCATCCATCTATCTATCTATCTATCTATCTATCTATCTATCTATCTATCTATCTATCTATCATCTATCTATCATCTATCTATCTATCTATCTATCTATCTATCATCTATCTATCTGTCTGTCTGTCTATCTATCTATCAATCTATCTATCCATCCATCCATCCATCTATCTATCTATCTATCTATCTATCTATCTATCTATCTATCTATCTATCTATCTATCTATCTATCATCTATCTATCTATCTATCTATCTATCTATCTATCTATCTATCTATCTATCTATCTATCTATCTAAGATACCAGAAGCTGGGAACACCAAGAAAGACTTCATTTATATATTAGAAGATACTTTTGAAGAAAACAAGGTATTCTAAGAGGTAGGAATAAATTACCTCCACAGGGAAAGCCCGTGGGAACATACGAAGTGGGAATACAGTGTATTGTATCATGGGTGAGGAGCAATAATTACACTAGACTGGCTGGACCATGGAAGGTGGACAGGAGAACATAGAATTGAGCTAGAAAGGCAGGTTGGGTCTACCCTGCAAAGGGTTTTAAAAGCCAAACAGGGGGGCAGCTGGATATATCAGTGGAATGAGAGCTAGGTTCAGAGACAGGAGGTTCTGGGTTCAAATATGAACTCAGACACTTCCTAGCTGTGTGACCCTGAGCAAGTCACTTGACCCCCATTGCCTATCCCTTACCAATCTTCTGTTTTTGAACCAATACTTAGTATTGATTCTAAGAAGAAAGGTAAAGATTTAAATAAACAAACAAATGAATAAATAAACAAATGGATAAATAAATGAATGGATAAATGAATAAACAAACAAATAAATAAATGATTAAACAAATGAATGAATAATTGCATAAATAATGAATAAATGCATAAATAACTAAATGAATAAACAAAATGGATGAATAAACAAATAAACAAATAAATAAACAAAAAAATAAACAAATAAACAAATCAATCAATTAAAAAAAAAGCCAAACAGGAGAATCTATGTTTGATCCTAGGGACTACCAAGAGACAAGGAACACCATTTTCTCTCTAGGGAATTCTTTAAACTGTAATTTCTAGAGTTTGCTTTTTTAGTGAGACACAGGCTTGAAATTCACTCTAGGAGTCTGAAGCATGGCAGCACCTCCTTCCGCAGAGACAAAAGGTCATGTCTCTTATCCTCTTGGGAAGCAGCTCCCCCCCAGAGGTGTTGTCACTAGCATGGCACATTCCATGGGTATTTTGGGGGAGGAGTGTCAGGACATGTTTCTCCAGCACAGGTGTATTCTATTTATGCCAACTCCCACATGATTGGAAGAGGGTGTTGAAAGGAAAAGAACACATTGTAATAGTTCCTGGGGAAGCTCATCTTTCAGAATGGCCTTTTCTGTGGACCCCAAAATGGAACCCATATAAGCTGGCAAGTGATGGTGTTAAGGGTGCCATTAGTTCAAAGTCAATGTTGGAATAAAAGGAGATACTTACAATACTTACAGTTTATTGAAGAGTTAACTAAAGGTTTACTTAGTTCTCAAGTAGGGAGCATGTAGCTCAGCTAGACTGTCCCCACACCCACCCTCCAACTCCATTTGGAAATAAGTGTGATAAGTGGGCCAGGGTGGGGTGACTTGCTTAGTCCAGGCTATCTATCAAGAGTGAAAGTCACTGACCCTAAGTGAATAAGGCCGTTGATGCCCCTAGTTGAGCAGGAATATATGTCAACCCAATGAGAGGACACCAAAAGGAAGCTGTGCCCAGATCAGCCCATACTGGTAGAAAATTGGAGGAAGAGGGAACCTTGGTAAATATTAGTCCTATCACAGATAGATAATGAACACTAATGATTACAAATGTTGAAAGCATTATGAGTTATTGGGAATCGTCGATGTCACTGCTTTTTTTTTCTTGACATGACTAAATCTAATGATTAGAGAGGATTATGGAACCAGTTTCCTCTATGGTTCCATCTAGCAATACCACTTGTATGATCTTCATATATCAACAAACAGAAGATTCTTTGTGGAAGAAGTAAGAATGTTTAAGATTGCCTTTTGCTCTGTGGAATCACATAATTCTGTTTAGTCAACAGTAAAAAGCACAGTAGATTCTGTCTTCTCTGAACCTTTCAGATAATTGTATGTCAGAATAAAAAATGGTCTTCAAAATTGTTCAAGAAAACCTGCCTGTTTCTTTCTCATGTTTTCATCAGATACCTTCATTATGTATGTAGAAAATTCTCATAAATATTTTATATAGATGAGAAGTCAATCATAGAGGTCAGTAGTTACCAAATATCTTCTTTATTGTCTTCTTTTGGGATATTAATATCCTCCATAATTTTTTTTCTATTTTTTTAGTATCTTCCCTGAGGTATCTTATAAAACAAGATATCTTCATGCTTTGAAGATTGTATTACCTTCTGCACCAATTTCTTCCATATGTATTTAGTCTGGTCTAGTCACTCTTCTGATTTCATCTCCTAAACTGCCATTTGTACTTTTTCTTACTATACATAAATGACTAAAATGTTAAGTTCAAATTTAGTGGTCCCAATATCACTGGCAATGAAAGTAGATTGCTATAGAAACACTAACAAGTCTGTTAATATTGTTTATTTTGCCAGCTTCATCTGAGAATGCTCCTGAGATGAGATTTTGTTGGATGAACCTTTTGTGATTTGCTTTCCCCTCTATTATCTTTGCTGTTTTTATGAGACAGTACTGCTCTTAATCATTAGATAGTCTCCCTAGTTCCAGACTTCTTTCCTTTCTTTCTCTCTACTTTTTCTTCTTGCCCTCTTCCCTCTTCCACTCTCCCTCCTTCCTTTCTTCCTTTTTTCTTTCTTTTCTTCCCTTCCTCTTCCTTCCTTCTCTCCCTTTTTCTTCCTTCTTCTCTCTTTCCTTTTTTCTCCCTTTTCCTTTCCTCTTTCCCTCCTTCCTTCCCACATTTCTTTTTCTTTATCTTCCTTCTTTTCTTTCTTTCTTTTACTCTCATCATTGTAGTAAATATATCTTGGTTAAGTCTGTGTAGGAAATCATGATGATTGAGTTCAAATTCTCTTGCCTATTTTACATTGCCAGTTTTTTTTAATACCCCAGTAGCACAAGTGGCTTGTCTGAATACATCAGATTGAAATCATTACAGTTTTATGGAGTGTCCTCATCATTATACTTTATTCTAACTTGACATTAATTCTGGCCTTTGCTCTAACTAGTTGATGGTCTGAATGCATATATATAGACAGTCAATTCTTGATACAGTTCCCTCAGTAGTAACTTATTGTTTCCTTCTGCTAAAACATAATATATGCCATTTTGTTTTTTAGTGTTTGGGGTGTTTACCGTGTTGAGCAACTTCTAACCATTCCCTTGATGAAAATATTTATATTTTATAGTATCACGGGGCTTCTTGAAAGTCTGAAAGCCTTTCTACTCTTTCATTTCTTAAACCTGAGCCATATTATCTCATTTCCATTATATCCAATTTTACAAAGTCCAATTTCCCTCTTAGGTTCCAATCTTTCCCTAATAAAACTATGTTCTTCAGAGTATCTAACACTCCTGCTATGCCACTATCTTATATTACTACCAATCTTTGATTACTTCTTTGTTAAAGTACTAAGATATTTATTTCTAGTCAGGGGATTCGATTTTTCTCCCTCCCATGCTAGGCTTGCATCCTTCCCCCCATATTTCTTTACTGTGAAGTTAAAAATGTCCCAGGTGTGAAATTCTAAGATGTAACATACAACGAATTATCTGATTCTGCCTATTTTCTACCCAATTTTTTAAATAAATTGCTCCTTGACTGCCCTATTCCTTAAATGTCAACTGGATCACTGGCAAAGAAAATAGACCTTTCTGAGAAAGACCTTTGCTTTCTTTCTGTGCTAGAAGAAAACAAGGCAGATTGGAACATGTATGTGTTATGCCCCACCCTATCTTCCCACTGCTGCAAACATCCATCTGTATAACAGTGCCACACATTAGGGCATTAGCCTGCAACCTCTGAAAAATTGGGCAATTTCTGAAGGTTTCCAGCAGGATGTAATTCATTGGCAGTTTCTAAACCACAGGCATACCTCCACTGAAGGCTCCTCGAATACCTCACAATGGCATGGAGACATACTTGAACTTTTTGAAAAATAAGTCTGTAGACCATAAACCCTGGAAAAACATATCAAGGTAAAAAACCCTTGTAGCATATGTTTGGTAATGGATCATACATGTCATTTTAGGCCTAACATAATGAAAAACAGAAAGGTTCATCACTAAAAATAGTGACTGATGATTGTTTTGGCTGTCATGGATCATAAGAGACAATATGGTAGGGTAGCTATCTAGTTGGTGCAAGAGCTGGGAAGACCTTGGTTAAAATATTGTTCTTGGTTTATAAATAGATTTGTGACCATGAGCAAGACACTTAAGCTTCCAGCATCCCAAGCAATTCTCTGGCACCAACATATTTAGTTCTATGACTACAGCAAATCACTTGTTCACTTGTGTCCAACTCTTTAGGGCCCCATTTGAGGTTTTCTTGAAAAAGATATTAGAATGTTTTGCCTTTTCCTTCCCAAGTTCATTTTTTATAAACTGAGGCAAATAGGATTAAGTGTCTTGTCTCTGGTCACCCAGTCAATTAGTGTCAGAAAACAAATTTGAATTTGGGCTGTCCACTCTAGGTCGAGTGTTCTATTCACTGCACAACTGAGCCAAGTAGAGGATCTGCACATGGGGAGTATTTCCATACCAACGAGTACCCCACACAGATGAAATCAAACATTTGGACCAAATTTTAGCCCTCTCCCTCCTCCTCTTCCTTCTATTCCTTATCCTATTGACCCATGAAGGCACAGAGTACTTGTGATCTACCTCAGTGGGAGGAGAAAACACACAATGACAAAGATCAAAGGAGCTTGAAATAACAAAGCATGTACAAAATAGAGGGACAATTAATGAGTTAAGGGACTTGTATAAATAGGAATAGACAATAAAAGTTAGTTTCCACCTACTTCTGTGAAAAATCAACAGAAGCAAAACCATGGTGATCCAGGAATCACCGAGTTTCTACAGACTAAATGTAAACAGTACAGCAGTAAAGCATCACCATTTTCCTAGGCAAGTTTTCTGAAAGGAGAAGCAGAATGTCCTTTCATGATGCCTCCAAACAGCACAATGAGTCATGCTGATATTTATTACCTTTTTTCTCCTTTCTTTTAAATGAAGGAGAAAATTGAGACGCAGGGAAGCAAGATGCCTTGTCTAGGATCACTGGACAGATTAGTTGACAAACTAACAGTAGAAGTCAAGGCTCTAACTTTCTATTCATTCTTTTATTTCTACATACCAAGGAAAAGAAATATTTCTTTTTCTTAAAGGAATAAGCTATTTTTCATTCAACTTAAAAGGCATAAATCTCATCCCTGTCCTCAAACTCATTTTCACAGACTCCTTTTGGGAAGCATACCTTAAGAGATTCTTCTCTCCTTTCATGAATTAGGATGAATTAGTGACTTCAGTGCTTCTAAGGATTTCTGATTTTATCATGGCAGCTACTTAGTCACTGACAGGAGCCTGGATGTAATGCTGAACTTGGAATCAGATAAGACCTAGGAATAAATATTACTTTAATCACTTCTACCTGTGTGACCTTGGTCATTTAAACTCTCTGAGCCACAGTTGCCTCATCTTTCAAATACGGACAGAAATACCTTCAGTTCCTACCACATATGGTTGTGGGACTAAAATGAGATATTTTATATGATGTGTTTGGCAAAATTTAAAAATGTCAGTAATTACTGCTATTGCTCCCCCTCTCCTACATGGATCATGAGGTCTTCATGCTTTAATAGATCATAGGCTCTTAGACCTACAACTAGAAGAGTTTTTTCTCTTTTTTTTAGATAAGGCAACTGAGGACCAGGTGTAGTTAAGTGACTTGCTCAAGGTCACATAGGTAGTAGATAGAAGAACAGGAATTAAAACTCAGGTTTGGTGGCTCCAAGTTCAGACCTTTTTGTTGCCACTTTTTAAAAATTAAATTAAATTTTTTTAGATGAACATTTATTTAATTTTTTCTCTTTCCTATCTCCTGGAACCAAACTCAAGAAAACAAAACAAAACAGAAAACCCTTGCAACAAATATGCATAGTTAAACACAGCAATGCCCCCAGTGACATTTCCAAAAATATATGTCCCATTCTTCATTAGAGCCCATCACCTCCCTCTAAGGAAGTAGTTCCAGGCTTCATCTTTGGTCCTATGAAATTATAGTCTGTTGTTCAATTAGTTAGAATTTTCAAGTCTTTAAAGGTTGTTTGTATTAATGCTATGACCATTGTATAAAATGTTTACTTCCCTCTATATCAATTCCGTTATTATTCAGTCATTCAGTCTTGTCTGACTCTTTGTGACTCCATGTCCATGGAGTTTTCTTGGCAAAGATATTCCTGTGACTTGCCATTTCCTTCTCCTATAGATTAAGGGCAACAGGGTCAACTAGAATCATACAGTTAGTAAGTATCTAAGTCTGGACATGAATTCAGGTCTTCCTGACTTCAGACTTGGTGCTTTATCCACTAAGCCATCTAGCTGTCTCTGTATCAATTCTGGTTAAATTAAAAAAAAATAACAATAATAATAGTTAGCTCTTAGATAGCCGCTTGTTTTACAAAGATCTTGACATCTTATTTTATCCTCAAAACAACCGTGAGAGGAATATGCTATTATTAATTAAACTTTACATATGAAGAAACTGAGGTTAAGTGACTTGTAAAGAATCACACAGCTAGTAAATGTCTGAGGCCAGATTTGATCTCAGATCATTTAGCCAACATGTCCAGCGCTCCATCCACTCCACCGTTTAGCTTCCCCTTAGCTGTTCATGGAAGTTTTACCAGTTTGTTTGTTTTTTAAAAATCCATTTCATAACTTCTTACAGTACAATAATATTCCATTACACTTAGGTGTCATACCGCTGATTTACTAAATGGTCTTCATGAGTTTTTGCTGCCAAAAAAATAAATGCTCCACCTGGTGGTCAGTTCTTTGGGGAAAAGCCTCTTTGTGTTTAGCTGGGCATGTTCTCAGATGGCAGACACATTCTCAGTGGATTTATACTTGAAACTATTTTAAACTAAGGGAAACATGTCAGAACTTGAACTCTTTTGGGGTAGCCTTTGAGGACATGGGGTCATATCCATGCCAAAAGGAGGCAATTAAGGGAGGCTCTACTAAGTCCATTAAATCAGGAAATAGGGGTTGGAGCCAAGATGGTGGGGAAGATACATGAACCCATCTGATCTCTATCAAATTACCCTCCAAAAAGCTATGATAAGATGCCTCAGAGAGACATCTGAAGCAGCATAACCCACAAAAAGACAGAGTGAAGTAATTTTTCAGCCCAAAATATCTGATAAAGCCAGCTCAAGAGATCTAGAGCACTGAGGTAGAAGTGAAGCACAAAGCAGTATGCCAGGAAAACTCCCACTGCAGCAACAGGTCCTGGATACAGCAAAAGCAGCAACAAAGACTTCCAGAGATCTTAGCCACAGATATTAAGGAGTCAGGCAACTACTCAGAAAGAGAGCACAGGGACCCCTTTGTTGGCTCTGGGTGCAAGACTCTTGCTGCACTGCCCATACACATATCCAGGAACAATCTAGGGCACATTTCAGGGGGTGGAAGAGCACTAACATACATCAGCACTTGCAACCACATAGGAATAGGAGACTCTGGTCATAGTCCCAAGGCAGTCCCAAGGCAGAAAAGAGTTCTTGGGATTATTCACAGACCAGAGCATAGGCTAGAAGAGTATTAAACACACCTTCCTTACATCATAGTACCTTAGAAGAACTGAAAACAGATAGACTCCAAGAGTCAGCCTTGAAGGCAGCTGCACAAAGAACTTGAAGCTTGGAACAGTGTTCCATTCACCTCAGTTAGGTATTAGATAGTTTAACTTTAAAAGTTTTTTAAATAAAAAGGAAAAAAAATTAAAATGCTAGAAAATGAGCCAACAACAAAAAAGAAACTCAACATAGAAAGTTATTTTGGTGACAGAGAAGATCAAGGCATAAACTCAAAGGAGACAACAAAATCAATACTATTGTATTCAAAGCCTCCAAGAAAAATAAAAATTGGTCTCAAGCCCAGATGGAATTAATGGAGGAGCTTGGGAAGGATTTTAAAAATCAAATAAAAGGTAGAAGAAAAATTGGTACAAGAAATAAGAGTGATACAGGAAAAATAATGAAAAAAAAAAAGAATCAATAGCTTGGTAAAGGAGGCACAAAAATGCTCAAGAAATTAATATCTTACATAACAGAATAGGCAGTGATGGTGAACTTTTTAGAGACTAAGTGCCCAAACAGTGATACTCATTCTCATGTGAGCTGCTCCTTGCCCTACAGAGGGGAACGAAGGAGGAAGCACCATTGGGCTGCTGGGCAGAGGGGTGAGTCATGTGAGAAATGTTCTCAGGCACAGTGGAGAGGGGTAGGAGAGCCGCCCCCTCTGGCACATGTTTCCAAAGGTTCACCAACTGCTAAAAGAGGCACAAAAAATCCAATAAAAAGAAGAATTTAAGAAGTAGAATTAGCCAAATGAAAAAAGCAGTACATGAATTCACTGAGGAAAAGAACTCTTTACAAAATTAGAATTAGCCAAATGGAAAAGGAGCTACAAAAGCTCACTAAAGAAAATCATGTCTTAAAAAATAGAATTGGGTAAGGGGAAGCTAATGATTCCATGAGACAACAAGAAACACTTGAAATAAAAAAAATTATTGAAGAAAATATGAAATATCTCAGTGGAAAAACAACTGAACTGAAAGAAAAAAAAAAACCAGGAGGTAATTGAAGAATTATTGGACTACCTAAAAGCCACAGTAATGAAAAAAAAAGAGGTTTAACATTGTCTTTCAAGAAATTATCAAGGAAAACTGCTCAGATATTCTAGAATTAGAGGGCAAAATAGAAATGGAAAAAATTTACCAATCACCTCCTGAATGAGATTATGAAAGGATAGTTCCCAGGAATATTATAGCCAAATTTCAGAACTCCGAAGTTGAGGAGAAATTATTGCAAGCAGCCAAAAAGAAACAATTCAATTATCATAGAGCCACAATAAGAATAACACAAGATTTAGCTTCTACATTAAAGGATTGGAGGATCTACACTATAATATTTAGAGGGAAAGGGAACTAGGACTTCACCCAAGAATCACTTATCCAACAAAACTGAACATAATCTTTCAAGGGAAAAAATGAGTATTCAATGAAATAGAGGATTTTCAAATATTCCTGATGAAAGGCCCAGAACTGAATTTGACTCTCAAACATAAGACCTATGAGAATTATAAAAAGGTTAATAGGAAAGAGAAATCAGAAGATATTCAGTAATGTTGAACTGTGTACATCCTTACATGGGGAGATGATTCTTATAACACAAAAGAACTTTGACATTATTAAGGCAGTTAGAAGGAGTGTACATAGACAGAGGAGAAGGATGTGAGTTGAATATTATGAGATTATATAAAAAATTAAGGCATCAAAGGGAGAAATGTGTTAGGAAGAAGGGAAGGGAAGAATAGCATGGGGCGAATTATATCACATAAAACAGGCATGAAAAGAGCTTTTATTTTGGAGGGGAGGATGGGAGAATTAGGGAGGGGAACATGAACCTTATTTTCATCAGAATTGCCTCGAAGGGGGAAGAACAGACATAATCAATTGGATATAGAAATCTATCTTTCCCTACAGGAAAGTAGGAGGAAAGGGTATGATAAGAGAATGGGGTTTGGGTTGATAGAAAAGATGGCAAATTGGAAGATGTGAACTTCAGAAACTAAAACAAGAGGAAATAGGATGGAGAGTAATTGACAGTAATCATAATGCTGCAAAAAAAAGTTTTACAAGTCTCTAATAAAGGCCTTATTTCTCAAATATATAGAGAAACGAGTCAAATAAATAAAAATACAAGTCATTCACCAGTTGATAAATTGTCAAAGGATATAAAAAGGCAGTTCTCAGACAAAGTAATTGAAGCTCTATAGAACCATGCAAAAAAATGTTCTAAATCACTATTAATTAGAGAAATGCAAATTAAAACACTTCTGAGTTACTACTCCACACCTATCAGATTGGCTATTACAACAAAAAAGAAAAAATTGTAAAACTTGGAGGGGATGTGGGAAAATTGAGACACTAATGTGCTGTTGTGGGAGTTGTAAACTGATTCAATCATTCTGCAGAGCAATTTGGATCTATGCCCAAAGGGCTGTAAAACAGCACATACTCTTTGACCCAGCAATATGCTACTAGGTTTGTATCCCCAAAAGATAAAAAAAAAACAAGGGCCTATATGTACTAAAATATTTAAAGCAGCTCTTTTTTGTGAAAACAAAGAATTGGAAATTACCTATTAATTGGGAATGGCTGAGTGAGTTATGGCATATTATTGTAATGGAATACTATTGCGCTATAAGAAATGACAAACAGAAGGAATTCAGAAATACTCAGAAAGACTTACATGACCTGAAGTAGAGTGAAAATGAGCAGAACCAGGAGAATGTTGTATATGACAGGAATACTTTTCAATGAATAGTTGTTAATAACTTCGCTATTATCAGCAATACAATGATTTAAAATGATCTCAAAGGACTCATGATGAAAAATGCTATCAGCTTCCAGAGAAAAGAACTGATAGAATCTGAATCCAGACTAATGCAAACTTTTTTCACTTCCATATTTTTTTAAGTTTCCTTCCACAAAAGAAAATGGAAAAAATGGTTTACCTGATTGCACATATAAAATAAACATGAGAGTGGTTAATATCTCCATGGAGAAGGGGAATTTGGGAAAGGGAGACAAAGTGAGGGAGAGAATTCAAGCCTCAATATTCTCTGAAAATTTTTGGAAAAATTTTTATGTATAATCAGGGAAAGTAAAATAAAGGGGAAAATAAGAGAGAAAACTACTATTATTTTGCCAAGTAATTATTGAATTGAACTCAGATTTATAGAATATTAGAGATGGGAGGGTCTTAGAGATCATCTAAATTATTTGCAGAGGAGGACGTGGCAAAAATTACATACCCTTCTAAGTGCTAGGGCTAGAATCTGAACTCATGACTCTTGAGTTGATTAATACCTACCCAAGGCTCTTTTCGTTTACTTATTTCATTTTATTTTATTTTTTAACACTTGCCTTCTGTCTTAGTAACAATTCGAAGACATAAGAGGCATGGGCAAGGCGATTGAGGTTAAGTGACTTTCTTAGAGTCATAAGGTTAGGAAGTGTCTAAGAATGAATTTGAAGCCAAGTCTTCCTGAATCCATGCCTAGAGCTCTATCCAGTGTGCTACCTAACTGCTGCAATAAAGCACAACATACAGACCAATGGAGGCTCTATGGATACAAAGACAAAAACAAACAAACAAACCCTATCCTAGCCTCAAAGAGTTTATATTTTATCAAAGAATATTCTATGTGCATATGGGTACACAAACACACACATGCACACACACAGACATATATATAATATCACACATATATGTAGGTATACACACATATATGAGCAGGGCAGGGCAGGGCACTGGCAGTTGGGATGAAATAGAAAGAACTTAATTTGGAAAGTGATGTTTGAATTGGGCGTTGAAAGAAAGTAGGGATTTTTAGAATAGAAATTGCAGAGAGGAAAGACTTCATCCTCATTGAAATTCCATTTAAAATCATTCTAGACAATATAAACTATTTAGGGATAAACTCAAGAATTATATGAACATAACTACAAACTATTTTCACACAATTATAAACTAGATCTAAATAACTGGAAAAACATTAATTACTCCTGGTTAGACTGAACTAACATAATAAAAATGATAATCCTACCCAGATTAATCTATTTATTCAATGCCATGTCTATCAAACTAACAAAAAAACTTTTTTATAGAATTAGAAAAAAATTATAACAAAGTTCATCTGGAAGAACATGAGATCAAGAATATCAAGGGAAATAATGAAAAAAAGATGTGAAGGATGGGGGTCTAGCTGTATCAGATCTTAAACTGTACTATAAAGCAGTGGTCATCAAAACAATATGGTACTGGCTAAGAGACAGAAGGGTGGATCAATGGAATAGACTAGGGTAAATGACCTCAGCAAGCTAGTGTTCAATAAACCCAATGATCTCAGCTTTTGGGACAAGAACTCACTATTTGACAAAATCTTCTGGGAAAATTGGAAAACAGTATGGGAAAAATTAGGTTTAGATCAACATCTTACACCTTATACCAAGATAAATTCAAAATGGGTAAAAGACTTAAATATAAAGAGTGAAAGCATATATAAGTCAGGTGAACATAGAATAGTGTATCTGTCAGATCTGTGGAAAAGGAAGGAATTTAAGACCAAGCAAGAGATAGAGAACATTACAAAATGTAAAATAAATTATTTTGAATTAATCAAATTAGAAAAGGTTTTATACAAACAAAACCAATGCAACCAAAATGAGAAGGAAAGCAACAAACTGGAAGAACATTTTTATAACAAAACTCTCTGACAAAAGTATAATTTCCCAAATATATAAGGAACTAAGTCAAATTTACAAAAAAAAAAAAAATCAAGCCATTCCCCAACTGACAAGTGGTCAAGGGACATGAATAAGCAGTTTTCACATGAAGAAATCAAAACTATCAATAACCACATGAAAGCGTGTTCTAAATCCCTCCTGATTAGAGAAATGCAAATTAAAACAACTCTTATATATCACCTTATGTCTAGCAGACTAGCCAATATGGCAGCAAAGGAAAGTGATAAATGTTGGAGTATGAATTTCAAAACTACTCCACCCTATTCAGACCATTCTTTAGAAGATCGGATTTAGCTATTTCCTGATCAATAACAGTAGAGATACTTGGAATAACAGAATCAGGTTTTGGAAACTACATTCTCCACCCTACCCAGTGTAACAAGATTAGGAAGGGCTGCAGCACACTCAAGATTTAATTATTTGAGAATATGGCCTTCAACAGACATGTTCAAAAAAAGGACAGACCTCTGGACAGTCCTAGGTCAAGCTAGAACCACCATTGGCACATGTGAGACGCAGGAAGTGAGGTAGAGAACAGCCTCTGGAGTTCTCAGGACTTCCTGTGAAGAGAGCTAGAGTCAGTTCGAGGCTGGTGCTTGAGGTTGGAGGAGCCCCGCAGACTGCTTTCCTTCAGATTGGTCATGTGAGTGATAAGGACTGATCCCTTTCCCTGCCTTGGCCATCCAAGGCCTTAACGCCCGCTTTGGCTCAGCCTGAGCCAGAGTAGTTCTGAGTTAAACTTCTTTCCTTCTCTCCCTTTTTCCTTCTCTCTCTCTTTCTCTCTCTCTCTCTGTCTGTCTCTCTCTCTCTCTCTCTCTTTATCTCTCTCTCTCTCTCTCTCTCTCTCTCTCTCTCTCTCTCTCTCTCTCTCTCTCTCTCCCTCTCTCTCTCTCTCCATCTCCCTCTCCCTCTAATATGTTCTTCCTCCTGTTGTAATTAAAACACCATAAAAATTTGGCAGCTGACTTGAGTGTTTCATTTAGGAATTACATAAGTGAATTCCTTGGCGACCTTAAATTAATATATATCAGTCTTTTAAAGTGATTTCAATATCACAGGATGGGATGTGGCAAAATTGAGATACTAATACACTGCTGTTGTAACTTGGAATTATGCACAAAGTACTTTAAAAGACTGCCTTACCCTTTGATCCAGTCATACCACTGCTGGGTTTGTACCTCAAAGAGATAATAAGGAAAAAGACTTGTACAAAAATATTCATAGCTGCACTCTTTGTGATGGCAAAAAATTAGAAAATGAGGGGGTTGTCCCTTGATTGGGGAATGGCTGAACAAATTATGATGACTATGGAATACTATTATGCTGAAAGGAATGATGAACTGGAAGAATTCCATGTGAAATGGAAAGACCTCCAGGAATTGATGCAGAGCAAAAGGAGCAGAACTGGGAGAACATTGTATACAGAGACTGATACATTATGGCACAATCAAATGTAACAGACTTTTCTACTAGCAGCAATGCAATGACCCAGGATAATCCAGGGCAATTTATGAGAAAGAATGCTATCCACAACCAGGGAAAGAACTGTGAGAATAGAAACACAGAAGAAAAACATATGACCAATCACATTGCTCTACTTCAAATATGAATAATATGGAAATAGGTTTTGAACAATGATACATATATAACCCAGTGGACCTGTTTGTCAGCTCCAGGAGGGGGAAGGAAAGAATGGGAGGGGGGTATGAATCATGTAACCATGGGGAAATAGTCTAAATTAAAAAAGAAAAAGAAAAAAAAGACTTCATTCTCATTGCCCTAATCTAATGCACCTCAATTTGATTTTTTTAGTAAAGTATGCTCATTTTTCTCATGAGAAAATCACTTTGCAAACTTTATGGCATCATTAAAAGATGAGTTATCAGAAATAATAATTTATTTTTAAAAAGTCTTCTCCATTATCACTATCCTTCTATATTTAGAAATGAGCGGTTTTTGGACAAAGAGAACAAAGAGCCACTCTGAACCCCTTTAAAGGCATTTTTGTTACCCTGACTTGTAGTCAGGCAAGTAACAAATAAGGAGGATTTCTGTGGGTGTATTAAACTCTGCTACATAGAGATGCTAACTGGAAAACTCTAGCATACACATCTGTGTGCATCTATGATCAGCAAGGGCCTTACAAAGGGAGTCAGGGGGCAAGAATGTGAGCCACAGAGAATCTCAGAAGAGATCATTTCCCCCAGAAAGTTATTAGACATATGCTTGGTAGGAGATGACCTCCATATTTTATGCCATTTTAGAATGTAGGGAAGTGGTCACTCCTGAAAATTCAGTTTAGCATCATGGAAATTGGTCTAGTCTGCTTTTTGGGTACAAGTCATTTAATAATACTCTGAAAATGAATGGATGAAAAAGAGGGGGAAAGGAATAATTCATTTCATTTTGATTTTTATTTAATCAATAAATAACCATATGCAAAATAATATAAAGTAACCAAGAACATTATTAAAATGACAAATACCTAGGGTAGTAAATAAATGTCTACAAGAAGTTTACCATCTAGAGAGATGATAGATAGATAGTAGATAGAACATTTACTAAGCACTTACTATATTAGGTACTTTTCTAAATACTAAGTGTACAAAATAATCATTGATACTTATTTGAGGCTTACAGTTTCTGCCCTCAAGGAATGCGTGCTCTCTGTCCCCACTCCTGCCCCTTATATCAATGCTTCACAGTCTCCTCCCACTCCAAAAAGAAAACTTTTAAAGAAGTGAAAATGGAAGCAGAAAAGAACACTGCCAGGGATTCTACCACTAGCAGACATCCAGCCCTTCCCTGGCAGAACTCCAGCACTTTAGGTTGACCAGGGATAACTGAAATCAAGGAAAGCAAAATGGAGGATAAAGGGACCCTACTGTAAATGTCAAGGAGATAACCAATAATAAAAGACAACACAAGGTTCAGTAAAGATAATGGGTAATCTTTGACTTCAGAAGGAGGATGGGTAATGTTTCCCAAACACTTGAGTGGACTTTAGAATGATCCCGGGTAAGTGACCTCAGCAGTACAGTATACGACAAACCCAGAGAACCCAGCTTTTGGGACAAAAATACACTATTTCATAAAAACTGCTGGGAAAATTGGAGGATGGTGTGGGAAAGATTAGGTTTAGATCATCAACACCTCACACCCTACACCAAGATAAATTCAAAATGGGTGAATGACTTGAACATTAAGAAGAAAACTATAAGAAAATTAGGCGAACACAGAATAGTATATTTGTCAGACCTTTGGGAAGGGAAAGATTTTAAAACCAAGCAAGACTTAGAAAGAGTCACAAAATGTAAAATAAATAATTTTGACTACATCAAATTAAAAAGCTTTTGTACAAACAAAACCAATGTAACTAAAATCATAAGGGAAGCAACAAATTGGGAAGCAATCTTCATAAAAACCTCTGACAAAGGTTTAATTACTCAAATTTACAAAGAGTTAAATCAATTGTACAGAAAATCAAGCCATTCTCCAATTGATAAATGGGCAAGGGAAATGAACAGGCAGTTCTCAGCCAAAGAAATCAAAACTATTAATAAGAGAATGAAGAAGTGCTCTAAATCTCTTATAATTAGAGAGATGCAAATCAAAACAACTCTGAGGTATCACCTCACACCTAGCAGATTGGCTAACATGATAGCTATGGAAAGTAATGAATGCTGGAGGGGATGTGGCAAAGTAGGGACACTAATTCATTGCTGGTGGAGTTGTGAATTGATCCAGCCATTCTGGAGGGCAATTTGGAACTATGCCCAAAGGGTGATAAAAGACTGTCTGCCCTTTGATCCAGCCATAGAACTGCTGGGTTTGTACCCCAAAGAGATAATAAGGAAAAAGACTTGTACAAGAATATTCATAGCTGTGCTCTTTGTTGTGGCCAAAATTTGGAAAATGAGGGGATGCCCTTCAATTGGTGAATGGCTGAATAAATTGTGGTATATGTTGGTGATGAAATACTACTGTGCTAAAAAGAATAATAAAGTGGAGGAATTCCATGGAGTCTGGAACAACCTCCAGGAAGTGATGCAAAGTGAAAGGAGCAGAACCAGGAAATCATTGTACACAGAGACTGATACACTGTGGTACAATCGAAGGTAATGGACTTCTCCATTAGTGTCAATGCAGTGTCCCTGAACAATCTGCAGGGATCTAAAAAACACTATCCACAAGCAGAGGATAAACTGTGGGAGTAAAAACACTGAGGAAAAGCAACTGCTTGACTACAGGGGTGGAGGGGATATGACTGAGGAGGGACTCTAAATGAACACTCTAATGCAAAAACCAATAACATGGAAATGGGTTCGAATCAAGAACACATGTGATACCCAGTGGAATTGCATGTCAACTATGGGAGAGGTGGTGGGAGGGGGGGAGGGAGGAAAAGAAAATGATCTTTGTTTCCAATGAATAATGTTTGGAAATGACCAAATAAAATTATGTTTAAAAAAAAAGATTCAGATAGAAAGAAGTAGGAAAGCTAATCAAGTGAAGAGGATGATGAATATTTTCATGTGACTGCAAGGAGAATTTAGGGAGAGAGAATCTGACTGGAACAGAAGTTTTCTTGTGGGAATTAGCACCACTCTAGAAGCAGGTCATTTACTCTTGATCTGCTCTCTGTTCACACTATAGGAGCCCATAGTCTCTTGCTCCCTACCATATCAAATGACTCTGAAAACATATGACACACTTTTAAGTTTTTGTGTTCAGTTGTTTAAGTTTGTCTGACTCTTTGTTTTGGGAAACATAGGATTGCCATTTCCTTCTCCTGCTCAATTTACAGATGAGGAAACTGAGGCAAACATAGTTAATAATATAGTAAGTGTCTGAGGCCAGATGTGAAGTTAGGTTTTTTCTCTCCAGGTCTAGTTCTTTATACATTTCACTAACTAGATGGTACTTCTAGGTTTAATCTGCTTTATTAATTCTTTCTATATCATCTTCATAAGCCTAGGTATCAATGCCCAAGGGGCAATAAAGCTATATACATATACTTTGACTCAGTAATACTGCTACTAATTCTATTTGCCAAAGAGATCAAAGAAAAAGGAAAATGATCCATATGTGCAAAATAGAGAAGCTTTGTGTGTGTGTGTGTGTGTGTGTGTGTGTGTGTGTGTGATGGCAAAGAATTGGAAACGGAGGCTATGCTCATCAACTGGATAATGGCTGAACAAGTTATATATCAATGTGAAGGAATACCATTATACTATAAGAAGTGATGAAGGAGATGATTTCAGAAAAGCATAGGAAGTCTTATATGAACTGATGAAAAGTGAAATGAGCAGAAACAGAACAATGTACAGAGGAACAGCAATATTACAAAAATAACAGGCTGTTAAAGAGTTAGTAAACCTGTATAATGTTCTACCACAGTTCCAAAGGACTCATGAAGGCTTCCTACCTTCTCCAGATAGAGATCTGATTAGTAGAATACAGATTGAAACAAACTTTTTCTCTTTATTTTTCTTGCTTTTTTATTGAACATGGCTAATGTTAAAATAGTTCCCCCAACTCTATGATATATTGTATCTCTTGCCTTCTCAATGGGTTGCGAAGGGGTAAAGTTAGGAAGAGATTTTGGAACTAGAAAGAAATAGAAAAAAAATTAAAGGCTAGATAATCAACGAAACAATAAATCAAGCCTTGATTTGAAATGTTTTCCTTTCTAGGGTATAAAATTCATACTGAAAATTTAACCAGAGGCTGTCTGCTTGAGTTAGTTGCATCTGGCTGTAGCCCATCCCCGTCCCCACCTTTTATACCATTTCCATTTGGAAATGGCAAGTCATTACAGTTTCTTAAAACCTAGAGTGCTAAATATCTCTGATATGTACAAAGGTAGGATTTTAAGTTGCAGAGAAGGTACCAACCTCCACTGGTTTAAGGAGTTTCCTCATCTGAGAGCTCCTTATGTCAATAAAATTACACATTTAGTCCCTATCCCTGTCTCCTTACTATCTATAAGCCATGCTAAAAAGAGTACTCACACTATACCCACATCATCAAATTTATAATCCTGTTGGACCATGGTTACAACTTGTACTGAATTTCTTAATAGGCAAAGGGCAGCTACAATGTAATGGCAAGAACACCAGCTTTGGAATCAGAGAACTAGAGTGAGATCCTTACTCTGAACCTTCCTACCTTTTTGACTATGGGCAAGTCGCTTAGAGGTATCTAAGTGGCACAGTCTTGGGTATGGGATCAGGAAGACTCATTTTCCTGACTTCAAATCTGGCCTTAGTTACTTACCAGCTATGTGACCCTAGGCAAGTCCTTTAAACTTGTTTGCCTCAGTTTCCTCATCTATTAAATGAACTGGAGAAGAAATTGGCAAATCACTCCAGTAGTTTGCCAAGAAAACCTGAAATGGGGTAATGAAGAACTGAACATGACAGAAACAATTGAATAAGTTCTTTAGATCCTCTGCCCAGTTTCCTTATCTGCAAACCAATAAGTTTTTATCTCTAAATTTGCTTTCTAATTCTAAATGCTGTGACCAAAAAAGCAACAACAAAAAAGTTTCTGGTAGCTAAGAGATCTACTGTGAAAGAATTAACTCACTCTTTTTGCTCTCTATGTCTCTGTCTCTGTTTCTTTATCTCAGCATCATTGTAAAAAGACTTGAGATAGGACAGGTATTTGAGAAAAGAATAAAGATCATCTACTAAAGGAACCTAATGAATGCAGACTACAGGGATATTTATATTTCGTCATTTTGCTTATAAAAGAGAAGTCCCCCCCCCCCCGCCCAGTGGAAATAGCTAGAATCTCATTTGTGACACCTGCATGTCCCAAGGCAAGCCATTTTTACCTCCTTGGTCCTCAGTGTCCCTGTCTATAAAGTGAGGGGCTAGGGCTAAATGTTGTCTAAGATCCCCTCCCCTTCAAAATCCTATGATCCTGCCTACCTGAAGTCTTTATATTCAAATAGAAAGACAGTGCATAAATCTGAATAAAGGAATGTTTCTGGTTCACATAGATTAAGCTTTTGAAATTTTTTTTCCAAGGGTAACCCTCTGGGTCCCCAACTACCTCTGCTTTAAAGAACAGGTCCATCTCTTTAGAGGCCCTCCCTGCTGTTCCTGGATCAAAAGCCTGCTGACAGCAGACCCAGGGAGTGCATACCAGTCTCATGTGCACTTTCTTCATTCCACTGCTGTGTTTGCAAAGCCGTCATGCTTCACCGCTCGTATTTACTGTACTGTACCTTGCACAAAACCCCCAGATTCCTTATTTGAAATGCCTTTGTGTTTCTGTGTATACAAGAACCCCCGGGCGAATGTCGGTGACCCTCCCACTCAGCACCTGGTCCTGACCTGAGAAAATATTAAACAAATACTAGGGTAGAAGAAATTTGCTTCAGCCCCTAAATAAGTAGACGAAGAGATTCACATTTAAAATGAAAACAAAACAGTCAAACTCCAACAACACAGCTTTCTCTTTCTTTAAGATGCTCTCTATACTGGTGTAACCTTCACCTAAGGATCCCTTGCTTTGAGGAAGAGATGCTGAGCTTCATCCCAACATCACAGACATCTTGAGGTTAGGCCTACAAAATCCTCAACTCTTTCCTTTCCAGAACTTTCTACTTTTGAACAGAAAGAAAGAGGCTGGGCTCACTTGTGGTCATGATTTGGGTTGGTTTCACAGAACCACAGGCTTTAAGAGCTGGATGGGATCTTAGAGCTCTTCCGGGATGACCCTTTCATTCATTTTATCGGACAGGAAATTATGGTTTAGAGAGGAGAATAGTTTCCCCCAGCAGTAAGTGAAGGAGCTGGAATTTAAGCTTTTAGTAGCTCCCTATTGCCTACTAGGTAATGGATCTTGACATTTAAACCTCTCTACCTACCTATCGAGTGTCCCCTCTTGCCATTTCCCTTCCTATACTATATATTATCTTCTTATTGAAAACTCTTAAACAGTAGGAACTATTTTGCCTTTTAACTGTACCCCCAATACTTAGATGACTGTCTTGAATATAATTGGCACCTGATAAATGCTTACTGAATTTAATTAAACCTAGTTCTGATTATAAAGTCAATGCTTTTTCAATGAGGCCACACTGAGAAGTTTCATGACCTCTCAGCTATTCAGACTGGTCCAAGTTGAGGAAGGACACCTTTGTTAACAAGATCTATTCGGTGAGGAATAAACTTTTAAAATCTCTTTCCAGAATATTGTCTCTCTGGACCCTGGTGCCTTCTACTAAAGAGCAGGCTTTCCATAGATCAACAAGCATCTCTCTATTAAATGTCTACCAGGAGGTAGATTCTTGGGCTTCTTTCAGAATTCTCTCAGCATTAATACTAAGAAGTTAAAACAGATCAACTGACAGGGTCCCAGAAAGGAATCCCAAAGGTCCCCCCCTTTTTTTCCCCAGGGGAAGGAGGATGGAGAAACAGAAAGACAGAGATTAAAGAAAGCCACCCAATAATGGAAAGAAACAGAGACAGAGAAACAGGATAATTTCTAGTGGTCCAGCTTGGTAGTCTTTTCTTTCATTGTTCTTAACAAGAAAGAAGGGGGGTAATTAGGCTGCTCAGTGGATAGAGTGCCAGGCCTGGAGTCAGGAAGACTTGAGTTCAAATTTGACCTCAGACATTTACTAGTTGTGTGACTCAGAGCAAGTTGCTTTACCTCTGTTTGCTTTAATCCACTGGAAAAGGAAATGACAAACCATTCCAGTGTCTTTGCCAAGAAAATCCCACAGACAGGGTTGGTGTGATATGATCCACAGAGTCACAAAGAGTCTGACATGACTGAACAACTGAACAACAAGAGCAATAGAGAGAAGGCAGATACTGTCAGGGCGGATGGAAAGATAGTCTGATAAGTAGACCCTGATGGGAAACAGAAGCAAATGAGATAATTTTTCCTTTCTCCTTTTGGATAACAAAACACAGTATTTTACGTTTCTATAGCTCTAATAAGATTGTAAGATACTTTTCCATATCTTATTTTATTCGACCATCATAGCAATCCTATGAAAGAGGTACTTCAGGTATTATTATTTCAGTTTTACAGATGAGACGGGGACACTAAGACTCAGTGATATTCAATGATTCAGCCACGGTCACTCAACTACTGTCAGTTGGCACTTTAATACAAATCTTCTGGAGTTTAAACACATCACTCTAATCACTACACCATTCTGTCTCTCTAATCTTTCTTCCACCTGCTGATACGACTACTGAAACAATAAAAGAAAAAACATATTTTAGGACAATAATTTTAGGATTCTGGGATCAACAGAGGGTCCCTAAAGGTCATGTAGACTAACATTCTTATTTTACAGCTGAGGAAACTGAGGCCCAGAAGAGACAGAAAGTAGCAAACCCAGTATTTCCACCTAAATACTCCAATTCGAAATTCATTGCTTTATGCTCCATTACCCTCCCTCTCATATAACTTTAGAACTTTGAAAAACCTGGGAGGTCATCTTGTCTAGGGCTCAGCAAACTCTAGGTCATGTCACCATGGCATCTAGGAAACAAAATGTGATGCCAAATATTTTATGTGGGTGTATGTGTCTGTGTACAAATCCTATTGTTAATTAAAGGAATGCATTTTTTTATTATCACAATACCTTAAAAAGAAGAAAACTTTGGCAAAGATAAAATTGGCAAAAGTGGGGAAATTCTATGGGACTACATTGTCGTTCTAGCTAAGGTCCAGTTCCTATTCCAGGTCCAGTTCCTATTCCTGGGTCCCTTTAGGGAATAGTCACCAGGTTTTTGTTCACATCAATATGTGTCCACGGAGTGCCCTGGACAAAATACTTAGACACAACTTTGAGTCAGAGGGAATTAGATTTAGACTTGGAAGGAAATTTAAAGGTCATATAAACTAATACCTTTATTTTACAGAAAAAAAAAAGAAAGTGAACCCAAAGACTATACGTGACTATTCCAAAATCACACAGGAATTAAAAGTTGGGTCCTTTGGCTCCCAGACCAATGTGCTTTCTACAATACACTCCATCTTTAAAAGAAAATCGTTAGGATATCTTTCTGTAGACCATCAATGAGCCTTATCTGGGTAATAATCTGAGGGTAGAAATCATGTTTATGGTTTATCTTTTTTTAAATTTTATTTTATTTATTTATTGTCATATTGAATTTTTATTTTTTAATCATTTCCTAACTAGTTAATTTTTTACATGTTGATACAATTTTTAAAAAATTATTTATTTAACTATTTCCCCATGGCAATTAATGCTTTATTATTATTAAAATTATATTGATAATATATTATTTAAAATATATTAATAAAAATAAAAATTATTAATAAAATATTAATATTTTCATTCATAGTAATATTTCCATGGTTAAAAATCATGAATCATGATTTTTCCTCCCCTCATCCCCTCCCCATTCCCAGAGCAGACAAGCAATTCCACTGGGTTATACATGGTTGATAAAAATTTTTTTTAAACATTATTTTATGTGGTAATTTTCACATATTATTCATTGAAAACAAAGATAATTTTCTTTTCCTTCCCTCCTCCCACAAGCCCTCCCATAGCTGATGCACGATTCCACTGGGTATGACATGTGTCCTTGATTCGAACCCATTTTCATGTTGTTGGTATTTGCATTAGGGTGTTCATTTAGAGTCTCTCCTCAGTTATGTCCCCTCCACCCCTGTAGTCAAGCAGCTGTTTTTCCTTGGTGTTTTTACTCCCACAATTTGTCCTCTGCTTGTGGCTAGTGTTTTTTCTTCTAGATCCCTGCAGAATGTTCAGGGACGTTGTATTGACACTAATGGAGAAGTCCACTATGTTCATTGTACCACAGTGTTTCAGTCTCTGTATACAGTGTTTTCCTGGTTCTGCTCCTTTCACTCTGCATCACTTCCTGGAGGTTGTTCCAGTCTCCATGGAATTCCTCCACTTTATTATTCTTTTTAGCACAGTAGTATTTCATCACCAACATATACCACAATTTATTCAGCCATTCACCAATTGAAGGGCATCCCCTCATTTTCCAAATTTTGGCCACCAGAAAGAGTGCAGCTATAAATATTCTTATACAAGTCTTTTTCCTTATTATCTCTTTGGGGTACAAACCCCAATATGCCATAATGCTATAGCTGGATCAAAGGGCAGAAAGTCTTTTATCACCCTTTGGGCATAGTTCCAAATTGCCCTCCAGAATGGTTGGATCAATTCACAATTCCACCAGCAATGAATTAATGCCCCGACTTTACCACATCCCCTCCTGCATTCATTATTTTCCTTTCCTGTCATGTTAGCCAATCTGCTAGGAGTGAGGTGATACCTCAGAGTTGTTTTGATTTGCATCTCTCTGATTATGAGAAATGTAGAGTACTTTTTCATGTGCTTATTAATAGTTTTGATTTCTGTGGCTGAAAACTGCCTGCTCCTGTCCCTTGCCCATTTATCAATTGGAGAATGGCTTGATTTTTTGTACAATTGATTTAGCTCTTTATAAATTTGAGTAATTAGACCTTTTTCTGAGGTTTTTGTTATGAAGATTATTTCCCAATTTGTTGTTTCCCTTCTCATTTTGGTTATATTGGTTTTGTTTGTACAAAAACTTTTTAATTTGATGTAATCAAAATTGTTTATTTTACATTTTGTGACTCTTTCTATGTCTTGCTTGGTTTTAAAGTCTTTCCCTTCCCAAAGGTCTGACATGTATACTATTGTGTTCACCTAATTTGCTTATACTTTCCTTCTTTATGTTCAAGTCATTCACCCATTCTGAGTTTATCTTGGTGTAGGGTTTGAGGTGTTGATCCAAACCTAATTTCTCCCAGACTGTCTTTCAGTTTCCCCAGCAGTTTTTGTCAAATAGTGGGTTTTTGTCCCAGAAGCTGGAGTCTTTGGGTTTGTAATATATTGTCTTGCTGAGGTCACTTACCCCAAGTCTATTGCACTGATCTTCCTTTCTGTCTCTCAGCCAGTACCAAATTGTTTTGATGACCACTGCTTTATAATAGAGTTTGAGGTCTGGGAGTGCAAGGCCACCTTCCTTTGTATTTTTTTCCCCATTACTTCCCTGGATATCCTTGATCCTTTATTCTTCCAAATGGACTTTGTTATGGTTTTTTCTAAATCAGTAAAAAAAATTTTTGGAAGTTTAATGGGTATGGCACTAAATAGATAAATAACTTTGAGTAGGATGGTCATTTTTATTATATTGGCTTGTCCTACCCATGAGCAGTTGATGTTTTTCCAATTGCTCAAGTCTAGTTTTAGTTGTGTGGAGAGTGTTTTTTAGTTGTGTTCATATAGTTCCTGTGTTTGTCTCAGGAGATAGATTCCTAAGTATTTTATTTTGTCTAAGGTGATTTTGAATGGGATTTCTCTTTCTAATTCTTGCTGCTGAGCTGTGTTGGAAATATATAGAAATGCTGATGACTTATGTGGGTTTATTTTGTATCCTGCAACTTTGCTAAAGTTGTTGATTATTTCAACTAGCTTTTTGGTTGATTCTCTAGGATTCCTTAAGTAGACCATCATATCATCCACAAAGAGTGATAACTTGGTCTCCTCCTTGCCTATTTTAATGCCTTCAATTTCTTTTTCTTCTCTAATTGCTACTGCTAGTGTTTCTAG
Organism: Monodelphis domestica; assembly: GCF_027887165.1. Taxonomy (NCBI): domain Eukaryota; kingdom Metazoa; phylum Chordata; class Mammalia; order Didelphimorphia; family Didelphidae; genus Monodelphis; species Monodelphis domestica. Next base: position 117,130,514 of record NC_077233.1, on the reverse strand, counting down.
TACAATGTTAAATAATAGAGGTGATAATGGGCATCCTTGTTTCATTCCAAACTTATTGGGAATGCATCTAGTTTATCCCCATTGCAGATGATGTTAGCTGATGGTTTTAGATATATACTGTATTATTTTTAGGAAAGATGCTTCTATTCTTATGCTTTCTAGTGTTTTTAATAGGAATGAGAGTTGTATTTCATCAAAGGCTTTTTCTGAGTCTATTGAGATAATCATGTGATTTTTGTTGGTTTGCTTGTTGATATGGTCAATTATGTGGATGGTTTTCCTAATATTGAACCAGCCCTGCATCCCTGGGATAAATCCTACTTGATCATAGTGAATGACCCTCCTGATCACTTGCTGGAGTGTTTTTACTAGCATCCTATTTAAGATTTTTGCATCGATATTTATTAGGGAGATTGGTTTTCTTTCTCCATTTTTGACCTGCCTGGCTTTGGAATCAGAACCATGTTTGTGTCATAAAAGGAATGTGGTAGAACTCCCTCTTTACTTATTATGTCAAATAGTTTGTATAGTATTGGGATTAGCTGTTCTTTGAATGTTTGATAGAATTCACTTGTGAATCCATCAGGCCCTGGGGAATTTTTTTAGGGAGTTCTTTTTTTTTTTTTTAAATATATTTTATTTGATCATTTCCAAGCATTATTCGTTAAAGACATAGATCATTTTCTTTTCCTCCCCCCACCCCCCATAGCCGACGCGTAAGTCCACTGGGCATTAGATGTTTTCTTGATTTGAACCCATTGCTTTGTTGATAGTATTTGCATTAGAGTGTTCATTTAGAGTCTATCCTCTGTCATGTCCCCTTAACCTCTGTATTCAGGCAGTTGCTTTTTCTCGGTGTTTCCACACCCATAGTTTATTCTTTGCTTATGAATGGTGTTTTTTTCTCCTGGATCCCTGCAAGTTGTTCAGGGACATTACACCGCCACTAATGGAGAAGTCCATTACGTTCGATTATACCACAGTGTATTAGTCTCTGTGTACAATGTTCTCCTGGTTCTGCTCCTCTCGCTCTGCATCACTTCCTGGAGGTTGTTCCAGTCTCCATGGAACTTCTCCACTTTATTATTCCTTTTAGCACAATAGTACTCCATCACCAACATATACCACAGTTTGTTCAGCCATTCCCCAATTGATGGGCATCCCCTCGTTTTCCAGTTTTGGGCCACCACAAAGAGCGCAGCTATGAATATTTTTGTACAAGTCTTTGTGTCCATTATCTCTTTGGGGTACAGACCCAGCAGTGCTATGGCTGGGTCAAAGGGTAGATATTCTTTTGTCGCCCTTTGGGCATAGTTCCAAATTGCCCTCCAGAATGGTTGGATCAATTCACAACTCCACCAGCAATGAATTAATGTCCCTACTTTGCCACATCCCCTCCAGCATTCATTACTTTCCTTTGCTGTAATGTTAGCCAATCTGCTAGGTGTGAGGTGATACCTCAGAGTTGTTTTGATTTGCATCTCTCTGATTATAAGAGATGTAGAGCACTTCTTCATGTGCTTGTTAATAGTTTTGATTTCTGTGGCTGAAAACTGCCTGCTCCTGTCCCTTGCCCATTTATCAATTGGAGAATGGCTTGATTTTTTGTACAATTGATTTAGCTCATTATAAATATGAGTAATTAAACCTTTGTCAGAGGTTTCTATGAAGATTTTTTCCCAATTTGTTGTTTCCCTTCTGATTTTAGTTATATTGGTTTTGTTTGTACAAAAGCTTTTTAGTTTGATGTAGTCAAAATTATTTATTTTACATTTTGTGATTCTTTCTATATCTTGCTTGGTTTTAAAGCCTTTCCCCTCCCAAAGGTCTGACATGTATACTATTCTGTGTTTACCCAATTTACTTATGGTTTCCTTCTTTATGTTTAATTCACTCACCCATTTTGAATTTATCTTGGTGTAGGGTGTGAGGTGTTGATCTATTCCTAGTCTCTCCCACACTGTCTTCCAATTTTCCCAGCAGTTTTTATCGAATAGTGGATTTTTGTCCCAAAAGCTGGTATCTTTGGGTTTATCGTATACTGTCTTGCTGAGGTCGCTTTCCCCCAGTCTATTCCACTGATCTTCCTTTCTGTTTCTTAGCCAGTACCAAATTATTTTGATGACTGCTGCTTTGTAATATAGTTTTAGGTCAGGGACTGCAAGGCCCCCATCGTATGTGTTTTTTTTCATTATTTCCCTGGATATCCTTGATCTTTTGTTCTTCCAAATGAACTTTGTTATGGTTTTTTCTAAATCAGTGAAGAAGTATTTTGGTAGTTCAATGGGTATGGCACTAAATAGATAAATAAGTTTGGGTAGGATGGTCATTTTTATTATATTGGCTCGTCCTATCCATGAGCAGTTAATGTTTTTCCATTTGTTCAGGTCTAGTTTTAGTTGTGTGGCGAGTGTTTTGTAGTTGTGTTCATATAGTTCCTGTGTTTGTCTCGGGAGATAGATTCCTAGGTATTTTATTTTGTCTAAGGTGATTTTGAATGGGATTTCTCTTTCTAGTTCTTGCTGCTGAGCTGTGTTGGAGATATATAGAAAAGCTGATGATTTATGTGGGTTTATTTTGTATCCTGCAACTTTGCTAAAGTTGTTGATTATTTCAATTAGCTTTTTGGTTGAATCTCTAGGATTCTTTAAGTAGACCATCATGTCATCCGCAAAGAGTGATAACTTGGTCTCCTCCTTGCCTATTTTGATGCCTTCAATTCCTTTATCTTCTCTAATTGCTACTGCTAGTGTTTCTAGTACAATGTCAAATAGTAGAAGTGATAATGGGCATCCTTGTTTCACTCCTGATCTTATTGGGAATGCATCTAGTTTATCCCCATTGCAGATGATATTAGCTGTTGGTTTTAGATATACACTGTTTATTATTTTTAGGAATGACCCTTCTATTCCTATGCTTTCTAGTGTTTTTAATAGGAATGGGTGTTGTATTTTATCAAAGGCTTTTTCTGCATCTATTGAGATAATCATGTGGTTCTTGCTAGTTTGCTTGTTGATGTGGTCAATTATGTGGATGGTTTTCCTAATGTTGAACCAGCCCTGCATCCCTGGTATGAATCCTACTTGATCATGGTGAATGATCCTTCTGATCACTTGCTGGAGTCTTTTTGCTAGTATCCTATTTAAGATTTTTGCATCTATATTCATTAGGGAGATTGGCCTATAGTTTTCTTTCTCTGTTTTTGACCTGCCTGGTTTTGGAATCAGTACCATGTTTGTGTCGTAAAAGGAGTTTGGTAGAACTCCCTCTTTGCTTATTATGTCAAATAGTTTGTATAGTATTGGGATTAACTGTTCTCTGAATGTTTGATAGAATTCACAGGTGAATCCATCAGGCCCTGGGGATTTTTTCTTAGGAAGTTCTTTGATGGCTTGATGGATTTCAATTTCTGATATGGGATTATTTAAGAATTCTATTTCCTCTTCTGTTAGTCTAGGCAGTTTGTATTTTTGTATATATTCATCCATTTCTCCTAAATTGGTGTATTTATTGCCATATAATTGGGCAAAGTAATTTCTAATGATTGCCTTAATTTCCTCCTCATTGGAGGTGCTGTCCCCCTTTTCATCTTTAATGCTGTGAATTTGCTTTTCTTCCTTCCTTTTTTTAATTAGATTGACCAGTACTTTGTCTATTTTGTTTGTTTTTTCAAAGTACCAGCTTCTTGTCTTATTTATTAAATCAATAGTTCTATCACTTTCGATTTTATTAATTTCTCCCTTAATTTTTAGGATTTCTAATTTGGTTTTCTGCTGGGGGTTTTTAATTTGATCGCTTTCGAGTTTTTTCAATTGCATTTCCAATTGATTGATCTCTGCTCTCCCTTGTTTGTTAATATAAGCTTTCAGGGATATGAATTTGCCTCTGATTACCGCTTTGGCTGCATCCCAAAAGGTTTGAAAGGATGTTTCGCCATTGTCATTTTCCTTGATGAAATTATTAATTGTTTCTATGATTTCTTCTTTAACTAAACGGTTTTGGAGTATCATATTGTTTAATTTCCAATTGGTTTTAGATTTGGTTTTCCATGTACCATTACTAATCATTATTTTTATTGCCTTGTGATCTGAGAAGGCTGCATTCATTATTTCTGCTTTTTTGCATTTGTGTGCTATGTTTCTGTGACCTAATGTATGGTCAATTTTTGTGAATGTGCCATGTGGTGCTGAGAAGAAGGTGTATTCCTTTTTATCCCTATTTATTTTTCTCCATATGTCTATTAATTCTAATTTTTCTAAGATTTCATTCACTTCTTTTACCTCTTTCTTATTTATTTTTTGATTTGATTTATCTAAATTTGATAATGGTTGGTTTAAGTCTCCCACTAGTATGGTTTTATTGTCTATTTCTTCCTTCAATTCTCCTAGTTTCTCCATTAGAAATTTGGGTGCTATATTATTTGGTGCATACATGTTGATTAATGATATTTCCTCGTTGTCTAGAGTCCCTTTTAACAAAATATAATTACCTTCCCTATCCCTTTTGATCAGGTCTATTTTTGCATTGGCTTTATCAGATATCATGATTACCACTCCTGCCTTCTTTCTATCAGTTGAGGCCCAGAAGGTCTTACTCCATCCTTTAATTCTGACCTTGTGGGTGTCAACCCGCCTCATGTGTGTTTCTTGAAGACAACATATGGTAGGGTTTTGGATTCTAATCCATTCTGCTATTCGTCTACGTTTTATGGGTGAGTTCATCCCATTCACGTTCAAAGTTATGATTGTCATTTGTGGACTCCCTGGCATTTTGATTGCCTTCCCTAATTCTAACCTTTTCTTCTTCGGCTCTACCTTTTAGTCCGGTGATTTACTTTGAATCAGTGCCCCTTGTCCCCTCCCTTGATGTTTCCCTTTTTAGTCCCTCCCTTTTTCTTCCCTCCCCCTCCCCCCTCTCTTTCCCTCCCTTTTTGTTCTTCCTCTCCCCCTCCCCCCCTTGGTTTTCCCTTCTCCCTTACCCTTGTTGGGTAAGATAGAATTCAAGATCCCAATGGATCTGGATGTTTTTCCCTCTCAGAGTTGATTTCCCTGAGATTGAGGTTTAAGTAACCCCCCCCTCTCTTCCTCTCCTTCTTATAGGAGTTTTCTTCCCCTCCCCTTCCCATGTGAATCTTTGTGTGAGAACCATTATTCTATTTGGTCTTTCTTTACCCCCTATTTATACATTACATTTTCCCCACATGTTAGTATACATAGATTGATATAAATGTAGTCCTTATAGAAGAGAGTTTGAGTAAAAGAAGAAGATAACATTTTTCCCCTTTCCTTAATATTTACCTTTTCAGGTATTCCTTGCTCTTTGATTTTCGGTATCAAACTTTCCACAGAGCTCTGGTCTTTTCTTTGCAAAGAGTTGGAAGTCTTCTATTTTGTTGAATGCCCATACTTTCCCTTGGAAGTATATAGTCAGTTTTGCTGGGTAGCTGATTCTTGGTTGGAGACCCAGCTCTCTTGCCTTTCTGAAGATCATGTTCCATGCCTTACGATCATTCAGAGTAGAACTTGCAAGGTCTTGTGTGACCCTGATTGGTATTCCTTTATATCTAAATTGTCTTTTTCTGACTTCCTGTAGGATTTTTTCTTTTGTTTGATAGCTTTGGAATTTGGCAATTGCATTCCTGGGAGTTGTCTTTTGGGGGTTTAGTGTAGAAGGTGTTCTGTGAGCTCTGTCAGTGGCTGTATTGCCCCCTTGTTCTAGAATCTCTGGGCAATTTTCTTTGATTATATCTTGTATCACCATGTCCAGTTTGGTGTTTATTTCTGGCTTTTCTGGGAGTCCAATTATTCTTAAATTTTCTCTTCTCCCTCTATTTTCCAGATCTATCACCTTGTCGGTGAGATATTTTATGTTCTCTTCTAATTTCTTGGTGTTTTGGCTTTGCTTTATTAGTTCTTGCTTTAAAGCCTGGTTTTCTTTTACAGTTTGGTCAAACTGGTTTTGTAGATGCATGAATTTCTTTTGCATTATTTCCCACTTTTCCTCCCAGAGGGCTTCCATCTTTTTGGTCATTTCTGATTCAAATTCTTCATGGGTTTGTGGAGAGTTTCTCTTTCCTTTGGAAGATTTTGGAGAATTTTCTTGTATATCTTCTTCTATCTGCTCTGTATTTTGTATTTTGGCTCCATAGAATGTGTCCAAAGTCGCCCCTTTCTTCTTATTTTTCTTGGTATTTTGGGGCTTCTGTGCTTCTGTGGAGTTTGTCATCTCTGAATGTGGAGGATTAGCTTTTCTTATCTCTGTCTGGTGATCAGAGGCTTTAGTCCTGGGCAGATGTTGGTTCTATGAGCTTTCACTGGATTAAACTGAATATGCCTCACTGGAACTGGAATGGAAGGGTCGGACCACGAGGCCACACTCTCCCCCCGGCTCGCTTTCCGGAAGTTGCCTTCAGAATCGCTGGCCGTGAGGCTGTTTCGTCGGCCTGTGGGGGGATGGGCTGCAGCTTTCCCCAAGCTCCGAGGGCAAGGACTTTCACTGAGACTTGGATAGCAGGATCCAGCCCCTGAGGCTGTCTTGCCCGCCCTGAGGGTTGCTGTTGTTTCGACCAGCTCTCTGCAGCGGAAGCCCCAGGCAGTAACTTTCACCTGGACTCGGGTAGAAGGCACTGAGGGTTGTTGTTCCGAGGACCCTGCTCTCTGAGCCCGGCGGGGCTGCGGCTTCCGGGAGCCTTGGACTCTGCGCTCCTACCCCTGAGGTCCGAGTGATCTCGGGTTCTGGCTTTTGAGGGGAGCCGTACCTTTTGAACCGGGTCCAGGTCCAGGAGGAGGGTTCCCAGGGTCTGTGCTGTTGATCGTTTTGAATTTCGGCGCCTTAGGAGCTTATATTTTGAGATCGGTCGGGAAGGGTTTTCCGGAGATCTGAACTTTAGCTTTCTCTAAGCCGCCATCTTAACCGGAAGTCTGGAGTTCTTTGATGGCCTGTTGGATTTCTTTTTCTGATATGGGATTATTTAAGAATTCTATTTCTTCTTCTGTTAGTCTAGGCAATTTATATTTTTGTAAATATTCATCCATATTGCCTATATTAGCATATTTATTGCCATATAGTTGGGCAAAGTAGTGTTTAATGATTGCCTTAATTTCCTCTTCATTGGAGGTGATGTCCCCCTTTTCATCTTTGATGCTGTTAATTTGCTTTTTTTATTTCCTTTTTTAATTAGATTGACCAATACTTTGTCTATTTTGTTTGTTTTCTCAAAGTACCAGCTTCTTGTCTTATTTATTAAATCAATAGTTCTTTGACTTTCAATTTTATTAATTTCTCCCGTAGTTTTTAGGATCTCTAATTTGGTTTTCATCTGGGGGTTTTTAATTTGTTCTCTTTCAAGTTTTTTATTTGCATTTCCAATTCATTGATCTCTGCCCTCCCTGATTTGTTAATATATTCACTCAGGGATATGAATTTTCCTCTGAGTACTGCTTTGGCTGCATCCCATAAGGTTTGAAAGGATGTCTCACCATTGTCATTTTCCTCAATGAAATTATTGTTTCTATGATTTCTTCTCTAACTAACCAATTTTGGAGTATCATATTATTTAATTTTCAATTAATTTTTGATTTGGCTCTCCTTATTGATCATTATTTTATTGCCTTATGATCTAAAAAGGCTGCATTTATTATTTCTGCTTTTCTGCATTTGTATGCCATGTTTCTGTGACCTAGTGTATGGTTAATCTTTGTGAATGTGCCATGTGGTGCTGAGAAGAAGGTGTATTCCTTTTTGTCCCTATTTATTTTTCTTCATATGTCTATTAAATCTAATTTTTCTAAGATTTCATTCACATCTTTTACCTCTTCCTTATTTATTTATTTATTTATTTGATTTATCTAGATTTGATAGTGGTTGATTCAGATCTCCCACTAATATGGTTTTACTGTCTATTTCCTCCTTCAATTCAACTAGTTTCTCCATTAGAAATTTGGGTACTATACCATTTGGTGCATACATGTTGATTAGTGATATTTCCTCATTGTCTATAGTCCCTTTTAACAAAATATATTTACCTTCCCTATCCCTTTTAATCAGGTCTATTTTTGCTTTGGCTTTGTCAGATATCATGATTGCAACTCCTGCCTTCTTTCTATCAGTTGAGGTCCAAAAGGTCTTACTCCATCTTTTAATTCTGACCTTCTGAGTATCTACCTGCCTCATGTGTGTTTCTTGAAGACAACATATGGTAGGGTTTTGGATTCTAATCCATTCTGCTATTCATCTACGTTTTATGGGGGAGTTCACCCCATTCATGTTCAATGTTATGATTGTCACTTTTGGATTCCCTGGAATTTTGATATCCTCCCCCAATTCTGACCTTCCTTCTTTAGGAATCTTTTAAACAAAAAGTTAAAAACTTTTTAACCTTTTAAAATAGTGATTTACTTTAAATCAGTCCCCCTAGTCCCCTCCCTTGATATGTTTCCCTTTCTAGCCCCTCCCTTTTTGTTCCCTTCCCCTCCCCCCTCTCCTTTCCTCCCTTTTTGTGTTCCCTCCTCCCACCCCCCCTTGGTTTTTCCTTCTCCCTTACCCTGTTGGATAAGATAGAATTCAAGATCCCAATGGATCTAGATGCTCTTACCTCTCAGAGTTGATTTCACTGAGAGTAAGGTTTAAGTAAAAACTCTCTTCCTCTCCTTCTTATAGGAGAATTCTTCCCCTCCCCTTCCAATGCATATCTTTGTGTGAGAAAGATTATTCTATTTAGTTTTTTTTTCTTTCTATTTCTTGGTGTATATCTTAGGACTATCGACAATTCCCCACTCCCTTTTTCTTTCTTTCCCCCTCCTTTCTCCATGTCGTTTTGATGCCCCAAACTTTCCCTATGCATGATTCTTCTCACTACTCTAATGATGAATACAATTTTTGAGAGTTACACATTACATTTTCCCCACATATTAATATATATATATATATATATATATATAATTTGATATAAATGTAGTCCTTATAGAAGAGAGTTTGAATAAAAGAAAAAGATAACATTTTTCTCCTTTTCCCTTTCCTTCATATTTACCTTTTCATGTTTCTCTTGCTCTTTGTGTTTGAATGTCAAACTTTCCACAGAACTCTGGTCTTTTCTTTATAAATACTTGGAAATCTTCTATTTTGTTGAATGCCCATACTTTCCCCTGGAAGTATACAGTCAGTTTTGATGGATAGCTGATTCTTGGTTGAAGACCCAGTTCTCTTACCTTTCTGAATATCATGTTCGGCCTTACGGTCATTCAGTGTGGAAATTGCTAGTTCTTGTGTGAACCTGATTGGCATTCCTTTATATCTAAATTGTCTTTTTCTGGCTTCTTTTAAGATTTTTTTTTTTGCTTGAAAGCTTTGGAATTTGGCAATTACATTTCTGGGAGTTGTCTTTTGGGGATTTAGTGTAGAGGGTGTTCTGTGAACTCTTTCAATGCCTATTTTGCCCCCTTGTTCTAGAATCTCTGGGCAGTTTTTTTTTGGATGATATCTTGCATTATGGTATCAAGATTACTGTTTATTTCTGGCTTTACTGGTAGACCAATGATTCTTAGGTTGTCTCTCCTTCCTCTGTTTTCCATGTCTGTCACCTTGTCATTGAGATATCTTATGTTATCTTCTAATTCCTTAGTTTTTTGACTTTGCTTTATTAATTCTTGCTCTTTTGCAAGATCATTGTCTTCCAGTTGCCTGATTCTGACCTTTAAAGACTGGTTTTCCTTTTCAGTTTGTTTTGACCTGTTTTTTTGTGGGTTTGAGCTGCTTCTGCATTTGCATATTTTGGTCCCTCAGATTGCTGAGTTCCTTTTGCATTATTTCCCATTTTTCCTGCCAGAAAGCTTCCATCATTTTGATAATTTCCATTTTAAATTCTTCAAGAGCTTGTGGAGAATTTCCATTTCTTTTGGAAGGTTTTGGAGCATTTAGTTATGTTTCCTCTTCTATTTCCTCTGCATTTTGTATTTTCGCTCCATAAAATGTGTCCAAAATCACCCCCTTCTTATTGCTTTTCTTGGTGTTTGAAGGCTGTTTCTCCTGTGCACTGTTTGCCATCTGTATGTTTTTTTTTCTCCCCTTTCCTGTCAGAAATCTGAGTGAGGAGGGCTGGCTCTCAGTGTAAGGGTTTAATGCTCAAGCCTTTAGCCTCAGGCAAATTCTCTGTTCTCCACAGCTGTGCTGTCTTCCCAGGGAAGCCCAGGGTCTGCCTTACCCTGCCTGCTGGCATTTCGGGTGTTACTGCTCTCAGGTGTGGGTCTTTGGTGTTTTTAGTTAACTCCCAAGACCCATGTGTGCCCCTTGCTCACTTCAGGGGATCCCTTCACACACTCATTGATTATAGCAGGCTAGTTCTGGGAGCCCGCGATCTGAGTTCCCTTTTCCCGCCTGCCAGGGTTTTGGGTTTTACTACTCACAGGAGGGGGTCCTTGGTGGTCTTATTCAGGTCTCCAGACCTGGGGCTGCCCGTTGTTCAGTCCTGGGGTGCCCCTCCATCACTTGTTGATTCTGGCCAGTGCCGACTTAAACTCTGGCTCCGTCGGCGTGGTGGGTGGGGGGAGGATGGGTCAGCTTTTCATTCCCTTATATTGTGGAAATGCCGGAGAGTCCCACCTATCTTCAGTGCTGCGCCTTAGTGTGGGGTCTCTCCATTCTCATGAGGATGGTTGTTTTTTTTTTGGGGGGGGTGGGGTCTTTTGAGGTCATCTGTGTCATTGGGTCTGAGGAGAGGAAGTCAGCCACTCTGCAGCCATGCTTACCTGGAAGCTCCAGTTGATACAATTTTTAATAATCATTTTCTGATATTTTTCAATTTATGGTCTCTCCCTTTCTCCAAGCTGCCTCCTTGTAACTTTCCCCAATCCCCAGGATGGCAGAGAATGATATAGGTTATACATGTTTAAGGTTTATCTTTACATAAAACTTCAGTTTTCCAAGCGCTCTTCGCATAATAACTCCATGAAGTAGACAATCTTACATATCATGTATTAGCATTTTACACATTTTTTTAAATGTTCAGGATGTTTAAGAGATTCATTCAGTCACACAGCAAATCTGGGTAGAGCTACACACTCAGGTCTTCCAACAGCAAATTCAGTCCTCCTCTAGGATTTCATACCAAAGGAGACACTCAGAACTATGAAACAACAGGCCACTCAAACTTAATGGTTTAACTTGGGTACTTCCAGTCCATCTGAAGGTTTGTAGTATGCGCCTAGTTATCTAGAATAACCATTAAAAGTAGAATGATCTCACATGACTGATTCTTTCCTGTGGTTTCACACACCAAATGAGCTCCTCAGCAGCCCCACTTGAGCCCTGTCAACTGCAGGGTCTCTAGCTCCTTGTTCTTCCCCAACACTCACCGTTATCTGAAAGAAGAGGGTTTTTGCTCCTCTTGCCTCAGGAGTGGGAACATTTCTTTCTGATTCCCCAAGGTAAAAGAATTGCTAGTTAGTTCTCTTTCTCTTCCAGTTTGCTGCCTTTGTCTCACTTTCATTCTGATTCCTTGCAAGGTGACAAATTTGTCCGTTTCCTAAATTGGCGAGATTGGTACCTAAATCTGTCAAATTAAGCTCTAGGGGTTATGTTAATTCAATTCAATTAACAATTATTAAGCACCTTCTATATACCAGGCACTGTGCAGAGGGCTGGGAATACAAAAAAGAGTCACAAAGTTCCTGTCTTCAAGAAGTTTACAATCAAATGAGAGAGACAATAGGCAAACAAAAATATTGAAAAAGCAAGCTATATATAGACCAAATATGTTGTTGTTTAGCCATTTTGATGTTGTTGGGATTTTCTTGGCAAAGATACTGGAGTGGTTTGCCATTTTCTTCTCTAGCTTACTTTACAGATGAGGAAACTGAGGCTAAGAGAGTAAAGTGACTTGACTAGGGTCATACAACTAAGTTAGTGTCTGATTGATATTTAATTCAGGAGATGTCTTCCTAAGGAAAAGCACTGGAATTAAATGGGGAAGTTTCCTGTAAAAGGCAAAGACTTTAGTTGTAACTGCCAGGAAACCAGGGAGGTCAGTAATCAGAGGAGAGGGAAAGTGTGATTCATATTACTTAACCTCAGTTTTCTCATTTCTAAAATGAGGTAAATCCAAATTTATTTTGTGACAGATTAACAAACTCAGACATGGTGAGGTTACAGAACTTTTAGGGGTAAAGAAATAATAGAACTAGTAGAAATTCTAGGACTCAGAGGTTTCTAGATCTGGGTGCATTTGTACCTAGGTTTAGTTTTGTTTTCATCCAGACATGATTTCACTGCTATGTGGCACTCTTGGTGAAGGAGCCTTCGCTGTCCATGCAAACCAACAATTCTTTCTTTTGCAGTTTGCAGAAGAATTAGAGAAATGCCTAAAGTTCTGGGACATTAAGCCACTTGCCCAGGATCACCCAGCCCAAATGTGTTAGAGGCGGAACTTCAGAACTCAAGTCTTTCCCACTTCAAGAATGCTTGACTCTATTATTCACTAGGCCATACTACGTCAGGTAATGATTTATGGAGCCTCGTGCTAACCACTCAGCACTCATGATTTTATTTCTACATGCTTAAAAAAAAAGACAGAGAATAAAAGGTAGAAAGGAATTAAAATACTTTATGCATATGCAGTTCAATATTAAAGCTTTTTATTCTTGTATAATTAAAAACACAATAAAACATCACTCATTGAGTCTAATAATAACTGACATTTATAAATTTAATAGGTCCCAAAGTGTTTTCTCAATATAACAATGGCCAAATACTGACCTAGGGGTCTACTCTTCCCTCTCTGGGATCCCTGCTCTAGTCTTGGGCAGTTATTAAGCTTATTCTGGCAGAATCTAAAAAAGAATGGAGCTCTTTCTCATTGATTCTGGATCTTTATGCTTTCCCTCCAGAAATGCAGGGGAAATTACTTTTTAAAAGTTGAGGTTTGATTCATGTCTAAGACATCCTCAAAATACAGAAGAAAGATGTTCATGGTAAAAGATCGATCATGTATAAAAGAGTTATTTGTTGCTTCTTCAACAAAGGAAATGCTTAAAACACATCAGACTCATAGGTGTGTATCAAAAGACAAAGATGTGAGCCAGTATCCTAGAACTGCTTTTCTCCTGTTTCAGGAGTTTAATATTTAAAACATCAAAAGATGGGATATTTATAAAGCTAAATGGCAGAGTGGATAGAGCATTGGACTTAGAATCAGAAAGATACAAGTTCAAATCCCACCTCAAAGAGTTACTAATTGAGTAATGTTTAGCCATTTTGCATCTCAGTTTCCTCATCTATAAAATCAGGATAATAAATTAACCTACCTCCAGTGTTGTCGGGAAGATCAAATAGTTATAAAGCACTTTATAAATCTTAAAACACTATGTAGGGGCAAGTAGGGGGCTCAGGGTATAGAGTTCTAGGCTTTAAGTCAGGGGAACCTGTATTCAAATGTGACCTCAGATTCTTCCTAGCTTTGTGACCCTGGTCAAGTCACTTAACCTCATTTTCCAAGCCCTTTCCCTTCTGTCTTAGAGTTGCTACTAAGACCTAAAGTAAAGAGTTTTTTTTTTTAAGAATTATATAAATGCAACTATTATGATTACTTTGATCCTTCTTAATGTAATAGATAAGGGTAATCTGGATAACACTATTTCTTGTTGTAATAACTAGGTACTCTGGAGAAGGAGGGATGGAACAGAATAAGCATTTATCTGGAGGAGACAAAGAATGGAGAGATTCAAATATTTATATAGCCTCTACTCTGTACCAAGCACTATGATAAGCACTTTACAAATATTATCTCATTTGAATCTCACAACCACCCTGTGAAGTAGATACCATTATTATCCCCATTTTACAATTGGGGAAACTGAGGTAAACAGTAGTTCAGAAGCTTTCCCAAGGGTCACACAGCTAGGAACTGTCTGAGGTTAGACTTGAACTCAGGTCTTCTCAATTTCAGGCCCTGACTCTATCTACTATACCACCTAACTGAATTTAAAGAAGTTTTATGCTCTATATCATTCAAATGACTGTTTTCAAATTCCAAATCTTCAGGCTCATCCTCTTGGTGCTGGTCATTTCTAAGGAGGATGTAGTCACACAAAGAAACATGGAACTTGTGAAGTCCAGAGGTAACATTTCTGGAAAAGACCATCTTTCATGATCACTCTTGTTCCATTATTTATGCTCAGGGAAGGAGCCAGGGACAGAAGAGACAGTGGGAGCGAAGGCTGAGGCTCTCTTATGGCTTGGTATGTGCTTCTTGCCACAGGCCAACAGGCACTATGGCTGTCAGAACAGGAAGAGGAGCCCCTCCCAACCCCATGGGATATCCAACACAGAATTCCCAGCTACACATTCAGAAAAAGAAAGTAAGTTTTGAAGTCGTCTCTCCTTTTAAAGGTTCACTGAGTGGGAAACTCTTCTTGACTCTGGAGTCAATTAATGTGTTTTTCGTTTATTCATTCTTCAGTATTCAATAGCATGAGATCTTAGTCTGATAATTTAATTAATTATTATTATTAATTATTATTTTTTCTGGACCTGGGATTTCCTACCAAATCAGATGGGCACCCTCTCTGTCTCAGAAAGTTGCCTGGGGAACAGAGAGGTTGAGAAACTTGCTTAGGGTAATACAACCAATATTTGTCAGAGGAAGGATTTGAACCGAGGTTTTTTCAGATATAAAGTATTAGTGTAATAACAATATTAGTATGTTCTACCCTAGAGGGCTTTTGTGAAGGAAGTGCTTCGTAAGCTGTAAAGGACCACATAATTGGGAGCTTTTCTTCTGGAGTGGAAGCCTGAAGTAGTAGACAGGGAGTTGGCTGCTTCTCAAGGAGGGGAAAATAACTCAAGGGGTCAAGGTTTCCATCAATGGTCAAGGAACCAATTATTCTTCTTTATCTTTGATTATCTGCAGTCTACGAGGTAGCTAGGCAGCACAATGGGTAGAGTGCCAGGCTTGGAGTTAGGAAGACTCATCTTCCTGAATTTAAATTTGATGTCAGACACTAGCTGTGTGATCTTGGGCAAGTCATTTAACCCTATTTGCCTCAACTTCCTCATCTTTAAAATGAGCTGAAGAAGGACATGGTAAACTACTCTAGTTTCTTTGCCAAAAACAAACAAACAAACAACCTCGAGGGAGGGAGTGGGGGATGAAAAGTTGGACACAACTGAAAATGAACAATGACACTCTCCCAGATAGTCTTGTGGCTGGAAATACTACTGACAAGTTTCTTAATCAACATCACCTATGATTTATTTTCATAAGAAAACCCTTCTTCCATCCCAACATATCTGTCTCCAGGCAAGAATTATGGAGAGTAAAGGATTTTAAAAGGAAAAATAAAAGGCACATCAAAATACATAGTTCTATGGATATGGGGGAGGGTGTAGGATATTTTTAAAAAGGAAGAAACTTAGTTGGGAAAGTCCTAAGGAAGGCATTTTATTTAAGGATATGTCTAGTTGTCTTTGCAGTTGAGACAGTGTATTCTTGTGCAAATAACATAATAGTATAAAGCTGGATCTTCAGGCATGGAGAAAGTTTGAAAAAAAAGCTCACCGAATCCCTGAAGCTGTCTCCAGCATCATCTGGGATGCTTTGGAATGCTGGCAGAATCTGAAGATAATGATTAGAGGGGAAGCTTTCGGCTTCCTTCAAGCTCTCACGGCATTTTCTCCCTTGAGAAATTGTTCAAGAACATGCTGTATTGAAAGTGCGAAGCCACTAGGTCAGTGAAATGGTTTCTTTGTGACTTGGGGATTTCTTGGAGCCAAAAAAGCTTTCCAAGTTTCATCCCTGCGACGGAGGAAACTTGTATCAGCTGCTCACATGATAAGGAACCCTGATACTGTTGCTTACATGTAAGCAATGCCCGGCTGGCAGATGTCAGAGCAGTTACTGGAGATATACATAATAGAGCTAACCCAAGTTCTGTTCTCCTGAAAGCTTATCAACCACGGCAGAAAACTTAAAAAAAACATTTTTGGGAAAGACCTTGGGGTTGACATGACTTGACAAAGTCAGAAGGAGAAAATTCTCAGGACATATACACGTACATCTACACGGGAACATGTGGGCGTCTCCTTTGAACAATGAAGAAAAGGCAAGAAGATAAAAGCAAGGAAGAATGAGACAAAAATCACCCTTTAATTCCCAAATGTTATTCTACAGTGAAATGTTCAAAACAAACAAACAAAAAGATTCTGATCAAATTATAAAAATAAATGGCAGTTAAGTGGCTCAGCCAGGACAACAGATGGGAGGTCCTGGGTTCAATTGTGACCTCAGACATGTCCTAGCTATGTGACCCTGAACAAGTCACTTTTTTGTGCCTAGCCTTTACCACTCTTCTGCCTTGGAAGTGATACTTAGTATTGATTCTAAGACATAGGGTAAGTGTTTATACACATAATCTTTGCTCCCATTATATATATATATATATATATATATATACATACATGCCTAATATGTACTATAATATATACACATTTATATATGTAACCTTTATGTCAACTATATATTTATGTGTACATAACTTTATACTATAATACATATAAAATACATTATATATAGACATATATTATAATATATACATATATAGTGGGAGTGAAGGCTATATGTGCATATAAACATGTGTATGTATATATCATATATTCTAATATATTATGTGATATATTGTGTTATATTATATTACACATACAGTATGTGTCATATATACACACATATAACATAATTATATATATGTATACACACATATATTTATATGTATATACTCTTTGCTCCCATGATATAAATATATATATATGTATGTGTATACATATATATAAACTCTTACCCTTTGTCTTAGCTATATATTATATATACAATATATACACACATATGTATATATTTAAAAGTCAGACTATTCCCTTTTTTCCCTTACATGCAAAGGGGAGCGATGGGTATAGAACACTAATCATAATAATCATTATAGGAACATATATTAAGTTTTTACAAAGTGTTTTACAAATACCATTTCATTTTATCTTTACAACACCCCTCAGAGATAAGTGCTTTTATTATCCCCATTTTACAGATAAAGAAGACTGAAACACAAATATGTTATGTGATTTGCCCACAATCACACAGCTGGCAAATAACTGAGGTCAGATTTGAATGCATCTACCAATCCAGCATCCCATGCATCTGGCTGCCTTTCTTTATTGTTTGTCCCTTATTTAAAAGGACCAGTGACATCATGGCTGATGCCTTGACTTGCAAATTGGATTTAAGTGAGACACAGCTATCAGTCTCACTCTGTCTTCCAGAGTCATCAAAGTCCAAGTGGCAGGACAAAAATCAGGATGACTGATGATGGGGGATCGTCTTGGTATTGTTGATGTCTGACCAAGCTCTAAGCACTCCACATCATCTCCTGCAGCTGCCCCCATTGCTGTTGGAACAAACTGTTTTCATCCACCCATTCTGTTAGGGGACATTTTTCATGCTTGGGGTAGACATCCCCATAACTCACTGAAGGTTTTGAAGTCTGTCAGTTACTCTCAACCTGGTGCAACCCATTTCCTAGGTTACGGCTGCTATACACACTGTAGCTTCTTGGAGCTGAAAGTGAGAGTTGGGTGAAAGGTAGATGCCCAAAGTGGAGGAATAGTGTTGAAAAGGGCTCAGTAAGCCCTCATAAACAGAGGCACTACTTCTCCCTCAACCACCCCCTCCTATATGCCCCTGCCTCTCACTACATAAAAATATATATAAGTATACAAATACATATACATAAACTATAATGTCAAATTTAATAATTATATTAATTAGTTTTGCTGAATTTTTCCCACCTCTTTTTACCTTTTTTTTTGTTACAAGAGATGGCCTTCAAGAGAAAGGGGGATAGCTCTGTTGGGAAATGTAAATGGTATTAAAAAAAAGATATCTCTCTCTATTTTTTAAATATCCAGGCTAGAATGTTTATCCTAAAAGACCTTTGCGATAACATGTTCTTGACCAAGACGATTATCACCATACATCTGGTTGGAAAATGAAAAGTTCAGTCAGCCATAGAGATAATCATACATTTCTCTGATGTTTGTCATTGTAAGGTCTCACACCTGGGTGGTTGAATGGAGTTTTCAATTTTCAGCCAGATGTTTTGGTATCATATGGGTAGAAGTCTAAATGAAGTATGGAGCCTCTGCATGCCATTGGGTAGAAAGAGTTTCTGCAGAAGCAAATGCAGTAGCTAACTTGTAAAGTGGCACTAGCCTTCAGCTTCCCCCAGACCAAGATACTCTAAATCAATCATCGCTGGAATTAAGTAGTCCACTCAACATTCTGTTCAAGTTCAGGCTAGAGAGGAATTTGGACAGTGCTGCATAATTTGGCCTTGCTTTGTTGTATTTCTGCATCATATTTTGTTACTTTTTAATGATTCCAATCCATGTCTACTTTTTCTATTTTCAAAACTGCTATGAACTACCCTAAAAATAACAGCGTTATTTTCTGATAAGAGAATCTGAGAGGCAAACAGGACCAGCCTTATGCCCCAAGAGCAATAACTAGCAATTTTGATACTCAAGGAAAATATGAAAGGAACTCTCAAATCAATTTCTAAGATAAATTCAACTATGAGAGACTTTAAGACACAAGGCCAAATGTGAAAAGAGACACAAGAAAATGGTATATGCAGCTAGCCAATTAGTGGAAAAGCTAGCATTTCAGGGTTAGACCAGTCAGTCAGGAGAAATAGGGACTAGACCTTTGATTTCACTGATATAGAGAAGCCTTCAATATGGAAATTCCTACTGAAGTAACTGTTCTGTGACTTGGAAGGCTATCTAGAACATGGAGGACTTAACTATCATACAAAGGGACACATAGACAGTGTAACCCCCAAAATGTAAACTTCTTGAGGTCAGAACATTTTTCACGTTTGTCTTTCTACCATCTTCTCCCGTCCATTCATTCATTTAATCAGCCTTTATTAATTGCTTCATTTGTATCAGATACTTAATAAATGCTCATTGAATCAAAGAATGGATGGTGGGAATCCATCCTCTACCTGGCATGGGCCAGGTCTTTATCATCTTTACTTCATAGGTGGCTTATGATGTGAACCCCTGACTTTAGTACATGTTACACTTTTATATCATGTTTTAAGATATATTGAATAAGGAGATCATATTTCTACTGGCTCAGGAATACTCTATTAAAGCTGTTGTATGAGTCCTTGTGACTATCAGTGAAGATGGCACACCTCAGTTGGGTATCAATAAATTAGAGAAAGGTTCCATCAAGCCTATGTCTCAGAGGAGGTTCAACAAGAAGGCAAAAACTCACCTCCTTCCAAAGAGGTAAGGAACTTAAAATTCAGAGAGGGACATATATTTTTATTTGGCATGATTGTTATGAGAACTTGTTTAATTGACTATGCATATTTATGATAATGATAGGATAAAAATAACACACACATATATGTATATAAAACTTTAAGGTTTACAAAGTGCTTTTCATAAATTAACTCTTTTGATTCTTACAAAAAACTCCTTGAGGTAGATGCTATTACTGTCCCCATTTTACAAGGAAACTGAGGCACAGAGAGTTTAAGTGATTTCCCCAGGGTCAAACATTTATGGTGTATTTGAGGCAGAATTTAAATTCAAGTCTTGATTCTAAGTCCTGTGCTCTATCCAATGAACCATCAAGCTGGAATGAAAATTCTCTCCGTTTCCTCTCCTTTTTCCCTCTCCCCTCCCTTCCCTATCTTTTTTTCTTTTCTTCCTTTCCTTTATATTCCTTTTGATTAATGGGAAATCCTGTAACATATTATAAATGTAAGTAAAAATCCAGGATTACTATAAAAGGGAATTAAAAATCTGAAACAGCTGTATTAAGAAGAAATTATAGATAAGAAAATAAATGGTTTGGATATACATATTAAATGTGGATATATACATGGCTAATATATATCTTATTTTAGATGGTTGAAACTTGAACCATTTTGAAGGACCACCATTTGAAACGGCAATAGGACACCATGAGTCCCAACCTATCCTTCTGCTCTGGATAAACAGTTAGCCTCAATATAATTACAGTTGATAGTATTCCATTTTACCTAGGTTGACTTAGGGATTGGGGACTATATTGTATAACATGATATGATTATAAATTTATAACAAATAATAGAAATAAATGATTCAATATTTACTCAGAAAAAATTGGATGGCATGATTTTATTGCAATTTTAAAATGATAAGAAGTGGTCCATGTAGTTACTCCCTTATTAAAGGGAGCTGATGGCAACTTATACATTTTATCACACGAGATTTATATCCCTTTCTTCCCAAGTTGTAGTTGTTGTTCAGTTGTGTTCAACTCTTTGGATCCTATTTAGGTTATTTTGTCAAAGATAATGGAATGTTTTGCCATTTCCTTCCCTAGCTCATTTTTTAAATGAGGAAACTGAGGGGCAGAGAGATAAAATTTACTTGTCCAAAGTCACACAGCTATTTAGTATCTGAGACCAGAATTGAATTAATATCTTTCTAACTCTTGGTCTAGTACTCAGCCTTCAGAGGTAAATGCTTTTACTATCTCCATTTTATACACAAAAAACTTGACAATCAGAAAGATATGTGCTTTTCCAAAGATCAAAGAACTAAAAAGTATTTGAGATCAGAATCAAAGTTAGGCAGTTCCTGACCTGAAGTCCAGAATTCCTTTGGCCACCATTTCATGCTACCATTTTAGAAAAGCTTCTCTGTGATGAACTTCCTTATACATTGGAGGTTTTTCTATAACTATTTTAACATTGCATGAATACATTGTTATTCCTTATAGACACTACATTACTGACCAAGTTCTCCTTTCCCAGTTATACATTTCCTGGATAATATCCTTCACACCACTTTCTGTACTTAAACCACCATTCATAGGTATGCTGCAACCTGCTTGTGCTTACCGCACATCTCCATTGCAGTCTGGACCACCCACAACTCTGATTTTTGGGAAGTTTTGGTGTTCTATGATTTACAGTCATTTAGTATTGACAGAAGAATCAATCAATCAATCAACAAGCATTTATTAGAAGTGTTTACTATGTGCCAGGTACTATGCTAGGCTCTGGGGGTACAAAGAAAAGCAAGAATAGTGTTAAAAAGTTGGATTTTGTTTCAGGGAACAGTATGGGAACATTGAAAGTTCTCATAAGGTCCCCTCTGAAATTCAGCTCTCTCTCTCTCTCTCTCTCTCTCTCTCTCTCTCTCTCTCTCTCTCTCTCTCTCTCTCTGTTTCTGTCTCTCTCTGTCTCTCTCTCTCTCTCTGTTTCTGTCTCTCTCTGTCTCTCTGTCTCTCTCTGTCTCTGTCTCTGTCTCTGTCTCTTTCTGTCTCTCTGTCTCTCTCTGTTTCTGTCTCTCTCTGTCTCTCTCTCTGTCTCTCTCTCTCTCTCTCTGTCTCTCTCTCATTATTTGATTAGGGGCCTAGTTCATTAATGGCTCATCAGTATGTACCTGTCCAAAATTCATGTGCTGATGGACTAGCTCAGTAAGCTTCTCATCCAAATGCATGTCCCAATTTGTACAAAAGACATTCTTTATTCATTTATTTTTGTTTTGTTTTTTTTCCAAGCATAATGTTGGACTGGCTCTTTTCGTGTGGTCATATATCTCCTTAAGGAAGTCTCATAATATTCTACAATCAGCACTAAGCCACCTGCAAATAGGAGCATCTGGAGGAACTCACTATCTATAGGGAATTCCTGTTTCATTTAGATATTGTGCAGAAAATCTTCCATAACAATGGCAAACACCTTAAGTGAAAGTATACCTCTGATTCAGTGTATCTCCCGAAATATATTTTTGATGCAAGCTATTTATGAACAGATAAAGCAAATGTAGACCTTTGCTTTATCTTTTACATACCCACAGTGCGACCTCAGTGGCTTGTGGTCTTGGTATACTGACCTTAGACACTGAGATCCTGGAAGTGTCCTTTATACACTCAAATCTTCATTATCCACTCCAGATCCTCAAGGAGGTTATCGGTCAGACTAGTGCCCAGAAGGTGGCTATAGTTCTTATCCTGTCTAGCCTTCTATCTAATAAAGAAACAGGATTGTATTGCCAAGGTTTCTGTATAATAGTGATCTTTAAAAAAAGTTTTTATTCAGTCCCTTCCTCTCCTCCCCACACTACAGAAGACATTATCCAGAAAAAAATATATAGATTATATCTTTTGTGTTTCCACTTCTAGTTCATTCTCTGGAGGTGAACATGTACAAGTTATTCTTTGAATATTCATTTATAGCCATATATAATGGTCTCTTGGTTCTACTAATTTTTCTCTTCATTATCTGATGTAGTTCTTTCAAAGTTTTAAAGAATGAATCTGCTTATCATTTCTTAAAGTGAAATAGTATTCCTTCAGAATCATATGCCACAATTTGTTTAGCCATTCCTAATTGATGGTTATCCCCTCAATTTCCAGTTCTTTCCACCTCAAAGAGAACTGCTATAATTATTTTCAAAAATAGTTCTTTTCCTTTTTGCCTGATCTCCGTGGAAAATAGACCTAGCAACAGTATTGCTGGGTCCAAAGATATATATGGTTTTATGCCTTTCTGAGTATAATTCCAAATTGATCTGCAAAATGATTGGATCAGTTCACAGTTCCACCAGCAGTGTATTAGTGTTCCCACTTTTTCACATGCCCTTCATTTGTCATTTTGCCCTTTTGTCATTTTAGTCTATGTGATGGGTATGAGATAATACCTCAGAATTATTTTGGTTTGCACTTCCCTAATCAGTAGTGTCTTAGGATACTTTTTCACGTGTCTATATGGCTTTTATTTCTTCATCTGAAAATTATTTGTTCATTCATTTTGCCTATTTATCAATTGGGGAATTCCCAATTTATTCCCATAAATTTGACAATGTTCTCCATATAATTTAGATATCAGACTGCTGTCCAGATACTGTCTATGAAAAAAAAAATTCCCCACTTTTCTGCTTTCCTTCAAATTTTGGCAACATTTGTTTTATTTGTGCAAAAGATTTTTAATTTAATTGTGCTCAAAATTATCCATTTTATGTCTTATAGCATTCTCCATCTTTTGTTACTCCACATTAGCAATCTTATACTTCCTCTCCTCTTTTGTGAGCTTGCCAGCCCTGTTGATGAGGTCAAAGTTTGCTTTCCTCAATATTATGTGGACATAAATGTAACCCATACCCTTTATGGCTATGATGGCAAAGGCAATCAATCATCTTCCATCTATCTATCCATATTGATGTTGAACACTTGCAAAATGTACCAGAACTTCTCAAGGAACCTAAGAGACACAGTGGTAATGGCAATGTAATAGCAACGTCTGGAACCTCATCTGTTATTAATTAGAGATCACTGAACAAAGATTTCTGTGGTTGCCCCTATGAAAAAAAAATCTTGGGAGGATTTTAACACATTAATGGAAACACTTTGCTGAAGAACAACCTTTAAGACCTTATTTTGCTCTGCCAAGTTAAATAGTTATATAGTCAACAAGGAAACGCATTATAATCTTGTATTCTCTGCACCTTACAATCAATTGTATTACTATAAAGATATAGCCTGCTTCAGAATATTATTAGTGAAAATCTCAGTTTTCATTTTATATCTTCATCAAGGATGCTCTTAATGCATGTGTAGATCATTAAGATTTTATAAAGATGAGAAAGCAGGCATAAGGGTCTGTTGCTATTGTTGTCCATCCAAATACTTTACTTGGTAATAACATTAATCATATTTTTCCCTTGTAGTTTGGTGTCTCCCCCTCTTTCAGATAGTTTGAATACTAACTTCCTCCATTCCTATCCTCCAGTGCCCTCAAGATTACTTTGCCTCTGGCAAGGATTTTTCCTGTGAGTACTTGGTGAGTACAGTTGTTCTTCCTGATGTGCTCTATGAGGCTTGATTTTACAACTTGGAAATATCCTAGGGTGGAAACTTTATTCTTTATGCTGCAGAAAGCAAGCTGGAGCTACACAACTTCTAAACTCATGCTCATAATTCCAGAAGCAACGAAGGTGGTTTCATACCTACTTTGTAAAGTGATTATGGAGCTAAAATGAAATAATGAGTGGAAAATTATTTGAAAATTTTAAACTAGTCAATAGCAGTATTTTACTGTAAATTATTTTTACAAATTTACAATAAATATATATATATATACTTATGAATATATATTCAATTATTTAGAAGTTTATGAGATGGAAAAGAAACTAAACTTATTCTTTTGGACCGAGAGGGCAGAACTAACATCAATGGGTGGAAGAAGCAATGAGACAAATTTCAGCTTGATGTAAGGATAAATTTCCTAACAATTAAAGCTCTCTAAAAATGGGTTGGGCTGCCTCAGGAGGAACTGGGTTTCCCCACATTGCAGGTCTTTGAGCAAAGGCTGGATGCCCACTTGCCAGGTGTGTTGAAGTAGAGATCATTTTTAGGTGTAGGTTGGATTGGATGACTAATGAGATCCCTTTCAACTCAGAAATCTTGTGATTCTGTGATCCTGCCAGATAATCCTTTCCCTTACAATGTCAAAGGAGAGTTTACAGCATACCTTTTAAGAATATGTGCTACCTTAGACCGAATTACCCCTGCAAACAGTTAGAGTAAGCCATACTAGGAAAGTGACTTAGTAAGGAGCTGGAACATGTTAATAACTGCAGGAAAATGTGTGTTCTTTTTCTTTGACCACAGAATCACAGAAGCCGATGAACAAAGGGCCTTCAAGGTCATATAGTCGGAGCCATACTAAAATAGAAATCACCTTTTATAATATATCAAATAAATGGATGCCTTACTTTGAGGATCTCCAAAGATGAAGCACCTGCTACCTCCTGGAGCATTTCATTCCACTTTTGGACAGCTCTTATTGTTAAAGTAGTTACATCCAAAATTGGCTTCATTTCCATTTCTACCTATTGCTCTTCTTTCTGCTCACCTAGGAAACCCTTCACATAACTGAAGACAAAAATGATAGTCTCTCTCCCTTGGCAAATCCATGTTCTGATGGTAAAATTTCCTGAATACTAACTTTCCTGGTACTTTTCTCTGTGATTCACTTCATCCACGACCAGTGACTAGGGGGTAAAGGAACAGAATTACTCTCACATAGACAGTTGCTCTATTTCACTTTCAAAAAGGAGGAAGACAAATTATTACAAATTATTATTATCTTTTTCAAGGACAGCATTTTCCCACAGGTTGATGCCCTGATTGATGATCTACAGGTCAGAGAACTAAATTGAATAATTATTTTCCTAATAAATATACAGATGAGAATTCACAGACTATGTAAGGGAAAGAATTGGAAACAAATTATATTACAAAAGTGGACTGAATTGATTTGAGATAATGTGCTCTTTGGAAATTACAAGCATTGCTGATGTTTTTTAAAAAAGGAAATAAATTATATAAGAACTTGGAATGTTTTTCTTTTCAATAAAGCAAGTAAAAATTGATCATCTGTTCTCAAATGGCAAGAAAAAACTTTGCACAACTGCATTATTCAAAATGGCAAGGAAATGAGAAAAGCAGTTCCAAAGTGAAGGTGGAATAATTTTATGAGGATAACGGGAGGAAACCACAAATGTACATACAAATGTATGAGGTAGAAATGGAGACCTGTGGAGCCAAATGTTGCTTTTTATATAACATCATTCTCTGTTTTTAACTTAGAAGGACCCAGGAACACTCCCTACCTTTGTGCATATTGGAATCATCTATGCCTTCCAAGAGGGGGAATTCTTCTCATCCATATTATTCCAAACATTCTCAATCTACTAATTATGCTGGAAGACTTCTTTTGGGACTTTTAATATTTCATGTGTACCAGTAAAACACATGGACTCTTCATCTATTATTCCTTGTCGTGGCTAAATAACTTGCCTATTTTATTTTCTGGGAATCCACCTACTGCATGTGGGCCATCACTGGTAACATCCACCATACAACTTTCCACAGCTACTTGAGTTATCCACAATTTTCTTTTCTCTGATATCATGTTGTATCTTGCTTTATAGCCAAACAACTTAATAGAAAGACATTGTTGTTAAAGAAGGTGGGCTTTGGTGATCCAGTGTAAGCTCAGGATAATTTAAAATGCCATTGTGTTTTCAAATATTTTGTATACTATTATCTTCTTTCTTCCTGTTAAGGTCTAGATAAAATGCATCACTTTACTTTTCATTAAAAAAAAAAAAAACCCTTAGCTTCTGTCTTAAAATCAATACTGTGTACTGATTCCAATGCAGAAGAGTGGTAAAGTCTAGGTAACAGGGGCTAAGTGACTTGCCCAGTATCATGCACCTAGAAAGTGTCTGAGGCTAGATTTTAACTCAGAACCTTCTATCTTTACATCTGACAGTCTACTGAGTCACTTAGCTTCCCCTAAATTCATCATTTTTCATAGATACACATTTAAACTGACCAATCCAGTGAATTGCTAATGCAACTCTATCAAAAAATTTTAATCTTGTTGATATTATTGCTATTTAATATTAGACTAATCTCTTGATTCTGAATTTTATTTTAAAAGTTGAATAAATGTCTGCAGATGAATGCCATCAGCACAATATCCCATGAAAATTATTGATTAACCAAAGCTGAGCAGCTAGGTGGCACACACATTATAGTACTAGGCTTGGAATCTGGAAGACACATCGTCATGGATTCAAATCTGTCCTCAGACACTTACTAGATGTGTGACTCTTGGATAAGTCACTGTTTGCCTCAGTTTCTCATCTATAAAATGAGCTGAAGAAGGAAATGGCAAACAATTCCTGTATTTTTTGCCAAGAAAACTTCATATAGAGTCACAGAGTTGGACATGACTGAAAAAACGACTGAACAACAACCATTGTAATTATATTTTTCAAGGAATGCTTTATCACTTTAACATATGCATGAGAAACTAGTTCCCTAAGAGCCTTTAAAGCAACATTTTCCTCCAAGGAATCGAATACTTCTTAAAAGTCAATAGTAAACCCACTGAGACTTTGAATTTCCTTTACTTTTCTTTCTACATCTTTCTATACTTTTCTTCTCCTTTGGTATTTCTATACTTTCCAGTGATTGTGTGGCTGCATAGATTACTATATAATGTTGTTTAAAAATTCTGTTTTCTTTTTTTTTTCCCATCAATGATGTACTTGATATATAGAGATAGATGACTCAAGAGTATTTTATTAGAGATTAGAAGATAGGTATTTGAATTAATACTTGATGGTATCTTTTTGTCTTTTGGAAAAGTAACAATAAAGTTATTTTCAAACAATAATTTCATATTTTTCCTCTTTTAATTTCTTTGAGAAAATCTACCAATTCATTCAAAACTCATATATGGTCTGATTTAATCACACTTCTAGTCCTTCTTTTCTTTGGTGCTATAACAACTGACTTATACAACCTATTGGGGACTACATATTAGATTCAAAATATGATGGCTCCTCTGCCATTAGTAAATAAAATAGTTTGTGGTAGCAACTTTGACATATCTTACATTTTCATCTATTTTTTTTCTCCTGCTGGTTGTGTCTTTAAATTTTTGTAGGATGATCATTTGTGATGGATTCTTTACTAAGCTTTCTTTAAACTTTTTCCCCTTTGTTGCTTTTTACTTTTTAAAATTTAATATATTATTAATGTCTTTTACTTTTGCATTACTTAGCTGTCTCCACACACATCTCACACTTTCCCTTTTCAAATAGCCATTCCTTTTAAGTATTTTTAATAAGTGAGGAATAAGACAAAATTTCATCAAAATACATTAAGATGCTGAAGAATTTGACATCATATGTAATATTTTATATCCATTGAATTTTCAACCTCTGAAAAGGAGTAGGGCAAGATGTCTTCTCATATTTTTTCATTAAAGCCAAGCTTATTCTTCGTAATTTTGCAACATTTATTTATGATTACAGTGTGATTGTTCTTTCCATTTACATTGTTGTAGTCAGTGTTATTTTATTGTTTTCTTGGCTCTAATAGTTTACTTCACTTTCATCAGTTTATATGTCTTTCCATGCTTCTCTGTGTTTATTATATTTGTTCTTTTTACAGGATAATAATATTCAACCTTATTTGTTTAGTTATTTCCCAATTCAGCTACATTTACTTTGTTTCTATTTCTTTGCTACCTGGAAAAGTGCTGCTATAAATATTTTGGTATTTGTGGAAACTTTCTTTTTGCTAGTAACCTCCTCAGGGTATATGCTTCACAGAAAAGGCTATGGGTCAAAGAACAGGGACTCTAGCTATGTAATTTTCATAATTCCAAATTATTTTCAATAATGGTCATACTAATTCACAGCTCCACCAGCAACATATTAGGTTTCTTCCCCCACCCCCATTTTTAAATTTAAAAATTTTTAAATTTAAAAAAAAGCCTTTAAAACACGAATTATTCCCATCTTTGCCAAATTACTAGATGTGAGGTAGAACTTTAGGGTTGTTTGATTTTTGTTTTCTTTTACTAGTGAATTGAAGCATTCTTTTATATTTTAATAGTTTGCAATTCTTTTTTTGATAACATTTAGGAATATCCTTTGATCACTTTTTCATTTGGGAAATGGCTTTTAGCCTTATATATTTCTGTTAATTATCCATGTATCTTGAACATCAATAGTATTTTGAGAAATTTGAGATAATTTTTCTCAGTCTGCTCCTTCTCTTCTTATTCTAGATGTATTGTTTCTGTCTCTGTGTTAAAGCTTTTCAATTCCATCTAATAACAATTGTCTTCATCCTTTGTAACTGACTCTGTCCTTTTAATTGAGATTTATTCTATCAATAGATACAAAATTTATTCAATCTGCCCTTATCTAATTTTTAATGATATGATCTTTACTATCATTTTGATATTATTGTAGTATAGTATTCTACAAAATGTTATTCTAAGCCTAAATTCTACCATACTGCTTTCTAGTTTCTCAGCAGTTATTATCAAATAGCTGATTCTTTCCTAAGTAATTTATATTTGGACCTTCTCTCAGTTTTTAAGAAGCAATATTGCTCATAATTTTCTAATAATTTGCACATAAACAAAAATAATACATCATATTCTCATTGTTCTCTCACCAGACCCTTTGATTATGTCTCTGAAAAAGTCTTTTGTTCTGATAATTGACCTTTCACATCATTTTGCCTAGAATCAAGTCTTCTTTGTTACTCTCAAAACATTTTCTTCCCATAGACTGACTGTAAACTCCTTGAGAGTAGGAAATATCTTATCTTCTTGTATGTGTAGTCCTAAGAAATTGTAGTGCCTGATTGTAAGATTGTAAAAACCTAATCAAATGTTTTATAATTCATTAATTCATTCAATGTAGATTGAATTTGATACATGATCTATGTGACAGGAAATTCACATATATACTCATGCCTAAGGAAACTTGTATGGGTGGTCCTAGTTACTGATTATATACTACATATATTCCTATAAACTCAATCTTGAAATTGCATCTTTCTGTGAACCATCTTGGTTTCAGAGAAAGCTCATCAAACCCAGAGGATTTTATGTAGAGGAATGCAAAGACCACAAACCAGAAACAAAAGCCAATAAAACTCTCCTTCAAAATGAAAGATAATTGAGTTGGATTCAAGAGAACCTATCTCTCTGAGGAGCCAAGTATCCAAGAGAGCTGAATTATGCAGCAAATTGGAAATTATTTGGGACTTTTAATAGGAAAAGCTTGCTCTGCCTAATAGTTTAGCCCTTCCCTTTGAATATAGGAAGGAGAATTCCCAAGCCCCAGATTCATCTTTGCCATGGTTATTCATTTGAGAGATATGAATGATAAGTATTTTACTATATTAAAGCTTATCTCCTGGCAGGTGGTGACTTAGTGAATTGAGGGTCAGATCTAGAGGCAGGAGGTCCCAAGTTCAGATCTGATCTCATATACTTCCTAGCTGTGTGATCCTGGGCAAGTCACTTAACCCCCATTACCTAGAGCTTAGCACTCTTCTGCCCTGGAACTAATACACAGTACTAATTCTAAGATGGAAGGTAAGAGTTAAAAAAGAAATCTTATCCAGTTTAATTTGGACCATTCTTCCAATTTGATTAGATGAATCTGGGTCCTTATTCTAAGTGACAAAGAATTCATAAACCATTGTTATCTTCTTCAGATGCTTAAAGTACTTCCTCCTTCCCCTGCCCACTTAATTTTCCAAGAAAGACTAGAACCAAATGTTTTAGGAGAGGTTAATAGTATTTGCTCTTCACATTATCATTATCAACATTAATATTTATATGGCACTTTAACTTTGTGAAGTACTTTAAAAATATCTCATCTTATCCTATAGCAACCCTGGGAAGTAGGTGTTATAATTTTTCTCATTTTACAGATGAGGAAACTGAGACCCAAAGGGACTAATCTGATTTTCCCTGGGGCATGTAACTGACAAGTGTCAG
Source organism: Monodelphis domestica (assembly GCF_027887165.1). Classification (NCBI taxonomy): domain Eukaryota; kingdom Metazoa; phylum Chordata; class Mammalia; order Didelphimorphia; family Didelphidae; genus Monodelphis; species Monodelphis domestica. The sequence continues at coordinate 117,100,080 of NC_077233.1, read as the reverse complement.
AGGCAAGATTTGAACTTAGGACTTCTAGATTCCAAGACTCATGCTCTATCACACTGTGCTATCTAGCTACTTTATGATAGCTTTCAGTGCCAGCTCTGGGCAAAATGGTGACAAGCAAAGTAATTGGCCCCTATTATCTCTCCTTGCCTTTACCCCTTTTCCTTCTAATAAGCACTTTACTGAATTACAGACTCTCCCCTTTTTGCCCCCAACTTCATCCCAGTGCTTTCATGCTGACTCAGTCATTCTTGTCTGAATACAGTATGATAAGGTTATTAAAACTCCATTTAAATTAGTTTAATGACAATTTGCATTTTAAAAAGAGAACATGGGCTCATACATTTAGAGCTTGAAGGGACCTTAGAGATGATCTAGTCCAACCCCATCATTTTATCAATGAGGAATTATAGGCCAGAGAATTTAAATGAACATTATTCTGAGAAGAAGGTTCATAGGCTTAATCAGAGTGCCAAAGGAATCCCATGACTCAAAATGGGTTTTAAGTATCCTAATCTAGTGGGTGTGGGTCTGACTGAGGGAATTAGGAGCAGAAATGAGTTGATATGATACTATAATATGCACACCTTTAAAAAAGGCATTTCAGAGCTATCAGAGAGATAAGGGAAAATAAATTATATTCCTTTAGGCTCACAGAATAAGAACAGGAAAGGTCCTGAAAGATCAATGTGTTTAGCTACTTCATTTAACAGAGGAGGTGACTGAGGCTCAAAGACATGAAACAAATTATCCCAGGCTTGAAGTTTCAAAAGCAAGTGAGGTATTTCTGGGAGAAAGAGAACTAAGCCATTATTTAGAGAACCAACATCCTGAACAGTCAAAATATTCTATTTATATTCTAATGGCATGAAACTACTTTGTAATAATCACAGTTTATTAGACTGAATCTACAAATTCATTAAAATAGGAAAGTTCCAGTGAGGAAATTCCCTTTAGGGGTGCAACTCTTGGTCTTAGAGAATTGCCTGGCTCACTAAGAAGTTGAATGACTCATCCAAGGTTTCATAGCCAATATTTGGCAAATTCTAGACTCGAACCTAGGTCTTCCTGACTCTGTGACCATTTCTTCTCTATCCTCCTATGATAATAAATAGAAAAAGGAAAAATGTTCACATGCTAAAATTTTAACATTATACTTTAAAAAATAAAAATACAGATGATAGATATTGAGTACTCAGTCTCTTCTTTCAGCTATCAGCTTCTGAAGTCTTTCCTTTGTGTCAGAATTCCCCTAATTGGGAACTACAAATTATCTTGTGGCAGCTATCTAAGGTGAAATCATAGTGCCTTGGGGCATCAGAAAGCCTCCAGAGAACTTGTCCTGTGATGTCAAACCCATTTAGTGGTGGAAACATCACAGTAATCAAAGATAATTGTCTGCCAGGCAAAGTTGTTAAACATTAGAAAGGGTTACCAAGGCATTTTGTGGCATCTCCTCCTCTGGAAGTCTTTGAAAAGGAGATAAATCCTAATCTGTCTGTGCAGTTTTAAGACTGGTATTGCCTAAAATTGGATGAATAAACTAGTTGACCTCTCAGTTTCTTCTCATCTCATCATTTGTGTGGTTTAGTGGGAAGAACACTGAATTTGGAATCATAGGAATTGAATTCAAATTCTAGCTCTGCTACTTACTATCTGCGTAGTAACTACCTTGACCCCAATTTCCTCATCTATAAAATGAAGGAGGTTTAAATTATAAGACTTCCAACACTTGTTTCTGGTCCAAATCTATGATTTTCTTTTATGTTGATTTTCTTTAGTGAGGTAAGCAGTAGTAACAACAACAATAAGTCACATTTATTTAGCAACTGAAGATTAACAATATGTTTCCCCCATAACTCTGCAAGGTGTTGTTCACTTCTTTCAGAACTATCTGACTCTTTGTGACCCTATTCTGAGTTTACTCTGCAAAAATACCAGAATGATTTGCCATTCCCTTCTCCAGCTCATTTTACAGATAAGGAAACTGAGTTAAACAGGGTTAAGTAACTTACCTAGGATCACATAGCTATTAAGTGTCTGAGGCCAGAATTGAACTCAGGAATATGAATCTTCCTGACTAGGTTTTGGACTCTATTCCTTGTGCCACCTAACTGCTCAACCTTGAAAAGTAGTTGGTGAAAATATTATTATTCTCATTTTTTTCTATTAATTAGGAAACTAGGGCTCAACCAAGTGACCATAACCTACAGGCACTATTGTGCTCCGTACTGGGGACCCCCCCATTTTAGGAAGGATGTGAATAAACTGGAATACTTATCTAAGCAGGAAGGTCCCCATGATAATGAAAGGGCCATGGATCATGTTATATAAAGTCCGATTAAATGAAGTAGACAAGTTTAGCCTGGAGAACAGAAGACTTATGATAGCTATTTTCAAGTATTTGAAAACTGTCAGAGGAAAAGAATCATGTTTATTCTGCTTGGCTTTAAAGGGCAAAACTAGGTATAATGGGTGAAAGTTGTAAAGGAAAAGATTTTTTTTAGCTGTTGTGACAAGGTTTGCCACCAATGATGGTTTCCCAAAGTGGATATGTTGTCTTGGGAGGTGATCAGTTCATCTTTGCCCAGTAAAGGCTGGCTGACCACATTTGGGGTATCTTATAGAGGAGACCCTTGATTGAGCGGGTCTCTGGAGTCCCAGAATCAGAGCAATTCAGAATCTAAAGAGTTGGAAAGACTGAACAAGAATGCCTTCTATAATATTCCTATCAACTAATTGGTCTTCCAGTTTTCACTTGAAATCCTCTAATTCATTTTGAACTTTACTGAAGGAATGATAAAGCATTTATTAAGTGCTCACCTTGAGCAAGACACTCTACTAAAGAACTTATATTATAATAGAAGACTGTACAACATACAAGAGAATTAGAAATGGAATGGGGCAGGGTGGCTTACGGGGTAGCTAAGTGGTGTAGTGGATAGAGCACCCAGCCTAGAGTTTGAAAGACAAATCTTCCAGAGTTCAAATCTGCCCTCAGACATTTAACCCTATTTCACTCAGGTTCCCCATGTATAAAATGAGCCAGAAAAGGAATTGCAAACCATTCTAATATCTTTGCCAAGAAAATCTTAAATGGGGACATAGAAAGTCAGACATGACTGAAATGATTGAATAACAAGAACCAATAAGAGTAGCTTGTGGTTTGAATGCCTTGAAAGAAATAGGGTGACTTGGTTTTAGGCAAGTAAGATATGGTGAATTCTCACTTATCAAGGCACAACACCCCAGGAACAGAATACCATGGGGTCCTCATGGGAGAGGATTGAAGAGGAAGGCAAGAATGGAGGCAACATGATCTTAAAATAGCCAGGAAGTAGTGAGGAGGGCTGTTACTAGGAAAGATACAGTAAAAGGTTATTTTAGAGCCCAGAGACTCAAGGGAAGGATTCAAATTGTTCTTAGCCTTCTGCTTTAGAATCAATACTAAGTATTGGTTGCAATGCAGAAGAAATATGGGCTGGGCAATGAATTTTAAGTGAATAGTCTGAGATTACACAGCTAGGAAGGGTCTGAGGTCAGGTTTGAACCTAGAACCTCCTGCCTCCAGGTCTGGCTCTCTATCTACTGTCACTATCCTCAACTTACCTGCCCCTATTCTCAGTGTATTTACACAACTCCTTTTCTTCCTTCTTCTTCAAACTGTTTTACTTTGTGCCTTTAGAACCTCATAATGGAGACCATCCCATCCCTTCTTGGGCTGAACTCTCCTGGGTATATAAATTTATTATTTCCTCTCAAACTACAATGAAAAAGAGAGACATTAGATAACATACTTTGGAACAAATTCATACTGACTTCTCCATAGCATATAGTTACCTTTTTTTTTAGTCACTCCTGAAGTGGCGATAATAATAAAATAAAACATGAATACCTTCTGAAGTAGTAATTATTATAAAATGAATATAATAATTAATAATATATTTAATTTTATGGGCTTTAAGGTTTACAAAGTAAACTAATTCAGATAGCCAAACATGGGGTGGGGGTAAGGAATGGAGATAACAGATGTTTAATTTTTTGCAAATCATTTTTGTTGGCTTAGTGAAGGTCTGGTCCTTATCTGCAAAAATTCACTTATCTCTAATGAAAGCATTCTTCAGACTAGTCTCCAAACAACCTTTTTTTTTAGCAATTCAGAAGGGAAAACATACATATTTCCTTTGGTACCCAAAGTGAAAAACTAGAATTAAATTTAGTTGCAATACTATGGTGGAACTTTTATCTGGTTCCCAAAGCATGCTAAATTTTACCCTACATGCCTCCTGGGCACACCTTAAAATAAGGATAAAACTATCCAACATTCATTGACACTTCACAAAAGCAGAAAACTTTAAAGACTTTTAAGATAAAATACCCGTAGGGAGGGGCGAGTTTTCCAGTCCTTGGAGAAATCTCCAGCATGCTGTAAATATTTTAACAAACCAATAATAAAGGCAGTGTAGTTAACATGAGTGGTAAGATCAACCACATGATATTTTAGCCAACATAAAGCCTAATATTAGAAGGATATCTTAAGTTTCTGTGAGAATCTAATCTGGCCTTCCCTAGCATCCAATTTTCTGTCTCTGGTATTTAATAATGGTATAATCTTTGGAAAGTCACAGAAACTTCTGGAGTCTCAGGTGATTTCCAAAGGCTGGTTCTTAACATGACATCTATGAATTTGATAATCTTTGTTATCCTCTGTTATTTAATTTATGCATTTAAAAACATCATTCTTAGAAGGAGCCCACAGAGCTTCACCATGATGTAAAAGTAGCCAAGAATCCTTGAACTAAATTGTATAAAAAAAGTCATAAATCCTTATGTACTGTCATTTTTCTGATTGAAGATGAGTCTTGTTTATTTACTCTTTCATTCATTTTTAACCAGTGCTTACATATGGGAACCACTAATCAATGTATAGAGTTTGGATAAGACAAAGTCCCTTTTCTCAAGAAATTTGTGGTATAGTAGGGAGATAATATATAAACACAGGTTACTATAATACTATATGATAACTATACATACTTATGTTTTTTTAGACTTGTGATTTCATTCATGTAAGATTTTCACTGAGGAAACCCCTGTTACCAATGTAGATAAGCACATTCTCTTTAGCTTATAGTCTAAGAAAGTTTCCTGGGACCACTGACAGATTCAAATACTCTCTCTAGGTCATACAGCCTGTGTCAGGTGCTAGAGTTGAGTCCTGATTGAGAAGACTGCTCTCTATCCACTACCCCATGCTGAGTCTCAACAAGTGCATCAGTGAAGTACAAAACACCTCTTTCCTACTTCTCTGTGCTCTAGCCAGGATGTTCTGTGATGCAATAAATACTTTCACTGCTCTTGAACAGGTTAAAATCCCTGATGTCTACTAATTTGGTAGACTGCCCCTTGTCCTAATAACTCGCTACTAGTAAAGCTGTAAGTAGGGTGAGGCCACCAAGGCTTTGTCCCCTAAGCGACCAAAATTGTTATCGTGATGATAGAACTTAAACTCATTCTTAGCAGCTAGAAACAACTGAGCTTAATCCTAATCAGCAAGAACAATCAATTAAAGTAGGAAGCTATTAGCTATTACACTACTTCCCTCTACCTGGTACCCTCAAGACTATATCCCAGGTGAGTTTCTCTGGCAGGAATCTGCCTTATTACAGTCTTACCTAAAATCAGCCTTGTGATGTCCTTGGGTCTCTATTCTTTAGTATGCATGTATCTTTAAAAGTTGATTTGACATATATTTTCATGGGGTTTGAATCTTACAACATTTGTGATATTTGCCATAGCCATCAATATTTTTCTTTGTGACTCCTTTGGTCATAAAAGGACCTTGATGATAAAGCAAGAGTTTTTAAACCTCTTCTCAGAACAATGTTCTTTTAAGAAAAAAACAACAACCACATAGAATTATAGAAGAAAAACAATTATAATTAAATAGCTAGAAAGAATTTTTTAAGATCATGGATTCTAGGTGAAGACCTTGTGTGCTGGACAGAACAAATGGCTGATTATCAGGAACTCTTACACGCTTCTAGGTCAGTCAACTTCTGAAGATGATAAGGAATTCACAAAAGTCTACATATGTAAGAAAAAACACAGATAGAGAGACAGACAGAAAGACACAGAACAGAGTCACAGAAATAGACAGAGAGAAGGAAAGGGAGGATGAGAGAGAGAGAGAGAGAGAGAGAGAGAGAGAGAGAGAGAGAGAGAGAGAGAGAGAGAGAGAGAGAGAGAGAGAGAGAGAGAACAAATACCGGCCAGTGCCTAATTATAATTCAAGTGAACCAGCAATTTAATAAAAACAACTCCTCCAGAATGTAGCCATAAGGAAAGAGTTTCCACAATCTGTTCAGCTGCATAATTAGTGATTGAAGACCTGGGAACAGTTGGAACATTGCTGGGGAAAGCCCAGGTCACATTATTGATAACATAAATAACAAAGATACAGATTTCCCCAAACTACAAACATCAGAATGTAACTAACAACAATCCTAATAGGAGCACAGAAAACAAACAGAAAGAAGATAAACTCTGTAGCCAGGAAGGCCAGGAGACTGTAGCTGGAACATTGTTCACTAGCCCACATGGCCCATATATCTAACTTTTTAAGAATCAAAAAATTAGGGTTGATGAACCAAAATATTCTAAAATTCAGCACTTAAGTATTTTGAACAATGATTCAGAGTCATGTAGTCAAATGTATAGAAGAGGTAAAATCTGATGAAATAAGATTTAATAAGGACTAATGTTCAGAACTGCACTTAGAAAGGAACAGTATATCTCTAAGATGAATGACCCAGCCATGGTGCTCCTGGGACCCAAGGCTGGCAGCAATACTGCTAGGTCATGGTTTTCAAAGAGAAAAATGACTAAAGAATTAGGAAATAGCAAGCTACCCTCATGTAAAGTCCTAAAAAAGTCCTAACTAATCGGAATCACATAGTCAGTTCAACTGTCTTGGGAACTAGACCATGCAGATGAACAATAGGGATACAGTCTAGAGTAATGGAAAGGGCACTAGATTGGGCAGCTCTTGTTTCAAATCTTAGCTCTGACAATTTCTAGATGTGTGATCTTGGGCAGGTTACTTAATATCTGGGTCTTCATTTGTAAAATGAAGGGGGCAATATTGGATGCTTTCAAAAGTTCCTCTCTTCTCTTAATCTATGAGCCTAGGGTAGAGTTAGAGGAAGAAGTTTGGATTAGGGTAAGGGTTTATAACAATTTGAAGCCAACTGAATTATACCAACTCTAGTGTCAGCTCTTTTGAGATAAATATTGCTTTCTTCTAAGTACATTGTCTTGATCAGAATCACACCAATTCAATTAAATTAAGCAAATATTGATTAAATGCCTTCTATATACAAGGCACCATGCTAGGAACAGGGGATACAAAGACATTATTCAGTAGTTCCTGTCTACATGAATCTCACTTTCTACTTGGAATTAGGGGTAGGGGGAAGGCGTGCAACATATACACAAATAAATAAGTGCAAAGGATACACAAAGTAATCACAATAGGGTCAGGACTAATAGCTATGTATTGAAAACAATTCTCTGCTGGAGAACTGGTTTTCAAAGAGAAAAATGATTAAAGAATTAAGGTATAAATAACAACCTATCTTCACGTAAAGTCCTAAGCCCTAAATCAATGGTGGTGAACCTATAGCACACATGCCAAAGATTGGCATGCAGAGTGCTCTCTGTGGACATGCATGCTACCCTCTTGTTCATTACTAGAAATGCAGAGGGACTCGGGTGGAGCTGCTCTCTTCCCCTTTTCCATCATGCCTGATGACATTTTTGTACATCATCCACCCCTCTGGCCAGCAGCCCAGTGAGAGGGCTTTCTTCCTCCCAGTGTGGGTTAAGGAGGGGGTATAGTGTGCGTGGCACTCAGTGTGGGTTTGGGGCATGGTATATGGTCTCTAAAAGGTTTGCCATTACTACCCTAAATAATTGGAATCACATAGTCAATTCAACTGTGGCACCTGAGTTGACATCTCTGAAGGAATACAAAGATTCTGTAAAGTTTAAGTGAAAAGGGAGGACATTCTACACATTGAGCACTATTTGAGCTAAAATGCAAAGACAAGAGAAGGATTGTATTATACAGGGAATGGCATCTATGTGGAGTGTTACAGAGACAAGATGATGGAAGAATAAGGATGAGAGCCAACAAAGGTGTATTTTGGAAAATTTAGTAATAATTTCTACTTTTAACAATTATTTTAAAAGAAAAAAAATTATAGAGAGCCTCCTGATTTTAGAGTTGTCATTCCTTCTTCCCCCCATGCAATCACAGTTCCAAAATGGACTTAATACACCTTTGAGAGAAGTTATAATCCTATTGATTCTACTTGTTGAATAAATGTTCAGATATCAAGAAATTAACCCAATCAATTCAACTTTTAAGTCCTTATTAAGATTCCACTACCTACCAGGTACTATGCTATGTATTCTGTAAAGGTTTTAAACTTTATCATAGAAGGAAGGCAGGCATCTAAAATTTAAAAGAATCATTTTTCAAAATAAAAACTAGTGTGAGTGTACTTTTAAAATAATTTGCTTATTTAAGTTCATTATTGTAATCTTGAGAGGTGGTATGATATTGTTAATGGAGACCTGATTTGGAAGTTAGAAAGATCTGAGTTCAAGTTAAGATCTGATATAAACATGATTAAGTCACTTATCATTTGGTGCCCCTGGCAAATCTCTGAAACTTCTAATCTAATCTCTAAAAATTTCAGAGAATTGCTAATGTGCATCCAAAGGAGTTTCTGGAGAAGGAGCTCCAATAAGAGCAACTAGGTCCTTTAGTGGTTAGAGCTCTGACCTAAAATCAGTAAGATCTGAGTTCAAATCTACTTTACTTAACATGATTAAATTTTATGTTTCTGTGGCATGTTAGTCCCAGTTTTTAGGTATAATATATTCCTGAAAGGATGGATCTTAAGCTGGATTGTCATAAGGCAAAATTCTGACATATTTATTTTTTGCTGATTGTGAGTGACTTGCTGTTTTGGGATATTCAGAAATATTCACAGATCTAATACACCAAAATAGTCACTATTGTAGGTTCATAAATGTCATGGCTATCATTTTAATATTAATAATCATTAATAATACTAATAGCCACCAACACAGCACTTCAGTTTCCAAAGGACTTGGTACACATCAACTTGAATCTTATAACCATGATATGAGATAGATAATATTATTATCCCCATTTTAGAGATATGGAAAGTGAGGCTTAGATATTTACCCAAGATCACACAGCTAATAAGTGTCTAAATCACGATTTGAATTTAAAGATTCCTGAATCCAAGTTCAATGCTTTATTCACTGTGCCAACTAGCAGCTGATTATATCACCAGACTGTAAGTTCTGGCAGGTTCTACCTGGGGAATAAAAAGGCTTTGATTGCAAGTCCAATGATTGACTGGATGTATGTCATCTATGCATATTTTGGCCAGTTTCATAGTAGATCATCACCAGGAACTTGGTCACCAAATAGTGAACTTCATTCAGTTTTTTATGTGGACTCTCCACTTATTCACCTTTGGTTCTGAGAGATATCACTTAAACACTTTTACTCTTCCCCTTCTCCACCATACCTGATGACATTTTTGGAAGGTAAGTGGATTGAGAGCCAGGCCTAGAAAGGGGAGGTTTAGGGTTCAAACCTGGCTTTAGACACTTCTATGGTCCTGGGCAAGTCACTTAACCCCCATTGCTTAGCCCTTACCTCATATTTCTACCTTGAAACTGAAGCAAGGGAAGGTAAAAGTAGCAAGAGTATGATTGACAGGTCTGGATTCCAAGAGCCACTGGGTCAGGATTCTAAGCTCTTGAACAAAGGAGCAGGTTTTCAACTATCACTCTGTAGCTGAAAGTGAAGCCTGAAAGGTGAAGATCTGATCTTTCCTGGTCTCTCCTGGAGAGCTTGCAAGCAGCCTCTTTGAATACCATCAAACAAGGGTGAGAGGAAATTCTCCGTACCCTCTGGTGGACATAATAGAAACTTGGAGGAACCTCTCTTTCCTGGGACCTCTGAGGACTGGATTCCTGTACCTGACCCACCAAGGACTCTCTGTGTGTGAGAAATCTGGTTCCCTGCTGGACTTACCCTTAGGAAACTTAGGTATTTAGTTTAGGGTAGTTAGACAGTGGGTTTAATAACTGGGATAAGTCAGATGCAAATCCTTCCCCTTGTCTTCCCTTCCCTTTCCTTTCTCTGCTAATAAATTCATTTTATTTCTATGTGATTCTTCCCTTGTGTATAACCTTCCTTTCTCCTTTCCTAAAAATCACAAATAACAAGACTCATTCCCAATATTGATTCTATATTAGAAGGTAAGGGGAAAAAAAAGAAAGAGAGACAGAGACAAAGAGAGGGAGACTGAGAGACAGAGAGAGGGAGAGAGAGAGACAGAGAGAGAGACAGAGAGAAGGAGAGAGACAGAGAGAGACACAGACACAGACACAGACACAGACACAGACACAGACACAGACAGAGAGAAAGGAAGAGAGGCTGGGAAGAAGGAAGGAAGGAAAAGAAAATAGATTGTAAGTTCCTTGAGGAAAAGAACTAGATTTTTGTCTTTCTTTGTATCCCCAGAACTCAGTACATTGCCTGATTTATAGTATTTAATAAATGCTTAGTGACTTGACTTGTGGGTGATAAACTTCATAGATCTTTTCCAGAACTTGAAAAAGTCAATCTTTTTTTTTTGAACCCTTACCTTCTGTATTAGAATCAATACTGAATATTGGTTCTAAGGTAGAAGAGTGGTAAGGGCTAAGCAATGGGAGTTAAGTGACTTGCCCAGGGTCACACAGCTGGGAAGTATCTGAGTCCAGATTTAAACACAGGACCTCCTGTCTCTGGGCCTGACTCTTAATCTACTGAGCCACCTAACTGCCCCCCAAAAAGTAAAAATCTAAACCCTTAATTCAATTTAAATTACAGATTCAAATATCTAAGTTAGCCTTAGTGTATCTGACAGGAACCAGTAATTTATAGGGACCCTAATGGATATAAAGGGGACAAATAATAGTTTACTTTGAATGAGCTTGTCTTTTTTCAGAAATTCCTTAGCCCTTAATTTAAATCTCTCTTAAGTGCTTACCATATTTTCCTTTGTACTTTCTATTTGCATATGTTTCTTTTTTCTGGCTAGATTGTAAACTGTATTAGGGCAGGGAATCAGCATCATTTATCTTTGTATCCCCTAGTGCCTAACACAGTGGGTCAGCATTTAGTAAACATTTACCATTTGTTGAATGCTATTGTTGAATATTGTTTGGTGGTTTTATCAAACTAGTAGTTTGTGCTCTCTTTGTTTAAATGAATGTGGTAAATGTTTCTTTCAAAAATAAAATTAAGATCTTTAATTTAGCTGCCATATTTAACTATGAGTTGGTAAAATCATATGCAGCTTTATGGAAATTCTGATCAAGGGGGGGCAAGGATAAACAAATGTCAAAGGCATGTTTGGAGTCATGCCATGTTCTCTGTGTGGGCCCAATAAATATTGTTTGAAGATGATAAATTTCCCTTTAAAAACCTCCCCAAACAAAATCTAGCCTCTAAAAAAAAAAAAACTATACTAAGCCAGAATTAGAAAAAAACATTCCTTGGTATATTTGTTTGTAGGATAGGGGACAAAAGAAATGGGAATGGATCTAACACACAAAATTATGTGACTCTAGCACAATTATCTGTATTTTTGTATGTTTCTTTCACTAATTAGCTCTATGACTTTGGACCCTAAGTCTCATTTTCTGCATCTTTAAAGTGTGTATAATAATGTCTCCATCTATTTGGCAGGACTGCTGTAAGGAATAAATTTAATAATGCTATATATGCAACAGAAAACTATAAAGCCTTCTAAATGAAATCTAGCACAATATAAAAGCGATAAATATAACCATATATGCTTGAAAAACAAAGTGGATGCAAAAAATGCACATTGTCCAAATACACACATTTGGGTTGGAAGCCTTTAGATTCATCCATTGATTAGTATCTCTTGGCCAAGTACCACATAAGGACCCATAATTGAGGAGAAAGAGGAACTAATTAAGTTGAATGGAATTTTGGTACTAAACTGTGGACTTTCAGTGACCCCAAAGTGTCCCTGTCTACAAAAAGTCCATTTCTTTAACACTAGTATTTTTCCTATGAAGCTATATTTCTTTGTGACCTAGGCCAGTAAGTCCTCTACTTGCCTCAAACAACTCCCTGGATCTTACTTATTAAATCATAGATAGATCTGCGATTTTTGGAGGGAGTTGCCATACCAAGATTTGCTCAGGCTGAAGAATTCACAAATCTTTGGCATATTCTATATGTTGCTACAAATCATGGAAAACAATAACCTTGGAAGAATTAAAACAAAATAAAAAACAAATAACTAAAAGGCAGTGAAAAAAGTAGTGGGTATAATTAGGTCATAGCGTATTACCAAAAATGACTTGTACGTGAGAACTGGCACAAAAATCATTATGGAAAACATTATGGAAAAAAGGGTAAGGCTAGTCATATACCAGGACTGAGAGACAACAGATACGTTGCTCAAGTGACGTAATAATGTTACTCATCTCAAGAAGATCTAGATTTAAATGTCATTTCAGACACTTAGTAATTGTGCCACTCCAACTGAGCCATGGTTCCTCAACTATAAGACAGTACTTACCTTATGTGATGACTGTGAAGCTAAAATAAGATAATACTACATAAAGTGCTACATAAATATGGGATGTTACCATTATTATTATACTAAGAGAATAAAAGAAATGTCCTTGGAATTAGTTGGTTTGATCATCTATAGAGTGTTTATAGGAAAGACTGGGCAAAAGGCACATAAAACGAGAAGGCATGGAAGAGCTATCTCTTGTAAACTCTAACTTGTGGTTATATTCCAAGGCTTTGTCCTAGACCCTCCTTCTCTTTTCTTGCCAGATTCTCTCTCTTGGTAACCTTAGCAACTGTGGGATAATTTTTTATCTCTGGGCAGATGACTCCCAGATCTACATATATGGCCCTAGTTTCTCAGCTGAACACCAGCCCCACATCACCAAGTACCTATTGGACATTTTAGACTAGATGATTTATAGAAATTTCAAGTTTGGCAGGGCCAGTGCATCACTTCCTACCTTTCTCCTCAAATCCATCCATGTTCTTAAATTTCTTATTTATGTCCAAGGCACTGTTATTCTTCGAGACACTAAGGTTCACAATTTGTGTATCATCCTCAACTCCTCACTCTCTCTCCCACCTCATATCCAACCAGTTGCCATATCTTGCCATTCCAACCCTGCAACATCTTTTATACTATCCCTTTTTTTCATTACTCACATGGCCACCATCTTAGTTATTGGCCCTCATCTCCTTTCATCTGAAATATTATAATAGCTCTCTTATTGTTTGCCTGCTTCAAATCTTCCTACTTCTATCTATTTGCTATATATCTCCCAAAGTGGCTACACATGTCTGACAATGTCACTCCCTAACCAATATACTCCAGTGGCTCCCTATTGCCTCTAGGATAGATTATGAACTCCTTGGTTTAATTTTAAAATCCCTTTATAATCTAATTCAACCACACACACTAAAAAAGAAAATTCCAGTTGTTTATATGACTTTCCAACCAACTAACTTTGTTTCATTTTGATGTCATGTTCAAGCTTCAAACTAGTTATGCTTCTTGCAGATTCATGGGGATAAATAACATCAATAAAATACAAAATCAACAGGACTACCTATACAGCATGAAATACGTCATATTTTATAAAATACTTAGGACAGCTATGGTTTAGTAGAGAGAGCACCAGATTTAGTGTTAGAGAACTTAAAATTCTGATCCTGACTCTGCTAATTTCTAGGCACATGATCTTCCTCAGGGATTTTCATCTCTCTGGGCCTTAGTTTCCCTGTGTGGAAAATAAAGATAAAAATACACATGCTACTTGCCTCAGTCTCTGACTGAATCAGTAAAGACTCTAAAAATCTTTTAGTAGAACTTGACAACTCAACAAAAGAAGCAGTGAACTAACTTGGCCTCATAGAATCTGTGTTCAAATCTTAGATCTGCCATTTACTGCATGCCTTTGGGCAAGGTACTTAAATTCTTATTCATCTTTAAAATAGGACTATTGGACTAGATGAACTCTAATTTTCCTTCTAGTTCTGAATCTATAATTAATTACTTTATAAACCATGGCCATATTTTCTACTTGAATTGGTAGGAGTTTCAAAACTAGTCATTCTCATACTGATGAAGTTTCAGATAATAATTATAATAATAATAATAAATTATATATATATATAATTAATTCCATCTATATGATATAATAATAAAATATAAATAAAATCTTATGGATAATGGCCTCATATTCTTTAGAAATAAATGTCTAAATAAATGAAAATTGACTTTATTATTAGACAAGTGGGCCACCAATCAGGAGATGAATCTACTCTAGTAGGTAAGACCAAGATTTCAAATGTGTTAAATTCCCATCAAATAAATTGGAAGCCTCTATTAGCCTCTTAGTATGAAATGAGGCGAACTGACTAAAAGCTAAAAAAATGGAGCTGCCCCCTAAGTTGTGTTTTCTAATTTATTCACAAAAGTAGAAAAAATAGTATACTACTTGGACTAAAATCTTCCCATAGCTTGCTACACCACAAAATGGCAGTGGTTTTGAGGGGAAAGTGAGCCACCATCTAAAGCCTGTGTTATTTCACATAGAATATGTTGAAAATAAGACTGATGACTTGTAACCAGGTGTTCCCAGCCAGTTTGTGATTCATTGCTGGACCAGATCATGAGGTGAGCAGATGCAGTTATCAATGATAAAGGGTCAGAATGGTGCAGACATCCAAAAAGAAAGTAGCTGAGTTGATAGCAATTTCCTCTATAGAAGAATTTACTCTCTAGGATGGAAGACGTATCCCAAGTGTTCATTATATATAGTCAACGATTGCTTCAAAAGAAGACATATATGTTGTTGTTGATTCAATTCTATAAAATTTTATTCACCATGTACTATATACATAAGTCTGAAATCACACACAAACTGCACAAGTCACAGTGGTGTCTAGGTACTGCAAACAGACAAAAGTAGCACAATCTCTGACTCAATGGGGCTTACCATTCTGCTGGGATTTAACCTGTTCGCCATTAGGTAAATTCAAAATATATACAAAGTAATCTCAGGACAGAAAGAATATCAATAACTAGGAGAATCAGAAAATGCCTCAACTAGGAGGCAGACCCTGAGCTGAGTCTTAAAGAAAGATCAGGGTTCTAAGTGAGAAAGCAAAGAGGCAGTGCCTTCAAGGCAAGGGGAATCTCTTCTACCAAGACACAGAGGTGGGCGATGACCCTTAGTTCAGTTTTACTAGAACAGAGAATATATGAAAAGGAATAACATGAAATCACACTGGAAAGGTAGGAGGAGAACAGAATGTAGAAGCCTTTAAAACCTGGGTGAATAGTTTATATTTCATATTTTATTCTGGTCACAAAACCATAATGCATGATTTTAATGTAAGGAAGTGGCATGGTTAGATCTGTGGCTGGATTTCTTGGGGGGAGTAGAGGGATCAGACCTGTGATTTCATTGGTATAGAAACTTCTGGTGAGGAACTTCCTCCTGCTAATGTAAATTGGCAGCTGGGCACTGAGAGACTGAGTACTTGCTTAGTGTCACATAGCCAGTAAGTACCAGAGGCAAGGCGTGAGTGTCATTTTATACTGATTCTCTGGGTTTTAAGAAGATTAATTTTGCAACTATATAGAGGATTCACTGGACATAGTAATGAATAGAATCAGGGAGACCAAAAGAGAGGCTATTCTAACAGCATAAGAAATGTTTTGGGACAAGGTAGAAGAAAATGGTAGGTGTTCCAAGGGCAGCTAGTGAATAGAACTAGTGGAATTATGAAGATTTATCTTCATGAGTTCAAATCTGGTTTCAGACACTTATTAGTGGTAGGATCCTAGGCAAGTCACTTAACTCTGTCTCAGTTTCCTCATCTGAAAAAGCTGGAGAATTAAATGGCAAAGTACACTAGTAACTACCAAGAAAATTGAAAACGTGGTCATGAAGAGTTGGACATGACTGAAACAACAATTAGAATAATTTCAACAACAATAACAAATTTCATTACAAAGCAAGTAGTCATGATAAGTATTTGAAACACAATACTACTTCCCTACATTTTTTTAAATTTAAACATTTGCCAGTATATGGCACATCTGTTTGAGTAAAGTGCTAGGGCATTGTTTGGGCTTCACTGAACTTTTCAATCACTTGTATTAGAATCACATAGAAACATTATGAGCTACTCTGTCCCCTGAAAAATAATATTTCCAAAAATGTATTGGTATTTTTACACTGATTGCCCAAAGTTAAGAGGCTTGTTTTTTTTTCAATACAATTTTATTGAAATTTTGAAATATAAGAAAAAATGTTGAAGACATAGCCCAACAAATGGTGGAAAGAATAATGGACTTGGTTGGCTTGTAAAGATTTACTAGTAATTTATAGAAAAAGATATATAAGAATACAGAGAGCAATAACATTCATGATTTGAGATGACTATTCACAGATGCAGAGAGGGTAGGTAATAGGATTACATATCAATCTTAATACAAGAAAGCAAATTGACTATTTTTTGAGGAAGGTAGGTCAAGGGATGGAAAGGATGTTCAATTCAGAGTCAGAAGAACTGAATTCAAATTACAACTGTTAGATACTATGAGTAGGACCATGAACAAATCATTACAACTTTCTGGGTCTTTGTAGCTTCATTTATAAAAGATGAAGAAGAAACTAATAAAGTAATTCTGCTTAAGACCAGAGATCTTCTAAGGTCCATATCAATTCTAAATCTAAGATGATAAGAATTATTGAAGAACTGTGACCTGGAATACATGGCTTATATTTGATTAGACAAAGGTATTGTGTACCATATTCTAGAGGAATGGAAGAAGTAAAAATGCTGATGGAGTAATACTATAGATTAAAAAGATATATTAATTTGGAGGTGGGGCAGCTAGATAGAACAGTGGATTGACCAGATCTGCAGCTGATAGGACTTAGATTTAAATTTAGCCCCATTTCCTTACTAAATAACCTTGGGCAAGTCACTTAAATCCATTTGCCTAGTCTTTGGTTTCATATACAATTCTTTTCTACTGCTTTGCTTTTTTGTTTATGGAAATGTTTGTGTCTATTAGTATCTATAAAGTTCAAAATGATAAAAAGAATTATTCAGTATACAAAACAGGAATCATGAAAGGAAAAAAACAGACATCATGTCTTTATAAGGAATTTCCTCAAGATTCATGAGAAAATTTAGCAACTAGGGAATGGAGTAAGCATAATGGAGAACTTTTGGGAAAAGATTAATAGAAAAAAATAAGCAATAATGGGAGTATATGGTTTATCACCTGGACAAAGAAAGAAAAAATAGATGAGAAATTTAAGGGAAAGATCACAAATGTACTATTGAGGACATGCTATAGGAATGATAGGAATTTGATCTCACCTCTCAGATGAGGAAGGACTACCACCATAAGTTGGTATTTTCCCTGAAACTTTGTTTTAAAGAATTCTATAGAGAATTGAGAAGTTAAGGACTTGCCTGTGGTCATATAGCCAATATGTATGAATTAGAACTTGAGTGCAAGGCTTCGTGGTTGCAAGAGCAGACCTCCAGCCACTGTACCACATAGCCCTTAGCCCATAGTAGTGACGGAGGGCTTTAACTCTTTGCATATCTGCCAGAGTTTTTGCACAAAAGCTTCAATGAAAGCATCATTTTTCAAAGTGCAAAGGAACCCATAAAGGAAATTTCTATTCAGAATGCGATTTGATCATCAAAGTGAAGTGAGTTAGCAGAGAAATTAGAAGATGTTTTGGTGAACTGACTATTATATTTAGAATACATGATAGAAAAGGCAAAAAAAAGTCATGGATGGTCTGAAATATTCAATAGATTTTGTGAAAATCGATTTCAGCTCATTCAAACAAAGACAGGATTGAATTATCTAAAATTCTACAGAGGAAAATGGCTTCAATGTTAGGAGTGGGAGATGTGCTCAAAAATGAAATTCTGAAAATGTAAGCACAAATTATTCTAATGGGTATATAAAAGTTATTTTTCTATATATAGCAATGTGGATGCCTAGGGAACTCACCGAATAAGTCAAATTTTTAAAAATCAAAGCATACATAAATAGAAGATGGAATCAAGGACAGAATGAATTCAGAATAGCAAGTACTATAAGAAATGTCAGGAACACAAAAGTTCAGAATGATCTGAGACTGACAATGAATGGCTAAGGATAAAATAGGAATTTCTAAAATAGGCTTAAACCTTTTAGGGAAGAAGTAAGGGGAAGATCAAAAAAGAGAGAGATCTACTTTGGGGGCGTAGATGAGATAATGATTACAAATGAAAATTGAAAGTCAGAATTTTCCAAATGTTATTTTGATTCTGTTTTCTCAGTCAACAGGAATTTTCCTTGAACCAAGAACAAACTAGGACAACCATGGTTAAGAAGCAAAATTCTAGAACCAGTTATTAGAGGTGTAGTTTATGAAAATGTAGAAAAAGAAGCAATGATTGGTACAAATTCATTAAAAATTAATCATGGTAGACTAACCCAATTCCTCTTTCAGCAAGATTCCTGCATGACTCAATTAAGACTATTTGCTGGGAATTGTAAACTAGAGTATGTGATAAAGGTTCTCATTTCCATTTTGGCGTAAAGGAGAAATTTTGACTAGTTATTGCTCAGTTAGGTGGATTTTTAACTATAAATTTCTGAGCCAAAAAGAATTCATTGATGAATGGATATCAACTTTGCAAGAGGTCTTAAGAAGAACGTTTGAGCAATCTACCCTTGACTCTGTTGATATTTTTTGTCAATGGCTTAGATAGATGCATAAAAATCAAAATTTATTTAACAAATGGCACAAAACTAAGATGTGTCAGGAGAAGTACTTGAATTTTCCTGACTACAAAGTCAGTCTTCTAATTGCTTCTGCATACTCTCTCACGTTTTTATTTCATTTTATTCTTCTAAAGTATGACTTTGGAAGTATTCAAGGCTAAAATAGAATTAATATAGCAAGGATACATTTCCTAAAATTCTCTTAGGTTTTTGTTTTTGTTTTTTGGAAATTCCTTCTAAAGCCTATTACACTTTTCCATGAGTTGTCTTCTTCAGTTCAAGTGATTTCTAAGTTCATTACTGGTTATTCTCACTGATACTAATCAAGAGAGAGTGCTATGGCCCAAAGAGAACATCCCTTAATAATCAGATCACTGGGGCGGAGTTTCTCTAAACTTAGCTACACTAGTTCTCTAGCAACAGTCTGATGCCTGGCTCACATTTGATACTTTTCCAACTTGGTAGAACTTGCTATATGGCCTGCACTCTGCTAGCACAGTCTGAAAGAAATCAGGGTCACCCTCATGACACAATGAGGCATTAAAATCAGACTGCACTGAAATGCTTCACATTGAAAAAAATTTGATACCCTGCCTAGTTCCAAAAGAACTTGGCCTTGCCATCTTACTAGAGACATAGGCATTGCCACAGTGCATATAATTTTCAATCTAAAAATAATATTTTTCAATTTTGCTCTGAGAAATATAGTGCCCTAATAGAAGATGGAATCAAGGACAACTCTAAGCTGAGTGTTTCCATCTTTTCCACTCTTTCCTCATGAAATCTATACTGATTCTACCCAATTTTCCCCACCCCAGTTACTAGTTCTTTCTCTCCTGAAATTGTTATTTTTATGTTTCATATATTTTGTATTTTTCTTTATCTGTGTATACAGCTGAGCAGAATATAAGTTATCTAAGGCCAGGAATAATTACATTTTTGTTTTTGCATACCCGACCAAGAATACAAAAGGCATTTAATAAATGTTCATTGACTGATTAATTATCAAATAAATGAATATCTTATGTGGCATCCTTAGTCCTCAAGTAATTAAACATTCTGACTCCTCCTTTATGCTTTGGTAGGAAGAAAAACAGACCAATCAAGAGACTTTGAAGTATGTCTTATGTGTAGTAGAATGTAAGATCCTCATGGCAAGAGGCTTTTTCATATTTCAGTTTATATCCCCAGAACCAGTGATATTGTCTCCGTCATATACATATACATATATGTGTGTGTATATATATACATACATATATATATATATATATATGGTAGCCAAGACCTATGTTTTCATTGTATAGGAAATTCCCAAGGAAGGAAACTCCCTTTTCCAAAGATCTAGAGTTGACTCTCCAACTGAGAGTTGCCTAGAGCCCTGACCTGTGAAGCAACTTGACTTGAGTCACAGTCATCATGTGTCAGTGGCAAGACTTAAATCCACATTTTCCTGGTTTCAATGCTGATTTTCGATCTAGTGTACCATACTGTCTTTTAATGGTCATGGGATTACTCCAACTCACACAAGAAATAAGTTGCACATCTTAGGTTCCCTGGCCCCAAATTCAATATTCCATAATGCCAAATGGCCTAATTTGTTTTGGTTTCCATTTTCTGATGGTAAGCTCTTAAATGGTCAGGTCATATTTTAGTTTGATTTTTAATGGTACCTAGTTCGATGTCATATACTCCAAATCTATCTTTGATGTTCATGATGATGGGAATCAAACCCAGATCCTACAAAACTGAGGACTGAGTGAGCTGAGAAGAAAGATCACAGTCTTCGTAAAGCCTCAAAAAAGACAAAATCCACAGAGGTGAATAACTGCTGGATTGTCCTTCCTTCCTCTGATTGCAAATAGTTCAAGGAAAGAAGCTTTCCTCCTCCTCCTCCTCTTCCTCCTCTTCCCCCGCATCTAAAGCAGATTTCCTGAAAGACCTTCTGGTTCAGTTCTCCTTCCCTTGGCAGGGCAGACTGTCTGCTGAGCCAGTCAGCTGTCTCCTTGAGATTCACTGCCAGGTGGACAGCTTTGATGGCAAGGAGGTGGCTTTCCGCCCAGTTAAGCCGCTTTCCAGCCCCCAGCCATAAAGATGAGCTCCTGGCCCTCCTTCCTCCTGTAGGATACTACAGACATATTGCCTGCCCTTAGAAGGACAGCTTCCTTGTGGATCTGATTACTGAGCTGAGCACAGCCTCTTACTTACTGCTCCTCTTCTTAGAGAACTTAGGAACCTGACTTTGAAGGGCTCCTTTGTGTCAGCCATTCTCAGGGAAGAGAGTCATGGGAGCAGTTAGTTTGATTGAGGGTCAAGAAGCAAGAGAGTAGGGATAGATTTTACTATAGATCCCAGGCTTCTTCAATGACTTGCCAGGCTAGGCACTGTCCATATTGGGAAATGCTTATTTCCAAAGAAAGAACCAGTCAGATATTTCCAAAATCTCAATCATAGCTCAAAAGCTCTCAACAGCCCTCCAAACCCAGATTTCCAGTGACCCACAGGATGTTTCCAAGTAGATGACTGCTCAAAACTACAAACTCAGCTTTCCCTTACCAAAGTCTTCACTTACTCCCCCCCACACACCTATTCATCCCCCTTTCTCTAAGGTTTCCTTTTCTTTTGATAACACTACTAGACTAGGCTTATAGCTTCAAGAGTTATTTTTGACTTGTCCATTTTCCATGTCAAACTCCAAAAGTTACTGATTTTACTTCTTTATTTCTGACCCTTTCTTTTTACTTTCATTGAAACCAGCTTTGTTCAGGTCCTTACCCCTTCTAGCCTATCCCAATAATAACTTCCAGGTGATGAAAGGGATAGAGAGCTGGGCTTGGTATCAGAAAGACATAAGTTCAAATCTGACCTCAGACACTTATTAGCTGATACTTATTAGTGATTCTGGGAGGATCACTTAACTTCAGCCTGTCTTGTGTTCCTCAGCTGTAAAATGGAGCTACTAATAGCACCTACTTCCCAGGGTTATTGTGAGGAGCAAATGAGATATTTGTTAGGATAGTTCTTGGTACGTAGTAGGTTCTTAATAAAAAGTTTCTCTTCTTCTGCCTCCATTCCTTTCTCTCTTCAAGTCACACACCGGTAATCTTTTTTTTTAAATAATTTTTTTATTTGATCATTTCCAAGCATTATTCATTAGAGACAAAGATCATTTTCTTTTCCTCCCCCGCCCCCCATAGCTGATGCATGATTCCACTGGGTTTCACAAGTGTTCTTGATTCGAACCCATTTCCATGTTGTTGGTATTTGCACTAGAGTGTTCATTTAGAGTCTCTACTCAGTCATTTCCCCTCAGCCGCTGTAGTCAAGCAGTTGCTTTTCATCAGTGTTTTTACTTCCACAGTTTATCCTCTGCTTGTGGATAGTGTTTTTTAGATCCCTGCAAGTTGTTCTGGGATATTGCATTGACCCTAATGGAGAAGTCCATTACCTTCGATTGTACCACAGTGTATTAGTTTCTGTGTACAATGTTTTCCTGGTTCTGCTCTTTTCACTCTGCATCACTTCCTGGAGGTTGTTCCAATCTCCATGGAATTCCTCCACTTTATTATTCCTTTTAGCACAATAGTATTCCATCACCAACAGATACCACAATTTGTTCAGCCATTCCCCAATTGAAGGGCATCCCCTCATTATCCAATTTTTGGCCACCACAAAGAGTGCAGCTATGAATATTCTTGTACAAGTCTTTTTCCTTATTATCTCTTTGGGGTACAAACCCAGCAGTGCTATGGCTGGATCAAAGGGCAAACAGTCTTTTATCACCCTTTGGGCATAGTTCCAAATTGCCCTCCAGAATGGTTGGATCAATTCACAACTCCACCAGCAATGAATTAATATCCTGACTTTGTCACATCCCCTCCAGCATTCATTACTTTCCATAGCTGTCATGTTAGCCAGTCTGCTAGGAGTGAGGTGATACCTCAGAGTTGTTTTGATTTGCATCTCTCTGATTATAAAAGATGTAGAGCACTTTTTCATGTGCTTATTAATAGTTGATTTCTTTGGCTGAGAACTGCCTGTTCATGTCCCTTGCCCATTTATCAATTGGAGAATGGCTTGATTTTTTGTACAATTGATTTAGCTCTTTGTAAATTTGAGTAATTAAACCTTTGTCAGAGATTTTTATGAAGTTTGTTTCCCAATTTGTTGCTTTCCTTCTGATTTTAGTTATATTGGTTTTGTTTGTACAAAAACTTTTTAATTTGATGTAGTCAAAATTATTTATTTTACATTTTGTGACTCTTTCTATGTCTTGCTTGGTTTTAAAGTCTTTTCCTTCCCAAAGGTCTGACATGTATACTATTCTGTGTTTGCCTAATTTACTTATAGTTTCCTTCTTTATGTTCAAGTCATTCACCCATTTTGAATTTATCTTGGTGTAGGGTGTGAGGTGTTGATCCAAACCTATCTCTCCCACACTGTCTTCCTTCTCAGCAGTTTTTATCGAATAGTGGATTTTTGACCCAAAAGCTGGGATCTTTGGGTTTATCGTATATTGTCTTGCTGAGGTCACTTGTCCCAAGTCTATTCCACTGATCCTCCTTTCTGTCTCTTAGCCAGTACCAAATTGTTTTGATGACTGCTGCTTTGTAATATAGTTTGAGATCTGGGACTGCAAGGCCACCTTCCTTTGTATTTTTTTTTTCATTATTTCCCTGGATATCCTTGATCTTTTGTTATTCCAAATGAACTTTGTTATGGTTTGTTCTAAATCAGTAAAGAAATTTTTTGGAAGTTCCATGGGTATGGCACTAAATAGATAGATAAGTTTGGGTAGGATGGTCATTTTTATTATATTGGCTTGTCCTACCCATGAGCAGTTAATGTTTTCCAATTGCTCAAGTCTAGTTTTAGTTGTGTGAGAGTGTTTTGTAGTTGTGTTCATATAGTTCCTGTGTTTGTCTCGGGAGATAGATTCCTAAGTATTTTATTTTGTCTAAGGTGATTTTGAATAGGATTTCTCTTTCTAGTTTTTGCTGCTGAGCTGTGTTGGAGATGTATAGAAATGCTGATGACTTATGTGGGTTTATTTTGTATCCTGCAACTTTGCTGAAGTTGTTGATTATTTCAATTAGCTTTTTGGTTGAATCTCTAGGATTCACACCGGTAACCTTACCAATTTCTCACTGTGATCATATCAGTCTTTTACTTATAAAACTGTAGAGGCTGCCCCAGTATTACCACTCAGGATCCTCCACAATGTGGCTCTCAATTAACTTTCTAACTTTCTGAGACTAGTCCCCTTCTTGCTCTTGTTCCATCCTCAATCTCATGGTAGTGTTTTCTATCCCTTGTTTTCATCATATAAATTGTTTATCATCCATATCTATCTTGCCAAGTCCCTCTTCCTTTTTCCTTCAAGATCTGTTTCAGCCTTCTTTCATTAGGGAGTCCACAAACATTTATTAAATCACTGTTCTGTTGTAAGCACTGTACTAAGTGCAAAGAACAGCAAGCAAGGCTTTTCTCTGTAAGGGTCCTCTTGGTTGCTGCCCTCAGGGACCTTACAGTATAATGGTGGAGACAATGCAAAAACAACTTTGTACATATAATATATAAACAGAGAGTATAGGGAAGGCAATCTTAGAAGTATAGCGTTAGCAGTGAGGAAATGACAAAAGCCGTCTGTAGAAAGTGAGGTCTTGAAGGAAACCAGAAAAATCAGAAGGTGGAAATGAGAAGGGAAAGAATTCCAGAGATGAAGGCTAGACAATGAAAAAAAAAAACAAAACAAAACATGGAATCAGGAGGCAGTGAGGAACAGAAAAGGATCAGTGCTTCTACAGAAGAGTAAAATAGAAGAATGGAAAAATGGGAGACAAAATTATGATGGGCTTTAAATGTTCATCAGGACTATATTTGATCCTAGTTATAGAGAGTCACTGGAGTTTATTAAGTAGGCAGTAATATGATTAGATATGAATGAACAAATGATGAAGTATTTATTAAGCTCTTTTAAAATGCAAATATCATGCAAAGGACGAAGTAGGCAAAAACAAAATAAAAGATAATTCCTTTCCTGGTGGATTTTATAGTCTATTGGGAGAGACAACACACATAGGGGAATAGTGACCAGCAAGACACATTTTGAGGCCAGAATGGTTAATGGGGGCATAGCGTGAAGGAAAGGGGAATCAGCATGATATAGCATGTGCTAATTACTAAGCTAAACACTTTACAAATATTATCTCATTTGGTCCTCAAAACAACCCTGCAAGGTAGGTGTTGTTCTCATTCTAGGTTGAAGAAAATGAGACAAATGGAGGTTCAGTGACTTACCCAGTGTCACATAGCTAGTGTCTGAGGATGGGTTTGAACTCATGTCTTTCTGACACTAGATCTAGCTCTATCCATTATACCATGTGGCTGCCTATGAATTCAAGGGTGCTTACCTAATCTAGGAACAATGATTATGGTTCACATTTCCAGAGCTTGAAGTAGGAGGGAAGAGAGGGTATACAGATGGAAAGTCAGAGGGTGAGGCTATTGAATAGATGAGCAGTTTCTGTTGTTGTTGTTCAGTTGTATCTGACTTTTCATGATCCCATTTGGGAATTTCTTGGCAAAGATATTACAGTATTTTGCCATTTCCTTTTCTAGCTCATTTTAAAGATGAAAAACTGAGGGAAACAGGTTTAAGTAACATAGTTACCAGAGTAACATAGTTAGTAAGGGTCTAGGTCAGATTTGAACTCATAAAGATGAACCTTCTTGTTCCAAGCCCAGTGATGTAACTACTGTTCCACCTAGCTACCCAAACCAGATAGCAGGGAGTAAAGTGAAAGATGAGAGTTGAGATTTTCCAGAAATAGGGCACCTGAGATTAGGTTCCTAAGGTGGCAAGAAAGGTGCCAACATTGTGAAAGAGATCTCCAGAAAATGAGGAAAGTGAAAAAGGAAAGTATGGAAAGAAAAAAACAACTCTGAATGAAATTATGAAATTGTTCCCTCCTTGGTAAGCACTGCAAAACCAGTAATCTAACTAGACAGATATGCTTCTAGGTGTTGCCTATGAATACAGAGCTTGTACGAGCACAGCATCCACCTTTCTAGGGAAACAGAAACCTACCATGAAAACATATTGAATTCGTACTCAAGAAAGAACTGAGATCAGTTCCTGTTCCTACATGTATGACCACAAACAAATCACTTTTCCTCTTTGAAATCTCATTTACCTCATTTGTAGAATGGGGATAAGTATGGCCTACCTCACAGGATGGTGAGGATCAGATAATATAATAATGTATGTAAGGTGCAATATATGTAATGGTATATTTAGTTATTATCTATCCCCTTTTTGTAGAACTGTTCATTCTACCAATATTTTAAAACTATCTTTCATTATGTTGAGCCTAGAACTAAAACCAGAGTCTTTATTCCTTAAGATCAGAATTCTGAGCAATGAGGAGCTGCAGAAATCATAGCCTAAAGAGGACCCAAGAGATCATCTCGATTCCAGTCCAACTCCCTCATCATCCAGATGTGGAGAATAAAGTCCAAAGAGATTAAATACCTACCCAAAGTCACTCTGTTAGGGAAAAATCCAGGCCCAGAACCAGATGTTCTGACTCCCAGGACAGGACTTTTTTTCCATTACACAGCACCGGTTTTAAAGGACACACACAAAGTTAGGAGAAGAGTTGAAATTGCTACTTGTTCTTAGCTCCTGCATGGCTACAAACTCTCTAGATGCCTTTTCCATGGACTACCACCATTAGAAACAGCATGAACCAGTGAACCAAGCAGAGAGTAGAGAAGATCTCTAAATTTTAATCTCTGCTTGGTTACAATCTCACAGTGTGACCCTGGGCAAATCACTTAACCTCAGCTGTGGGTATGGGCTTCCCTACGTCTGCAGAAGAGTGCCAATGCTGACTTTCAAAAGCCAAGATGTGCACACATCAATCGATGAATATGATTCCTTGCCTTTTAGGTAAGAGGTTGTAAAAGTTAAATGTCTAGCATAGAATTTCACAAAGTATTTTTTAAAAAATAATCTTAGTTTGTATGGGTCACAGTAAAAGTTTCTTAAAGAAAATAATAATGATAGAACACAGAAAAAACTATTTTGTGGCCTGTGTCTATCATGAACAAAATGGGTATTGCAATAAAGTAGAGAACCATTTATGATTGGCTAAAATCAATCATGTGACAAAAATGTGGCATAATAAGCATTTATTGAGTAGATTCTAGGATTTTCCACAGAAGTGATTAATAGAATTTCATTTGTTAGCAACAGCAAGAAGTACAGTTTGGCTGGATAATCATCTAACCTCAATTATTAAACATTTCCTACAAATTATGATGCATAAGAAAGAGAAGCATATCATAGTCAATTGAAGTCAGAAAGAAATACATGCATATTCTAGCTCTGATACATACTAACTGTATGATCCTGGGCAAGTCACAACTTCTCTGTATCTCAGTTTTCTCCTCTGTAAAATGAGTGGGTGGGAGTGACTGACCTCTGAGATCTCTGCCAGCTCTGACTCTAAAATCTTATGATCTTATAAAGAAGAGCTTCTCTCAGTCAAGAGTCTGAATTCTACAAAAATTTGCATTAAAGCAAATGGTTAAACTGCTTCAAAGAGCTTGATAAATGCTGCTCTTGTTCAGTCTTTTCAGTATTGTCTGACTTTTCATGACCCTATTTGGACTTTTCTTGGCAGATAATAGAGTGGTTTGCCATTTTCTTCCCCAATTCATTTTACAGATGTGGAAAGGAAAACTGAATCAAGCTCTGGATTTTCTGCAACTGAGGTGGAGAAAACAGCAGTTGGAAGGTTAGAATAAAGATTGATGGACAGCAATGGCAGTTGGTGGAGGGAGGGATGACTTGGAGAGTGACAGTTGCTCTCGAGGTCTCTCTTGGCCCTAAGACTGGAAGGAGCGCTTTCTCCCTGTCTCTGGATAGAAGTACCTGGACTTTGCCCAACTGTGGGCTCTACCTGGATTCCTGTGATCGTGTCATTGAACAAAAGGATTTAAGGGGAGCAATTTGAACCATAAGGCCGATCGTTAGGTATGTCAGCCCAAAGAGACAGGCCCAACCATCTCTGGAAGTCAGAATATTTTCTTCCTCTTGCTGTCTACTGCTAAAGATTTTGAACTTAAGAAAGATAGCATAAATTAGGGTAGACAGGAATAAAAGAAATCCTTCACCATCTCACAGGTCTGTGAGACCTGACCTCAGCTCAAAAGCTGAGAGAGCCTCAAACCCAATCTGGGGGAAAGTATAGGGCAATCCTTATTTCCCTGGACCCTGATACCCTCCCAATCCAAACTTGTTATTAAATTCATTTTGAGTTAAATAACCCACAGTCAGATAAGAGAAGGACTATCATTTTAGGGGGACATAGAGGGAGCTGAACCTCAGGACAGCCACTCAACCATAAATGGTCCCTGTGGGACCCCTGTTGGGCAACCTTGGTCTGGGAAGAGGCTTATCTCTCAGGAGGGTCCATGCTTACCTTTCCTGGGGTATCTTCAACATCAATCAATAGAGAAGACATCCCTTCAGACTATCATAGTTGGCCCATTTCTCAGGAACCCCATTTTTCAAAGATAGCCTCTCAGCAGGGGATATCTCTCTCCTTTTACCTCACCAGCATCCATATTCCCTCTATCTCTTCAACTCCTCAGTTCCCTGTTACAAAACCTTTCTTATTCCCTGTACCTCTTCAATCCTCAACAATTCCTTTAACTATTACATAGATGAGGAAACTGAGGCACACAAAGTTAAGTGTCTTGCTCAGAGTCACACTGATAATAAGTGTCTGAGGCAAGATTTGAACTCAGAAAGATGAGTCTTCCTGACTCTAAAACCAGCAGCCTATCTATTCCACTGTCTATTGTTGTAGTAAATTGCTCATGCATGATCCAATAGAAGACATTTATTAAACACTTACTATATGCTAGTCAATCCCTAGACACTGGAGTTACGGTGTCAAAAATTAAACAGTTGTATTGTAGCACTCAAGAAGTTTATGTTCTAATAGAGAAGACAATCTATATGCATACATATATACATATATGCATACATTGATCTTCTCTCTAGGAGCCAACTGACTTAATTTTCCCATCAGGTTTCCAAGATATGCTGAGAAGTTGTTTTATTTCTTGTTCTTTTTGTTTGTTTGTTTGTTTGGGTTTGGTTTTATTTCTCTACTTAACTGAAGTCAGCTCTAACCTCCACCAACTATATTTAGTTAAAACTTATTTTTAATTTAATTTGTGACCAAGTAGAGATTAAAATTTAGAGATCTAATCTATTTTTTGGTTCATTTAAATTAATTTTCATTTAACTCAATTATTTATTAAGTAACTACTATGTGCTGGTGCTCTGCTAGTACTGGGGATACAGAGATGAAAAAGAAAATCCCTGCCTTCTAGGAGTCTACAATAGGAAGATAAGTCAGAAAAAGGTGAAAAGAGAGGAGGGGGTGCCAGAGGGTACCTGATGAAAAGGCATTAAGTTCTAAGAGTTAAAACCAAGCAGAGTAGCTGAGGGAAAATGAGTCAATTACTAGTGCCCCAGCTCTATTTAACTACTTAACATCAAATTTCTATTCATCATTTATTTCTTTGGAGGTAGACATCCACAAGTCATTTTTCAAACAATTTTTTCTGTTGCTATATATGATGTTCTCTTAATTCTGCTTCTTTAACTCTCCATAATTTCAAATAAGTCTTTCCATATTTTTTTCAAATTTAAACTGCTCGTCATTTCATATGGCACAGTAGACTCCCATCACAAACATGTGCCACAACTTGTTTGACCATTCCCAAATTCATGGACATCCTTCATTTTTTAGATCTTTGCCACCACAAAGAGAGCTGCCAGGAGTATTTTAGAACATATAGCTTCTTTTCATTATAAAATAAACCTAATAGTCATATTGCTGGCTCAAAAGGTATACATAGTTTTACAACCCTTTGGGCATAATTCCAGATTGCTCTTCAAAATGGTTGAATCGTTTCACAGCATATTAGTTTCTCCATTTTTCCACATCCCCTCTAATATTTGTCATTTTGCCTTTTTATCATTGTAGCTAATTTGATAGGCGTGAGATGATATATGAGGGTTGTTTTAATTTGAATTAGTTTTGATAATTACTGCTTAACAAGACAGTTCAAAATCTGGTACCACTATATCTTCTTCCTTTACATATTTTCATTAATTCATTGGATATTCATGACCTTTTGTTCTTCTTAATGAATTTTATTATTATTAGTTTTTCTAGTTCAATAAATATTTTTGGTAATTATTTGGGATGGCATTGAATAAATAAATCAGGTTAGGCAGAATTGTCATTTTAATTATATCGGCTCTGCCCACCCATGAACAATTAATATTTCTTTAATTTTTAAATCTGGCTTTATTTACATAAAATATTTTATAATTATGTTCATGTAATTCATGGCATATATACAGCTAGGAATTTTACTTCCTCTATGTGTATTTTGAATAGGTTATCTCTTATTATCACTTGTTGGTGATTTCATTGCTGGTGATATAAAGAAATGTTGATGATTTATGTGGGTTTATTTTATATCCTTCTACTTTGCTAAGGGGTGTATGGGATGCTCAGGGAGGGATAGTATCTCTGGTATGGAGGGCTTGTCGTGCCCTCCTAGGGCAGCTCTCCAACCTCTGACCCTCACCTGACACCCAGCTCTCACTTGTGGCTCCCAGTAGCTGCTAGCATGCGGCAGTGGCCCACCCTGGGCAATGGCTTCGACAGGCTGGCTAAACCTTGTGAGGGTAGCCATCGGGTCATAGACCCCTGGTGAACCAGGGCTACTTTGCTAAAATTATTGATAGTTTCCATTAATTTTAGTGGAATCTCTAGGAATATATATGTGTGTGTTTATATAATCATATATCTATCATATATATGTGAGGGTAGCCATCGGGTCGACATCGACCCCTGGTGAACTAGGGCTTTGCTCACCTAGCATGTGAAGACTGCTTCGGCGGAACAGGCGGAAGAAACCAACAAGAAGGTTCAACGGCTGAGATGGCGATGCAGCAAAGCACTGTGGAGTGCTTAGGGCGTGTTGGAGCACAAAGGACAACACGGCCATCCAATGCAGCTGAGGAAGTCTCCAGGTGTAACGATTTTTTGTGCCACTGGACCCAGGCTTCCAACACCGAGAGAGTGGGACTGTCTCTGTGCATCGACTTTTCCACTTAAATCTTCATGCACAAGTGTCTTTGTGCACAAAAACGCACAAAGACAATCGTCATCCTCGGTTTGAGAGACAACCAACAACAACAAACAACATATATATCATCATATCAACCACAAAAAAAGATAGTTTTATTACTTCTGCCCATTTTGATTCTATTTCTTTCCCCCCTTTTGTTATTGTTAGCATTTCTAAAAGAATGCTAAATAATATTGGTGGTAATTGACATCTTTGTTTCACTCCTGGTCTTTTAGGGAAGGCTTCTAACTTATCCCCATTACTGATACTTGTTGATGCTTTAAAGTATAGATGCCTTATTATTTTAAGGAAAATACATTTATACTTATACTTTCAAGTATTTTTAATAGGAACAAGTATTGTATTTTGTTAAAAACTTTTTCTGCATCTATTTATATGTATATATATATATATATAATATATATGTATACTTATTCCCTTCTTCTGCCTCCCCCATATCTCTCATGGCAGACTATTACTGTATCATTGCCCTTCTGCTTTGGTGAAGAAAGTCCCTCACTTAGAGCTCCCTATACAGATGAAATCACCAACCCAGTGAACAAATAAATAAAGGAAAAAAGAATAAACACAGTCCTGCTTTGAAGGAATCTGTAATCTAATGGGATGGGCCAGACATGGGGGTACAGAGAAAAAGTGTTAGGCAGTGGAAAAATGCTCTAGACTTGAAGGCCTGCCCTCAATGACTCCTAGCTGTAACTTTCAGCAAGTAACTAAGCCTCTACATTCGCCTTTGTAAAACAGGAATCATATTTGGACTGTTTATGTTGAAGGGTTGTTGGGAGGATCAAACGAGTTAACAGGAAGCTCTTTGTAAGTTAAGAAGGGTCGTCATACATATGTAAGCTCATAATTATTACTATTACTATCAGCAAAGTGCAGAGTACGATAATTATGCAACTGTGTGGAGGGGAAAGGGTGGGTCAAGGTTTTTTTTCTGAAAGTTCATTTCCTCTCCCAGTGAAGTTAGCCTCCAATAATCTGAAGACAGTTGCTAGTGAGCCCAGCAGCAGAGGTCTAAAATAACTGAGTTGTTCTTCTGAAGAATTATAGAAAGTGGCAGTTCTCTATCGTGTGTGCCAGGCTGATGCTTTGGGAGAAAATTCAAATGTTTGAAAGTGCATATAAATCTGTATAAATCAAAAATGTCATGTATTTTCTGCCCAGAGAAATTATATTCCTCATCTGGGTTTCATTAATATATGCCTACCACGTGAAAGATTAACCCAATCACATACTTCATATAATTTTGAAATTGGGAAAAAACCACTTTTGGAGCTTGAAAAAGCCAAGTATTAATGTAGCATTGTCTTCCTTCTTTTTTCTGAGATGAATATTGTGAGAATGGAGTGCTGGCGGACATCATAATGACAGATAGAAGGCTCTACTGCCAAATTATCCAATCAAACCTCCCTCCTTTCCCTTGCTGGTGGACATTCCAACGGATGGATAAATCTCACTTGCAGGGACTCAACCAAAGACTGGAAACCATCCCCTTCTTTCATTTTGAGGGTGTAATAGGACACTAGTTAATGAGCCCAATCTCTGTAAGCATCCACAGAGTGCCACTGATGCTATTCCATCCATAAAAGAGACCAGAAGTCTGATTCTGGAATAATAGTATAACATGAGCAGACATTTTGTAACTGGCTCTAGTCTGCTAACCACATGTTAAAAATGGAGCCTCTTAAATGATTAGGGCTGTGGAGTTGGAATTAAGGAAGGAGGAGTCAGAAACTGAAGAAGTCCTAGTTAACCTCAGTCTCTTCACTTGGTTTGATTTCCTTCCTTCGTCTGACTTCCTGGTTATTGGTGGTCTCATAAGAATGGGAAAAGAAAGATGGTGCTGTAAGAGAAGAAGCCTTGGGCTTTCTTCCTATCCATTTGGATAAGTAGCCCTATTAATACATTTGTAGGTTCTTTGCCTGCCATATCATGCATTCTTTCATTTTAGATGAAGAGATTTGAGGATCTGTCCTTGGATATTTTGAAAGATCAGTAGGGAAAGCTATCTGGGCTTGATTTTGCAGGCAACCTATCACTGATACCTAAAGAATGAGGACTGATCTTCAGGACCCAGTCCAGTAGCAGATAAGAAGAGAACTCATCCAGCAATGATGGCATATTTGGACATGAACTTGATGAGATAAGTCCTGTACAGAAAAAACTCTAGGTGCCCAGGGACCAAGGTAATATGGAGTAGAGTGTGCTCTCAAGATGTCAGGGATAAAAAATATTTGTACTTTTAGTCTTCTGTATCTGTGAAGTAAATGTCCCTTCATAGATGCTAATTGATGCTAACTAGTTCATTTAACTGGGTTGCTAATCACTAGTGGGGGGGGCATTCTAGAATGGGTGCTAGATCTGATAGTATTAGCAAAGAGATACTCATGAGAAATCATTTGACCCCTATCCTATTTGATCAGCCCTTTGTCCATCCTAAATCACTGATTTTTATCCCATGTTAAATTCAGTTAATGTGATTCAATAGATGTCGGGATTAATTTTCTTGTAACAATAGACTGATATACATCTTGTGAGTTAAGAATAATCAACTCACCCTGATTTCACAATGCAGTTATGGGTAATTATCACAAGAAAGGCAGCTGAGTAAGTTTCCTTTATGTTAGATGATGGAGTTTCTTAGGACCAGAGTTAAAGGGTCCCCACCTGAGTTTTGACCATCCAAATTCCTCATTGCTATCATGAGGAAGGAAACTCCCTGGCTATTTTGGGAGTCCTCTATTCCTAACCCCTTCACCTGATTGGCTAACCCTAGGTAGAACATGACCTTCTCAAGTCTTTAACAAGGGTCTTTTACTACATGTTCCAACCCTGGGGACCCTTTGGTGACCTCTGCTCCTATCTAATTTTAATCCACCAATGAAAATGTATATTTCAAGTTGTACCAGTCCAGAAGGGACTACACTAACAAATTACTGTTTGAACTTAAAAAACTATAAATGTTATGCATTTATACTGATAACATATATACAAAGCTGAGGGAGTCTCAAACCATGAGGAAGATCTAGGATCCTTTTTGTTGAAAGTGACCAGTTCCTTTAATAAATAGTTATTGGCTTGGAGCTCTGTCTCAGTTGTTTTATTGCAGATTGGATAAATTTCCGGTGTTACATACTCCAAACCCTCAAGGGTACCCCTAGAATCCTGAAGAGGAAATGTAGTTGGCCTCATTCTAAAAGAGTGAGAACAGAGAGTACTTGCTAAACTGGTAAGAGTATTCATTGGAATAAACCCAACCTAAGACTGAAGCCAGCTTTTGACTCTTTCAAATAAAGAAAGTGCATATGCTCAAATGAAGGGAGTTATAAGATTACCAACATCAACCCTAAAATGGTAGACAACCAAGTGAGCAAAGTAAACTGTAGAGATTTAAGCAAAGAGGGTTGAAGAAATCAAAGAAAGTCTTAGAGTACAGTTGGTGTTGAATACACCATACTTTAAAAGGGCAAAACTGAAAGCCATGAAAGACAGTTTTAAAGATATGAATTTCAGCTTTATGTAAGAAAAAAAAATCTCTTAATTAAGCAATGGCCAAAAATAGAATGGGCTGCCTCAGGAGGTGATAAGTTTCTCATTAGTAGAATTTTGTAACA
This sequence comes from Monodelphis domestica, assembly GCF_027887165.1. Classification (NCBI taxonomy): domain Eukaryota; kingdom Metazoa; phylum Chordata; class Mammalia; order Didelphimorphia; family Didelphidae; genus Monodelphis; species Monodelphis domestica. The sequence goes on along the minus strand of NC_077233.1, from coordinate 117,065,234 downwards.
ATGACTCTAAGGTAGCTAGAACTTTGTACTTGGAGACAGGATAAATTAAATTCAAATTCTTCCTCAGATAATAACTACCTGTATGATCCTGGGCAAGTCACTTAAGCTTTCTTGATCTCGGTTTCCTCACCTCCAAAATGGGAGTAAAAATTATACCTTCTTCATTGGATTGTTGAGAAGGTTATATAAGGTAATATGTACAAAGTGCTTTGTAAATCTTAAAGGGCTATATAAGTATTTTCATTATTATTGTTGTTGTCATCACTAATTTTATTATTGTCGTTGTTGTTATGATACTTGTCAAGATATGGACTGGCCTAGATATCTATTAGGATGCCATTGAACTCAGATTCTGGGCTTCTTGTCTAGTTCTAGTGGCCATTAAAATCACTTGAAGCAACTAACCATCACTATTAAATTATCTGATATAATTCCCAAAGGCCACATCATTAAATGATCTAAAATATTAGATATCTTTATATTTAAACCATGAACAGAATGTATCAAGGATGCTGTGGAAAATGCCACCAAGTATTGCCTTTACGTATACATTGAGAGAATATCATCTAGATTTTTTCTTTTTTTATATTTTCTTTTTAGCATCTATATTAAGATTGAGAAGAAGCATAGCATAAGGAAGTGGTGCCAAACTCAAACAGAAATGGAGGCCACCAATCAATATAGAAGGATAACTGTGAGCTACATATTGACTTAGTTTAATATGAAATATTAACTATGTTTTATTGTATTTTTTAGTTAGTTAAGTATTTCCCAATTCTGTTTTAATGTTAGGGCTACATGTAATCAGTGGTAGCATTGGATATTTCTTACATAAGGGACAGGGGTCAGCTTTGGAGTCTAGAGAACCTTGTTTCTCATTTTTATTAACCAGGGGTCATTGGGAAGGGGTGTGGAGAGGAGAGAAATTATAAGGCATGCAAAAGGACAAGAAGCAAGACAAGAAGCTGGAGATTGATCAGCTGTCAACTAAAGGAAGATTCCATTTGGAATGTTACCCGGAAACAGTTGAAGGCAGAGTATAAGGCATTGCATTTAAAGTCTAAGTATGTCAAGCAGCTCTGGATGGCTCCAAATTACAAATGAGCTGCAAGAGATCTGGATTAGTAGTGAGAGTTACTCTGCTAGGTATTGCATACAGCATTGAAATCACATGTCCATATAGACAAAGAATAGTTAAAAAAAAAAAAAAGAATGATTAAGTGGCAATTTCCTCCAGTTTTCTTCTTATTCACAGCTAGGACTTCCATTCCATTTTTTAAAAATACCATCATATAGCATTATGAAATTCTGGACTCAAATTATAGCACTGCTTCTCACAATTTATATGGCTTTGACCCTCACCTTTCTAGGCCAGTTGCATCATCTTTAAAATGAAGGATTTGGGCTAGCTGATCCCCTATGGTCCTTCCAGCATTAGATCCTATGATCCTATTAACTGCCCCCCAAAAGCTCCACTTACTCCACTGTTATCCTTCATGATCTGTGCGATGGAGAATTATGAGGCTGCTTACATCATTTTGATCCACACTGGTCTGGTTTCAAGTCTGTTGAAGAAACTGGGACTATGTAGCCTAGAGAAGAGAAAATGGAAGGGGAACCTTATAGCTGGATTCAAGCATGTAAAGGCTAAAAACTCTGCACCCGAGTGTATTTAAGGACTACACAAGAAGAAATCCAACAGCAGCAGTCAGATCAGTTTTTGAAGTTCCACTCTATTGTCGGCCAGAGACCTAAAGGAGGGAAGGCGGGACTCCAGATACTAGGCAACCGGTGCAATGGCGGGAGGGGACCCGATGGGGAAGAGAAGGCAGCAGGGACAGAGGTTCTTGGACGCGGAGCCCCTCGGTGGAGACTCAGGGACCCACTAAGAGTACTACCGGGGAGGTTAAGGGAGGGACTAGGAGGAACCTGATTGGAGTCTAACCACCAGGGGGGAAAATAAGCCATCTGGTCGGTTTCTCTTTTAACTGATTCTCATTAACTAGATGCTCAACTCCATCATTTCTACCTGCTGAGGGAGTATAGGTGTTTGTCATCAGCCCACTCAAGACTTTCCCTCCCCAGGATGAGATTTCACCTAGTTACAGTCCTGTTATTGTGAAACTGGGATCAGTCTTGCTGCTATTAGCCCCAGAGGAAAGGACTAGCGTGAGTTTTTAAATTCATATTCAATAACTACATGTTATATTTATAAAGTTTTATTAATGATAACTAAAACAAAAGAAGTGCCTGGCTTCAGCCTAGTCGCAGGTCCAAGAGAGAGTGGGAGGAGCATACATCCGCTTAAATAACGTGATCTCCAGACGCAGGAGAGATTGTAGGGAATTTTGAGAAATACTAAGGACTTCTGGGGAATGAAGTCAAAGGTTCAAAATCTCCATTTATACACTAGGAACTACAGGGAGTCCTTACAGAGGGTCACATTTAGGCCTAATGTGAGGGAAAACTTCCTCATCATTCAATAGGCTGCAAAGGAGAAAATACTTCCCCAAAACGGACTCTTTCTGCACGGAAGGGGTTCAAAGACAAGCTTGTTCCGTCAGAGATTTGATAGAAGAGATCATCTTCGGGTTGGTCTCCAGACTTTAAACTGTTCTTTACTTCAGCCAATCAGCCAGCTGATAAAGCAATTCTCCTAGAGCCCAAGTCTGAGCGTGCCATCCCTCTGCTCAATAACCTCCAACAGCTCCCCATTGCCTTCAGGGTCCATATAGACTATACAGAAAAATAAGATAAAATAAAAATTACCACGCAGCTCCTTCCTAACTTTTCAGTTTTCTCCTGCTTTACTCCCCTCGACACTCTATGCTATCCAGCAATTCTGATCTGCTTGCTCTTTGTCCCACCCAATAGGCCATTCCTGATTGTGATTTTTCATTGGTTTTCCCCTATGTCTGAAATCTTCCTCCTTTCTCTCTGACCCCCTGGCTTCTCTACCTTCCTCTAAGGCTCAGCTCAAATCCCTGTTCTACAAAGAGCCTTCCCTTCTCCCTCCTCAACTAGTCCCTCCCCGGATAATTATCTTCCATTTGCACTATTTATATTTTCTGTGGATGGAGTTGTTTGCACATTGCTTCCTCCACTAGAGTGACCTCACACTCAGCATAGTACCTGGCATGTTTGCTATTGTTGTTCTTGTTATGTTGTTTCAGTTGTATATGATTCTTGGTGACTCCATTTTGAGGTTTTCTTGACAAAGATACTGGAGTGGTTTGCCATTTCCTAAACCAGCTCATTTTACAGATGAGAAAACTGAGATACACAGGGTCAAATGACTTGCCCTGGATCACATAGCTAGTAAGGCTGGATTTGAACCCAGGCCTCCTTAAATCTAGGCTTAATATTCTATCCACTGCACTCTTTAGCTGTCTGTCCTGTAGTAGACACTTAATAAAAGGATTGTTGACTGATTCCTTCTAGGGAATAGGTTGAACTAAATGATCCCTAGAGAGCCCTCCAATGATGACATGATGTGGTCCGTTGATGAGTGAGTTGAGGAAAGTAAAGGTAAGTTTTTCTTTTTTTTTTTAATGTAGGAGCTTAGAGAGGGTGAGTCTGCCCTTTGATCCTTGGGTTTTCTCTGCCTGGTTGTCGGAAGTGACAAGGAAAGAGCCAGGCTAGCCTGACAGATCCAACAAGCAGAGAAATCTGTCAAAACATGCAGCTCGGGCATTGCCTGGATTGTGGCAGTGTCTCCTGTTTGTTTGAAGCATGTTTAATTATTTTTAAACATATGCAGCCTGTAGTTCAGTGAACACGTCAGGGATAATGGAGGAAGAAAGGCAAATGAGAAAGGGATGGCACTGCTGATATAACCAGTCTCTGCAGCTGGCTGATGGCGGGAGCATTTGATTCCCTCCAAAGTGTGGCTCACTGTCTGTCGCCTAATGAAATGCAGTAGGAGGATTAATGTCATTAGCTCCAGGCCCACATACTGTGGAGTAAACAGATATCCAGGCTTTCTCCTTTTGGGGGAGTAGCTTTCAGCTTCTGCCCACAAGCCCTGCAAAGGTCACTCTTCTTGCACTAAGAGTTTTAATGGGGTGATTGGTTGAGAGTTGGTGCTGAGGTTTTGTGAAACCAGAGTCTAAAGATCCTGGCATTTTCCATACATATACCCACTAATTGGAGGCCATCTAAATTTCCTCCCTTTTCCTCATTCTAGGGTATGACCCACCTGAGATTTTTAGAAAGAAAAAAAATCTCATTAAGTAGCACACTTAACATTTTTGTGGTTTGGTCCTGCCTAGGGCTTGTGGCCAAACTCTTGGTAACATTCAAGTCCACCTGGTTTTTTTGAAAGGATATTCTTTTTCAAGAAACTGCAGGGAGCCATCATTAGTGCAATAAACATGGAGTCACACTTGAAACATCCACCCCCATTTTGTTCTTGGAATCTCTTTGGAAGAATAGGAAATGAAAAGAAAAAAGGAAGGGACTGATGACTTTTTTTTTACAGGTCAGACCCAAAGATATTTTCATTGGAATCTGTCCTCAAAGTAGTCCTAGACAATCAGTTCTTTCGGGGGACAGCCCTAGTCACTGAGACTGAATCAGAAAATATCTTTAGTGGGAAGATTCTTGGATTTTGAGTCCTGCAGTGGCTGACACTTATACTACCCATGTTACTTTGGGTAAGTGAATTAATTTCTCGGGACCTCAGTTTCCCCATCTGCAAACTTAGGAGGTTGAACTAGATGCTCTTCTAAAGTTTTATCTATCCCTATACCTCTGATCCCTTCAACAAAGTTTCAATTGGCATCTTCATACTCTCTGCTGGGAGATCCTTCCAGAAGTCCCAAACAAAGGTTCATGGCCCTGGAAACCCTAGGCTTGAAGACTTAACAGAGATCTCCCATGGTCAGCTCTGTTATACCACATTTTTATTGTTGTTTTCCAGTTGCTTCAATCTCATTTGACTCTTCGTTACTCCATTTGGAGTTTTCTTGGCAAAAATACTGGAGTCGTTTGCCATTTCTTTCTCTAACTCATTTTATAGATGAAGAACTGAGGCCAACAAGGTGCTCAATCAAACACCTAGTAAGTGTCTGAGGCTGGATTTGAACTAACAAAGATGAATCTTTCAGACTTTGGACTCAGTACTCTGTCCTCTTAACCACTAGTTGCCCATATATCTAGATCTAGATCTAAATATATTTTTATTGACTTGATAAAATATAAACTGTAATTAGGCAGCAGTGGATAGAGTGCCAGACCTGAAGACTCATAGCCCTAGACAAAAAGCTAGTTCCCAGGAATATAGATAGCAAGTAGCCATAGAAGAACCAAAGATAGCTATAGTGAGGTGCATTTATTTTGTGTATCCCTCTATTTCCTCCTGTAGAATGTAAGCTCCTTGAGGGCAGAACTATTTTATATATCTTTGTATCTCCAAAGCCTTGTACAAAACAATGTAAAAATTAAAATTAATCTCAATAATAAAAATATTATATTAAAAAGATTTATTAATGATCATTAGAAATAAAGGAATGAAAGGGATATAAAATAAAAACCACATGCCCATGGCTAATCAGCCTGTTCAAACCCCCATGCTTACCACCACCATCCTTGCCAGGAAGCCAAAGAGACCAAGCAGGACTGCCCACTGAATTTATCCCTGTCTACAGGAAATATGTAATGACAGGAAGTCAGTGGGCTCCCAGGAAATGTAGTTCTTTTTTAGGGTAACAGATTTTCAGTTATACAAGAGACACTTAATAGATGTTGATTTGATTGTCCAGTAGTCCTAGTAAAATGAGAGAGAACACTGAGCAGGAGTTGGGAAATATTGAGGGTAACAAGGAAAAAAGTAGAAGATATAAAGAGAAAGTTTAACGGAATAAAAGAAAAAGATAAAATTCCAGAATGAAATAGTATGATGACTGCAAGCCAAAGGCTATGTTCTATAGAAGCAAACCTCCAGACAAAAACTGAAAAACTGAATCAATTATTTGGCTAGCTGGCATCATAATAAATGATAACCAGAGAGATGTGGAGGGAAGAATAGACAAAGTATGAAAAGAAAAAAAAACAAAGCAATTAAACAAATACATTTTGAAAAGAAAAGATAAGGATAAAATGTTTTTGAGGAAATTAGATTAAAAATTCAAAATCTGACAAGATCCTACCAATATCAGTGAAAGAAAAATGAAGTGAGAGCAGCAAAGAATTTACTTTAATCCCGTGTTCATGAAGAATGGGACTTTACCCTAGATAATGCTGCTGTACATTTTGAAATTCATGGATAGAAGGTATTTGGAGAATATAAATCCTAATCTAAAGGGAAAAGAATGCCACAGGAAAGGGAGGAAAGGATACATATGCTCTTTTTCACAACTTACTGTCTTGTTAACAAATTTTTACTCCTAGCTGTTTTATGAAATAATAAAGATCATGGATCTAGACAGGACCTTAGCAAACATCAAACCCATCTTATAGATGAAGCAACTGAAGCCCACATAGGTTAAGTGAGTATCAAAGATGGGATCTGATTCCAGGTAATCTGACTTCAAAACCAGTATTCTACCCATTGGGCCACATTGTGGGTGGGGGAGAAGTGTCATTGGTGATATATTTCTTGAAGTTTAGAGTCATTATAGAATGCTTTCTCTCCCTTCTTATTCTATCTCCTCATCAGTTTTAATTTTAAAATTGTGGTAATGGGACAAGAGGGTGAATCTATACTATCATGGTGTGGGTGATGGTAGGAGGAGATGATAGGGAAATCAACCCTAAGTCATTTTGCCTTATTATGTGTGATTTCCAGAGTTTATAATACTATATGTTTGACTCAGAAGATCCTAGCACATAGAATTGGGAGATAACTTAAATATATCATCTCATTAAACCTCTTCCTTATACATGCAAACATTTTAAATAGGAAGTGAGACCCAGAGAGGCTAAGTAAGTTGTCCAAGGTTACCCAGAACTAGGGTTCAAACTTAAAATCTCATAATATTTCAAGATTCAGAAAAAAATCTAAATTTGAAAGTCTTAGCTGTGAGAAAAAGGGAAGTAGAGGGAAATCAGAGCCTATATTAGCTTTATTATAACAATATTTCTTAACCTTAAAAAAACCATATTATATTTAGACCTAGATTCTAGAAGAATAAAGTTCAAAATGAGTCTTAGATACTTCCTATTTGTGTGACACTGGGGAAGTTGCTTAATTCTGTCTGCCTTGGTTTCTTCAACTATAAAATATGGATAATAATAGCATTCACATTCCAGGATTGTTATGAGTCTCAAATAAGATATTTGTAAAATTCCATGTAAACTTTGAAATGCTATATAAATGCTAGCTATTATGATTAAATAAAGAGGGGTTTTTTCTATCTGAGTTCACAGACCCCCTGAATGAAATCTATCCACAGAGTAAGAATCCCTGAAGTAGAATGTGATCATATTATATTGGTGCAGGGAGAAATGGAACTGACCTCATCAACTGAAATAAAGTAGGGAATAAAATTAGGACACTCCCTATTTCAGTGGGGCCAGTTGGAAGTATTTGTTGGCCCACTTGTTTGTTTTTATAAAACTCACCAAGGTTCTTTCTTCTGCCAGACTAAGTCTAACTTTTTGTGTAGATGATAAAATAGACTTCCCAGCAGCAGGATACTAAGATGATATTTTTATCTCTAGTGTTTGGGAATAAGATAAGAATGAAGCTGGAATTTATGTCTTTAGAAACAAAAAATGAACCAGAAAAAGAAAAAGAATCGCTATATGTCCAAGAACTAAAGAATGAATGAATTGTAGTATATAAATGTAATGGAATATTTATAGTGTCATAAACATATGAAACATAAATGAGACTATGGAAAGACCTGTAGGAAGTGATCAAAAGAAAGATTAGCAAAACCAGTTGTACACATCGAATACAACTGAAAGTGACAGAAAGAGAGGTGAGGTGGAGAGAGATTGAGACACAGAGAGAGAAACAAAGGGAGAATGGAGAAGGGGAAGAGAAAGGAGAAAGACTAAGAAAGGGAAAAGAAAAATAGAAAGAAAGATGAAAGAAGATAGAGATAGATTTTCACACATATCAGGAAGGGGATCCAGATGAAATCTGTTTTTCTTTTTCTGTTGATTCATTCATTGGTTTTACTCTGCTGAGTGTTTCTTGTAAGATTTTGTTATTCATTACATATGCTTCTTTATTTGTTTTTGTTGACAGTTAATAAATTTATGGGTATTTTAAAGAGGCCTCAAATGATTTAAAGTTTGTGACTGTGTGTCTCTATGCCTTATGTATTTGTATGACTTCTGGGATAAACTTATAAAATATATACTCTGGATATCTCTTCTGAAGCCAAAGTGACTATTTGCCCTTTGGAGTGCCAAGATGTAACTCTGAGATTTTCTTTCTCTTTGTTCACCATCTTAAGCATCCCACTGACTATATATCCTCTTTGTTTTTAAGACTAAGTGAAAAGAGATAACCTGGTTACAAATTTGACTTCATTTTTAAGGCCCCATTTTCCTTTAACCCCTTAGCATCAGGTGGTTTTTACAAAAGATGATTTACTTCAAAGATATAGTGAGAACAAATGTATAAACATTTCTCCTAATGCCTCCAGGGAATATTTCCCCTATACCACCTCAAGTTTCTAGGGGAATAGACCCTAAACTCAAAAGCAGTATCCTATCAAGTTCACACCCCAAACTTCATCACTCTCCAGAAGGTTATTCCTTGCTCCTCCAGATGCTATGCTAGCTGCAAAACCCAGCCTGGAATCCAGCACCAAAATTCTGGTGGCCCAAAGATACTGACCAAGAATGGAAACTCCAAACAAAAATTAAGGCTTCAGGCCTGTTCCTGGTGGGCCATGTGGCCTCAGAATGGGGGAAGGTCCTAAAACCCTTTTCTTTACCACATAGTCTTATGGGATCCAGTGAAAAAGTCACTGAGCTCTCCTAGACATGATTGATGCAAAGAGAGTGCTAAGACAAATCAAATCCTTTTGGAAAGTGCTGGCAATTCTGTCTACACAGCCAATTGAAAAAGAATCCTTCCACCCAACTCATTAGTCTACTGGACTCAGGATAGAATGTCTACATAGGTGCCACTGTCAAGCCAAGAAACTTTCCTTCTATGTCATAAGCTCCTTATGGTCCTCCAGGTAGAGAAATTTCATCAGTCAAGATGGGTGATAGAGATCTGCCTAGGGGTCAGACTACCTTATAGACTCATTGAGAAAGTGAAAAGTGATAATGTGGTTGCAAATTTGGCCCATTTTATAAGTGGATTTTCTGCTTTTCCCCTTGGAAAATACCTTCTGGCCACCATCTCACCCCCTGGCCATTGTATGGTAGGACCTTAAATTTTTTTTTAAAGAATAAAAGAGAGCAGTGTTTATGGTGATTCCTGGTCTGCCTTCAGTGTGGGCAACTGGACCTTTCCTTTCTAATTCTGTTTATTTACATGATCAGTTGTCTCTGCTGCTCCCAGAGAATTTGATTCTTCAAGAAGAGCTATCAGATCACAGTAGCATTAGATTTAAGACTGGCAGGAGTTTCAGAGGTCATCTATTTTTTTGTTTATTTTTCAGATGGGGAAATTGAAGCCCAAAGAGGTTAAGTGATTTTCCCAAAGTTATATAGACAAGAAGCGTCAGAGCCAAGACTGGAACTTAGCCCTCTTTCCAATGCACCATCATTCTCCCAGTGCCAATGTGTGAATCATACTAGGCTGTTTCTGGAGGAAAAAGCACTCCTTACAAACTGCACCTTATTAGTACCATCATCCCCTTCCTCCTCCTCCTCCTCCTCCTCCTCCTCATCATGCCACAACTTAATGTTTTACAGACTGCATTATTACTGTGTGCCCCTCGGGCAATCTGTCTTGAGCTCAAGCTAGATGACCACAAAACAGTGCTGCATATTTGGAAATGATCCTGCTCGGTAACTTACACTGCCGCCGCAGGCCTGCACTCATATGAATTCAGCTCATGCGTCCATGTGTGTGTGATTACCTTCATGCGTGCAAAACACATGCACCCAGCCCCAAGGAAGAATGGCCATCCGTACTTAAAAATTAGACTCGGTGGGTGGCATCTTATAAAGTAGCTTATGTTAAGCGAGGGACCCCTCAGAAATCAGTTTCTCGTCTCCAGCGCTGTGGCTGCAATGGTTGGCACCAGCTGGATTGGGTTCATCCCAAAGGAAAGTCGTTTTAAAAAGAAAAAAACTCTCCCCTTGTCAAGGACTGCATAAGGTGACTGGAGGGTCTCCTTGCCAGCCTTCGGCTGCCAGTTGTTCCCATGCAGTCAATCAGAGATTGGGCGGGCATGTTTGGGAGCTAGCAAGAGGAGGAGGGGGTGGATGTGCAAAAACTGCACTGCCTTTCCGATGGCCGGTCTCGGCTCTTGGAGTCCCGGCACAATGGAATGAATACCATTCATCCATCCCCTCCACTAAGCAAGCAATGCGGAGGAAAAATCATTTTCCAATTAGTCAGCAGGTTTCAGCATCATTACCTTTGATATCAGATTTGCTACCATTCAAAAAGGCATCAGGAGACAGGGCAGGAAGAGTTAAGCATCTTTCCTGGCATCGGAGGTCTGGGAGGAGGTGAAATTAGATTAGCCCCATGCAAACGGGGAGGGTTTACATTACCAGAGGGGCTCTACCTGTCTCCAGGCTTAACAATGAACAACGCTTTCAGCATATGGCATTACAATGGATTAGTGATCAAGTCCGATTAATCCTAATATAGCCTCTTTTGAACCTCCGTGGCTTGTTAGGTGAAAAAAAAAATCGTCTGTCCCCAATGTGTCAGGTGAAACTCTCATTTGAGGTAAGCCTACCATGTGGAGATGGGCCCCCATCTGGTGGCTTCCCTTTGTGAGGCTCATCCAGAAGGTGTTTTAATGAGGCTTTGATAGCAGGCACCACCTGCCACTAATCTTCCCCTCTAAAAAGGTATAATTGAGGGTTGGTTTTACAGTATGGCTCCCATCCTAACCTTGGGAATTCATCAAGAAATGCAAATCTGGGTGGGATGCTGTAATCACTGAAATGCCATTTTTGGCTTTTGGTTTGAGCCCGAAGTGGTTAGAGAAATTTGCGGTTGGCTAATTACAACCAGCTATATGGTAGCTTCCCCCCTTTCAGTTAGATTAATATGTGTGTCATCTCAGAATTAAAGATCCAAGTTGATGGTGACCATATGTCTTCATTCAATTCCTTGCACATGCAAGGAGTGGCAAAGGCGGCTGGCTGGTAGCTCCCAGCATTTAAAGGTTCCGTTGGTATAGTTAAGATCAAAATTGTTTAGATTTCCTGCGTGTTCAACTTCTTATTTGATGCTGCAGTTCCATACTCGTATTTAGTTCAATTAGGCACAAGTTACATATGAAATAAGCTCCACTGGACCTTTTGAAAGGACAGGAAAAGAGGTAGCAGTTGCATTTTCTCTCCTTTTAAAAGCTAGCTTTGCTTTCAAAGCTATTTTTACGGATTAGCTCTTACCTTGACTTCTAAACAGTAAAAAACAAAAACAGAGCTCTTTTGTGTTACCCACATTTTTAACACATCATGAGGCCTTTTCCCTTCTCTTTCAACTATGGATTATTCTTGGTCTGGCAGGACAGTCTTTTCCCTCCTCTGGTGTCACTTCAGAAGGTTTAGCTGAGGACGGATGCACTGAAGATGGATGAGCAGCCCCGAAAAGGGCTTGACGAGCCCTCAGACCAGAAGTGCTAGTTCTTCCCCCTGGTCCAACAGATAATAGGACGCATATGGCAGAGAGATAAGAGGCATCATAAAAGCAAGAAATAGGCATACATCGACTTTCATGTGCCTGCCGAATCAAAGCAACAAGGCACCCTGAGGGCGAGACGAGAGTTGGCATGTGCCAAGCCACTCTAAACACTTCTACCACCTCCTCAAGGACAACTTCACATCAGACACCTTTAAAGAGAGTCACAAGAACCATAAGCCCAAGAGCTCTGGGAATAGCAGAGACTCCTAGACCGCTGTCCCAGCTTCTAGCCTGGCTCCCACAGCCACCACTCAGAGAGAACAACCTCCAAGAAGAAGGGACCAGCCATCCCTACTAGATGTCAAGTAGCCTCTACGCACAGGGCAAGCAAGCCAGCCTAGCTGAAGCAGCAAAGGATCCTTTGGAAAGAGATAGGAAGAGGCATGAATCAGGCAAGTCAAACCACTACCACCACCTTGACCTCCCCTGAGACAGTGATGGAGTCAACCAGGACCCACAGACCAAAAGCCTTGGGAATAGCAATGTGACCAGACAACCACTATGACTTCTGATCTGTTCCCTGTCACCATGGTTTAGTGAATTGGTCCTTCCAGGTTCTACAGGTGTTGCAGCCCCTGCCTCCTCTATAGCCACAACTCCTGAAAACTCTGTAAGAGACTTCTCATCTTCCAAGTCCATGGCACTATCAAACCGCTCGACATCAGAAATGGAGATGGTTTTATCAGTGAAAATTACCTTCAAGAACCTGCATTACCATGAGCTTTACCGTTGCACCCTAAAGATCTTGGGGTCTTTCTGTCTGACCTACTGGTGAAACCTTGCAAAGGTATTGTTTCCTCCCCACCCCCCATTAGAATTTTAGGTCCTGGAGAACAGGAACTAATAAATGTCAGAGGATTGAATTTTTCCCAGTTTTACATATAGTGGTAATCTCTTAATAAGTCTGTTTCATTCATTCATACCTGAAGACATAAGATTCAATTCAATAATAGGAGACAATGTGGAACAGGGGAAAGGGCTGGATTTGGAGTGTGTAGGACTTGTGTTCAAATCCTATCCCAAATACTTACTACAAGTCTGAGCTTCAGCAAATTGTTTAGTATCTCTCTCTAGGCACTGGTTTCATTTTTGTAATTTCTAGATAACTTCTAAGGTCTCTCCCAGTTCTAAAATTGGAATCCCATACCACATTATTCTAAATGTATTTTTAAAAAGTTCCCAAGTAATGTAAATATTATATTCCTAAGTAATATGCCTTCTCAGAAAGGTCAATAACCTGATCATAACTCAGCAATAACTGTCAAAGTTAAGAGAATTATAGAAGACTCAGAGAGATTAATTAATTTGCACCCAAAAAACTAATAAATGTCAGAGGTAGAATTTGCATCCTTGTATTCCTGATTCTATCCACTATTCATGATACATCTTTGCTTCCTAGTTACATATATTTAATAAAAAAGAATTTATCAATCAGGTACACATTTAAAAGTCCAAGCTTTGTGCCAAGCTTGTGTAAATTGATGGAGATACAAATACAAAAATAAAAATCTCTTCCCTCAAGGAGCTATACCCCAAAGCAACAGACACTCAAAAAAATTGCATTTTTGTTTAAAGGGCAGTTTAGAGAATTATGAAGACTGATAGAAAAAAATGAGACTGAATTGAAGACCCTGATTAATAATAATTCACATCTCTATAATATTTTAAGGTTTTCAAAACGTTGCTCACAATCCTAACCCCAAGAAGATGGATAGTTCTAGTATTATTAATCCCACTTTTTCAGATGAAGAAACTCAGGGATATCTTGTCGTCAGGATGATCTGAGTTCAAATCCTAACTTAGACACTCATTTAACGTCTCCATGTCTCAGTTTTTACATTTGTAAAATAAGGCTGTGGTACTCAATGGCCTCAAAGTTTCCTTCTAGTTTTAAATCTACCATCTTATGATCAAGAGTAGAAAAACTAATATCAGAGCCAGGATTCAAATCCAATCTCAGGCAGCTAGTTGGTTCAGTGAATAGTGTACTGGACCTGCAAGTCAGGAAGATCTGAGTTCATATCTAAATTCAGACACTTATGAGCTGGGCAAGTCACTTAACCCTGTTGGTTTCTGTTTCCTCATCTGTAAAATGAACTGGAGAAAGAAATGGCAAACAACTAGAGTATCTCTGCCAAGAAAACCCCAAATGGAGTCACCAAGAATCAGACACAACTGAATAGCAACAACAACAACTCTTTAGTCCAAATAACTTATAAATTGGTCTATGGCTTACGGAATCAGATCCATTCCTTTATACTCAAGGGCCTAACTACTCATGCTCTGATGCTTTCTGGACCAGCCCCAGCTTTCTTATAACAGCTTTAAATAGTGTGGTAGAGGAAGAAAGGTTAAAGATGCTTCCATTTTTCTTTTTTGATAACATATCTAGAGAAAAGATTTACCAACTTGCTCTAGTAAATGATACTAATTTTTTATCACATTTTTCTCTAGCAAATCAGTTTTCATAAAAGCCATCACCCTAGAGCATTGTATTTGGAATTCAATGATCTGGGTTCAAATCTTAATCCTATGACTGGGTGGCTTTGGGCAACTCATCCAATCTTTCTGGGCTTCACCTTTTCATCTATCAAATGAAGGAGTTAAATTAAAAGTCTCTCACAGTTCTAATATTCTATGATTCTATGATCCTGTAATCATAATTAATTGATCTCATAGGTAGGCAAGAAGGCAGGAGCTATTGTACTGTTTTACAGATAGAGAAAATGAGGTCAACTGATTTTTTTTCCCCCAAGACTATGGAGGAAATGGTAGATATGGGAAAAAAATGATAACTAGCCCAATCTGAACTCAATCTGTCAGGGGACACTGAATTGATTTTGTATAGGGGAAACACAATTTGTTAAAGGCTAAGAGCAGCCATCTGAGGTCTAATGTTGACTCAGCCGCTGATTTATTAAATCATGTTGAACAAAAGTACACAGCTTTTCATTGTCTACATTGCCTCATTTGTATTACTGATTCAATGACAATTGTAATCAGGTCTGGGTCAAGGCAAAATTGTAACTGCCAGAAAAGTCTGTGTTTGGTGGGACCCGACTCCATGTTTCTTTTCTGCTCCGGTTCTTTCTGGTGGCCTCATCATGCCCCCATCATGGCTCCCCATCATGGTGATTCATCTAGGCTTGTGTACTACCTCCCCCACCACATCAGGAAATACCTCATTTTCCAGACCTTTCCCAACCCATTTGTTCACATTAAAACATCAGTCTTGAACTTCATTCCCTCGGGGTATTTGTGCTCTTATTTCCATGAGTCTGATCTCATGAAATAATTAATACTAATGAATTAATGGGTGGGGCTAGTGATTAATTAGTGGCCTTCTAGATAATTATATTTTAGAAAAAAAAACTTTCTGGAGAGAAAACTTTAACCCTAAGAAAAGTATTTCTATTGCTGAGAAAATGAAGCAGCTTGGTGAACTAGTGTGGTATATATTTGGAGGCCAGTATGGTAAGACATAATGATAATAATGATGATGACGATGATGATATCTATATATTGCTTTAAGTTTTGCAAAATGTTTTCTCATTTGATCTTCACAACCATCTCATGAAGCGGGTACTCTTATCAGCCTCATTTTACAATCAAGGAAACTGAGGCTGAGAGATTGATTACAGGATCATATGATTGGTTACAGGTCCATAGTACATTGTATCTTTCCCAGGGTTACAAAGCTGGAACTTGAAATCTGGATTTGAACTCAGATCTTCTTGACTCCAAGTCCAACATTCTTGGTCATGAGCTGCAACATGGGCAGACAGGTGGAACAGTGGATGGAGTTTTCAGCCTGGAATTAAGAAGAACTGAGTTCAAATATGGCCTCAGACTCATACTAGCTGTGTCCCCTGGGCAAGTCACTTAACCTTGGATTGACTCAGTTTCCCCAATTTTAAAATAAGTACTATCTCACAGGATTGTTCTGAGGACTAAATGAAATAACATATGTAAAGCACTTTTCACACCTTAAATTGCTGTGGGTAACAGTGATTACCTTGGCTCCCACTACCTAGAAGCCAGGCTTGTTACATCCCTTCTCAACCCTCCCCAGGGTTCTCTGCTCCCCTTGAGGGGGCTGGAAGTGTCTAGCCTCATTAACAGTGGCTCTAGCCCCTACTGGTGTTGTTTTCTCAAGTTTAGGGGAGATCTCCCACAACCCCGGTCCATTTAGTCACTAATCGTTGGATTAGCTTTTACAAAGAAATATTTCTTTTGTAAGCATAGTAACAATTGCACAGTCAGTTTAGTTTATTTTCTAGAGAAACTTCGGAATCCAAATGGCCTCTCATGTTCAAATCTCAGACTCAGGGACTTCTTGGGTAGTCAGTTTGGCCAGATTAACAGATACAGACTTCCATTCCCCAGACATTAAAAGGCAGCTCTCCCTAAATGTGGCAATAAAACATGGGATGCAGGTCCTCTCTGCGTGGACATACCTATAAATACCTGTTGTGAGACAGGAGCTGGAAATCTAAACATCCAAAATAAAACAGTCCCTTCCTTCAAGGAGCTCACATTCCAGATACATAGAAGGGAGGATGATAGACTAGGAGTATGAAATGTATTTGGATAAGTAGCAAGAAGGACAGAAGAGACACTAGGCAAAGTACTGAGCTCCTCTACTCCAAACTTCTTAGCTTCGTTGCTTTATTCCTTTTCCCCTCTTTCTTATGTTTGAGAAGGAGAGGGCCTTATTTCTTGCCATAATTAATCCCTTCAGGCATTCCACTCTCCTTCTTTCTCTCTAGAACCTTGCTCCAACAAAGTTTCCTTACTCACTAGCCACCTTATCATCTTCTCCTCTACTGCCTTTTTATTCCTTTAAAAAAAACACATTTTAAATTAATTTTTTTGAGTCAATGAAAATTCACCTTCTCTCCCACCATTCTCTCTCTCATTGAGAAAACAACAAAAACTAAATTTGTGTTACAAACATGTATATTCAAGCAAAACAAATTCCTACATTGGCCATGGTTAAAAAAATACAATTATGTCTTCATTTGTCCTCTGAACCCAACACCTCTCTATAAGGAGGTACGTAGCATATTTGCTTTATCATGAGTCCCCAAGAATGATGGTTGGTTACTGCATTGATCAGAGTTCTAAGCCCTTCAGAGTCATTTGTCTCTACAACATTCCTCTGTCCCCATTCCAGGCAAAGTGATTTTCTTGAAGCACCAGTCTCATCGCATCATCCCCTTGTTTGGTAAACTCCAATAGTTTCATGTTGCCTTCAAGACCAAAATAGAAAACCTTCTGTTTAGCTTGTAAAGTCTTTCATAGCTGACTTCCCTTTCCAGCCTTCTCAGACCTTTCTCCTCACCAACTACTCTTCAACTCTATAACAATGGACCCATCATAACAAGACCCTCCATCTCCTGAATCCAAGTATTTTCACTGGCTGCCTTCCATTCCTGGAAGTCTTTCCTACTTTATCTTCATCTCTTGTCTTCCCTGGTTTCCTTCAAGATCCATTACAAATCCCACCTCCTACAGGAAGCCTTCTCCAATCCCACTTACTACTAGTTTTTTGTTTGTTTGTTTGTTTTTACCTCTGTTTGCCTCTATCTCTAGTTTATCTTATATAGATCTTATTTGCACATACTTGTTTGCATTAATTGCACTTGTCCTGGTGAGCTTCTTGAGAGTAGAGGTTATTCTTTGCCACTGTTGGGTCCCCAGTGCTCAGTACAATGACTGGCACATAGTTGAAGTTCAATTAATGCTTGTTTGACTGTCTTATTAGACTCCCAACACCTGGTGATGATAGAGGTCTCAGAGGACACATATAGGATACCCTCATATTAGAATGTTAACATTTTATTCTTATTCAATCCCTTATGATTACTCTCTTATGTTTATCTTTATGTGTTTCTTATGACTAGTGTTTGCAATTCAAAATGTCTATGCAGTGCTTTTATTTTCATCAAGAATGCCTGTAAGTGGGGAAGTTGGTTGGCTCAGTGGGCTGAGAGCCAAACCTGGAGACAGGAGGTCCTGGGTTCAAATCTGGCCTCAGATACCTCCTAGCTCTGTGACCCTGGGCAAGCTACTTAACCCCCACTGCCTAGCTCTTACCACTCTTCTGCTTTAGAACCAATATAAACGCAGTGTTCATTATAAAATGGAAGGTAACAGTTAAAAAAAAAAGAAAACTTGTAAGTCTAATACTTCACTAAAAGATCATTTTTCCCCTCTATTAGGTTGTACTCTATTTTTGGGTAAGTTATTTTTGGTTTTAAATATAAAGCTTTTGACTTATGAAATATTATATTTTAAGTTCTCTACTTCTTTAAATAATTATAATTAAGGGCCCTGAGTATGGCTACTTAATAAGTGAAATCGTTTTTTTAAACTGCCTTCACCATGTTTTTCTTTGCCCTGGAAGCTCTAGATTTTGTTTAAAATTTTCTTGGGAGTTTTTATTTTGGTGTTTCTTTCAAGAAGTGACTGATAGGGGGCTGCTGGGTAGCTCAGTGGATTGAGGGCCAAGCCTAGAGACGGGAGGTCCTAGGTTCAAATCTGGCCTCAGACACTTCCCAGCTGTGTGACTCTGGGCAAGTCACTTGACCCCCATTGCCTAAAAAAAAAGAAAAGAAGTGACTGATAGATTATTTCTAGTTCCAAGAGACCTACACAGTTTCATTATCTCTGAAAATATGATGTCTAAAATATGATTTCTTAAAATATGAGGACTCCTTTTTGGGTCAACACTTTCAAGTAGTCCACCAATTCTTAAATTTTCCATGATCTATTTTTTAAGTTAGTCATTTTGCTATAAAATACCTTCTATTTATTTCTGTTTTATAAATGTTTTGGATTTGTTTTAAAAAAATTTATGACCTCATGGAGCTATTGGTTTTTATTTGGCTCATTCTAATTTTCAGGGAGTCTGTTACTTGAGTAAAATTTTGTACCTCATCTTTATCTGTTAATTATTTCTCTTTTTTTCATTAAACCCTTACCTTCTGTCTTAGAACCAATTCTACATCTTGGTTCCAAGGCAGAAGAGAGGTACAAGCTAGACAATGGGGTTGAAGTGATTTGCCCAGGGTTACATAGTTAGAAATATTTGAGGTCAAATTTGAACCCAGGACCTCCCATCACTAGGCTTGGGTCTCAAGCCACTGAACCACATAGCTGCTCCTCTGTTTATTCTTTTCTGAATTCTATCTTTGACTGCTCTCATTTCTTTTCTAAACTTTTTTCTCTAATACTCTCATTTAATTTATTTTTTTTTAAATGTAAACTTCATTTCTTATAGGAATTCTAGTTGAAGTTGTTACCAACCTGTATAATCTGTATTCTTCTTTAAGATTTTGCTTTTAGATTTGTTGAGGTTCTCCTCTTTTAGGTTTGTGTCTTGAGTGCCTGTAAGCATAATAACTTTTTATAATGGGATTCTGTTTTGTTTATTTGCTTGCTCCTTCTGCCAGCCTACTTCCTATCTTTGGACTTTATGTTAGAATCAGGCTCTGCAAACTCCTAGAATAAATGTCTGGACTGAGCTTGTGTCCTATTGGGTAATGCTGCTCTTTCTTGGGGGTATTTAGTATAGTGTTATTCCAGGATCCCAGGTTCAATGCAAGCAGGGATCCTTCAAGCTTTCAGGACTCTGAAAGCATTCTGATGTAGGGCTGTTATATCATTGCTCTGCTAGTCTAAGTTGGATAAGTTTCTGGATTTGGATCAGAACAAAACACCTTCAGGATTACCCTTAGCTGAGTTCCAGTAGACAGCTGGATTCCGTGAGAGAAAATGCATAGTTAAGGATGACATCTAGTTTATGAACCATGATGACAGAGTGGTGAATAGTAGAAGTTAGAATGAGGAGAAGGCTTGGGGGAGGGTGAAGGAAGAATTTTCTTCTAGTACTTCACATAAAAGGAGGAACTTGATTGTTCTTTAAATTTTTTAGTTGAAATTTTTGAAAAGTAAATTTGATCAAAGGAGAAAAATAGTCTATGAAACATCACCTTAAAGCAGGCAGCTCAATGAAGAGTAAATTAGCTTGGTATAGTAGATAAAATACTGAATTGGATGGGGTTCAAGAACCCTTGGTTCTAGTCATAGAACTGCGAACAACCAGTTTGTGTTGATCTTGGAGTAATCATCTTTCTTTGGGCTTCCATGTTCTCATTCCTAAAGTAAAGGGGTTTTGAATTTGATTACCTCTAAGGGTGTGTCTATTCCAATTTTCAGGATCTATTATTTTATGAATCATACAATTACTCTTTAAGATCATTTTATATACATTTTTAAATCTTGAGTACCACAAATAATAAGAGAAGCATACAGTTAGGTTGTGTTTTGTGGCTTAGAAAGTATTTTCCTCCAAGCTCCTTTAGTTACCTTTTGCAAGTATTAGTATCCCCACCTCACATATGAGAAAACCTAGGCTTTGAGACATTATATGATTTGCCTGATGTCATATATCTAGTAAATACCAGAGTAAAAACTTGAACTCAGATCTTAAAACTCCAAGTTTCAGATTTTTTTCCACTCTAGGATGCTGCCGAACAAAGAATGGAAACTAATTAATCATAAAATGATGTCAAGCAGTGTTACTGGATATGAACATCTGAATAATCAAAATCATTTGGCTCAGTACACAAAACAAACTTTCTAAAAGCCATTTTTAAATTCATAAGACATTTTCTACTGCTAAGTGATTCAGAGCCTTATTAATTTCATTTCTCTCTCTTCGTTTCTCCTTTCACTTTCCCTCAAATTATTCCTTTGTTTTCTTCTTTAGAATTTATTTTTCCAACCCTTCACTGGTCTTCCTAAGAGCCTTGTGGTTTGCCATCATTCCCCCCGGAGAATCCACCTGTAAATTCTCTTCTTCCATTCAATCTTTCCATGCAAACCTAAAAGTCATATTGGCTCACCTTGACATTTCAGGATTGACTGGCATTTTCCCCCATATATTCCTTGGTATTTCACATATGTTTGCAACTGGGGCCAAGGGGTAGAAGATGGAGGGGAATCTTTGTTTCTGTCACTGGTGAATCCTCATGATAATGATGCATTACCTTGTCTTTATCCAATAGCTCTCCAGCCAAAAATATCCTGAGGTGCTTCAAGAGCATGATGACCATTAAACAAAGACTAGATTTAATGGATGCCATGTGTCTCCCTGAAAGCAAATATGAGAAGCCTATCAGATTGGAGAGATGTCTTTTTTTTTTCCAATTTTGTGGCACTGACTTTCAGCAAGAATCCCTATGGCTGTAAATCCCTAGGCAGAAGCAGCAATCATAGCACCGGACAGAACAAAGGGATGTGCCAGCTCAAAGTGCTCAGTGCATAGAGTATAATGAACAGAGTTAAAAAATAATCTCATTCTAGAGATAGCTATCTTGGGTTCCTTAAATAGAGAGCCATTAGTCATAAAAATTAGGAAGGATCCAGATACTAAAATCAGTTAGTGTCCATTCAGTAGGAACACTGAAGTCTGCTGATAGAAAGCCCAGAGAAAATTTTAATATGGTGGTCACAACTGTGACAGCAAAGGCAGCATTTGGAGGCACCAAGTCACTGGGTTTCTGCACCTTGAACAGCTTTCCTACACCTCAAACAGGATTTTTGCCAGTGCAAATTTCTTGACACACTCCTTTGAATGGCATTCAAAAAAAATTCATCAAGCACCTGCTATTTTTAGAACATTGTGTGTATAAGTAGGGGAATTACAAAGTTTGGGCATACCCCCTACCTTCCTGAGCCTTATAGTCTAGTACAGGAGCTGAATGTTGCTGTATAGAACATTAAATAAGAATAGCTTTTTACATTTTAAATACAATAAAACTTTATTTAAAATTATAAAAAGCAATCGAAGGTACATAGACACACCAAATTTTGCTCCCCAAAATTATAATGTAATGCCTCAAAACAAATTATGGAATATCACAACCCACAAAAAGACAGGGTGAAATAAATTCTAAGCCCTCCCCGAATTTAGAAGACCAGCACAAAAGATCTAGTGCACCAGAGTGGAATTGAAATGCAAAGCTGAATGCCAAGTCAGACCCCAATTCAGCAACAGGTTTTGGGGGCAGTTGAATCAGCAGCAAAGGCTTCTGGAGCTCTCAGCCATAGATAGTATGAATAGTCAGAGAACTGCTCAGAAGGAGATTACAGAGATCCCTTTGCTGGCTCTGGGTGCAAGACTCTTGCCATTTTACCCATACTTAGACCCAAGTCTCAGTCCTGGGTCACAATCTTGGGGGAAGAAGAGGACTAGCATATAGCAGTCCTTGTAGCTTCAAGGGGAGCAGAGGACCCTGGTCACAGATCCAAAGTAGAAAAGATGCTCATGGTTACTCACACACCAGAGCACAGGCTGGGAGAGCATTAAATACACTATGTCTTACATGATATCACCTTGGAAGAACTGAAAGCAAGTAGATCCCCAGAGCTAGCTTTAAAGGCAGTTGCATAAAGAACTGAAGCTTGGAATAGTGATCCCTTCACCACAATTGCAGAGATCAACTTTAAAAAGCTTTTTAAATTATAAGAAAAGAAAAACAGTGGAAAACAAGCAAACAAAAACAACAAAAGAAACTTGACATAGAAAGTTATTTTGTTAACAGGAAATGCTAATTCAAAAGAAAACAACAAACTCAATATTGCTGTATCCAAAGTTTTCAAGAAAAATATGAATTTCTCTCAAGCCCCAAAAGGATTAATAGAGGATCTCCAAAGGGATTTTAAAAATTAACTAAGAAAAATAGAAGAAAAGTTGGGAAAACAAACTAGAGTGATAAAGAAAAATCATGAATAAAAGAGTCAATTGGACCAATTGGTAAAAGAGGTACAAAAATACAACAAAAATAAGTGCTTAAAAAGCAGAATTGGCCATATTGAAAAAGAGGTACACAAATTTACTGAGGAAAAGAACTTTTTACAAAGTAGAAGTAGCTAAATGGAAATAAAAGTACAAAAGCTCACTCAAGAAAATCATGACTTATAAGTTAGAATTGGGCAAATGGAAGCTAATGATTAGGAAACATTAAGAAACAATCAAAGTAAAAATATAGAAAAATAGAAAAAATGTTTAACATTTCATTGGAAAATAAGTACAGGGGAGATAATCTAAAAATTATTGGACTTCCTGAAAGCGTGATCAAAAAAAGGAGCTTAGACATAATCTTTCAAAAAAGTATCAAGAAGCAGAAAGTAAAATAGACATTTAAAGAATCCACTGATTGCCTCCTTAAAGAGATACCAAAAGGATAATTCCCATAAATATTATAACCAAATTCTAGAACTCCCAGGTAAAGGAAAAAATATTGCAAGCAGCCACAAAGAAACAATTCAAATATTTTGGAGCCATAGGCAGGAAAACATAGGATTTAGCAGTTTCTACATTAAAGTAATGGAGGATCTTAGATATGCCATTCCAGAGAGAAAAGGAGTTAGAACTTCAATCAAGAGTCATTGACCCAACAAAACTAAGCATAATTCTTCAGGGAGGAGGGGTAAAATGAGTATTTAATGGAATAGAGAACTTTCAAGCAATCCTAATGAACAGACAAGAGATGAATGGAAAATTTGACTCTCAGATATAAGACGTAAGAGAAATATAAAATTATAAACAGGAAAAAGAAATCAAAAGACATTCAATAAGGTTAAACTATTTTCATCTCTACATCGGAAGATGATTCTTTTAACTCCCAAGAACTTTATCATTATTAGAAAAGTTAGAAGGAGTTTTCATAGACAAAGGGCAAGGGTGTGAGTTGAATATGATGGGATGATATCTAAAAAACAAAATAAAATTAAGGCATGAGAAAGAGGAATGCAATGGGAGAGGGAAAGTAAATGTGGATAATTATTGCACATAAAAGAGGCATGAAAGAGTAAAAGTGGAGTGGAAGATGGGGGAGGTATAGACAGGAGCATTTGAAACTAACTGTTATCAGAATTGGCTCAATGAGGGAAGAACAGACATACTTGATTGGGTATAGAAATCTATCTTACCCTGAAAAATAGGAGAAGGAGACAAATAAAAGGGATTGGGACTGTTAGAAAAGAGGGCAAATTGAGGGAGTGGCAAGTCAGAACTAAACAGGGGTAAAAAGAATGAAGAGTAAAATTCAGTAATCATAATGGAGCCAAAAAAATTTTTGCAACAAGTATTTCTAGTAAATGTCTCATTTCTCAAATTCACACAGAAATTAGTTGAATGTATAAGAATATAAGTCATTCCCAATTGATAAATGGTCAAAAGATACAAACAAGTAGTTCTCATACAAAGTAGTTAAAGCTTTCTATAGTCATGCAAAAATGCTCTAAATCACTATTAGAGAAATAACAAATAATAACAAATTAAAACACCTCTGAGGTACCATCCCACACCTATATGATTGGCTCTGACAGAAAAGGAAAATGACAAAACTTGGAGGGGAAATGAAAAAATTGAGACACTAATGTACTGTTCAGAGAGTTGTGAACTGATTCATCCATTCTGGAGAGCAACATGGACCGATGTCTAAAGAGATATAGAGTACATATTCTTTGACCCAACAAAGCCATTATTAGGTGTGTCCCAAAAAGATTTAAAAAAAAAAGAAGGACTTACATGTACAAAAATATTTAAAGCAATTCTTTTTGTGGAGGCAAAAATTGGAAGGTGAGGAGATACCCATCAATTGGGGAATGGCTGATTAAGTTATAGTATATAATTGTAACAGAATACTATTGTACTATAAGAAATGACAAGCAGAAGGCACTCAGAAAAGCCTTGAAAGACTTATACAAACTGAAGCAGAGTGAAGTAACCAGAACCAGGAGTACATGAATACTTTACAATGAACAACTGTGAATTGCTTAATTATTCCTATATTTCAGTAATACAATGATCCAAAGTTATCCCAAAGGACTCAAGATAAAAAATGCCCTCTGCCTCCAGAGAAGGACTGATGGTTTCTTAATCCAGACCAAAGCAAACTTTTTTTCACTTTTTTTCTTAAATTTTTTTCAAGTTTCCTTCCACAAAAGGATTTATATGGGAAAAAATGATTTACATATATGATTGCACATGTAAAATCTATATGTGATTGCTTAACCCTTGGGGAGAAGGGAGAGAATTCAAGACTCAATTCTTTTTAAAATGTTAGAAAGTTTTTTTCTGGTAATTGGGGAAGAGAATAAAATGATTTTTTTTAAACTGTAAAATCATTTAGTTCCAAGCTATACAAAAACAGTTGAGTGGTGTACTTTGTTGTTTCTTGGCTTAGTAGGAGGATAAAAGTAGAAAGGTCACAATGATTGGAATTTCTGAAAACTTTTCAAGCTTTATTGTTCTATGAACATGCAGTAAAGACCTAGCTTTTGTTGGGGTCAACACTACATTTCTATAGAATAGAAGATAAGTAGTGATGACTTTAAAATGGCCTATACTATTCTTCTCTTACATCTCTCCCACAATTCCTAACCAACTTAGACCCTTCAAAGGTAAGACTTTTAAAAATTTTCATTTGACTAAGTCTAGCAAAAACACTTTATCAATCCAAAGGTCATAGACATGGTCTATGGACATAGAGATGACCTCTACCAAAAGAGAGATCAAAATGTTTTGGTTCGGATGGATTTGCCAGTCTAAAGTCTGCTGGAAGATTTTAGAGGGTGTTATATGTAAGAGGTGGTATCAGTAGGTAAAGGTATATCAGTTTTGAAGATAGGAGACCTAGAATTGTGTCATCAGATTATCATTTATTAGTTGGATGACATTAGACAAGTCACTCCACTTTGTTCATTTTCAGTTTTCTCACCTGTAAAATGAAGGTGATTATTTCTGTCCACATTCGTTGCAGGATTATAAAGATCAAATATGATCATGCAAATAAAGTGTTCTTATCCAATTTGCTATGTCTATAAAACATGTGATTTTCCTGAGTAGAAAGGAAGCTCCCTGACTTGAATTTTTCACTTTTGACTTTGTATCCCTCTTACATAGCACCCAAACTGTCACATGTAAGGTATTTCACAAAAACTTAATGATTGATTAATTCCTTGATTAGTAACCACAAAGTATTACACAAATGGAAATTTCCATTTTAAATCCAGGATCTAAAGCCATTCTATGCAGAGCATTCAGAGGATATGAGCTCATGTAATGAAAACCAGCTGTTTATGTCCCACTATATGTATGTGCATTTACATGTACTCAGAGACCTATCTTTGATTCACAAAGTTTGAAAACATCTTGATAGATGCATTTTATAGTGTAAAGAATCAGCCTGTTGCCCAAGTTCTAGAAAGGAGCTCACCTCTTTCAATCATCCATAAATGGATCTTGATCACATTTAATTATGGAGGCAGCATGGTACAATATTAAGTATTGATTCTGGAGGCAAAAGACCTGGATTCAAATCTCATCTCTGATACTTACTCCCTATGTGATCTTGGACATCATACAAACTCTGTAAGCCTCAGTGTCCTCATCTGTAAAATAAAGGGTTTTGGACTACTTGGCTTCTGGTGTCTCTTTTAGTTCTAAACCTACCATCCTATAATCATCTGAGTTGCTTCCTTGAGACTCTGTTCCATCTCCCAAGTACCCCAATCTTGATTTTCAAGCTCTCCATGACATCTCTTTTTCTTCCTCTTATTTATGGGCACTTTCCTTTGGGGACATTTGGTTGTTTGTTAAGATTCTTCACAGAAAGGAAAGGGCCAGGAGTAGGGACATAACCCAGCATGATTGTCCAAAGAACTGATCAATTAGATAGGAAAGACTTTCAAAAGAGACAAGGCTCTATGTCAGTCAGAGAGATCAGCCATGGCAGGTGGAAGGATCTTTGCTTAGACATGACAGGGATCATTTGCCTTCTCAGCCCCTAAGTCAATCTACAAATACTAGGCTCAGTGTCAGGACACCAACATTCCAGCAAAGCCACTAGGAGCTTCCTTCGGGTGCCTTGTCTTCTTCTCATATGAGTTGTCATTATGGTCTCAAGCCAGGCAGATTAAAATGCCTGTAAGTCACACTCCTCCTCCTGAGTGAGATGCCTCTCCACTACAGAACAACTTATAATAATTCCCATAGCAGGCATGCTCTAGTAACATTTGCTAAGTGCCCTCACAGATGAGCCCCAACACTTCCCTGCAATAATGGCTTTTGAAAAGCCGATCACGATCTCGTCTTATACAAATATGCTACCTTCTTCACCAATGTGCATCAGTCTCCTTGTGTCATTATTGCCATCGTCATTTAAAAGCACTTAAATATCTATTTGTCCGTGGCACAGGGCTAAGCCCTGTACACTCAAGGAATGTAAACACTGACCCTTCGAAAAGTGAGGTCTTGGCCACTGCTTTCTGCCTGCCGCTATATATCTCAGACCTTCTGCATGCCCACAGGGGTGATGTCTCTGGTGGGGGACAGATGACTTAGAGACGATGGTAACAAGGCAAACTAGTCCAGGAGCACTTATTAGCAGCAGAACTTTGAACGGAGAAAGTTGGTACCTAAGACTGGGAGTGGTGGCACCTTATAAAACTACTTGAAATTTAGCATTAATATTTGCCAAAATGTCACTTGTTTGAACTTTCATGGAATCTAATGAACCTGCATGAACCTAACGCCTCCTCATGACCTACAGGAGAGCTGGGTTGTTTAAGGCTATGCCATCAGAGGAAACATGAGACCTGGGCAGCAAAGCCATCAAGTCCATTCATATATCTATAGGCTACTGTTAATGTTCATGGAGATCTGGCCCGTGAACCCAGTCCTCAGGAGCAGGCTTAGAATGCTTGGCTGATGCAATTGTTACATGGACTTTGGAACATGGGTAAGAAATTCTAAACCTGTTCCACTGTGTTAAGCAAATGGTGAAGTAGAGACTCTTTGACTAGGTGAATAGCTGGAAATTGGGGTGCACTCAAAAGGCACTAATCAAGCAACACCTTTGCCTTCTCTCTAGTCCATCTTCTTCCTGATAGGTGATGTTAGAATGAAAGAAGAAAACTGGCAGCAATGCAACGATCCAGGACAATTCTGAGAGACTTATGAGAAAGAATACTATCCACATTCAGAGGAAGAACTGTGGGAGTAGAAACACAGAAGAAAAACAACTGCTTGATTACCTGGGTCGATGGGGATATGGTTGGGGGTGTAGACTCTAAATGATCATCTAGGTGCAATTATCAGTTATAGGGAAATAGATCTTGATCAATGATATATGCAATACCCAGTGGAATTACACGTTGGCTACAGGGGAGAAGGAGGAAGGGAGGGAAAGAACATGAACCATGTAACCATAGAAAATATTCTAAATTAATTAATTAAATAAAACTTTTCAATTAAAAAAAAGACCAAAAAAATTTTTAAAAAAGAATGAAAGAAGAAAGACAATATTAGAAGGAAAGGAACTGAATTCTCCCCATCCAAAGCCAAAAGTCAGAGGATGATTATAAAAAGTTACAATTTAATTCAAAAGTATACATATACCAATGAATTCAAAGATATGGGATATTATGTATTATAAATATATGCATATGTTTTATATGTATATAAATGGACATACAAATAATATATAATAATGAATATTATTATATATTGTTTATCTATCTACATGTGTACAGATAGTTTCTCCTCAGTAGAACTCAAGTTTCCTAAAGGCAAAGCCATTCTTGCTTTTGCCTTCCCCCCCCCCCCCCATTATCTCCCATAACATCTGGTCTATAGTAGTCCAAGTCCTTTGTCTTCTTTTGGGTGCTTGAATACAACTGAAAAAGTTACTTCCTTAAGACTGGGTTCCATCTTGCAAGTACCCCCATCTTTTGATTTTTTTCAAGTGCTCTATGACATCTCATTTTTCTTCCTCTAGTTTATAAACTTTCTCTTTTAGGAACATTTGGCTATTTTTAAAGATTCCTAACAGAGAGGAAAGAGCCAGGAGTAGGGACATCACCCAAGTATCTATATGGCCATTTGCTGGAAACATTGGCAAAAGGACAGATGATTAAAACTCCTGACTAGATCAGAGGAAGTTTGTTTAGTGGTGATCTTTTGGTTAGATTTTGGAGTAAGTAGTAATTTTAGGCAGACAGAGCAATAAGGGAAGAGAACATTCCAGGTAGAGGGGATTTGTGAAGGCCTAGAAAGAATAAGCAAATTGGCTAGTTAAGCCTTAGGAACTATGTTAGGAAGTAGCAAGAGATGAAAATGATTTGCATGAGCAGGGAAGGAAGCTTATAGAGAATGTTCACTTTCTTTTTTATCCTCTCATTCCTTCATTCATTTCTCGCCTCCTTGGCTACATTTCAGTCCCTCTCTCCCTTACCATCTAGGTGAGGCAGTAGATCTGGAGCCAGGAAAATGAGTTCAAATCTGTCCTCAGATATTAACTGTATGACCCTGGGCAACTCACTCATATCTGTTTGACTCAGTTGCATCAACTATAAAATAAAGATAATAATGGCACCAACTTTCCAACATTGCTGTGAGGATAGAATGAGATATATTCATAAAGCACTTAGCACAGTGCCTGGCACATAATAAATATTATTACATATTTATCCCCTTCCCTTTCTTCTTGTTGAGTCAGGTTCAGTTGACTTGGGATAGTGGGGGAATATGTGTATTTTAGAAGCAAGAAGCGCTTGATTCAAATTCCATCTCTGCTTCTTATGACTTTTGCAGTAATCCTATTTTCTGAATCTCAGGATCTTTGCTTGTAAAATGAAAATGATAATTACTGTGGCACCTATTTCATGGGTTCATTGTGAGACTCAAAGGAGAAAAGTGTTTTGCAAACTTTAATGTGCTACATAAATGACAGATATTATTATAATTACCTACGTAATCTTGGACAAGTCATTTCACCTCTCAGCCTCAGTTTCCTCAACTGTAAAATGAAGGGGCTGTAATAGAATGAAGAAGTGGGATTAGGCATTCTCTAAGGTCCCTTCTAGCACTAAGTCAGTGATCATTCTTACTATATTGCTGAAATCTCTTTGGATAGTAAATTCTCCTTTGCCCTCTTCCCCTTGATACTTCTATGCTTTTCCTTCCAAAGAAGTTAAATGAGGAGACTGTCTGGCTCTGCGTTCACTTTTTAGGTTTGTAAAAGAATCCATTAAGTCTTTCACCCCTTGTTTCCGAGATAAAGAAACTGAGGCATAGTAAATTCAATTGACTTAAAGAGGATCGTAAAGTTCCAAGGCAAGATTCCAACCCAGGTCTTCGTAAAGTCAAGCCCAACTCTCTCTTCACTGCACCAGGTTCTAAAAACCACTGGTGTCTGTCTCCAATACATCAATCAATCAATATATTAATATATCGATCAGTTCTGCATCAAATTGACTCTAAGAGGAGGTAAACCCCCCCTCCAGTCCCCCTAGGGTTAAAAACCAAAAAGAAGCCTTCCAGATTTCCTCACACTTCCCTGCAAAGCCTGAGTCTACACATGTGCCAGCCATTGATTCATTCCACACTCCAGCTGTCCCATTTATTGGTGACTGTACATAGGCAAACTGCTTCCAAATCGTGCTGCTGAAATGTGGTCTCACAAGTTTTTGACAGTGTTAATTACTGAATTTCCCAGGCCTGCCAGCCATCCTTTCTCCACGGAAGGCCCCACCATGTGCAACTTGCTTCCCAGGGTGCTCCCCCTGAGCCCATGCTTGGCAACCGGAAGGCAACGTTTTTAAAGATGTTTTTATTTGGTTTACTATTCAGATCTTCATCCCCCCCCCTCTTTTTCTGGCACTTGGGGGACTGAAACATATTTTCTGCAGTTGTGGCAGCAGGCCACCAGGTTCCTTGTGACTCTATTTATTTTTGTGAATTGCTGCCCTTACGTTGGTGCCAGAGGCAAGGCCCCAAGCTGGAAGTCTATCTACCA